>NC_084795.1:179989838-180704213 GCF_963169125.1 Humulus lupulus | reverse complement strand
TTCACTCTCTTTCTTTTGCTCACTCAAATTTTTTTGATCACTCAATTTTTGCAACCTCACTTGATCTTCATATACTTGTTTTGGTGTCAACGAAGCTAGAGTGATTGTCCGTTGACGGAACATGAATGAGTACTTGTTGGTGAAGCCATCATGTTGTACCGGCCAATCAAATTTCCAAGGTCTTCCTAGAAGGAGATGTCCAGCATGCATTGGAACCACATCGCACAATACTTCATCCTCGTATTTGCCAATTCGAAATGATACAACAACCTGATTTGTAACCCTTACTTCACCACTATCATTCAACCATTGCAACTTGTATGGACGAGGATGTCTAAGTAATGTGAGCCCCAGCTTCTCAACCATGGAAGAACTAGCAACGTTAGTGCAACTACCACCATCAATAATAACACTACATACCTTGTCTTTCACATGACAACGAGTGTGAAAGATGCTCTCCTGCTGTACCTCTTCTTCCTCTTTTTTTGCTTGCAAATTTAAGGCTCGTTGTGTGACTAGTGCAATCATCTCACCATATTCTGCCCCAAACTCCTCACCATCCATAGAAGCGTCCTCCAATGGTGGCATGTCATCACGATCATCTTCATCTTCGAAATCTATCTCGCCATTATCCCGAATTACCATATCTCACTTGTTTGGGGATTGGCTAGCTATGTGTCCTCTCCCCTGACATTTGAAACACTTAATCTCACTAGAATGGGACGAAGTAGGGGCTGTTTTACCTTGAGAGGTTGTGGTTGTGGTGGCTGGTTTTGGCTCGGTTTTAGGCTGGTGGGTAGAAGGGTTTTCTTCTTTCTTTGGATAGTTCGTCCGCCAAGGTGCTGCACTTGGATTTTGTGGGATTTGTCTCGGATTTGAACTTGAACTACCCCTCTTGAGCTGTCTCTCAACTTTCATTGCCATATGCACCTAATCTTCCAATTCAACATAATGGTGTAGCGCAATTGTATTAGCAATCTCTCGGTTCAACCCATTCAAAAACCTTGCCATTGTCGCCTCCCGATCTTCTTCCACATTGGCTCTAATCATAGCCATCTCCATCTCTTTGTAATACTCATCAACACTCTTGTAACCTAGACGAAGACCCTGCAGCTTAAGGTATAGATCCTGATAGTAATGAGCTGGTACAAAACGTCGCCTCATGACCCTCTTCATATCATTCCAAGTCTCAATAGGACGATCTCCATTTCGCCTCCTGTTGATGCATAATTGATCCCACCAAACAATAGCATAATCAGTAAATTCAGTTGCAGCAAGTTTTACCTTCTTCACTTAGGAGTAGTTGTGACAATCGAAAACCAACTCCATCTTCTTTTCCCACTCAAGGTATGCTTCGGGATCACTCTTCCCTTGAAATATGGGGATTCTCATCTTGATATTTCCCAAATTATTATCTACCCAGTTCCTAGCTTCTCTATCTCGGCCATACCTCCTATGGTTACCCTCTGACATCCTATCAAACTCTTCATCTAAATCTTCCCCTTCAAACTCTCTTTCACCCTCAACATCCCGTTGTTGCGCCCTGTTCCTCCGAGCCCTCTATTGCGTTCCCTCTTCTACCTTATCCAACCTCTCATGTATTTGTTCACACTCCGCCCTCACCATCCTTCGCATCTCCCCAAGTAATGCTTGAATTTGTAGATTTGGAACCACAGGTGGTGGATTCTCATTGCTTGCATTTCCCTCTGGATTTTGTGCCATGATAGAAATCTGCAAAATAAGGTTAGAACAATATGGAGAAGAGACCTCACCACACTCCCTCACATGTTTCACTCGAACAATATTTTCACTCAAATCCACTCGTGTTTCACTCAATTTCAATGGCTTTTACCCTCAAATAAGCTCGCACCTCTGCCTTTTTCCACTCGTATTCTTCTTTAAGCTCTTTCAAAACTAATCAAACGATATGATGGAGGATTCTAGTAGCAAATCAAACCACAACAAACAAAACGAATATAGCAAAAATTGATGATTTTTGATACACTTGTGTGAGGAGTTGGCAAAAGAGCCTCTAGGCCATAAGGAATAAGATTAGAAAAAAAAATTAAAAGAGGTTTCCAGACTCTTTTTTTTTCGGATCCCCTTGATTTTTCTTCTTCTTTCTTCCTTTTTTTTTTTTTTGATTTCTCTAACGCAGTTACAAGACACAAGAGAATCAGAATTTGTGGAACTCGAATGATTCGAAAACAAGAACAACTCGGATTTCACAAAAGAACAAGAGAAACTCAATGCAAATTTGGATTTCACAATAAGAACAAGAGAAACTCAATGCAAATTAAGATTTCACAATAAGAACAAGAGAAACCCAATGCAAATTCATATTTCACAATAAAAACAAGAGAAACTCAATGCAAATTTAGATTTCACAATAAGAACAAGAGAATCTCAATGCAAATTCGGATTTCACAATAAGAACCCTAATTCACGATTTCAGAAAAAAATTTATAGGGATTTTCAAAAACCCTAAATCAAATGCACCAATTGAACAAAGAAATGAAAAGAAAAAAACAAGGAAAAGGATAGGCCAAACCGTATGAACCTAGGCTCTGGTACCAACTGATACGAACCACGCCAACAATTGTGATGAAACCCGAACCAAATCTGGAAAAACAACCCAAGAACACTTGAAATTGGAAAGGAAACTGCGACCCAATGCTTAGCAAAGCATGAACCTTGGTATGGTGAAGACGCCACAAACGGGGATGGATTATCCATTTGATAAGTCAGATTTGAACGCCACAAGGAAACCCTTGATAAGTTCGAAAGTTTCTTCAAGAACTCAAGAAGAAAACTCACAAATTTTCATTAACCAAAAACTATCTGAATTTCAAACCGTCCACAAGGCCTAATATAGCCGAAAATTACAAAGAGGGTTTTTAGACATATAAAAAAAAACCTAAAATACCCATAATGAAAAAGCCCAAAATGGCATGTCTTTGACTCCAACAAAGACTCTAATAAAACATGAAAATATAGTTCAAACGAAAACAAATAATTAAAGTAAGGAATCAAGCTCCTAAACTGAATCAACTTTGATGAGCAGCACAAGCCTTTGTTCACCCTCAGTAGTGAACTCAACCTCTTCCTGTTGTAGAATTCTCCGGACTAAGTTGTTAAGCTCTTCTTTGAATCTCCTAGCTCACGCCCTCGTCACCAGACCAACTGGAACTTGAATTGGAACGTTAGTCTTGATGTCCTCATCAGGTGGCGAAGAAGGCCACCCCTAAAATAGGGGATACTATAAAATCCCCCTCTAAGGGGAAAGACACGATCTCCTCTCGGGAGCCAGCTCCAATGGCTAATGTCATTACTTAGCAACTTATTCCTCCCCCCTCTTGACATATGCCCCTGCCTCCCCAAGTTATTCATGCTGAGGCCCCCATCATCTGAATACCGGTGGAAACACAAGACCTAGAAAAGATCCCCGAGGCCTTTCGAGGTATAGTATATGAGATGGCAACTCATATGGTGGGCCACGCATACAAAGCCAGTGTGAAGGACCTGAGGTTCATAGATGAGTGCAGCCCGGAGGATGTTCTCGAATCTTCCATGGGGATTAACCTCACCGTGAGTCCTTCCATAACTGATTTTTTTCCTTTTTGTTTAATATGTTCTTCCTCTTCTTTTTTTTTATATCTTTGGGCTTGTTTTATTATTCTGTAGTCTGTTAGGGCCAATACCGGAGCATAGCTCGTTCCAAGGCAACAAATGAAGAAGCCCAAGCTGAGTTGGCTACTACCAGGGCCGCTCTGAAGACTGCTCAAGAAAATGAGATGGCTGCCAAAACCACTTTAACAGTTGCTTAAAAGAATGAGCATGTTGCTAAGGCTACTCTTACCTCTTCCCAAGAAAGTGAACAGGCCACAAAGACTGCATTATCTGCCTCCCAAACCCAGGCCAAAAAAGCGAACCACTGAGCTGAACAGCTTTAGGCTGAGATTGATGAGATCAAAGTGAAACTGCTTGCGGCCAAAGCTAAAGCCAAGGAGGAAGCGGCAGTGTCATCATCCACCATGGAGGAGATGTTGTACCATTTCTAGGCCTTCAACCAGGATGGGAACTTCTCCTTCATGGAATTCGGGCTGTGGGATCCATACCTTTCTAAATTCAAGACTTGGCTTTTGCAAGAACCCTCGGACACAGGTGAGGCCTCCAGTGCGGTGGAGGGAGATGGTGAGGAAGTTACCTTATGTTGACGGTCAGAACTCGTAGATCTGATGGTGCTCTCTTTGAGGTGACCTCTTCATCGTTACGAGGGGCAGCATCGGTCTTCGGCCCTGGCCCCTGGGGCTGCTTCGGTGGTCCGGGGTGTTCATGCTGCTTCGTCCGGGGGGTGTTACTAGTGGAGAGTCGGGTCCGTCCATCATCTACTGAGACGGTGGTTTCTACTCCCTCCTGGCCTCTCTCTTTCCGCTTAGGGAGTGTCACGTGTGATCTCCCTTGCAACAGGCCATTTAGCACCTCTTGTATGTTCTCCAAGGTGGTTTCTAGCCTCTGATTCTTACGGTGAAGTTCTCATATCTCATCTTCGTAGAATTGAGACTTAGAACTCGAGCTCATGGAGTGGACCCGAGGGTGCTTGTCAGCCCGGCGCTTTGACAGGCCTGGATCCTGTCGACCGGGGTTTGGCACCGACGGCGGCCTTGGAGGCAGGAACTCATTGGCGCCCCTTACTGGGGCAGCCGCCAACCTTGGGTGATCCTCCTCAGGTGGGACTGCCGGGGACGAGGCCTCTCTTTCCTCTCTGGGCACCTCGGGCTCCCTTGGGGCCTCCATGTTTGCAGGTGGAGGAGGATCCCTCATGGAGGCTTTTATCTAATCTCCATCAAGGTTGACCTCAACCTCGCACGGCTCTCTCAACCGTTTCAAACGTCGCAGCATTTTTTCTTATCGAAATCGACAGAAGAACAGTGACTTGCAATCTATCCTTCCCATAGACGGCGCCAAACTGTTGACGGTCAGAACTCGTCAACCAAGTTAAGTTAGAAAAACATAAATGTAGAGATTATCAAAAGAAAAACTTTGAAGATCAAATTGGAAACTTAAAGAACACTTCCAGAAGAAAAATGATGAATTGAAATTGTATTTCTTATGGTGTAGTGCTACAGTGATTTTTCCAACCCCCTTCCAAGTGGAAGTGGGATTGCTTTTATAGCGGCTCTAATGGCCCAAGATACATGGTGGTCCAGGGGACCAGATGGTACATGAGTACCCTAGCAAGAGAGTGGTTTCAAAGGTAGTGGTGTCGGCTCCAGTACATGATCAGGGTTGGTGGGAGCACTTCCACTTTTGTACCTAATTGTGCCTCCACTACTTGCCCAGTACAGGTGTCAGAATAAGTGGCACCAGACGTAGTGGTGTAGGTGGTTGTGGTGTCGACCCTGACACATGGTCACCAACGTACAGGCAGTACCTTTGCTATTGGTACTAACTTGTACCACCAATACCTGTCTAGTACGGACCCCTGAATCACATCCTTGCGCTCCCCCTGGTCGTACTACCCGCTCCCATACATGTGCTTCGTATTTGGAGGTCTCTCTCGTATGTTCAAGATATGCCCTTGCTCCAACCCCTTTTCATTTTGTGAAACGTAAGTGCACTTGCAGCCTTGAGTATGCTAAGCAGAGGGGTGTTATACCCCACTGGTGACACCTTCCTAAGAAAGTAAAGAACGGCCTCATTAGAGGGGCCTATGCTTGTGTTGGAGCAGGGCGCGCGTGGGCGAGGCGAGGCCTCATGGACAGCCTCGCGATATGGCCTTGCGGATGTTGGCGTAGGGTGCGCGCGGGCGAGGCCTCACAGAAAGCCTCGCGAGATGGCCTCACGGAGGGACCTCACAGACGACCTCGCGGGTGCTGAAGCAGGGCGCGCGCGCGTGGGCGAGGCCACACGAACAGCCTCGCGAGATGGCCTCATGGCGGGGCCTCGCGGATGGCCTTGCCGGTGCTGGAGCAGGGTGCACGCGGGTGAGGCGAGGCCTCATGGACGGCCTCGCGAGATGGCCTCGCGGAGGCTGGAGCAGGGCGCGCGCGGGCGAGGCCTCACGGACAGCCTCACGAGATGGCCTCGCAGGTGCTGGAGCAGGGCGTGCACGAGCAAGGTCTCATGGACAGCCTCGCGAAGGGGCCTCGCTGGGTGCGCCAAGGTGTGGCAAGACATTGGTCTTGCAAGACGGTTGCGGGATGTCAACGGGGGTCCGAGGCGAAGTGGTCATTTGGAGCAGGGTCATTTAGAGCACTAATTTGAGGGTTCAAATAGGCTTCGAACATGGTTGTTTAGGACCTCCCAAGGACCGGAGGCAGGAGAGGTGGACTCTTCACCGGTGGTGAATTTTGAGCATCCACACTTGCCCCCCAGTCTAGGAGAGAACATTTAGGTGCTTTGGTAGACTCTCCTATTTGATTCTTATAAATAGGCCCTCATGCCAAGCCTATTATTCACACTTCATCTTCTTAGCTTAGTGGTATTTAGTCCATTGCTCCTTTCAAGAGGTAAGGGGTTCAATCCCCCACAACCTCACTTTTGTTATAGTTTTCTCCCCCTTTTTTTTTATATATATTTGGGCTAATTTTTGGTATGTCTATGCCCCTTAATATGTTTGGAGGCTAACACATCTTTTCTATTTGTTTTTGCAGACGCGCACTTTCGACCATTTGGCTATTTTTTATTGTGACGGTACTTTTGGCCCCCAACCTCCTTTTGACTTCGACAGTGTCTCATTTATCCTGCTTGAGCTATATGCTCTTTTTCCCTTGTGTTCATTGGGTCCACATTAGCACCACTAGGGATGGGGTACTTTGGCCTGAGACCGTCGTGAGTTAGTCTTGAGGCATGCCCCTTTATTCACACCCTGTGGCGGGTCATTTAGAGGTTTTGTGCCTAGAAGTTTTGAGCCCATTCCTTTGTGTTTGGCATACCCTGTGGCGAGGTCTCATGGCAAGTGACGGTCCGTTCGGCATACCTCCGGGGGTTGAGTTTGTTGACTTGTCTTCAGACTCAGAGTCCCCTGAGGAAAACCCTTACCCAGACTATGACTCCTTAAGGCAGGCCCGTATTCGTCATCTTGAGCACATGGCTGAACTTAGGCGTAAAATCTGGGTGGTGGAGAGTGAAATTGACTCGGTGTTGAGAGGAGACAGAGCGCCTTTCCCCCTTGACCTTAGTGACCACATAGCGAGCCTTAGGGTGACCCTTTTAGATTTGTAGGGGGAGTTAGAGTTTATGGAGGGACATCTTCCGCCTGAGCCTTCTAGCCCATCCTTGCCTGATGACTGTCATGGGGCCGCTTCTGCTTCTCTTCAACCCTTATTTTCGATCTTCCCTAGCTTAGCGCTTCCGCAGCCAGTGCCCCGGTGGAAGACTCTTGCTAGGAAGAGAAAATGGAGGGTCAAGTGTTCTGTCTCTTCCTCACCTTTTTCTTTTGGTTTTGCAAATATGGCGAAGGGAGGACGACGACAGGTTTCCATTAATGAACAAGACGATACCCCTTTATTGGTGTCCACCCTGGTGTCCCACGTGTCAGAAAATAAACAGAGGGAAATCGTGAAGCACTACCGTGTTCCTCCGGAGTACGCCTTATACACCCCTTCGGACAACTGTCGGGCTGACTGCCCTAGTCCCGGATTCGTGGCCCTTAGTGAGCACATCCTGAAGGCGGATGGTACCATCCCATTACACCCGTTCTTCGTTGCGGTCCTCAACTACTTTGACCTTGCTCCACTTCAGCTGGCACCCAACAGTTGGTTGATCTTGAGCTGCCTTTTTAACGTGTTTGCAGAACTCGCCAAACGTGCTCCTATGGCGCTAGAGGTGTACTTCCTGTATAATCTCATGCCCTCTCCCAAGTCCAAGGGCTTCTATTACCTGCAAAAAGCCAATAATGAGGTCCCTTTGATAGAGGGATCAGTGTCCAACCCGGGGTCCTGGAAGCATGACTTTTTCTTTGTGAAAGGCCCTCTTACTGTTCGCGAGCACTTCCGTGCTGCTCCCAGTAAGTACCTCGAGCCACCTTTTCTTCTCTTTTTTCTTTTTGTTGAAACTTATTGTTTTATAACTTATGTTTGTGTCGACAATGGTGTGGATCATGTAGAGCAGTTCGCCATACCCGAGGTCGTTGGGTCGGAAGCGGACACCATGAAGGATCTCATCAATGCTGACCCCGCTGTGAAAAAGGTTGCGTACCTATTCACTGTGGAAAATCTCAACCTTCACAGGCTGTCCCCGGTTTCAGATCCCAGGTTACTGTGGACGATTCCTGGGTCAAAGAGAACGAAGGCTGCATCGGCTGAGCTTTTCCTGGGTGAAGGTGAGGCTGAGGATGTGCCAGAGGAAGCCTCCCTTGGACACGGGCGACCTTACCAACTATCCTCGTCTCCTGGGGGATGTCCTCCCTTTGTCCCTTTCGACCCGGACATAGCCTCCCAATCCCAAGGCCAACATGCCATACCAGGGTATTTTGTTTGCCCCGACCCCGCGGACTTTGACACTTTCCCTCAGGCTCCCCTCGACCTTGGTCCATCGGGGGCTTACTTTCTCAATCTTCCTACACCCCCCCCCCCCCCCATGATCTACCGGGGGCTCTTTTTTCCAATTTTCCTGCGCCCCCTCCTGTTTCAGCAAGCAGGTCGTCTGTCCTTACCCAACCAAGTGCCCTTGACTCAGAAGGGGTGCCCTGGGTGAATCGCATGGCGAACTCTTACGAGCAGCGGTGTGTCCAAATCGCCTCAGACCTCCCCGAAGCAAATTGGAATGGTCTTGGGAGTTTCGCCCTGTCGGACCTTGGGGAGACTCTGACGCGCACTACTGCTTGGGTGAGTTCATGCATCTTATGTTGGCCTTATTATTATTATTATTTTTTTACTTATCATTATTGTTGTTATATTTCTTGTGCAGGCCTATACTGTGGCTCAACGGTTTGTCGACTCAGCTCACAATCTTTCTGCGTCGAGTACGGAGAGGGATCGTCTTATGGCCCGGGTCCAGGAGCTCGAGAGAGAGCTTGATGAAACCAAGTCTAAGCTAAAAAAGGCTTAGGTGAAATTTTCTGCCTCGTCAAAAAGGAAGAAGAGGCGGTTGTCAAGACCATGATGCTGCAGGAAAAAGTCACCAACCTAGAGGGCGAAATCCAGGGTGCCAAGGCTATTGCGGCTGCGTCACAGGAGAGAGTCACTTCCCTAGAGGATTAACTTGAGGTCGCTAAGGCTGATGTAGCTGCGTCACTGGAGAGGGTTGCTTCCTTAGAGGCGGATAGGGCAGCTGTTGAGTACAGGTCCATAGAGCGCGCCCTTTACGGTGTATGGAGGCAGGATCCAAACTTTGATTTTTCTTCTTTTGGCGAGCACGTTGTTGCTAGGGCGGCTGGGTGGAACGCCTGTGGTAGGAGGCCCTGAGGTCGTCCTTTCATCATTTCTATCAGCTAGCCCGCTGTGGGTGTATGCTCATTTGAGCCTCGTTGTGCTTGTAGTATTATTATTGTTTTTTTTTTTTGTAAATCTTGCCATGTTACCAAGACTCTTTTTTAATATATACATATGCAGTTATTCAACTCTTACTCCTCTGTGTTTGAGGTCTTTTTGAGCCTGTATGATGGGGTTTGGTAGGTTCCCCTCTTTTATTTATCAGGCTAGAGGTCCTTTGGAGCCCATGTGAGAGGGTTCAATGGGTCCTTTTTTTTGGTGCCTCTTGATTATTTTTATAAGGATATTTTGACCCCTTGGGTTCAAGCTATCCTTTTATATATTTTTGTGCGCGCTTCTTATTTTTTTGCGAGAAGCGTCCTTCTCGTCATTATTCATAGTACTATTTTTGCAAGGGTCTCTTTTAAGACCATTTTTGGCTAGACGGCTTGATGGCCGCTCTAGGCTTATCGACGGGTGCTCTTTCTGGGGCTTCTCCCTTTGAGAGAGTATCTACCCTTATTTGGGAGCTCGTTGTTGTTGTTGTTTTCTTCTTCTTATTTTAATAAGACCTTTTGGCCTCTTTGGTGTTTGTAAGGGTAGCTAATCCTTATGAACTTTGGGAGATGCCTTGCAAGGTCTCCTCCCTGTTTGTTAGGGTTCACCATGCCCCGATACAAGGGGTCCTTTTAAGGATCCTCCTTTTTAGGAGCCCTTTTTAGGATCCTCCTGATAGAGGGTCCTTTTTAGGAACCTCCTTTTTAGAGGCCCTTTTTAGGATCCTCCTGATAGAGGGTCCTTTTTAGGAACCTCCTTTTTAGGGGCCCTTTTTAGGTTCCTCCTGTTAGAGGGTCCTTTTTAGGATCCTTCTGATAGAGGGTCCTTCTTAGGATTCTCCTGTTAGAGGGTCCTTTTTAGGATCCTCTTGCTTGCTGTATGCTTTTGCCTCCTGTCCTACCCCCAAGTGGTTGGTGAAATTTATTTCGGCAGGCACTTTGGCTGATGCTCGCATAGAGAAGAAAAATAACACGTGAAGTTGCGAACAGTTTCATTCATAGCATGTGGTTTACAACGGCATATATAAAAAAAGGGGTACATCTAATTGGGAGGTTACCTAGGTAGCCTCTTTGATTCTTACTCACTAAGCTAACATAACAAGGAACAAACTAAATATAGGTCCTCTTTGCACCGGGTGCCGAAGCCTCACTGGTAGCATTTCTTGAGGTGTTCCGTAACTCGTGGGTCAAACTTGTGTGGGTCGCGCCTTCATACACAACCATTTCCATCAGCACCGATGGTTTTGTGGCTGTGTGGAGGGACATGTTATAGCATTCCCTTGCTTCCTTCTGCTCCCCTTTCATGCATGCTACTCCCCCAGGGGTTGGGAATTTCATAGCTAGGTGATACATAGAAGTTATCGCCTTCAATTCTCTCAGAGAGGGTCTCCCTAATACCGCATTGAAGGCTGAGGCGCAATCCACCACGACAAAGTTTGCCATCATGGTGGTTTGCCTGGGTTGTTCCGCCATGGTGAGGGCTAATTCAATTGCACCTAGGGGCTGTATCGAGTCCCCTGTGAACCCGTAAAGGGAGGTATTGCAGGGTTTCAGGTGTCAGACGCTCAGTCCCATCTTCTCCAAGGCGGGGCGATGCAGGATGTATACAGAGCTCCCATTATCCACTAGGACCCGATGTACTCTCATGTTCGGAAGCTGGATAGTTAGCACCAGGGGGTCATTATGAGGGAAATGTACCCCCTGTGCGTCTTCTTCAGTGAAAGTTATTGAGTCATTCTCGCCCTTGAAACTCTTCGAGGGGCGTTGCTCCAAACTTAAGTCGCATGGTGGTGGACTTCGTCTGGCCTCCTTGGCATATTTTTCTCGTCCCTTCCTTGAATCGCCTCTGAATCCTGGACCTCCAAAGATGGTCCTGACCTCTCCCTGTACTTCTCGGGCCACCTCTCGCGCCCGCGGCGGGGACGCTCCTTCTTCTGGCCTCTGGTTCTCCTTGTGCACATATCTGCCCAAATGTCCCTTACGGATGAGCTCCTCGATTTCCACCTTCAAATGGTTGCATTCCGCGGTGGTGTGGCCAATATCCTTGTGATACTAGCAATACTTGCTAGGGTCTCTTTTAGACCTGGCTTTCGTTCGTAACGAAAATATGCTCTCTCGCATGGGTGAGGTCAGTGTAAAAGGTGTAGGGGCCCTGTAGGTGCTCATCAAAGCGTTGATGCTTCCGGGGTTGATCATCTCTTTTTCCCTCATAAACCCCCTTCTTCTTTGCACCGCTTTGGTTTTCTTGGATCGAAGGTTTCGGGGGTGACTGGCCTTTTCTGGCTTTGAGGCTCTCATGACCATCCTCCACGCGAATATATTTTTGTGATCGCTCGTAGAAATCATCCAAGTCTGTGACCTCCCTCTTGAGCATATTATCCCATAACTTGCTTCCTTGGCGTACTCCAGCTGTGATGGCCATTTTCAGCTCTCGGCGGGTCAGGCTCCCTACTTTAGCTGCCTCCATATTGAACCTGTGAATGTAGCTCTTCAGACTCTCATTTTCTCCTTGCTTCACATTTGCGAGGCTGGTGCCTGGCATCGTGTATTCTTGTACGGCATGGTGCAACTGAAGGAATTCATCAGAAAATTGTTGCCAAGATCTGATGGACCCCGGTCTAAGTCTTTTGAACCATTTGTACGCAGATCCTTTTAATGTGACAGCGAAGCAATGACATCTCGCCCCGCTACCAATTCCCTTCAGTTTCATCAGGTCGTTAAATGTATCTAGATGGTATTTTGGATATTTGCTTCCTTCGTAGGGGGTCATATGGGGCTCCTTCAAGTTGGCTGGGAGCCGGATGGCTTGGATCTCCTTGATGAAGGGTGACTCATGATTGAACTCTTCCTCAAAGGCTTGACCTCCAGAGGCGGTGATGATTTTGCTTCGCAGGCTCCTCATTTCTCTGTCCAGGTCTTCCCTTCTCTTGCTTAGGGAGTCTCTCAAAGTGGACGGGTTAGGATCCCCATTTCCTTTGCCTTCTCGTGGTGCCATAGGGGGTGTGGTCCTTTTACCCGCCCTTTTTTTGTTGAGCTCTTCCCGTAGATCTGAGGGTGCTCTCTTTGAGGTGACCTCTTCATCGTTACGAGGGGCAGCATCGGTCTTCGGCCCTGGCCCCTACGGCTGCTTCGGTGGTCCGGGGTGTTCATGCTGCTTCGTCCGGGGGGTGTTAATAGTGGAGAGTCGGGTCCATCCATCATCTACTGAGACGGTGGTTTCTACTCCCTCCTGGCCTCTCTCTTTCCGCTTAGGGAGTGTCACGTGTGATCTCCCTTGCAACAGGCCATTTAGCACCTCTTGTATGTTCTCCAAGGTGGTTTCTAGCCTCTGATTCTTACGGTGAAGTTCTCATATCTCATCTTCGTAGAATTGAGACTTAGAACTCAAGCTCATGGAGTGGACCCGGGGGTTCTTGTCAGCCCGGCGCTTTGACGGGCCTCGATCCTGCCGACCGGGGTTTGGCACCTACGGCGGCCTTGGAGGCACGAACTCATTGGCGCTACTTGCTGGGGTAGCCGCCAACCTTGGGTGATCCTCCTCAGGTGGGACTGTCGGGGACGAGGCCTCACTTTCCTCTCTGGGCACCTCGGGCTCCCTTGGGGCCTCCATATTTGCAGGTGGAAGAGGATCCCTCTTGGAGGCTTTTATCTGATCTCCATCAAGGTGGACCTCCACCTCGCACGGCTCTCTCAACCATTTCAAACTTCGCGACATTTTTTCTTACCGGAATCGACGGAAGAACAGTGACTTGCAATCTATCCTTCCCACAGACGGCGCCAAACTGTTGACGGTCAGAACTCGTCAACCAAGTTAAGTTAGAAAAACATAAATGTAGAGATTATCAAAAGAAAAACTTTGAAGATCAAATTGGAAACTTAAAGAACACTTCCAGAAGAAAAATGATGAACTGAAATTGTATTTCTTATGGTGTAGTGCTACAGTGATTTTTCCAACCCCCTTCCAAGTGGAAGTGGGATTGCTTTTATAGCGGGCTCTAATGGCCCAAGATACATGGTGGTCCAGGGGACCAAATGGTACATGAGTACCCTAGCAGGAGAGTGGTTTCAAAGGTAGTGGTGTCGGCTCCAGTACATGATCAGGGTTGGTGGGAGCACTTCCACTTTTGTACCTAATTGTGCCTCCACTACTTGCCCAGTACAGGTGTCAGAATAAGTGGCACCAGACGTAGTGGTGTAGGTGGTTGTGGTGTCGACCCTGACACATGGTCACCAACGTACAGGCAGTACCTTTGCTATTGGTACTAACTTGTACCACCAATACCTGTCTAGTACGGACCCCTGACTCACATCCTTGCGCTCCCCCTGGTCGTACTACCCGCTCCCATACATGTGCTTCGTATTTGGAGGTCTCTCTCATATGTTCAAGATATGCCCTTGCTCCAACCCCTTTTCATTTTGTGAAACGTAAGTGCACTTGCAGCCTTGAGTATGCCAAGCAGAGGGGTGTTATACCCCACTGGTACCCCGCTGGTGACACCTTCCTAAGAAAGTAAAGAAGGGCCTCATCAGCAGAGCCTATGCTTGTGTTGGAGCGAGACACGCGCGGGCGAGGCAAGGCCTCATGGACGGCCTCGTAAGATGGCCTCGAAAATGGCCTTACGGGTGCTGGAGTAGGGCGCACGCGGGCGAGGCCTCACGGACAGCCTCGCGAGATGGCCTCGTGGAGGGGCCTCGCAGACGGCCTCGCGAGTGCTGGAGCAGGGCACGCACGCGCGGGTGAGGCCTCACGGACAGCCTCGCGAGATGGCCTCGCGGAGGGGCCTCGCAGATGGCCTCGCGGGTGCTGGAGTAGGGCGCTCGTAGGCGAGGCGAGGCCTCATGGATGGCCTCACGAGATGTCCTCACGGAGGCTGGAGCAGGGCGCGGGCGGGCGAGGCCTCATGGACAGCCTTGCGAGATGGCCTCCCAGAGGGGCCTCACGGATGGCCTCGCCAGTGCTGGAGCAAGGCACGTGCGGGTGAGGCATCACGGACAGCCTCGCGGTGTGGCCTCACTGGGTGCGCCAAGGTGTGGCGAGACAATGGTCTCGCAAGACGGTTGCGGGATGTCAATGGGGGTCCGAGGCGAAGTGGTCATTTGGAGCAGGGTCGTTTAGAGCACTAATTTGAGGGTTCAAATAGGCTTCGAACATGGTTGTTTAGGACCTCCCAAGGACCTGATATTAAACCATTTTCTTCAGGCTTTGGTTGAGGTTTTTTCTCCTCGATGTGACAATATATTTTTTTATCTTATTTTAATATATATCTAACTTTTGATCCATTCGTCTATCCTTTATTAACTTCTCATGCTTATGAATCCTTAGACTCTTGTACATTCGAGATTTTAGGAATTGACTTTTAGATCAATATAGATTTTATCGAACTTGGTTATGTCCAAGTTTTTGTTCGCTTATTTTTTTCACACCTGTTAAGAATCAAGCCTTGAACCTGGTTATATCCAAGGTTTGTTTTTAAAAAATGATTTAAACTTAGTTCGTACTATGTTTATTGATAACTCTGGCTTTAAAAAACTGTTGAATGATCCATTTTTACAAATTTCTAAGTATTCAGACCTGGTTACGTCCAGGGTTTTAAATGATTTAAATTCATATCGCACTAGGTTTATTGAAAACTTGAGCTTTAAAAAGTCATTTAATAATAAATTTTTCCAAGCTTCTAAGTTTCAAGCCTGGTTACGTCCAGGGTTTTAAATGATTTGAACTTAGTTCGCATAGGTTTATTGAAAACTCAAGCTTTAAAAATTCCATTGAATAATACATTTTTCCAAGCTTCTAAGTTTGAGACCTGGTTACGTCCAAGGTTTTAAATGATTTGAACTTAGTTCATGCTAGGTTTATTGAAAACTCGAGATTTAAAAAGCCGTTAAATAATCCATTTTTCCAAGCTTCTAAGTTTTTTAATCTTATCTGAGCAGGCTTAATTTTGCCAACCTCGGTTATGTGCCCCCCAAGTAACAAGAATGTATAATCTTTCTTGGTTGCTTTTACAAATATGAGAACACGAGCTTGCAATAACAACACTAAGAAATAGTTATTTAACAATCCATCTATTATTTAATCAAAACGGCTTTTATAAATAAGCCTTACATTGATGGTGGTACTATCGATAATACTTTTTCAAATGTAGAGCATTCCAGGTCCGTGGGACTACTTCCCCATTCAGTCAAGCTATCTTGAAAGTTCCCTCATGCAAGACTTCTATGACCTGGTATGGTCCCTCCCAGTTTGGGCCCAATACACCATCTTTGGGGTCTTTATTTGCCAAAAATACCCTTCGGAGAACTAGGTCGTCCCTCTAAACTTTAGAATGAAAATAGCGAGTGATTTTTCGTTGATAATGGGCGAGCTGTTACTGCAACTGCTCTTGTTTTTTTTTCAATCAGATCGAGAGATGCGTTAAGTATTCCATCATTATGTTCTAGATTAAATGTCCTTTGCCTATGAGTAGCTGCCATGGCTTCGATTGGAAGCACAACCTTGCTTCCAAAAGTTAAGGAAAAAGGAGTATGCCCCGTGGATGTCCTGTGAGAAGTTCGGTAGGCCCAAAGTACCTGCGGGAGCTGTTTGGGCCATAGTCCTTTGGCTTCATCTAACCTCTTCTTCAGGGTTGCCTTAAGGGTTTTGTTTACAACCTCGAGCTGCCTATTGGCTTGCGGATATGTTACTGACGAGAAACTCTTCGTAATGCCTTATTTTTCACAGAAGTCAGTGAAGAGATCACTGTCAAATTGTGTCCCATTGCCTGACACGATCTTTTTAGGAAGCCTAAACCGACATATAATATTCTTCACCATGAAATCCAGGGCTCTTTTTGAAGTGAGGGTTGCCAAAGGCTCAACTTCTACCCACTTCATGAAGTAGTCGATCGCCACCACCATGTAATGAACTCCCTCCTTTCCCATAGGTAGGGAACCTATTATGTCGATTCCCCATACCGCAAATGTCCATGGGGATGAAATCCTCATTAGCTCGACCAGAGTAGCTCGAGAAACCATGGCGAAACACTGGCATTTATCACACTTCTGAACGTACAAGATCGAGTCTCTCGTTAAATGGGCCAAAAATAGCCCTGCCTCAGTATCTTCAATGCCAGGTTTTGCCCCCAGCATGATCTCCAGAAAAGCCTTCGTGTATTTCTTGTAAAATGGTTTTGGCTTCCTCGAGCAGAACACATCATAGGAGAGGCAACGAATGACCATGCCGATATAAGGTTCCATCTACTATTACGTACCGTGGAGCTTGATAAAGTATTTTTCTTGTGTCCTTTCTGTCATCATGTAACTTTCCAGTTGCGAGGTATTCCATTATGGGAGTCATCCAGGTCGACCTTATGTCGATCATTCCGACCTCTATCACTTCCCATGTCATGCTCGGTCTCTCCAAGAACTCCACTGGCACCACATTCAATGTCTTAGCCTCTTTTGTGGTAGCAAGTCGTGCCAAAGCATCAGCGTTAGAATTTTGCTCGCGGGGTATCTGTTCAACAGAGTTGTACTCAAATTCAGACAGTTCTACCTTTACCTTAGCTAGGTAGGCCGCCATCTTGGTACCTCGAGCTTGATACTCTCCCAATACTTGATTGACCATGAGCTGAGAATCACTATAGCATTGGATGGCTTTTTCCTTGAGCTCCCTTGCCACTCTCAGCCCTGCAAGTAAGGCCTCATATTCAGCTTCGTTGTTGGTTGCTGCGAATCTGAATCTCAGAGTTGTATGAAATCGATGTCCTTCTAGTGAGATTAAGATGATCTCAGCTCCCGTTCTGTTCTCGTTTGACGATCCGTCAACAAATATTTTCCATAACTCCTGCACCGACTCCCTCAAGAGCTCATCTTGAAATCTGGTGCATTCAGCCATAAACTCAACAATGACCTGACTTTTGATTGAGGTCCGTGGCACGTACAATATCTCAAAGTGGCTAAGTTCGATGGCCCATTTTAAAAGACGTCCCGGCGTTTCAGGTTTTTGCAAAACCTGCCTTAAAGGCTGGTCGGTCAAGATGTTGATTGAATGGGATTGAAAATATGGTCAGAGCTTTCTGGATGTCAATATCAGACAGAATGCCAATTTCTTTATCAGAGGGTATCGTGACTTGGCTCCAAGAAGTCTCTTGCTTATATAATATACTTGTTTTTTAGCACGATCTTCTTCTCGAACTAACACGGCACTGACTGCATTCTCTGTCACGGCCAAATAAAGGAGTAGAGGTTCTCCAAACATAGGCTTAGATAAAACCGGGGCTTGGCTAAGTGCGTTTTTAGGTCGAGGAATGCCTATTCGCACTCCTCGATCCACTAAAATTTCTTGTTTCCTCTGAGCAAGTTGTAAAATGGCAGACACTTGTCAGTGGATTTTGAAATGAATCGATTCAAAGCTACCACCCTTCCAGTTAGGCTTTGAACTTCTTTACGTGACCTGGGTGAGGGCATTTCTAACAACGATCTGATTTTCTCAAGGTTTGCGTCTATTCCCCTCATGTTGACTATGAACCCCAGGAATTTTCCAAATGCCACTCCGAAAGTACATTTCTGGGGATTCAGCTTCATGTCATATCTCCTTAATATTCTGAAACATTCTTCTAGATCAGACACATGGTTATTAGCAGTTTTTGACTTGACATGCATGTCATCAACATACACCTCCGTATTTCTCCCGATTTGGTTAGCAAACATTTTGTTGACCAAGCGTTGGTATGTGGCCCTGGCATTCTTCAATCTGAATGACATAACTTTATAATAGTATCTGCTATGTTCAGTCATAAAGCTAGTATGTTCCTGATCCGTAGGATTCATCGCAATCTGGTTATATCCAGAATACGTGTCCATGAAGGACATGAGCTCGTGACCTGCCGTGGCGTCTACCAACTGGTCAATCCTTGGCAGTGGGAAACAGTCCTTAGGACAAGCTTTATTTAGATCAGAGAAGTCGAAACAGGTTCTCCATTTCCTATTTGGCTTCAGGACCAGCACGGGGTTGGCAACCCAGATTGGGTACTTTACCTCCTGGACAAACCCACATTTTAATAACTAAGCTACTTCTTCCTCAAGGGCTTCAGCTCAAACCGTTCCCAAACGTCTCAATTTTGGGATTTCGCAGGCACATTCTTGTCCAAATTTAAGGTTTGCATTATTACATTTGGACTTATTCCTACCATATCTTCATGCGACCACGCGAAGATGTTCAGGTTTTTCTGTAAAAAAATTGACCAGCTCCTTTTTCCTTTTGTCGTCAAGATTCTTTCCAATCTTTACGACTCCTGAAGCTTTTTTAGGGTTGATGTTTACTTCCTTGAGCTCTTCTATGGCTTTGAGCTCTGATTTGTCTTCGCCTACCCGTGGGTCAACGTCTTCGCATTAGGCGACCTTACTATCCTCTTTTTGCTGAGGTTCTTTAGTCTCGTGATGAACTTCTACTTCCTGGGACTCCTCACCTCCGTCATTTATGACCATCTCTTGCTGCCCGGGTTGTGATTTTCCCTTCATAGAAATGTTATAGCATTCCATGGCAGTGAGCTAATCACCTCTGACGGTGCATATTCCCGCGGCTGAGGGGAATTTCATTACTAGGTGGTGGATAAAGGTTATGGCTTCAAATACCATCAGCGCAGGTCGGCCCAAAATCGCATTGTATGTAGCTGGAAAATTGATTACAACGAACTCGAGCAACTTGGAAACAGTTCGCGGCTCTTCTCCCAATGTCACCACCAATCTGATCGTCCCAATGGCTACCGACCATTCACCAAAAAACTCGTACAGAGTCATCGAGGTCACCTTCAAATCAGTTACAGATAACCCCATTTTTTCCAGGGTGGACCTGAGAAGTAGATTCACAGAACTTTCGTTATCCACTAGTGTTCTTCGAACCCCTCGGTTGGCGAGTTGAACGGTTATCACCAGCAGATCGTTATGTGGGAATTGGACGTGGCTAGCATCCTCTTCTATGAAAATGATTGGTTGCTTTTCCAATCGCTGTTGTTTCAATAACTGTTGTTCCGGGATGAACTCGACCCCGTTATGGGACTTCAGTTCGTTAATGTACCTCTTCTGGGCCCCACTGCTCGTGCCTGCCAAATGAGGTCCTCCCAAAATGGTGGTTATATCTCCCCCCACTATCAGAGGAGGTTCAACCTACTTTGGTTTGGCCTACTGGTGCTTTAGGGACTGATTGAGGGTTTGGTCTAGCGGGCTGATTAGGGACCACCCAATTTCGAGCGTACTAGGCCAACGGTCCGGCTCTGATGAGAGTTTCAATCTCATCCTTTAGCTGTCGACTGTCATTAATGTTATGACCAATGTCATTATGGATTAAACAGAACTTTGAAGAACCTCTCTTCGCTCTCTGGTTCTTCAATGGTTCTAGCTTCTTTTATGGAAGGCGACTAGAATTTGTCAGGAATATGTTCTCCCTAGTGTCCATTAGGTCGGTATAAGTAGCGTAAACAGGTTTGAACTTCTCCACAGACTTATTTTTCTTTGTCCCACTCTGGTCATCCTCGCCATTTCCCTTCCTTTTGTTATTCCCCCCTTGGTTATTCTGGGTAACAGTTTGATCCGTAGCTGCAATGTCTGTTACTGCTCCAACGGGCTGGACAGGGGTCTAGCTAGTTCCTGCAATAGAAGCTCATGCCTTCTCTAGGTTAATCCATTCTTGAGCTCGGGCCAAGAATTCGTCCACACTCTTAACTCCTTTTCTTTGGACTTCCTGCCACAGGTCACCCCCGGCGAGGATTCCTGTCCTCAGTGACATTAGCTTAGGGATGTCATCAGCATCCCTAGCTCGTGCACGACATTGGAAAATCTACTTAGATATGCCTTCAAAGTCTCGCCAGGTTGCTGCTTTACGTTGGCCAATGAATCAGTATCAAACCGAGCTGTCTGTGAAGCTCAGAATGCTTTTTTGAAATCAGAAGAAAACTTCTTCCACGAGCTTATGGAATGCCTCTTGTATTGCTTAAAAACTGCCTGGCTGGCCCGACCAGAGTTGCAGGGAATAAAATACACCTTAGATCGAGTCCGACATTGTGAGCCATCATCATGGTGTTAAACATTCCAAGGTGATATGACGGATCTCCATCTCCATCAAATTTTGACAGGTGTGGCATTCTAAAGCCTACTGGATATATGGTCGCCGCAATATTTGGAGCAAAAGGTTCAAGCTCCTCATCTGAGTCACAATCGTCTTTTTATTTTCCAGATAAAAGCCTCTTCATTTGCTCTTCCATCAAAGCTAGTCTTTCGAGGGTTTGGTCCCTAGTCCCTAGGTTACCTGGGGGCTGTTCAATAGCTCCCATCATATCGTATGCGTTTGATGGGTTGTTGTCCCTGCAAGCTCGAGCTTGGTTTTTTGGGGCATTCCCATTATCGCATACTATGGATGGATCTCCTTCTTTTCGAGTATAGCTAATATCATCATTCCGAGCTGGATTCCTTCTCTACAAATTCAGACGATAGCACAAATCGGGTTGCGGATCATACCGAGGGCTCTGTGCCGAACTCAGGTGATTCCTTAGGTCACCCTCGGACCTACCGCTATGATGACTTTCGGTCTAGAAACTCCCGTTTGCGAAGCTTACAGCTCACGGCTGGGGCCGAGGAACTGGATTTTTGACACGTGTTCGTGGGACATAAGTATTGGCAAATGGGGAAGGATTTCTCCTACTGTCTCCATAAGCTAGAATGTCCCATTGAGAATGAGGTTGTGTCGGATGTCTTATAGGTGACGGGGGATGCCTTATTGGTAAGGTTATCCTCGTTCTATCAGAGCAGACTAAATTAGTCTGCCTCTATTCCACTCCAATGTCTCTAGTTCTCTTTGCCTGGTGATCCGATCGTGGCGTAGGGGGGTTTGTTGGAGCATTTTATCTTCGTGAGCCTATCCCAACCCCCCCCCCCCCCCTCGTGGATTTTCATGGGCATTCCTGGGGGCCGGTGAAGAAGGCACCAAACTTGGGGTTGCAGTCCTAACCGACCGACTGGCATGCTGACGACCCTTATGATGATTGTTGGGTCGAGCATTCTAGCGATCTCGCCCCGTAGGTATAGAACTTGGAGTGGTAGTTCTGACTGATCGACTCGCTTTGGATCAGTTATTCCTATGGGACTTATGAGACCCAGTCTGCCTCTTTCTAATATTAACGTCGGTTGCAAGAGGGGGTAACCGAGCCAAAACCTCCTCAATCTATCTGTTTTCCTTAGCGAGATGGCTTCTCAATTGCATGTTTTCCAACTCGATGGAAATTAGGAAGTCTAGATTTGGATTCGGTGACAACGACGCCGAACTCCCAGTGTTGCCTTGTCCCGCCAGTTGTTTTCCCGGACGTTGCTGAATCTCAAGGCCATGTTCATTTGAAACAGCGGTATGATGGGCCTCCTGCCCACCAGGCTATTCTATCTCATTATCATGCATTGAGCGAGTGAGCACGAAGATGAGAATCGACTGGGATTTTGATGAAGCACTAATTTGCTCTCAATGAAAGCACCAAACTATTGACGTGGTTTTTTGCCAACAGTGTATTAAGAAATAATAAAGGGAGACTGGTGCTTAATGGTAACCCGTAATGAAAAATAACCAGAATTCACTCAAGAACACAGAACTTTTATGTGGTTCAGTGGTTAAAATACACCTAGTCCATGAGTCAATATTATTGTTGTTTCTCTCTATTTTGGCAGAGTTTCGGTATTACAGAATAATCATCCCCCTTTCCTGTCCAATATTCCCAGTATTTATAGGGGAATTCCATGGACATGTTTAGGTAACTGCGTGAGTCAATCACGCATTTACATAATGTCTATATTCAATACAAATAATTCCCATTTATATTGGGATATGATTTGATCACAAAGTAAATATGTCCTGCTATCTTGGATAATAAATATGATAGTCTGGCCATGAATAAGCGTATAAACAAATCTCGAATCTTTGGGGATTATTTAGTGTACGATATATCTGAATCACCCCGATCTGCGTATCTTCCACGAGCTTGTGTTTTGATAGCTAATGGACCCTAAGCTAGTGCTTTGATGACTTATCTTATTCGTAGTTCATGGTAAGGTTAGCACGCCCAATACCAAGTCTGACCATTACGAACCTCGAGTTGTCCGTATAGATAACAATCAGATATTCTACTTGATTACCTTTCCACATATTTATCTGCCAGCTGTACTCGAGCTGAGTGAATGAACTCGTGCTAAGATTACGATACAACACCTAAAATATCTTAAAACAGTTAAACAAATTCAAATATCCATGAAAATATCTAACTAACAAATTTCAAATTTCAAATAATTTAAATATTAAAAACTATAGAATAAACATATATTTATATTTTCAAATAAAGATTTAATAAAAATATCAAGTATTTAAAAGAAAATATCTTAAATATCTGATATCTTAATTCTAATATTTTAATATATTAAAAGATTTAAAATTAAGTTGTTAGTCTATTTTTAAATTTGAATTGGAATCTTTGTAGAAAATATCTAATAATTTAAATCTCAGCCAACAAAACTATCTTATTTTAAAAAACATTTTTAAATACAAAAATGTTATCCCCAAAATTTCAGTTCGATGACGTGGTAATCAGAAGTGACAGGTGGCAATGCATGATCGTCAAGCGTATCATTAAGCGGCACACTAATGGTCAATAAATGTGTTGACCAAGGGAAGTGCAAAGGTTAGAAAATGACTTAGGGAGTTGTGATATCACTAGTCGAAAGAAGGTTTTACCTAGTCAGGAAATAATTCCCCCAACCGGATAAGAATTTTTTCTGGTCAGGAGGGAGATTTACCTGACCAGATACATCAGAAAGGGGTTTCACCCGACCAATGACCTTAGAAAGGGGTATCACCCGACCAGTTACCTCAGAAAAAGGTTTCACCCGACTAGTTACATCAGAAAGGGGTTTCACCCGACCAACTATGTCAGAATGAGGAGAGTAGCTGACCGGATGTGTCAGAATCTCAGGAGTGAACTGCCCTATGACTTTACAAAATCTCACTAACAACTTCAACCCAAATCGCTCGTAACTACTGTGCGAATCTCTCAGGTATCCTGAAGTAATAGCTATATTGTTGTAATTTGAATTTGTTTATTGCTTTATTAATTAAAGTTGTTTGAAACAACCAAGGACCCCATCAAAATGGGATATTTTTCATTTACGATCCATGAGCCTATAAATAAAGGGCTCAGGGCATCATTTTAGGGGATCTGATCTTTTGGAGACTTTTAGACTCTCTAATTTTGAGACTTTGGGACAGGGACTTGGGGTATTCTTGGGGCATTTTCTTAGAGAGCTTAGAGAGAGAAAGCTTGTATTCTCTAGAGATAGAAACTTTGTATTTTTCTAATTACACTTGAGAAACTCAGTTGGCTCAGGTCCATCTGATCTTAAGTGTAGGCTTCATATATCACAACTCCAAGTGGATTAGCCTATTACCAACAAATTGGGGTTGAACCACTATAAAATTGGTCGTGTCGTTTTTATTTTCTATTCAAGGCTATTGTCTTCATTGCCATTTTTGCGTCTACCCGTCGTTGGCCGAAATCGTGGTCAACATTTTTTGTGCTTTCATTGAGAGCCTGAATAGAAGAAATACACTACTATCC
The DNA here is from genome assembly GCF_963169125.1 of Humulus lupulus. Lineage (NCBI taxonomy): Eukaryota > Viridiplantae > Streptophyta > Magnoliopsida > Rosales > Cannabaceae > Humulus > Humulus lupulus. The sequence goes on along the minus strand of NC_084795.1, from coordinate 180,680,117 downwards.
TACCAATATGGTTCCTAGGAAGCCCGGTATGTCAAATGCAAAGGAAATTGTTAGACCAGAAGGTCCTGCACCTGAGAACCCTGACACTGAGCCCAGGTCTTTCTCGAGGAGACAACAACAAAGGTTGAACAACTACAGGAAGCCATGGGGGCTTTCCAGGAAGAGATGATGCAATTCAACGCTCGGTAGGATTCTTTTGCCGAGGAAATGGTCGGGTAGAAAGCTGCATTCGAGCAGTAGAGATGGGAATGGATGCTAGAAGCAAAGAGATTAGGCGACAGTAGGAAGAGGCTGATCGGCGACATCGCGAGGCAGTACTTTCTCTAGAAACAGCTTCTCAATTGGCCCATGCCAATGCCCAAGCCGCAGCACGAGCAGCTGCCCAAGGAGCAAGAAACAATAATGCTGGTCAGAAGTCCCCTGCTAGTAGGGCCGATTCTCGAGGGCCAGACAGAAGTAGAAGAAATCCCACTGGTCAACCAGTTGATGGGGTCTATTCTAGGACTACGTCGACACAAAGGGAGAATTCTAGAACCCCTTCCAAAAGCCACTGGTTAGAAACTTCTCGATCAGGAAGTCACCGATCGGGTAATAAGAAGACTACGCCTGGGCATAACCAAACCAGAGTTCCTTGAGATAAGAAAAATCCATAGTATAAAGAAGAATATGGTCGGGATGAGGCTGATAATCATCATACCGACCAGTTAAAAGAAAAAGAAGGAAACAACCAACAAGAAGGAGGAAAGGACCGCCCGGTCGTGCCGAGAAGCCACCACTACATCCTGGCCACTAGCGTAGTTAAAGAGAGCAGGTCCCACGTAGTAAGCCCACGTAGTAAGGTCAAAATGCTGAAACATCATCAGTTCCACCAGTCATCCAAGCCCAACTCGATGCACTAGCTGCTACAATGCAAAGTTTGGCTAAGCGACTTACCAGGTTGAATGACAATGACCATAGGAATGAAAACCCTTTTGGTATACTTGAACAATGTTCAACTAGTCAATAAACTAGGCAGTTTTCAACTAATTGGTATATTCTTGCGAAAATCAACTAGTGAGTCAAATCGAGCAGTGTTCAACTAGTCAGTAGATCAAGCAGTGTTAAATTGGTTGGTAAATTGGGTAGTGTTCAATTGGTCAGTGAATTTGAAAAGTTGTCAACTGGTCAGTAAAAATCAGACAGTGTTCAACTGGTTTGTATTCACCTAGTCGGACAAACTGACAGTAATTGGGCAGTGTTCAACTGCTCAAAAATTCTCCATATACTCTATGTGTTTCATGAGTAATTAACCATCAATCACTTGGGAGCACATAGGTATATTGGTATATAATTTATCTTGCTGCAATTCTAGGGTGAAAGATCGAAAGTTCCAGGTCGATGATTTGGTCCTGAGATAAGTGTTCATCATAGACCCAACAGCTAGAGTGCTAGGACCAAATTGGGAAAGACTTTATCATATCAAGAAAGTTTTGCCTCCTAGCACTTACAACAAACTTTATTTGCTAAATGGATCCTAATCCAGAACCACTGGAATGGTGAGCATTTGAGGATATATTATCACTAAATACTGCTTTCAGAATGGTAACTTAATTTCAAGTTTTTTAACTTGTTATTTAAGTTTGGTTTATGAGCTGGTTATGTGCTGACCAGACATTTATTTTTGAACAATTTTTATTGTTTAAGGCTCATTATTAGACACGTTTTGTCCTTTTTTAATTTACGAGTAATAAAAGAGACTACGCGCAGCGTGGTCGATTGTTGCTACAAATATGCATGTATGTTAATTATTCGAACAGTGTTCAACTGGTCGGTAAAATCAGACAGTGTTCAACTGGTCGGTACATTCAAGCAGTGTTCAACTGCTCGAATATTTTCCATATATTCTATGTGTTTCACGAGTAATTAACTACTCGAACAGATTTGGTCAAGTAGCAAGTGACCAAGGATCTTTCAATCCTCGATCACTTGGGGGGCACATGGGGTATATTGGTACATAATTTAACACATGCAATAAGAGCACGAGTTAAGATATTTGATTTTATGCTGACTTGTAAATTTTTGAAGTAAAAAAAGGCCATTAAGCTAACTTGTTTGACAAAGCTTAAGTAACTTGGAATTTTTCAAAATTTCAAGTTAGAAGCAAATATTCGTGTGAAAATAAACATTATGCTCATAAAATGTTAGAGCAATAAGAGTGTGAGAAAGTATACTTAGTAGGGACTCATGAAATGTCTAGAATTTCTAAGTTAGAAAACTAAGTACTCATGGGAAAATATAAGGCATACATCAGAGTGACTTTACTATTCACAAAAAACTTATAATGTTTTAAGTCTAAAAAGAGTTAGAATGTTTCAAGTTAGCAAAAAAAATTAAAGTATAAATGTCAATAGCTCAGTCGTATGAGAAAAATATCAAGGCTGCTAAGCAGCAGTTGTCTTCACAAAAGTATAAGAAAAAAAGAGTAAACTACTGGCCAGGTACAACATTTTGCTGGCAGATGCAAAGTTTCCCTGGTCGGGAGAATAGATACAACTTCCCTGGTCGGCTGAGCATGCATCACTAGTCGAGTAGGAAATTCTGTGGTTGGATAGGATGCTCTCTAGTTAGCTAAGAGTGTCTACTGGTTAGGTACACTAGTCTCTGGCTGGTCAACATCGTCGTCAACATCAAGGACTTCCTCTGGTCGGAATGATAGAGCAGGAGAGGCAGGCACAGTGCCAGATGGAAGAGCTGCCTCCTCAGTGGCCTTGGCTTCTTATTTGGCAAGTTCTTCGGCCTTTGCTTCTTCAGAGAGAAATTCGAGGTTGAGAGGCTTGTTTAACTTCCAAATCTGATAGAAGCAGTTGAAGCAGATTTCTTCATAACGAGCCAAATCAGTTTCCTTTTCCTTTTTCAGCTCTTCATTCTCTTGAGTCTTTTTCTTCAGCTGGTCGGTCAATGTCTTATTGGCCTGGACATGCTTGTTGTTCTCATCAACCAACTCCTTCAACGATCTATCTCGGCCAGCAATTGTTTTCTTAGCCTGCTCAATCTTTTCTTGGAGAACTTTCTCAGACTTAGTCAGACTTTCAATCATTGCCTGGGCTTCCACCAATTGATCATTCAAGACCTTGACCAGCTCCTTATACCCGACTGCTCGGCATTGAGCATGACCAAAAGTGATGAGTCCCTAGAGTAAATAATAGGAAAAGTATTCAGAATAAGAACAATCAATAAGAAAGTGAGTGTTTCTGATAAGATGCTTACACTCATAATTTGAGCAAGGCCTTTGTGAAGGACAACTTCAACGCTTTGCCGAGGTAGAGTCTCAAAGATCTGAGATTTCGTTGAGTGGTGAAGAGTATGGTCTAGTAACTCTTTTCCATACTCACCAGCAATGCGAAGGGGCTCGCTTAAGCAGGTTGATCAAGTAGTTTGAAGGCTAGCAGAAGAAAGAATAGACGGAGGAGTCAAGCGTGGGATAGTGACTAAATGATCGGATGGTATCCCCTAGTTAGACCGTGTAGTCCTCATGGCCTTGCTTGGAGGATTCAGGCTGCTCCCTTCATCAATTTTCCTCTTTTGGGTAGAGGTAGTGTTGAACTGCTTAAACATGTCTGGATCTGAAAAAAAGTAAAGCACAAGTTCGGTCAGTGAAAACGAGAAATAAATATAAGTGAATGAAAAGTTTTACTGTGACCACATGACTTTATAGACTTTCATCACAATCATTCTGAAAATGTAATTATGGTTACTGTTAGTAAAACTTGAATTCAGAATTTCATCGAAAATTTCATCCTCGTCTTCCGACGATGAGTTGTCTTCTCTAAGGAGCTCGATGCTTTTTCCTTTCCCAGACCAAATAGGGAAGGTAGATCGGTGAGAATTTTCAAGAAGAGGCTCTTTAATGATGAGACCACCTGGTCAACGTGGTTGAGGAGATGGTTCAGGAGAAAACTGGTCAGTCACTACTTCGATATCGGCATTAGACTAATCAATCGTATCTGCTTCATCAATTGTGCTACCCACAGCAATGTCTTGGTTGTTCTATAACAACCCCACCAATTGAAGATTTTCTAAGGTGACCAACTGCTTAACATCCTTCTCCTCAATGGGCATGTTAGCGAGGTCCTCTGCCCGGGAATGCATTTTCCTGTGTTGATGCAATTTTTCGCCAACAGTGAATTACAAAAATAGCTGGGATAAATTAGTGCTTAATGATAAACCACAATAAGAGAATGATACTCAAGAGCACCAGAAAATAACACTCATCTCTTTTACGTGGTTCGGGGGTTAAAATGCACCTAGTCCACGAGTCTATATTATTACTATTCTTCTCTCTAAATTTTGACAGAGTTTTTGCATTACAGAAAAACTAACTCTCTTTCCTATCCAAGATCTTAGTATTTATAGAGAAAATCCCTGGATAGGCCTTGGGGTCATCACGTGACTTAACCCCCCAGTGTGACCTGTACCACACTAATTATAAATATTACAATTTATCCTAAGGTATGGTCTGATCATTAGGTAAAACTGATCATTGATCCTCAGAGATAATCGGACATGTCATGCCTGTCCATGCACAATTATATTACGTGTCCGGGTTTTCAGGGATCCGCGGAAGTGCTATGTCTGACTATGCAGGTCTATATAACGTATCCGGGTCTCTAAAGATCCAAGGATACATCAGGTCTCTAGCGTACCCTGAGCTGAATGCATCATGAGCTCGTGTCACGGATGCTATGCCTTATAAACATTACAAGGTCTTACTTATTTCTTTGCATTGCCCAGCTCGTGTTATTGACCTGGGGAATCGCGTGGCCTTTGTGGAGAAAATACAGACTTATGGATCATCTATTGGAGTCCTTTACTCGCCAACTGTACACGAGCTGAATAAAAGACTTGTGCTAAATTTTAGGATGCACATTTGCCCCCCAAGTCCCTGCTCGTGTTTTATGATGTCACCTTCTGACTTACACGGTGGGAACTTTTAAACTTCCGTCGCAATTATCCTGGCTTTCCCACTACTCAAGTATTGGACATGTGGAACACTACGATTGGCGTCTGTTCGGGTTTCGAGAAATGCAATAATGGTCTGGCCAACTTTTTTCCGCCGTTTCGCCTTTCGAAACACTACCCTCGAATCTTGAACTGGCCGGATCGGATGGTTCACGTTGTTTTATGCCATTTACATATAGAAAGGGACAGGCCAATTTCACAGTTTACCACCTTTCATTCGAAAAAATTGCCCATCTTCCATCTTCTGTGTTTTTAAACCTCCTTCCTTCTCAGAGAAAAGAAAATCCCCAAAGCCCTTTGTTCCAAAATCTTTCGGAGACCCAGCCGTCCAGCTGCTCAGGAGTGAGTCTTCCAGTCTTTACGAAATACACCTCCTCTATTGACAATCATACTATAAGTCCTATCACTTTTCATGGGATTTTTCTTTATAGATTTCTGCTTTTTATTTACCATGCTCTTTCATGCTTCGTCGTAGTCAATATTAGGGTGTCTTCTTGATTTTTGGCACATAGGTTTCAACTTTAGGTTTACACAAAAGATTTAGAACCTTTCCTAAAATTATGATATTCACAACATATGATATTTTCTAGGTAGATTTGGGTAACCTTTGACAACTTTAGAAAATACCCATTTGGTGCATAGAAGATGAAAGGTTAGGGTTCAAAAAATCAAATTGCTTAGGGAACACGTTTTTTTTTCTAGGTGGTTTTTCTCTAAACCGCCCCCCAAGGGCAATAGTGGCCAGATTTTCTGACACACGGATCCCTAAATACCAGGGTTCTGTTGGGAAACCTAGGCGCGTAGCGTAGGTAGCGCGTGGCGTCATGCAACAGGCTGAGATTAGCTCAGCTCGGGCTTCAAAAACCTCATTTCCTTTCGTGCTTCCTTGCCTTTGTCTTTATAAAATATTAGGTCGCCCACTAAGTGACTTGTCGTTCTTGTTCTCTAGGCGATCTAATGGCACCAAGAAGAGCATACCCAAGAAGAGTGCAGTTGGCTCCTCGTCCCGACGAATCCCCAAGGGAAAAGAAATCACCTCCAAATCTCTTATTCCTCATTTTGGCCCCGTGGTGGAGAAGGAGGTCGTGGTTGGTCTTCACGCGTTCTTCGAGGCAGAGAGAATTGTCTCCAAGATCATGACCCAATGAAGGGTCAACAAGATAATGTTGTCCCATAACATCGAGGTTGGGTCTAGGGTCCTCATAGCCCGACCTCCGTATGAAGGGGAAAGGAGTTGCGAACCTCTCTAGGATGACTTCGCAGCCTGGAGCGACGAGCATTTGAAGGCGGGGGCCTTCCTTCCTCTGGACCAGTACTTTGTAAACTTCCTCGACTACGTGAAGTTGGCGTCGTTTCAGCTTCCCCTGAACTCATACTGACTATTGGCGCGGTTGAAGTATCTCTTCCTAAAGCACGAGTGGGAGGTGCCCACTCTAGCGGACACCCTTTATTTTTTCTGCCTCAAGGCCAGCTCGGAACAACGAGGGCGAGGTGATGGGTTCTATTACCTAACCTGATTCTCGAACTCGCCCTCGGTCATTAAGCTCCCCATCCATCCCAACGACTATAAAGATCAATTCTTTATGTTGAATGGGTTCCGCAACTGCGAACATCAATACTTCAACCATCCTCGTAAGTCTCATTTCCTTTCTTAGCTCGTGAAATCATTCTCTTTATATCTGGATCTACTTTTCGTGTATATACTAATTAAGTAGTATTTTTGTACAGCCATATTCATGAGGACGGACAAATTTGAGACCGTCGGGGGTCAATATGATACATTATCTAGGCTTCTGCCTAGTGAGAAGGACTACTGTCAGCTCGTGACTGACGACACAATGTTGGCATGTAAGTTAATTGCTGAAGGCCAGACTCTGGCTTTGAGAAGAACACGGGCTAACCTCCTGGTGGTCCATGAGCTCTCGCCTACCCATGAAGGGGATGCCGAGGCCGCCGAAGTCGAGGAGAAAGAAGAAGATAAAATACCTCTCGTGCGGAAGAGGCGGGATCCCGAGGCTGCTCGAGACCCTGAGTTAGAGCGAGTCTCATCGGGGGCAGCATTCGGCCCCTCTGGCCAAGGTAACCCATACCCCTATAGGGATTTAGATAGGGTTGTCGCTGACCTTAGGTTAGTTAGGTTTAATCCAAACTAGCTCGTCCATCGCCACCCTAGCGATCCAGACCGCAATATAACCCTGCTCCAGTGTGTGGACCACTTAGTATTACGCCATGACATGGGCTACCCTAAAGGCACCGTTGTAGTAGACAATACCCTATCCTTTAGGTCGACCTTTTTTGAAGAATATGGGACCAATCTCAGGTCATGGCCCTCTCTACTCCAGGGTACCCTTGCCCCTGGACTCAGGCAGTACGTAGAGGAGTCCAGCCCCAAGATAGAACCTGAGCCTGAACCTCCCCTAATTCAAGAAATTGTAGACTTTGACTCCCCCTCTCCTCCAGTAGTTTCAAGGCCAGAGGTCGTGACAATAGACTCCTCCCCTAGCCCGGAGGGTAGGACTTTTTATTTACTGTATGCGTATACACATTTTATGTAAACTGATGACTTTACATGTATACTAACTTCCTTTTCCTTCTTTTTAGGCGAAGAAATGGCACAACCAGGAGCTCTCGATATCCGCACGATTTTCCAGGAGGGAAAAACTAGCTCGGGGCCTACCATAAAGAAACCCCAGTTCACAGCAAAGAAAACGCCCCCTGCGACAAGGACTACCTCCAAATCCCCGGCTAAGGGGAAAGGCACGAGCTCGGTAGCTCTGACTACTGCCGCGATGGAGAAAAGGGGTGCTCCTCCACCTACTCCCCGATTTCTACCAGCTCCTGCTCAGGATCAGACAGTACAAGCACAGCTCCGATTATCCCCACCACCACCGTGCGCATCCCAGTCAACCCTCAGGACTTGGAGAAGATCCCCGATACCTTTCAGGGGACTCTCTATGAGACAACGAACCACATGGTGGAGCACATATACAAAGCCAACCCGAGGGACTTGAGGAAAATAGAAGAGAGGATCCCGGAGAACGTCCTGGAGTCAGCCTTGGGGATGACCCTCACGGTAAGATAGTTTTCCTTAGTTGAACATATATATATATATTATTTTTCTTTTTATTTTACCCCAGTATGCGTCTAACTTGTTTCCTTATTTTTTGCTTAGCACCGCAGTATAGCTCGGGCCAGGGCTAGGAATGAGGAGCTTGAGCTCCAAGTTGCCCAGTCCACCCTGACTGCAAGTTCAAAGCTCGGATCCTACAAGAGCAGTCTGAGACATGGGATGCTTCCACCGCGTGCGAGCAAGAGACTGAAGAGGTTACATCCTCAGAATGCCTTGGAGAGGCTTGATTTTCTTTGTCTTTTTTGTAAACATTCGCCATTTGGCCTAGTTTGAGGTTATTTTTCCTCGAGACAATTTTCTTTTAATTCATATATCTGCCTTTTTATCTATTTGTCTTTTCCTTGATTGTCCCTCATATTTATGCTTTTCTAGACTTGCACACTCAAAATCTTAGGAATCAACTTTTATATAGGTATAGATAATTGGAATTTGGTTATATCCAAAATTAATGTGTTGATTTATATCATACAAGTTAAGTATCAGGCCTTGGACCCGGTTATATCCGGGATTTTAAATATTTCAAACTTAGTCCTTGTTAGGTTTAATGCTGTCTTGAGCTTCTAAGGAATCCATCGAATTTTCAATTTTGCTAACTTCTAAGTTTTGGACATGGTTGTATCCAGGAATTTTAATGATTTAAAACTTAGCTCGTGCTAGGTTTATGGACACCTCGTCTTTTTTTTTTAAAAAAAAAACATCGGTTAATCAATTTTACAAACTTCTAAGTTTTGGACCTGGTTGTATCCAGGATTTTAAGACCTGGTTGTATCCAGGATTTTAAGTGGTTCAAATGTTCTGATCCATCTCGGGTTATATGCCCCCCAAGTAACCAGAAAGTGAACTTTCACGGTTGCTTGGACAAATGTTATCACACGAACTAATACATAAAAAAACTACATGAAAGACAAGAAATACATAACGATCCCTTCATTTCTTAATCAAATGACTTTTATAACTAAGCCTTACATAGATGGATGGTATCATCATTGATAATACTTCTTCTGGTGCATGGCATTGCAGGTCCGTGGGACTGTTTCTCCACTAAGTCGAGCTAATTTGAAAGTTTCTTCATGCACGACCTCCACTATTTGATAGGGCCCTTCCCAGTTCGGACCTAAAGCACCGTCTTTGGGGTCCTTGTTTGCCAAAAAGACCCTTCGGAGGACTAGGTCACCCAAACCAAAACTACACCTTTTGACCTGGAATTAAAATAATGAGTGATTTTTTGCTGGTAATGCACGAGCTGTAGTTGCGAATCCTCTCATTTCTCATCAATTAGGTCGAGAGATGCATTGAGAAACTCGTCATTCCACTCCTGGCTGAATGTCTAGACCCTGTGCGTGGTTACTTTTATTTTGACGGGAAGGACGGCCTCACTTTCAAAAGTTAGAGAGAAAGGGGTGTGTCCCGTAGAAGTCCGATGGGAGGTCCGGTACACCCATAGTACCTGCGGGAGCTGCTCAAGCCAGACTCCATTGGCCTCTTATAACCTCTTCTTAAGATTAGCCTTGAGGTTCTTATTTACGGCCTTGACCTGCCCATTGGCCTACAGGTACACAACCGAGGAGAAACTTTTTACTATGTCATGCTTTTCATAGAACTCAATGAAGAGATCACTGTCAAACTGAGTTCCATTATCTGACACAATCTTCTTCGAAAGCCCAAACCGACACACAATGCTCTTAATCACAAAGTCAAGGACTCTTTTTGAGGAGATGGTTGCCAATGGCTCGGCCTCTACCCACTTTGTGAAGTAATCAATGGCCACCACCGCATACCGAACTCCTCCCTTTCCCGTAGGTAAAGCTCCTATTAAATCAATTCCCCATACCGCAAATGGCGACGAGGATGAGATCATTGTTAGCTCGACTGGCAAAGCTTGTGCAACTATGGCAAATCGTTGGCATTTGTCGCATTTTCAAACATGGGAGATGGATTCTTTTGTTAAAGTGGGCTGAAAATAACCCTGCCTTAATATTTTTGAGGCCAGGTTTTTCCCCCCAACATGATACCCACAGAAGCCTTCATGCACCTCTTGCAGAATAGTTTAGCCTCCTCTGGCAGAACACATCGTAGCAGAGGCAAGGAATGGCCTCTTCAGTACAATGTTCCATCCACTACTACGTATCTTGGAGATTGATACAGTATCCTTCTCGCGTCTTTTCTTTCTTCAGACAATTTTCCTGTTGTAAGATATTCTATCATGGGGGTCATCCAAGTCGGCCTAGTGTCAATCATCTCGACCTCCGTCCTGCTTCTTGCCACGCTTGGAATTTCCAAGAATTCCACCGGTACTACGTTCAAAGTCTCAGCTTCCTTGGAGGTGGCGAGCTTCACCATAGCGTCTGCATTAGCGTTCTGCTCGCAAGGGATCTGTTCGACGGTGCCATACTCAAATTCTAATAGCTTTTTCTTCACCTTGGCTAGGTAAGTTGCCATCTTGGTACCCCATGCTTACTATTCCCCTAACAATTGATTGACCATGATTTGGGAATCTCTATAACACTGGACGGCCCTGGCCTTCAATTCCTTTGCCACTCTAAGCCCGGATAACAAAGCCTTATACTCGGCTTTGTTGTTCGTTACCTCGAACCCGAACCGTAGCGCAGTATGGAATTGATGCCCCTCCAGAGAAATCAATATGATCATAGCTCTGAATCCGTTCTCATTAGAGGAGCCATCCACGAATATTCTCCACAACATCTGTACTAGTTCTTTCAAAAGCTCCTCTTGAAATCCGGTGCATTTAGCCATGAAGTCAGCAAGGGCCTGGCTTTTGATCGTAGTCTGTGGTACGTACAGTATTTCAAACTGGCTGAGTTTGATTGCCCATTTTAAGAGACATCCCGACGCTTCAGGTTTTTGTAATACCTGCCTTAGAGGTTGGTCAGTCATGACATGGATTGAATGGGACTGGAGTACGACCTAAGCTTCTTGGAGGCTAATATCATGTAGAACTACATCTTTTCCATTAGGGGATACCATGATTCAGCTCCGAGGAGTCTTTTGCTTATATAATATACTAGTTTTGAACTCGGTCTTCTTCTCAGACCAATATAGCACTGGCTGCATTTTCTGTCACAGCCAAATAAAGGAATAGGGGCTCCCCTACCATTGGTTTAGACAATACTGGGGGTTCAGCCAAATGCATTTTTAGATCAAGAAATTCTTGTTCGCACTCCTCAGTCCATTCAAATTTCTTATTCCCCCGGAGGAAGTTATAGAATGGCAAGCATTTGTCCGTGGATTTTGAAATGAACCGATTAAGGGATTCCACTCTTCCAGTCAGGCTCTGGACTTCTTTACGCGAGCTGGGCGAAGGAATTTCCAATAATGACCTGATTTTATCTGGATTTTCTTCTATCCCCCCTGTATTGACTATGAATCCCATAAACTTTCCCAACACCACTCCGAAAGTACACTTCTGGGGATTCAACCTTATGTTATATTTCCTCAGGATCTCAAAACATTCATTTAGGTTGGATACATGGTTGTTGGCAGTCTTAGTTTTGACTAGCATATCGTCGACATACACTTCCATGTTTTTTTCGATCTGACCAACGAACATTTTGTTAACTAACAACTGGTAGGTAGGCCCGACATTCTTTAATCCAGAGGGGATGACTTTATAACAGTATACGTTTGTTGGAGTCATAAAGCTAGTATGCTTCTGGTCTGCAGGATTCATCGCGATCAGGTTATATCCAGAATACGAATCTATGAAGGACATGAGCTCATACCCCACAATGGCATCTACCAACTGATCAATTCTCAGCAATGGAAAGCAATCCTTAAGACAAGCTTTGTTTAGGTCAGAGAAATCGATGCAGGTCTGCCACTTTCCATTTGGCTTTGGGACCAGGACAGGATTCGCGACCTAGATCAGATATTTTGCTTCACGAATTAACCTGCACTTTGATGACCGAGCTACTTCTTCCTCCAACGCCTCAGCTCGGGTTGTTCCTAAACGTCTCTGTTTTTGGGATTTCGCAGGTACGCTTTTATCCAAGTTGAGGGTGTGCATGATCACATTCGGGCTTATTCCCACCATGTCTTCATGAGACTAGGCGAAGACATCTAGATTCCTTTGCAAAAAATTTAGCAGCTCCATTTTTCTCTCATCATTAAGGTTTTTCCCAATCTTAACGACTCTCAAAGCATCCTTGGGATCTATATTTACCTCCTCGAGCTCTTCGATAGCTTGGAGTTCTGATTTATCCTCGCCCATTCGCAGATCAATATTATCACTTGGGGCGATGCCTCTATCCCTGGCTTTCTGAGGTTCTTCTGTTCCAGAAGCAATTTCTACTTCCTGGGACTCCTTGCCTCCATCATGTATGGCCATTGTTTGCTGCCCGGGTTGGGATTTTCCCTTCATGGAAATGCTATAGCATTCCCTGGCAGCAAGTTGATCACCTTTGACAATGCATATTCCCGCAGAGGATGGGAATTTGATGGCTAGGTGGCGGATAGAGGTTATGGCTTCAAACGTCATCAACGCAAGTCGGCCCAAGATCGCATTATAGACCGCTGGACAATCGATGACCTCAAACTGAAAGAGTTTTGAGACAGTTCGTGGACCTTTACCCAATGTCACCACTAGCTCGATTGTTCTGATGGCGGATGATCCCTCACCAGAAAATCCATATAGAATCATGGAAGTTTCCTTTAGGTCGGTTACAGACAACCCCATCTTTTCTAAGGTGGACCTAAATAGTAGATTCACAGAACTTCCATTATCTACTAGTATCCTCCTCACTCTTCGGTTGGCAAGCTAAATCATTATGACTAAAGGGTTGTTGTGTGGGAACTAGACATGGCTGGCATCTTCTTTCGTAAAAATGATCGGTTGCTTTTCTGACCATTGGTGCTTTGATAGTCATTGTTGCAGGACGAACTCCACTCCGTTGTGGGATTTCAGCTCATTGATATATCTCTTCTGGGCACCTCTGCTCATGCCTGCCAGGTGAGGACCTCCGGAAATGGTTGCTATATCTCCTCCCGTGATCAGAGGAGGGTTGTCTTGATTTACCTGATCTCCATTTTGATTCATTGGAGCCTCTGGAGTTGATGGAATGTTTTGTCCAATGGGTTGTCTGGGAGTTCCTCGATTTCGGGCGTACTGAGCCAATGGTCCTAGCCTGATGAAAGTCTCGATCTCGTCCTTTAATTGTCTGCAGTCATCAGTATTATGACCGATATCATTGTGGAATCGACAAAATTTCAAGGGATCTCTCTTCGCCCTTTGATTCTTTAACAGATCCAGCTTCTTCCACGAAAGGCGGGCAGAATTCGCCAAGAAGATGTGCTCTCTAGTATCTGTGAGGTTAGAATAAGTTGCATAGATCGGTTTAAACTTCTCCACAGACTTGTTTTTCTTTAACCCGCTCTGGCCGACTTCACCATTTCCCTTTCTTTTACTAACCCCCTTGGTTATTATGGGCAATGGTTTAAGTTGTAGCACCATCCACAGTGGTTTCCACTCAACGGGTTGAGCAGGGGCTTGGCTGGTTCCTGCAATATAAGCTCATGCCACTTCTAGATTAATCCACCTCTGAGCTCAGTTTAGGAACTCATCCACAGTGTTACTTCCCTTTCTCTGTAGCTCCTGCCATAGGTTGCCTCCCACAAGGATCCCCATCCTCGTTGCCATGAGTTTAGATATCTCATCGGCGTCTCTAGCTCATGCGGCAACGTTGGCAAACCTACTCAAGTATGCTTTCAAAGGTTCTCCGGGCTGCTGTTTTACATTTTCCAGGGAGTCGGCCTTAATCCGAGCTGCCTGAAAAGCCCTGAAAGCTCTCTTGAAATCCTCAGAGAAATTATTCCATGAGTTGATGGAGTGCTTTTGTACTGTTTGAACAATTGCCTAGTCGGCCTGTTCAAAGTTGAAGGGAATATTAGGCACCTTAGTTCGGGTCCAATGTTGTGGGCCATCATCAGAGTATTGAACATTCCCAAGTGGTCGGATGGATCTCCATCTCCATCAAATTTTGATAAATGGGGCATCCAGAAACCTGGCGGGTATGCGGTTGCCGCAATGTTGGGGCGAAAAGCTCAAGCTCATCCCCTGAATCATATTCATCTTTTTCCTTTTCTGATAGGAATCTTTTCATCAGCTCCTCCATCTGGGCTAACCTTTTGAGGGTTTGATCTTTGATTCCTTTGTTATTTTGGGACTGTTCCAAAGCTCCCGTCCTACCGTACGCGTTCGGTGGGTTGTTGTCCCTCCAAGTTTGAGCTTGGTTTGGTGGGACATTCCCGCTATCACGTACTTCGAAAGGACCTCCCTCTTGACGAGTGTAACTGACTCCATTTTGGGCTGAATTTCTCCTCTATGAGTTTAGGCGATCTCGAAGATCGGCCTGGGGATCGACTTGAGGGCTCTGAGCTGAACTCAGGTGATTTCTCAAATCTGTATCGGACATGCCACTTCGACGGCTCTCGGTCCAATAACTCCCATTAGCGAAGCATAGTGCTCGCAGTTGAGGATGAGGATATGGGATACTTCCGCGTGTCCGCGGGGCATAGGTAGGGGCAACGGGAGGAGGATTTCTCCTTTTGTCCTCATAGGTAGGAACATTTTGCGCAAAATGAGGCGGTGTTGGATGTCTTATGGGCGATGGGGGGTGCCTAACTGGCGAGGCAATTATTGTCCCGTTAGGATGAACCAAATTAGCCTGCGGTTGTTCTGCCCCACCATTTCTAACTCTCTGCGTCTGGCGATCTAATCGTGATGCAAGAGGGTTGGCTGGAACATGCTGTCTTCGTGAGTTTTCCCCAGGCCTTCCCCATGGGTTTCCATGGGTGTTTCCAAGATCATACGGCGGTGGTACTGAACTTGGGGTCGAGGTCCTAACCGACCGGCTGACTTGTCCACGACCCCTGGGATGGCCATCAGGCTGAACATCTTGGTGATCTTGTGCCATGGGCGCAGAACTTGGGGCCGGGTCCTAACCGATCGACTTGGTTTGGATCGGCCATCCCACCGAACTTATGAGACCCACCTTGCCTCTTTCCGACATTAACGTCGGTTGCAAGAGGGGGTAGCCAAGCCAAAACCTCCTTGATTTGCTTGTTTTCTTTGGCCAAATAGCTTCTTAACTACATGTTTTCTAGTTCTACCGTAGTCAAGTAATCCAAGTTCGGATTCGGCAGCAATGATGCCGAAGTCCCAGTGTCGCCATTGCCCATCAGTTATTTTCCTGATCGTTGCTGGATTTCAAGGCTATGCTCATTGGAAACAGCAGCGTGGTGAACCTCCTACCCACCAGGCTGTTCCATTTCATTGTTGTGCCTCGATCGAGTGACCACCATGATAAACTTTGATTGGGATTTTGAAGAAAGCACTAATCTGCAGCTCTCAATGAAAGCACCAAACTGTTGACGCGGTTTTTCGCCAACAGTGAATTAGGAAAATAGCTGGGATAAATTAGTGCTTAATGATAAACCACAATAAGAAAATGATACTCAAGAGCACCAGAAAAGAACTCTCAAGATCACTCTTCTCTTTTACGTGGTTCGGGGATTAAAATCCACCTAGTCCACGAGTTTATATTATTACTATTCTTCTCTCTAAATTTTGACAGAGTTTTTGCATTACAGAAAAACTAACTCTCTTTCCTATCCAAGATCTTAGTATTTATAGAGAAAATCCCTGGATAGGCCTTGGGGTCATCACGTGACTTAACCCTCCAGTGTGACATGTACCACACTAATTATAAATATTACAATTTATCCTAATGTATGGTCTGATCATTAGGTAAAACTTATCATGGATCCTCAGAGATAATCGGACATGTCATGCCTGTCCATGCATGATTATATTACGTGTCTAGGTTTTCAGGGATCCGCGGATGTGTTATGTTTGACTATGCACGTCTATATAACATATCCGGGTCTCTAAAGATCCATGGATACGTCAAGTCTCTAGCGTACCCTGAGCTGAATGCATCGTGAGCTCGTGTCACGGATGCTATGCCTTATAAACATTATAAGCTCGTACTTATTGCTTTGCATTCCCTAGCTCGTGTTATTGACCTGGGGAATCATGCGACCTTTGTGGAGAAAATACGGACTTATGGATCATCTATTGGAGTCCTTTACTCGCCAACTGTACACGAGTTGAATAAAAGACTCGTGCTGAATTTTAGGATGCACACCCTTGTTGGGAGAGATTGATCAAAAGAGCATGCATTCGTAAAAGCTAGGTTGTTGGCTCTGGAGTAAGAAAGCATTCCGTATAATACTTTCCAAGATTCAATTTTTGGGCAATGCCATGAAGATACTTAACCCCTTTTTGCCTATGAAAGAGGTGGAAAAAACCTGTATTCTTGTTGCTGGGGTTAGTCCTAAGATCGAACAAATATTGTACCTCATGAGGGGTAGATGGGTTCCAACCCTGGAAGTGGTAGAGAATGTATAAGGCAGATAGGGCTTGTATCCCATTTGGATCAATCTGGAAGGGAGAAACATTAAAGTAATTCATTATTGACCTAAAGAAAGGATGCAAAGGGATAGTAGCTCCTATATAAATGTGATACCTAGACCAAGCACAATAGGCACCACCAGGATTATCGGCTCTCTGGTATGGTTGCAGGCGTACCGCAATCACTCCTTCAAGTCCCAAAGTCTGAATATGTTTATCGAACATTTTGGAGTTTAGCTTAGAAGCCTTGGCTACAAACCATGAAGGCACGCGATCTTCTTCTTTCCTCAGTTTAAGTGTAGCAGTTTGTTGGATTTTGGTGGCAAAAGTCTGGGTAACCCTTCTCTTGGGTTTACTAGTTCTTTTGAGCTTGGCAATGTGTCTTGGAAGAGGCTTCAGTCTCAACCTCCTTTAAGAAATTTTCTCCCACAAAAGGCAATCTGTAACGACCCAAATTTACTAATAAGGCTTAAGGGCCTTGATTAGTGTGCCTGGTGGGCATAATTGGAATATATGTGATTTAATGATTAAACTCATGTTATATGATTCTTTGAATATCTGAGAAGCATGACTATGTGTATTAGAATGCGTGTAGGCTCTGTTTAGGTTAGAAGGGCATAATCGTAATTTTGGCCCGTTGAGGGCATAAATGTATAAACATGTGATAAATTGTTGAGACCACATTATTATGTGGATATATTTGTGACCTGTGATTCGAGACGATCCTAGTGAGCAGGTTAGCGAAAAAGTCACGGCGGGGATTTATACCCGGCTTGGCGTGAGCCTGGGGCTATAAATGGGAATTTAGAGAATATATTGGGGTTAATTTTGATATTGAGGAGTATAATTGGTGATTAATTAGGTATCGGGAAGTAAGCGGAAAACATTAGTGACACTCGAGGAATTAGTGGGAATTGGGTGAAATGACCAAAATGCCCCTAGGTAGATTAAGAGATTTAGAATTAGAGGGGGGGGGGGGGGTACTGTGGTCATTTGGCATATAAGGATAGGCACAGCTGAGGCTTTATGCTTAGTGTAGTTTGTAGAAGGAAATAGAAGTCTGAAGGAAAGAAAAGAAAGAGAAGGAAGGGAAGGAAAAGCAAAGTCGGTTTAGGCTCTTCTCCACCATTTTCTTGAGGTTTCTTGGAGCAAAGTTCAGAGGAGAGTTAGATCAAGCTGGGCAATAAGGTTTCTGAGTTAAGCTTGAAGAATTGGCAAGGGTTTAGCAAGAACAAGCCATTTAGTTGAGGTAAGACTTTGAAGTTTCTTCAGTTTTTGGTTTTGGTATTGAACTAAGGTGTCTAAGCTGAATTTGATGGGAACTCTAATGAATTCAAGCCAGGGGTTTGAGGAGGAGTGAGCCAAGGAGGTGTAGAGGCTGACTTGAGGTCGAATCCCCATTGAAGGTATGAAATTCTAAGCTCTAAATTCTGAGGTTTTGATTGTTGTGCTGAAGTTTCTGAGTTTGAGGTTCAACCATCGTGAATTTTGAGATTAGCGATGCATGTGATTGGGTTTTGTGTATTCGGGATACTTGGGATGAGTGGAGTATGTTAATAAGCTTGTTTTTAAGTTTGGTTGAGGATTGGAAAAGTTTTGGTAAGGGTTGGCTCGGGGAAATCGCAGGAAGGAAAAGTGCAGCATTGGCTGTCTGTGACTAGCGCTACAGCGCTAGCCTTTGGGCGTTGTAGCGCTAGGCCATTTGTCCTAGGGAGATTTTTGGTTCTGCTTGTAGCGCTGTAGCGCCCTCCAAAGAGCGTTGTAGCGCTACCCTGCTTCCGGAAGAGGGTGTTTGAGTTATTTTCAAGGGTTTTTGCCCAGGGGTTCGGGGTTCGATTCCACCACCCCGTTTGGTGGAATTAGAGCTTCCCGAGGGCTCAGGATTGGTCCCAAGGTTAGGTTCTAGACTTGAGGTTTGGTGATGATTTTGACCTATGATTGTGACTAGGTGTGCGCTAGGGCTCAAGGGGGATCGTGCTCAAGGATCAAAGTGAACAAAGCTAGCGAATTTAAAGGTAAGAAAACTGCACCCGGTTATATGTTTGTGATGGGACTAAGTGCTCCCGATATCTGTATAATGTCAATGATGGTATTATGCCATGGGACATGTGATAGATGGCCTAAGGGTGTCGTATACAATATTTGCGCACAGGGCGCGGCTTGGCCACTGGTAGCCAAGGACAACTTTATATTCACTGAGCTCGGTTTAAGCGGGCCGGAGTCAGTGGGATAAACAGAGGGTGCGGCCTAAGGGCACTAACCCTAGTTATCATTGTAAATTGGTGATTGATATGAGTTGATATGTTTAGTATGCTGAATACTTGATTATCATGTATGCTTATACGGTTGAGAACATGCTTATGTGATATGAGATATTGGATTGTCTGTTGACTGCTTATGCTCTGTTATTGTGTTTTCTTGCTGGGCCTTGGCTCACGGGTGCTACGTGGTGCAGGTAAATGCAAAGGCAAGTTGGACCAGTCCTGAGATGGAGAGCTGCGAGGCTGAATGTACATAGTCAGCTATTCGGTCGCCATGGCCGAGGAGTGGATCAGGACAAGGAATGTCTTTTAGTTTGTTTTGCCTTAGAGTGGCTAATTACTATATTTAGATCTTGAATCCGTTGTAAATGGTTTTAATCTTATTATTTTTGGGATCCCGTGTAAACAGAAAATGTTATTTTTGAGAAATGCAGCTTTTGAGACCAAAATCTTTTAACCCTAGTTCCATTATAGTTTCAGTAACACGTTTTTAATTAAATGACTTGATTAGCAAGTCTAGCACTTTTATAAACACACAGTGTAACGGTCTTGGCTATCCAGGGAGTTACACAATCGTTCCACCACCTTTTGTGTTGCTCTACGAGCTACTTGGGGATCTTGTTCCTGAGGGAGTCGACTGGACTTTTTCACCCTCATCGGTTAGTGCTGACGTTGTTGCTTAAGGAACTGATCTTCGTGAAGGAAGTATAAAGCCGATCGTGGAAGGATTTTCTTGAGATAACGAAGACGGTCTTCCGAAGTTCATTGGCTTGGAGATTTGGAAGAAGAATCGTTGCTCGGAAGGGTATCACTTGAAACGGGAGATGAGGAATCAGAGTCTGTTTGGTTGTCACCTCCCCTGTAGTCGAAACGATTCATTTACAAAAAATATAGGGAAGTTAGTAAACCAAACAGAAAATGAGTGCAATGTAAAAATATTTACTGCCTAGATAAAAATGTATGTGAGCAGTAGTGATAATTTGATGCAATTTACAAAGAAAAAGGAAATTGTTTTGGGTGCTATGTGTTCGGGGACATTAGGCTTATAGTTTTGTGTTATGTGTCTTTGAACTATGAGGTTGTGTGTTCGACTTATATACGCACAAACCCGAGTGGTTGGATGCATAATCCGAGCGGCTGAAAAATGTTGTTGAGGAGCTAAGAACTGTTCCAAAGGGCGATGAATGCCTGAGCGTCTTAAAGTGGATTCTGAGGGGCAAGGAGTGCCTGAAGCAGCTGAAAGTTCCTGAGGAGTCATGGCACTCGGGTGATGTGTGATTCAATCGGCTGGAGCGCATGGGTCAAGGCACTCGAGTGGTGTGTGACCAAGTGCACGAGCATGTTTAAAGGAGCAGGAGTCCGAGGAACCAAGGCACCCAAAGAACATCCGATCGGCTAACAGGTTTCCAAGGGGCCAGGGGCATCCAATCAGCTAAGTGATGTCGAGGAGTCATGACAACCGTGTGATGCGTGGTCCAGTCGGCTAGCAAGTGTGTAATGCCCCAAATTTCCTAATAAGGTTTAGGACCTTGATTAGGAGGCCGGGAGGGCCATAATTGATTTATTATGGTATTTAATGATTATATGCATGTTTATGTGAATTATATTATTATATGATGGTGAATGCATGCATATGGGCTCATATTTTAAATGCAAGGGCATTTTGGTAATTTGGCCGTTGGGGGCGTGATTGTGTATTATTTATGCATATGGGTGAATTATAATTTTACCACATTATATGTGGATTGGTTCGAGCCATTCGGCATGAGACGATCATGGGAATGTAAGTGTTCGGTCTAATCATAACGGGTCTAAGTTCGGGGCTCGGGGTGAGTCTCGGGGTCACTTTGATGATTAGAACATTACCGGGAATTAAAGGGTAATGGGATGTGATTTATTGGTATTTGAGAATGTTGAGATTAGCGGGAATCGGAGAGCGTTAATTATAATTAACAGTATAGGTTGGAAATGAAGAATTTACCCTTAGGAGTGTTTAGAAGCTTTTAAATTGGCCTAGGGGCATTATGGTCTTTTGACCTTAAGGATTTATATCAGCTTTGGGGTTTGGAAGGTTGTGGAAACAGAGCCAAAACAGAGACTTCCCTCCTCCTTCCTGTACGTTACTTCTCTCCATTTTCTTCTTTGGTGTTCTTGAGCCCAAGGTGGGATTTTAAGCTAGGGAACTTAAAGGCTGGGGTTGTGGACTTAGTTCAGCTGTTGAGGGAGGTTCAAAGCTGGTTTCAAGGTGAGTTCTAGTCACTAAATTCAGGTTGTGCTCTGTTTTCCTTTTTGTTTTCAGCTTATGGTTTTTGATGTAGAAAGTGGGAATTAAGGGGAGTTTTTGTGTATGTTTGGTTGGGTTTTGATGAGGGGGAGTTATGGGTGATGTTTGGAGGTTTAAATGAGTGTTTGGAAGGGGTTTTGAGTTGATTTGAAGGGCTGGTTTGAGAGGAAAAACGCAGGGGAGTTTGCTGGTGCGTTGCTGGTTTTTGGGCTGATCAGGGTAATGAGCCGCGGCCTGGCTTTAGTGTGCTGCAGCCTAAGGTGGTTTCTGAGGCAATTATACCTCTGTCAGGGAGGTGAGCCACGGCATGGCTATGGTGAGCCGCGGCTCATCAAGGCAGATTTGGCCAAAAATAGGTTTTTGACTTAGGGATGCTAGCTTAAGGCCTCGAGGTTGATCCTACTACCCGGTTAAGTGTGGATTGGTGTCCCGGAGGCTAGATATTGGTTTGGAAACCTTTGCTTTCATTTTCATTGATGGTATCCTATATTTTTTGTTATGACTAGGTTACCGTTAAAGGTCGTATCTTTTATTAATTCTTGCTCGAACCCAAGGTAAGAAAACTGCACCCCATATGTGACATGCATGGCTATGATTGATGCATGTTGGATGTTTAAATGTAAACATGGATAGCATAATGAATGCTTGGAAATCTTGCCCATTTGCATATGATTATTGTTGAGGCATGCTGGATGATTAAGTGCGATGCATGTGATGCACGAGAAACATGTGATTAGGGCATGCCATGAGTGATGAATATGAGATTGGTCAGAGCTTGAGTCTCTGTGTTTGTGCATGATCATAATTATGCTAGCAACTGTTTAGTAAGCATGGTGAATGCCCTGTTCTTGGATAATTGGCATATGATACACATTGATAGCATTGCTTACTTGTGCATGGTACTGACTAATTAGTCAGGTTTGGCAAAGGTGCTAGTATCAACTGTGAAGCTGTGACTTATTAGTCAGGTTCGGCAGTGGTACTGGGCACTGGTCACACAGGGCTGACTCGTTAGTCAAAATTGGCAAAGGTGGTAGTATCAACTGTGAAGCTGTGACTCACTAGTCAGGTTCGGCAGTGGTACTGGGCACTGGTCACATCGTGCTAACTCACTAGTCATGACAACCCTAGTGTGTTAGTGCAAGCTATGTCGATTGGACCTAATCGACCCTCTGCATTGAATGACTCAAAGATCATTAATGCAGGACCGACCTCAAGTTCGATGAATATAAACAAGCATTTATCTAGCCAAAGGCTAGTCATTTAGAGCCATTGCAGGAAAGCCTAGGTAACGGTGTTGTTACATGGCTATGGGCACTGGGCCCCTAGTGACTTGGTTGTCAGTCACTCAGTATGGTTTCCAGGACCTCAAAGTGATATTCACTCATCTGATCAGAGCTATGAGCTTTGTATGATCATTTTGATCAGCATATGCATGGCTTTGGGCACTGAGGCCCCAGTGAGTTGCTTGTTGGTCACTCAGCATGGTTTACCAGAACCTGATGAAGGATAAAGGCTTACCCAATAGCCAGCCTTCCATTCGAATTAGTGACTTGCTTGTCAGTCACTCAGTATGGTTTACCAGAACCTGTTGAAGGTTAGAGGCTTACCCAACAGCCACCCTTCCATTTGAATTAGTGGCTCGCTTGTCGGTCACTCAGTATGGTTTACCAGAACCTCAAGTGTGGCGACACTCATCTGATTAGGACTGACTTGATAGTCCTCAAATCAGAAGGCCATGACTTCGTGTCCTGGATACCCCAGCATCTCTTTGAATTCATTTGCATGCTGAATAGAGCTATGAGTGCTAGGCATGCCAGATATGATTTGATATCATGATATGACTGTTTATGAGCATATGAGTTTTCTTGCTGGGCTTCGGCTCACGGGTGCTTTGTGGTGCAGGTAAAGGAAAAAGGAAGTTGGACCATCCTTGAGTTGGAGAGCTTAGGTGATGACGTGTACATATGCAGCTGCTCGACCAATACTTGGGCGAGGTTTGAAAGTGGAACTAGGGCTGAACCCTGTTTTGCCGCTTAAAACGGCCTGTTGTAAACACTTTCTTGTAATAAACTCTGAAATAATATTTTTGGGATCCCAATGTATACAGTAAACGTTCTAGTGAAACGTTATACCTTAACCAAAGTTTTTAACCCCTAAACCGCTAATCACACTTAGTTACACGTTTATGGCCAAACGACTCGATTAGCGAGTTTAGCACTGTTTGCAATGTGCACTGTAGCGGTCCCTGGAGTTGGGGCGTTACAAAGTGTCTGAGGAGTTAGGGCCTACCCAACCGGTTAGGCATGGGTTCCAACCACCCAAGGCAAACCCGATCTGCCACAAGCATAATTCCGAGCAGCTCGCACGTGTTCCGAGTAGCCAAGGAACACGATCGGAGCCAGCCAGTCCGAGTGGAAGAATGTCTATCTGATCAGTCACACAAACAAATCCGAATAGTAATTTTGTTTAAAAGAAATATATCATCACTCGGCAAGCACAAATTCACTCAAAAACGTGGGGCACAAACACATTTTCCTATTCATAGAGTACACCAACAATATCAAAAAGGGAATTTCAAGGGTTTCAAAAAGCTTCAAGAAAGCATCAATGCTAATCCTAAACCTATGAACCCAAATATGCAATGTGGAATGGGAGATCATTTTTTCTTCAAATTTTATGAAATTGGAGGAAAATTTGACTAACCCAATGCCTAAACTACATTAAAACAACCACAAAAGCACTATCCTACAAATATTCATCACAAAATTCCAAGGAGAGCATATCAAAAGTGGGTTTCGGCATCCACCTATTCCAACCAATATTTGTGAAAAATGCTTAAAGGTAAAGCCAAAGGAGAAAGAACTTGCCCAAATGGAGGGGAAAACACTTGATTTCTATAGAGCACCCTTGGAGCTTTGGAGGAGAATCGGCCAAGACAAGAGGAATTTCTTTTTGTGATGTATTTCTTGCCTGTGAGGGATAGGCATGCGTGGGCCTATTTAAAGGGAAAGGAGGAACTTTTCAATTACCCTAAAAACTCTTAGTATTCTCTTTCCCACGATTGGGAACTGATAAGTGCCATTTTTATGGCCTGAAAAGTTCAGTTGTGGGTTTACTTGAAAAGGTGGGAGAATATAGAAAGTCATTTTTTGGAATTTTGAGACACAAAGAATATTAAAGTTACTGGTGAGTCACCACGTGGAGGCAACTACTAGGATATTCTCTGAATTTCTGATTGGCTATTCAATTTCTAGAGATATAACTAATCGGACTTTTATTATTTGTGAAAGTTACTAATCGGGCGAAGTTTTTTGACGACCTCAAAAACATTTTGTTAGAGAAAAAGTTTATCATACAAGTAAACCATATAATAAACTTAGGGGCAAATGTTATCCCCAAAATTTCAGTACGATGACATGGCAATTAAAAGTGACAGGTGGCAATGAATGATCGTCGAGTGGATGATTAAGTGGCACATTTATGGTCAATAAATGTGTTGACCAAGTGAAGTGCAAAGGTTAGAAAATGACTTACGGAGTTGTGATATCACTGGTCGAAAGATGGTTTTACCTGGTCAGGAAATAATTCACCCGACCGGATAAGAATTTTGTCTGATCAGGAGGGAGATTTACCCGACCAGATACATCAGAAAGGGGTTTCACCCGACCAGTGACCTCAGAAAGGGGTTTCACCGACCAGTTACCTCAGAAAGGGGTTTCACCCGACCAGTTACATCAGAAAAGGATTTCACCCGACCAATTACATCAGAAAGGGGTTTCACTCGACCATCTATGTCAGAATGAGGAGAGTAGCTGATCAAATGTGTCAAAATCTCAGGAGTGAACTGCACTGTGACTTCTTTACAGAATCTCAATAACAACTTCAACCCGAATCTCTCGTAACTATCGAGCGAATCTCTCATATATCCCGAAGTAATAGCTATATTGTTGTAATTTGTTTATTACTTTATTAATTAAAGTTGGTTGAAACAACCAAGGACCCCATCAAAAGGGGATATTTTTCATGTACTATTCATAAGCCTATAAATAAAGGGCTCATGGCATCATTTTAGGGTATCTGATCTTTTGGAGACTTTTAGACTCTCTAATTTTGAGACTCTGGGACTGGGACTTGGGGTATTCTTGGGGCATTTTCTGAGAGAGCTTAGAGAGAGAAAGCTTGTATTCTCTAGAGAGAGAAACTTTGAATTTTTCTATTTACACTTGAGAAACTCAGTTGGCTTAGGTCTACTGATCTTAAGTGTAGACTTCGTATATCACAACTCCAAGTAGATTAGGCTATTACCAACAAATTGGGGATAAACCACTATAAAATTGGTTGTGTCGTTTTTATTTTCTATCCAAGGCTATTGTCTTCATTGTCGTTTTTGCGTCTACTCACCATTGGCCAAAATCATGGTCAACAAAAAACATTCTAATATTTTTGGCTTTGATTATAAATAATCAATTTTCACATTTTAATATCTTTCATTTAAAAAAAATTAAAAAAAAAAATTGGATGAACATTACACGTGACAGGTACTGTTCATCGTGTGCGACTGCAAGGAGATGCGCGTGCGCAGGCCTTCTGGCTGCCGAAGGGTGCACACAGGTGCGCATACCGCTGCTGGGTGGTGCGCACGCTGGTGCGCGCATAGGTTGGGCAGAGCGCGCGCAAAGGGTGATGCGCACGCATGACTGGCATCCAGACCAAAAAAATTTTGAAAATTATTTTGTGCAATTTTTCAAACAAAACAATTTTCTAATTAATTTTTAACATGTTTTACACAAAATAAAGCATATATAAAAATTAATGACATAGAAAAACAACAAAATAACCTAAAAATTTCTAATAATCACATAAAATCAATATGTTTCATAAAAAACATGAAAATCCATCCAATTATTCAAACACATCAAATAATTCAATTTTTAACATGTTCATGCATCAAAATAAAGATTACAAAAGGCTTTGAGGCCAGTTATTAGGAAAACTTATACATGATCTTTATTTATTTTCATGTAGATCTAATATTAAACAAATTAATATGAGATAACCTAGACCATGTTTCTAAAATGGAATTCAAAGAGAAATAATGATAATAGTACTTACATTATACGTAGCGGAATAATAGAGTCATTCCTTCAGTTTCTTTAACCCTTGTATCCATTCTGTCGCAGAGTATTACTAAGAAACTGAACCGATCTTCAATTTTCTTCACAGCCTTCCAAAGTATCCTTAGAATCACCTAGACTGGAGTGGGAAATTCTCAACATGTGAGATAGATACAGAGAGAAGAAGAGAAAATAACAATAAGGCTTACAAAAGGACTTATGTTTAGAGAGAATCTAAAACCTATCAAAAACTTGTGTTTCAACTTGCGACTTGACTTGTATTTTCAACTCTCTCTTAACATTTTTTTATAGACTAAATTAGGTCATTTATTTAATTAAAAAATCAATAAAATAATAGCCAATTAACAGCCCTAGGTCGAAATTATCATGGGCTTTAGGCCCTTGAAATTTCTCATTTGATTATAAGCCCATTGGACTTAAAATCAAGGCCTGTATTATTTTCTATTAATTTAATTAATTAAATAATTATTTAAATCCTTTATCAAAATAATTATTTATAATTTGAACCTTGATTTAAACTTATTTATTAATTTAGATACCAATTTATCTTGATTAATAAATCTGCCATAATTTCTCTTTTCTTCTCAAAATTACATAACTCTGTGAAACTATCCAAAATTAACCTGGTCAACTTTGATAATTCTAATTGCTAATTAAATCAATTAATTGAGACTATCTAGATGATTTTATCCAAGGTACAGTGGGGACCATAGGCCTATGAAATCAAGCTCAAATAAGTTATCATAAATCTAACAAATAAGTTTACTAACTTATTAATTCATCGTGACTCCACTAAAGACTCGGAATTGTACTCTTGAATTCATAGAACGCTATATAACAAATTTAGATGCACTATTAATTATCCATTGTTACAACCATAATTTTTACTCAATCCTCTATAGACGGTCTACAATGAGATGAGACTAAAATATCATTTTACCCCTCATTGTACTTTATCCTTAAAACACTTAGTTCCTTGTAAATGATATTTCAGTAAACTAATATTACTTACTAAAATGAGATCTCTATCATTTAGCACCTTGAACCAAACTAAAAGGAAACCATCATTTCACTTCTTCATCAGAAGCTATAGATGTTCATATCTATGATTAACACTCCCACTCAATTATACTACCGAGTTCCCAAGATGTAAGTATGGGCTAGTCCGTAGGGTAAGTTGGTAACGAATAAGTCAAAGAACTCAAATAATACAATTAGTTAGAATACTAACCACTCATAATTGAGATTGAATTGACCTATGGTCAACTATATGATATAACTAGAATAGATAATAACGGTATGTTTACTTATCCTATCAACTGTCAATATCGGTCCAGTCCGATGTAACAAATACATCCAATCTTATCTACTTTTCTAATGTTTTGGAAAGAACATAACACTACAATGTGTAAGTAGGTCATATCGTAGATTGGCAAGTTAGTGCAAATCATGTGCACTGACTAATCTTAGGACTAACTTATTTTGAACATATAATCATATTTATATTCCACTGTGATTACATCACTGTAAATACGATTAGCTATATGCTTGAGATTTAATAGAAGTTTATATTAAACAAATAATCATGAAAATAAAACATGTGAGCAAAGTGCTTGACCAAGTCAAAAAATGATTTCTATTCTTTTATTGCTAATAAATGTAATGACCCAACTATTTCTAAGACCTTGGACCATTAAAACTACTAGACGTAGCTACTACTATTTTGATACAAATATAAGAAATAACATAACTTTATTGAAAAACCCAAAATATTGTATCAAATACAAGATAATAATAAAATATAAAATAAAAATGTGACATGGTATGGGATCCCATTGTTTATAAATTATAAAACATAATTTTAAATACTAATTGCGGAATTACATCAAAAACATAATTTAAAAGACTAAAAATTAACCTCACCCTCAATCAACACGCAGTCCATTAAATCCATTCATCCTAAACACACAATCCAAGCTGCCAAGAATCCTTCCACCTTCCATATTTATTTTCTTGCATCAAGCTAAAAATAAAGGAGTGAGCCTAATGCCCAGCAAGGAAAATCTACTAACAACATCCATCATAAATCATAAACATAAGACTATAATATAAATATATACTATAAAACATATGACTATAAAAAAAACATATATCATATAGGACTACAATATTAATGGCCATTAACTCATTAACATGGCATGTGATAAACCATCTAGGTCCTTTGCCTACTAATCGAGGTAGGTTAGATCACATGGTAGTATATGATAACCCATCTAGGTCCTCTACTAGTCAAGGTAGGGTAAATCATAACTCTAACCCATGAAATGATGATAAATAATCTTGGGGTTTGCTATCTGTTATCCAGATTTCCAGATAGCGTTTAGATTGATGACCTCGGGGAAGCAGAATTATCGATGTCTTTCACGGTAGGTGACCAGAGCTCGCGGATGAACAGAAAGGCTTCGCCTCTCCCGTTTAGTGTCCGGATTACTCTTCCAAGCAAACACAATACGGAAACTCGTCAACTCTCCCGGACTCCCGAAGGGGTATCCTTCGGGGAAGCTCCTTCCAGGAGAAGCTCTTCGAGTGGTCTCCGCGGAAGCAGTTCCGTGCCTCGCACGGAACAAAGCCAAACGGTCGAGTCCTGGAGGAGGCATATTTGGAATGATATCCACCTGACACAGGATCCCGCCTGACACGCCCGTCAGGTCAAAGCCGCACACATCCCAGCACGCCTAAGGGTACCTTTTCGCCTACTGTTCCGCTGACAACTTGGAAAAGACGGCTGACTTTGTGTGTTCCCCATACTTTCACGTAAATATACCCACATAGAGTCTTGTAGTCATGCTACTACAGTAATTGTATCCCTATTTATGGCTGGTGTAATTAAGACTCATGTACGTAGAGAAAAACCCTAATCCAAAACCCTAGCTATAAAGACCCCTTCATTTTACAAGAAGGGGGACGGACAAATGATATATAGCAAAAACTCTACTAAAATCTCTCTAGCTTCATCTTCTTCAAGAGAACCCGAGAGAAACACTGTGAGTGTGTGAAGTTCTTGTGCACCAGCCATCTTACTGTAACCTTTTCCAAGTATAATAACATCGACTCGTGGACTAGGGCTTGTTAACGCCTGAACCACGTAAAAACACTGTTTGTTTAGTTACATTTCAGCATTTCTACAGTTCTTATCTTTTTATTATTCTGTTAGTTATTCGTTTCCGAAAAACTCGGTAAACATTTTGGTGCTTTCATTGAGAGCTGTAGGAAGTTGTTAGTCAGCTCTTTTCCTGTGTACGTTTTTTGTATTCACTTCGTGCTAAAGAGATGGTGACTACGAGAAAATCCGCTGTTGACAAAAATGCTACGGTCAACCCCGATACCGTGATGGAAGATGTGGTGCAAAGCGAACCCTTAGACTACCTAGGTGAAGACCCGACATCCCGCCAGGATCGGGTCAGTACCGAAGATACAACATACTTAGAAGACGAAGAAGAGTATGTCCAAGACGGTTATTACAAGGACGGCTGCTACTATGAGAAGGACCCAGAACTGGTCCAAGTAGCCGAAGAACTGGTGGCCACTAAGGCCAAGCTTGCTGAGCAGGAGCGCGTCTCCGAAAGAATGCAACGCATGATGGAACGCCTCCAAAGTAAGTTTGGAGATCTAGGCGACTCGGACGAGGATGCCTCTGTTCTAGGTGGTGCTGATGCCCCCATGCCGGATCCAGCCGCTGCTGGACCATCCAAAGCCGCCCCTAACAAGGGTAAAGAAAAAGTTGGAGAGCCTGTGCGCGCTGACGCCCCTGCACCTCCTAAAGGCGTGAATCACCAGGCCGACTGCCCCCCCCCCCCCCGCGCGCAGGTCTCTGGCGCTCCTAAGCCCAGACGTCCTTCAGCCCCAAGGGGGTACTCTGTGCCTAAAGGGCCCGGTGCTAAGGCACCCAGGCCTAGGGGAAGGAACAACCGCCCCAGTGATTCCGTCAATCAGGACGGTCGGGCTGCGAACTCGCACTCCGAAGATAGCTGGTCCACGGTGGACCTAAGAAGAAGGTTGGAGGCCAAGTACGAAAAGGCCAAAGGAGAAAAGGCCCGGCCTCGCGGAGATGACCTCCGAAATCATATTAATGACAAGCTCCGGGGACGTGACCTCCCGGAAAGTGATACGAAGAGGCTCGAGGAACAGATTGCTGCCTTGACCAAGCTGGTCCGGAAGCAAAGTGGGGCCCTGTCAGACTCTGAGGAGGAAGACCCGGAACCATGTATTAGGAGGATCGCGGAAACGTCCCTCCCGGATAACTTCAAAATGCCTCACATAGAATTATATGATGGGAGGACAGACCCGCGTACCCACATAGCTAAATACAATAAAATGATGCAAGTGGCGCGTGTCAGTGAGGACGCCAAATGCATGTGCTTCTCACTCACCCTTACCAAGTCCGCGGAGGACTGGTGGAAAAGATTAGCTCCCGGATCAATCCACAGTTGGAAGGAGCTACAGTCCGCGTTTAGGAGGCAGTTTATTGCTGCCCGCGACCACGACATGGAGGTTGGCTCCTTAACCAACATCAAGCAGCAACCCACTGAGAACCTCAAAGCTTTCATTCAGAGAATGATGGAAGCTGCTGCAAAAACCAAGGTCAGCGATGACATGAAGCTGATCGCCCTTCAATCGGGCCTTACTGTCGGCTCCCTGCTATGGGGGGAAATGCAAAGGAGACGGGCAGAAACACTGTCCGAATTCATGTCAAAAGCTCAGGGAATCATCAACCTTGAGGATGCCTACCAGCAGGCCTTCGGAGTTCCCCCGGCTCCAACGCCTTCCGTGACAGCGCCGAGCTTTGCTTCGCAAGCTCCCGCACCAGCCCTCACGCTTCCAGGAGCCCGATTCACTCCAAGTGTGTATGGGCCTTCCGCGTCTGCTCAGACCCCGAGTCAAACCCATTTCTCTGGGTACGGAGCAGTACAAACCGGATGTAGTATCGCTCCTGGCATGCCGCAGCCACAAGCGGAAGCCCCAGAACGAAATTTGAGCCAATCGCGGAGCAAACGAAGCGGAAGAAACTCCAACCGGGGAGACCATTCAAAGAAACCCCGGAAGGACTATGAGCCCAAGTTCACGGAATATACCAGTTTGATAGACTCGCGAGAGAATGTCTATCGGGCGACCTATAATATGGTCAACTACAGGAAGCCCCCGAAAGTGTTTCACGGAGGAAGGCGTCCGCGAGACTCCAATAAAAGGTGTGAGTTCCACGGAGACGTGGGGCACACCACAAACGAGTGCCTTCAGCTGAAGGATGAGATCGAGTCCCTGGCAAGAGCGGGACACCTCGGTCAGTGGGTGAGGATACCCATTATCTATCCCGGACAGGGGATAGTTCACGGAGCTGCATATTCCCCGGGACAGAGGGGGGCCGCTAGCGCTCCTGGAGCCGGTCACCCCCAAACTCCCGGGTCTCAGTTCCCCGCACTTCCTGCTCCACCCGCTCCGGCGCCCATTGCCTTGTTGGCTCCAGGACCAGGTAACCCATATCCGCCCGGCCTTGCACCGCCACCCGTTGACGGACACGTCGCCACCATTTCCGGAGGACCACACCTTGCCGGAAGCACCCGCAACTCCCAGAAGAGGTACTTGAGGGAGTTAGAGCACGCCGAGGAGATGTTCGCCTTGGTCCAATCACCTGCTCAATGTCCCCGAATGATGGATCTTCCCATCACCTTCACGGAGGACGATGCTCGACATGTGCACTTCCCCCACAACGATCCCCTCGTGGTGGAAGCCCAGATTGCCAATAAGAAGGTCTCACGGATCTTGATCGATAACGGAAGCTCCGTGAACATCCTCTTCAAAGCGGCCTTCCACGCGATCGGATTGACCGAGACGGACCTGGCCCCATGCCCCATCCAGCTTCAAGGTTTCAATGGGGACGCACTCATACCATTAGGCAAAATTCAACTTCCAGTCACCCTCAGAGGAGAAAGCGACGCTTGTGCCTTCAAGCATAGCACATTCGTGGTGGTCGACTGCCCCACGGCGTATAATGCCATCTTAGGCCGACCGGTCCTGATCGATTGTGGGGCCATAACCTCGATACACCACTTATGCTTGAAGTTTCCATGCGACGATGGGCGTATTGGCACCCTCCGAGGAGACCAAAGAAGTGCACGGAGCTGTTATAACGTCTCCGTCCGAGCCGTCTACACGGTCCGAGAGACGTTTGCTGCCATTCCTTTGGCGGAAGTATTGCCAGAAACTGGGGGTGCTCAGGAGGCATACTTTGACGAACTCGACCCAAGAGTGGGAATCGAGAAAGCAATAGAGCCGATGGAGGAAGTCGAAGAGGTGATCCTCAACCCGGGAGAACCCACCAAGGTCATTCAGGTGGGGAAAAACCTGCCGTCGGCCGTTCGAGATAAGATCGTGGCCACTGTGAAGGATAATCAGGATATCCTGGCATGGTGCCACGCTGATATGACGGGGATTAATCCCAATGTTGCGTGCCACGCACTCAACATAGACCCATCTGCAACTCCAATTCGCCAAAAGAGGAGGCCGCTGGACCCAGTGAGAGCCGAAGCCGTCAAAGCTGAAGTGGACAAATTGATGTCCATAGGCTTTCTCCAGGAGTCGCACTATCCCGTGTGGTTGGCCAACCCAGTTCTGGTCCCGAAACCCGATGGGTCCTGGAGAATGTGCATTGACTTCACGGACCTAAACAAGGCCTGCCCGAAAGATTGTTTCCCTCTCCCGCGAATCGATCAGATGGTAGACGCTACTTCCGGGTACGAACTCTTATCCTTCATGGATGCGTACTCCGGATACAACCAGATCAAGATGCATGTCGCGGACCAGGAACACACCAGCTTCCTCACGGATAAGGGTGTCTACTGTTACGTGGTCATGCCTTTCGGTTTGAAGAATGCTGGGGCGACGTACCAGCGTCTGGTAAACAGAATGTTCA
Source organism: Humulus lupulus (assembly GCF_963169125.1). Classification (NCBI taxonomy): domain Eukaryota; kingdom Viridiplantae; phylum Streptophyta; class Magnoliopsida; order Rosales; family Cannabaceae; genus Humulus; species Humulus lupulus. The sequence continues at coordinate 180,646,911 of NC_084795.1, read as the reverse complement.
AGGACCAACTGGGGAGGAACATGGAGGTGTACGTGGACGACATGTTGGTAAAGTCCAAGACCTCCGGGGACCACAGTAACGACCTTGAGGAAGCTTTCGCCGTGATCCAAAAGTACGGGATGAAACTAAATCCAAAGAAATGTACTTTCGGGGTCTCGTCTGGGAAGTTCCTCGGTTTTATTGTCAGCTCCCGCGGAGTGGAAGCCAACCCTGAGAAAATAAAGGCGTTCATAGATATGCCTTCCCCCCGGAAGCATAAGGATGTCCAGAGCGTTACTAGAAGGATAGCTGCTCTCAGCCGCTTTGTATCCAAGGCCACTGACAAGTGTATCCCCTTCTTCAATGTGTTGCGAGGGAACAAGAAGTTCGAGTGGACCCCCGAATGCGAAGCAGCCTTCCAACACCTCAAAGAACATTTAACCCGAGCTCCCATTCTGTCCAAACCTGTCGAAGGAGAGGCGTTGTTCTTATACTTAGCTGTGACTGAGCACGCAGTAAGTGCCGCTCTCGTCCGGGAAGATGGCCGTATCCAGCTCCCTGTGTATTACGTAAGCAAGAGGTTATTGGACGCCGAGTCCAGATATTCGATGATCGAGAAACTCTCCCTCTGCTTGCTGATCGCTTCACGGAAGCTGAGGCCATATTTCCAGGCGCACACCATCAAAGTACTCACCAACCACCCTCTCCGACAAGTCCTGCAGAAGCCCGAGTCTTCTGGCAGATTGCTTAAGTGGGCCATGGAACTGAGCCAGTTCGACGTCCACTACCAACCGCGTGTTTCCATAAAAGGTCAAGCTCTCGCGGACTTTATTGTGGAATGCTCGGGAATGAATGACCTCCCAGAAGATCCTGTCCCGGAACTTCCCACCTGGAAGGTCTATGTAGACGGAGCCTCAAATGAAAAAGGAGCTGGAGCAGGGGTCATCCTAATATCTCCCCAAGGGCATCAGCTCCAGAGCGCCATCCGTTTCGCGTTCCCAGCATCCAACAACGAGTCAGAACACAAAGCCATGTTAGCTGGGTTACGACTGGCCAGAGAAGTCGGAGCCCAAAAAATCGAAGTATACAGCGACTCCCTACTTGTGGTAAACCAAATATCCGGGGAATACCAGACGAAAGGCGAAAGGATGGCTGCCTACGTGTCTCTCTCCCGCGACCTACTGCAGCATTTCAAAGGCTACCAAATCCGCCAGGTCCCCCGGGACCAGAACTCACTCGCGGACACGCTGGCCAAGCTTGCCACGGACCCGGAGATTGAACAGTATGGCTTAGTCCCCATCGGGCACTTAGAAGCCCCCAGTACTGAGACGCGAAGGATAAACGCCATCATCGACCATTCCCACTCCTGGATAGGACCCATCCTCAGATTTCTCACCACCGGAGAGCTCCCCACTGATAAAGCTGACGCAAGGAAGCTCCAATATCAAGCTCCCTGATACGTGGTTATGGATGGAAAGCTTTACCGCAGGGGGTTGTCCATACCCTTCCTTAGGTGTGTTGCCGGAACCGAAGTCAGCACCATCATCCATGAGATTCACGGAGGCTTCTGTGGCGATCATACCTCCGGGCTGAGCCTCTCCAAAAAGATCCTTCGACAAGGATACTTCTGGCCCACCATGAAGAAGGATTGTGTGGATTATGTCAGGACATGTGAGCAGTGCCAGAGGTACGCCAAGGTTCCGCGAGCGCCGCCTACAGAAATTACCCTAATGACCAGCCCCTGGCCGTTCGCCGTTTGGGGCATTGACCTAGTAGGTTCCCTCCCAACTGGAAAGGGTGGAGTGAAGTACGCCATAGTCGCGGTAGACTACTTCACCAAATGGGCTGAAGCTGAACCTATGAACACGGTCACATCTAAAAAAGCACTGGATTTTGTCATCAGGAATATAGTGTGTCGTTTTGGGCTTCCACGAAAAATTGTGTCCGACAACGGAAAGCAGTTTGACAGTGAACACTTCACGAACTTCTGTGCTTCGCATGGAATTATCAAAAGCTTTTCCGCAGTCGCCAGACCCCAGGCTAATGGGCAAGTGGAAGCTGTAAACAAAATATTAAAGACCACGTTGAAGAAAAAACTCCAAGCCTGCAAGGCTCACTGGCCGGAAGAACTTCCGCGAGTACTTTGGGCCTATCGCACAACAGAGAGAACTTCGACGGGGCACACGCCTTATTCCATGACCTTCGGTTGCGAGGCCGTCATCCCAGTAGAAGCTATGATCCCCTCTCACAGGAAAGACACCTACGATCCTACCCGGAACCACGCCCTCCTCAAGGAATCCTTGGACATGATCGAAGAGCTCTGGGAGCAGTCGCAGGTCCAACTAAAAATGTACCAAGGCAAGATAGCCCGACACTTTAACATGAGAGTCCAGAGCCGTACATTCGAAGTTGGGGATCTTGTCCTACGGAGAGTATTTCCTGCTACGCAGGATCCGGGAGTAGGAGTCCTCGGACCCAACTGGGAAGGCCCCTACGAAGTCCAAGAAAAAGTGGGCCATGGGACGTATCACTTAAAGAGACTCGACGGATCTAAAGTCCCGCGCGCCTGGAACGCGGAGCACCTCCGCCGTTACTACCAGTAGGCCCCGGACCATCCAGTCGGAAGTCCTTGGTGAAAATAGCAAAAGTGAAAAATGTGGAAATAATCCTCCCTGTTGTAAAACTCACGCCTAGCAGGCTAATTTAATGAAACACAGAGAGATTCACTCCGCTTTTACTGCACTTTTTATCCCTGTGTTCAAGGCTGCGTTTTAACAAGTGACCACGCGGTCCGAAGACGTCCGGACCCCACGCTCACTTGGGGGGTATACATGGCTAAGGCATAGCCATACGCCTCTTGAACAAAACGTACACAGAACACCACTTATGTGCTAGCATTGTGTTTGAAGTTTTTAAATTGTTTGAAATGTTTTAATTGTTAAGCTTAGGTTTATTTGTTGCCATGAACATGCTTGCGTTACGTGTCATATGTGCATTATGTGCTTATGTGAAAATTGCCATGGAAATGCCTGCCATTATGTATCATGAGAATTATCTCCTGTGTAGCCCAGCGATGGACGGGACTGGGGGTTGAGGCACGTTCATAGAGCTACGCCAAAACACCCCCAACTCCCTGACAAGTCCTTTGCAGAATTCTCCGCGAGCTCTGTAGAGCTCTGCTTCGCAAGCTCCAGCTCCGAATCCCGCAAGGCAAAAGATGGCAAGATCCGCGAGCGCTGTAGAGCTTTGCTTCGCAAGCTCCAGCTCCGGGTCCCGCAAGGCGAAAGATGGCAAGATCCGCGAGCGCTGTAGAGCTTTGCTTCGCAAGCTCCAGCTCCGGGTCCCGCAAGGCGAAAAATGGCAAGATCCGCGAGCGCTGTAGAGCTTTGCTTCGCAAGCTCCAGCTCCGGGTCCCGCAAGGCGAAAGATGGCAAGATCCGCGAGCGCTGTAGAGCTTTGCTTCGCAAGCTCCAGCTCCGAGTCCCGCAAGGCGAAAGATGGCAAGATCCGCGAGCGCTGTAGAGCTTTGCTTCGCAAGCTCCAGCTTCAGATCCCGCAAGGCGAAAGATGGCAAGATCCGCGAGCGCTGTAGAGCTTTGCTTCGCAAGCTCCAGCTCCGGGTCCCGCAAGGCGAAAGATGGCAAGATCCGCGAGCGCTGTAGAGCTTTGCTTCGCGCGGATCTAGCCTCGCAGGGCTCCATGCCAGGTCCCTGAAGTCAGCCACCATGAGGTTCGCAACAACAGTTAGTTTTGCTTCGCAAAGATCTAACCTTAAGTCTAGCGACGCTCACCAAAAGAACTCCCGTTCCAAACAATGGAACGACTCACCTTAGCAATCCCAGCGAACAGTATAACTACAAGTCCCGGGATTGGCTATTTGCCTCAGGAAAGCTAAAGTACGGTGAAAGGAGCCTGGCCGTTGGAACCAGGAAACCTTCGTGACCTAGAAACTACATGGGAAAAGACATCATCCGTTAAAGCTTCAAGTGGGAAGTGCATAGGTTTTGGCCGTTGGAACCAAAACCCCATACGCCCCTACAACAGTTTCTACCGTATAAATGTCTACCCTAAGCGCAAAGATAAATAAAGAACTCGGCAGAAAAGAAAGGAGAATGCTATGATTATGGCAAAAATGTCCGCAATGAAAAACTCAAAATGAAAAACAATTAAAGATAAAACCCCTTCAAGCATTGGGGGTAACTACAGCGTCCACGACCGCAGCTTCGGGGGCATCTGTTTCAGCTGAGGCTGGCAGAGTCGGCTCATTGGAAGGAGGAATTTGGTCATGAGAAGGTTCAGAGGTCCCCGCCTCTCCGGGATCTCCTGCCTCAGGAGCTTCAGCACGTTCGTCAATGTTGTAAGTTTGGACGTACGCCTCTGGGCCCTGATCCCACACGAGTAGCTTCTCCCTCATGGCTTCGGCATCATCTCCCAGATAGCCTAATACCTCCGGGTTCACTTTCCAGAGTTGATGCATGAGGACCACATGCGATATATTAATAGTCCTATTCAGTATCACCTCAGCATCCTCCTTCTCCTTCAAGCGCTCCGCCTCGGAGGTTGCCAGCTGTGCTTCCGCGACAGTTAGTTGGGCCCTCAATTTTTCCATTTCGGCCTTGGAGGCATCCCGCTCCCCCTTAAGAGAATCAATCTCCTTGCGCTGCTCCCTATTTTGGTTCAGCACGGATTGCTTCTCGGTCACATGCCCCCTGGCAGTGAATTGCAAGGCCCCGATCTCTTTATCCTTCTCGGCGAGCCCCAACTGCAGCATAGACACGAGATCCCTGCTCCTCTTATGGAGTTGCTCCTCCTCGTGCAGCTTACTCTGAAGAGTGGAATATTCCTCTTGCCGCTTAAGGAGGAGATCGTTTTTTGATTGCAAGCGGGCTTCCAGGGTATCCTTCTCCACCTTGGCTTGGGACAGCTCTTCCCGGAGCTTGGAGTTTTCGGCCTTCATCCCATCCGACCGCTGTCTAAACTCATTCTCTGCCTTGGCCCGGTACTCTTGATATTTGGCAAGATATTTCTTCTCCGCCTCTTCTTCAGTCGTGCGCCGGGCCTGATCAATCTTTTCCGAAGCCCCCAAGGCATGTTGGGTCAGTTTCTGTTTCTCCGCCTCCAAGGCCTGGCGAGCCAGTTGGCTCTCCTCCAGCTGAACCAGAGCTGCACCAACCTCCCGGAACGAGCGTTCCGCGATCATAGAGGCCTGCAAGGAAAGACAACAGAATGAGCTAAAGCCGGACCAAAAGACAGGTGATCCCAAAAAATAACAACTGACGGCTTACCCCGGACAGTTGCTGCTTCACAGCGTGTGTCAGCAACAGCGGATCCTTGCTGCTACTGATGGCCCATTTCTCATAATTGAGCTCGCATAAGCTCAGGGCCATGTCCTCCATCATCTCAGCTCCGAACGGCGCCAATGCACGTCCGAGCCTAGGCACCAGCCTCTTCTCCAAGGCTGGACCATCTAGAACCGCTCCGGTCGGGTGAAGAGATCTCACCCCCTCGGCCAGCTCAGCTCTCTTCACGGCAGACAAGTTATCTGCCCTTCCCTGAGTAACAGCCTTCTCCGCCTCTAATCGCCTCTTCAAAAAGCTATCGGCCCGTCTTACACCCTCCAGGAGGGCAGCGGGGAAACTGGTTGGCTTCCGTGGGAAGTGGAACTTCAGGCCAGGCAGGGGAAGGTTAGTTGTCTGAGAAGAAGGAGACCCCGGAAGGGTGGACCCCCTTTGAGCTGGGGGAGGAGGCAGGCGGGGTATTAAGGCCCCGGTCTGTTGCTTTTGCTGCTGCGGCAGCAGAAGTAATTGCCCTTGTTGCTGCTGCTGGTTTGGATGTTGTGGTTGCTGCAGCTGTGACGATGGTGATTGTGTCTGTTGTTCTTGTTGCTGCTGTTGTTGTAGTTGTGCTTGCTGTCGTTGCTGTTGTTGTTGCCTTCGACCAGGAGAAGAGTGTCTAAGGCGTTTCTTCTTAGCACCCTCAGCATCTTCTCCCGGACGCTTGCTCACCCCAGTTGTCTTCACGGGGAACACAAGCCCTTCCCCGTCGCTGCTGCTACTCGAGACCATCATGGTCTCGGAAGGCCCGTCAGCAGGAGACTTCTCTACCCTCGGAGACACTTGCGCCTCGCCACTCGTCTTCTTGGGGGAGGCAGTTTTACCTCCCCTACCAGCCTTGGTCTTCCGTCCTTTCCCCGTGGACGGGTCTTGGCTAGTGGCAGCCTTCTTAATGAGCAAAGTCACTCTCCCCAACATCTTGGCTTCCGGATACTCTGCAAGAAACGTACAAAGCAAGGTTAACGAACCAACGAGCAATGAGAAAGAAAATAAGTAAGAAGCGGCAATCAACAAAAAAGCACAAGCAAGCGCGCCAGCAGGGAACAAGAAACGAGAAAAAGAAAAGTTTGAAAGGGACGACCATGCACGAGAAACGTGGATGGCCTTCCCCGAGCAAAACAAAACATCGCTTCCTGCTCCAGGAAACTCCCGTACTCCTTGAAGTCCGGGAATGACATGCTGAGAGAAGAAGGGTCAACCATGATGACACCTTCTGGCAGACTACCGTCACTCAGACACCAGAGGAGCTCATCTACCCTATCGCAATACCTGTCGAAAGGTATCCTACGCGGATCTAGCCTAAGGAAACGGGGATCAAACCCCATCTGAGAGGTCCGGGAAACCTCAGACAGGCTGGGAGTGTGAATCAACCAAAAACTAGTCTTACCTCTCCCGGAGGTACTAGCCCTCGGAGCCCCTATGTCAGGGTAAGCCGCGGCGTGGCGAGCCTCGATCTCCTCTTCCTCCGGCTGGGGGTCGGGGAACCTCTCCGCCCAACTAGGAGATATAGTATTTTCGTCTCGGCCTGCTTGGGTGATTATCTTAGACAGCTCCAGGGCAATCTGCTCCCGGATGTCAGCCGACACCTGAGTCTGCCCCCTGCCACTTACTGGCTCGATATTTTGGAAGGAGGCGAGTAACCCATACTCCCTCAACGATTCGGAGGTCACAAGTCCCTCCACTTTCAACTCTTCCTCAGAAATCCCTTCGTAGAACTTGGACCTCCTTATCATCTCCGCGCAGCGAGGTGTCCGCGGAACGACTTCTGCAAAAATCAAATACAAGCATTAGAGATCCTCCCAAAAGGCAAATCAAACGCAAAGAAACAAAGTTGAAAAGGAGAAGAAGGAGCACTTACCAGGGATTTTGAAGTCCAAAGATAGGGCTGGCACCCTCTTCAGCGGGAAGCCAGTCGTCAGGAACCAGTATTCCCGGAGGTCTGGAACCCTCGCGGTATGACAAGTGGGGCACATCACGTCCGGGTGCCTTTCTAGCCTGTAAAACCCCACCTTGTCTGAATGACCCCTCATAGGCTGAGACTTCAACCCGTAAAAGTACAGCACCTCCTCCGGGGTAGGAGCTTCCAGTCTCCGGGACTTGCAAAAGATGAACCACCCTGCTAAGAGCTTGTAGCTGGGAGGAATTAACTGGAAGGGGGCAATCCCCGCCTTCACACAGAAATTGGCGAAGTAACTCCTTAGGGGCAAGTGCGCCCCACACACTATGTGTGCCCAACTCCAGGCACCAAAGCCCTCGTGACTCTGGCTAGCTGACTCGCCCAGCACCGACAGACGGTGCCACATCAGACCTGGGATGTTCTTCAGGCCTGCCTCAGAGGAATACAGCTCCAGCATGCCATAATTCCTGAAAAGGTTCGGCTTTTGGTCCATCTCCCAGATGGAACTATTGGAGATTGGTGGGCTAGCCGCGACCACTTTCGCCTTTCCTTTCCCCTTTCCACCAGCGACAGGAGAGCCCTTCTCTTGGGCAGAATCAGCCTCCCCCACAGCAAGGAGTTGTTCCTTTGAGATGTTCGTCACTGGACAAAAGAAAAGAAAGAAGAAAACACTCTAAGCAGTCAGCACCCTTGTCATACCCTAGTGGTATCAAAGGCGTCGGGGAGACCCTCCCCGAAAACTGGTTGGAGAGGCTCCCACCGAGCTTACCGAGGGGTTGGCACCATGCCACCCGAAGGGCAGCAAGGAACCAGACTCAGACCCCAAGCCTAAGCCCACCAAAAGAAGTGTTTTTCCAGAGAAAGACACCCTAAAGGCGTTCATGCTTATGCCCTAAAACAGCAAAACAAGGGACGAATTTCCAAACGCAAATCGTCAAAGCATGCAGAAAAGGCTACTTATCGACTCACAATCGATCACACGCCTACCAAAGCCCTATTCACGCATGCACATAAGCAATAATGGCAGAAACCTCTACTCTAACAACTACCAACAACCTAAGGTCTGAGAGGAAAGAGCAAAGTAGAAATACTTACTGATATTCGGGTAGTTGGAGGTTGAAGAAGTAACTGGATCACTGCACAGCACGATCGCGAGAAGTAAAAGCTGCAAAGACGAACGGCGATTCAAACCAGGAACTTCGGGGAATAAACTCACTGCCAAATCAAAAAGAGAAGTTTCCAGATACTTACCAAAAGAAATGGCAAGTTCGGGGGAACGTAAGCTGGGAAGCCTGAGAGTTCGAAGGTTTGGAAATCTGAAAATCCTAAAGATGGAGAATCTGAAAGCGTAAAGAGGAAGAAAGGTCCTTTCCCTCGTTTTTATAGCAGGGAAGAAGCCGTTTCGAATTCCTCAAGTGGACGGTCCCGATCTTCCCATTCCGTGTGCGTCAGATCCAACGGCTGGAGAGGAAGCGACGATCCTATTTATGACTCCTCGGATGGGAATAAAGTATTTATTTCCCATCATTACACCACCTCGGGCCCTGAGTACCATTAAAAATCGTCAAATCATTAGTCAGATGACTGACGCACGCATCCTCAACCAGTCGCCTCACGCACACGTCTTGGTCGCAGAACCATTCCCAGGATGACACGTGATCCTTGCCGCACTTGAGTACTTGATCTCAAACAGAAGAAATTCCTTTTCTTTTTCATACTAATACTCGGGCGGGAAAAAGGAACCCTTCCGGGAACACAGAAGGTGCCCCCTCGCCTAGTCTAAGAAACCGATTGTACAAGCTCCCGGATCTCTCAAAGCTCCGCGACCTTGGGGGGTAAATGTTATCCAGATTTCCGGATAGCGTTTAGATTGATGACCTCGGGGAAGCAGAATTATCGATGTCTTTCACGGTAGGTGACCAGAGCTCGCGGATGAACAGAAAGGCTTCGCCTCTCCCGTTTAGTGTCCGGATTACTCTTCCAAGCAAACACAATACGGAAACTCGTCAACTCTCCCGGACTCCCGAAGGGGTATCCTTCGGGGAAGCTCCTTCCAGGAGAAGCTCTTCGAGTGGTCTCCGCGGAAGCAGTTCCGTGCCTCGCACGGAACAAAGCCAAACGGTCGAGTCCTGGAGGAGGCATATTTGGAATGATATCCACCTGACACAGGATCCCGCCTGACACGCCCGTCAGGTCAAAGCCGCACACATCCCAGCACGCCTAAGGGTACCTTTTCGCCTACTGTTCCGCTGACAACTTGGAAAAGACGGCTGACTTTGTGTGTTCCCCATACTTTCACGTAAATATACCCACATAGAGTCTTGTAGCCATGCTACTACAGTAATTGTATCCCTATTTATGGCTGGTGTAATTAAGACTCATGTACGTAGAGAAAAACCCTAATCCAAAACCCTAGCTATAAAGACCCCTTCATTTTACAAGAAGGGGGACGGACAAATGATATATAGCAAAAACTCTACTAAAATCTCTCTAGCTTCATCTTCTTCAAGAGAACCCGAGAGAAACACTGTGAGTGTGTGAAGTTCTTGTGCACCAGCCATCTTACTGTAACCTTTTCCAAGTATAATAACATTGACTCGTGGACTAGGGCTTGTTAACGCCTGAACCACGTAAATACACTGTTTGTTTAGTTACATTTCAGCATTTCTACAGTTCTTATCTTTTTATTATTCTGTTAGTTATTCGTTTCCGAAAAACTCGGTAAACACTATCTAAGCAACCATAAGCCCCAAATGACTACAAGACATATTTATATATACATATCATAACATAAAACATATAATAACATAAACATATAAACACAATATAATCTATCCTATTTTCCTTACCAAAAGCTGGGATATTTGGGAACAAGAACGGGATTAGAACACTCCTATAAACCAACAGTAAAAATGGTGAGTTTCTAAAGAAAGAGATGAAAAGAACACTAAACCATCCAAGAAGAAACTTACCAAGAAGAACCTTAAGTTTCAAGAAACTTAAACACCTAATCAAGAATCATAAACAAAAGTTAGGATCTGAATAAAAGAAAACTATAGAATCATAAAGAACTGAACTTAAGGATAAGAATACCTTGAATGATCTTATGGACTAATCTAAACCTCGATACCAAAATCTCACTATATCTCACTTCCCAAGTGTTTAGAAAATATTAGAATGATAAATCTTTTAACCCAAAACCCAAGTGTGTCTCTCTATAGTAACACTAGCAACTTGGGGGCTCTGAAGACTGCTTGAAGAATGAAGAAAATGGCTGAGTACTAGGTCCTATTTATAGAGTTCAAGGAGTGAAACTAACCCCTTTTAATTTGAATAAATAAATTATTATAAAATGAAAAAGATTGGAATTTTTATTCAACAGACGCCTAGAACTCGGTCAAAATTGTTCAAAGGTAGATCCAAGTGGTTAAGGGTATTTTTAAATTCAAAAATCATCAATATTCAAAAACACATCACCAGGGGCGATATATCGCCTACACTGGGCGATATATCGGCTCCACCCTAATCTTGAGCCCTGTTCGAACGTTCATGCAAAGTCGACGTGTTTTCCGTATCTTCCGTAGGCGATATATCGGCCCCTATAGCTGCGATATATCAGCATACGTTGATATATCAAACACGTATTTGCACTTTTTCAGTATATTTTGAATCGGATAAATAGCTTTGACTGAGTCATAATACGATCCTAATAGCTGCTGGAAGGTTCTAGAGCTTCTAGATCTTTCTTTTATTTAAACTATTCATCGAAATACTTAATTCCTTAAAAATCAAGATTATGACAAGTGTCATGCTCTTATTAACTCTATCTAAACCTTAGGTTATAGTAAATAATATATCTAGGACCAGCAATATTAATCAAACCTTATGTTATAATAAATATTCTTAAACTATAGGTTAAACTTATAAAATCCATAATTGTTGCTATGAGTGTCTAACTAAGTCCCGACTTGAACCAAAATCCACGGAAACTAACATACTACAAACTAATACTAACTACTACTACTATCTAGCTAAGTAAAATCTGGGACACTACAATTCTCCGCTACTTAAAAGAATTTCTTCCCTAAAATTTACTTACCAAACAATTCCGGATACCATGCTATCATGTCCTCCTCCAACTCCCACGTTGCCTCCCGTTCAGAACTATTACTCCATAAGACTTTGACTATCAGAATATTCTTAGACCATAATTCCTCCATTCCTCTATCTAGGATGCTAACCGGTCATTCCTCGTAACTCAAGTCTTTCTGGAGTGCTATCGTATCGTACTTGAGGATGTGAGATGGGTCTGACACATATTTACGCAACATTGAGATGTGGAACACATTATGGCTATCTGCTAGAGCTGGCAGTAGGGTTAATCTATATGCAACTGTTCCCACTTTGTCCAATATCTCAAAAGGACTTATAAACTGGGAACTAAGCTTTCCTTTCTTCCCAAACCGCTTCACACCTTTCATAGGAGATATCTTTAAGAAGACTTGATCTCCGACTTTGAATTCTACATCACGCCGCTTGGCATCTGCATAACTTTTCTGATGGCTTTGAGCAGCGAGCATACGCTTTTTAATCAGCGCTACTACATCATGAGCCTCTCTAATAGCTTTGGGTCCAAGAAGTTGCCTTTCTCCTACCTCGTCCAATGTAACGGCGATCGACACCTCCTTCCATAAAGTAACTCATAGGGTGCCATCTCGATTGTTGACTGGTAACTATTGTTGTAGGAGAATTCTATCAGCGGCAAATACTTACTCCATGATCCTCCGAAATCAAGTACACAAGCGCGCAACATATCTTCTAAAAATTTTACGGTATGCTTGGACTGACCATCGGTCTAAAGATGAAATGGCATACTAAGACTTAACTTGGTACCCATGGCTTACTGCAAGTTTCCTCAAAATATTGATGTAAACTCCGATCCTCTATCGGATACTATGGTCTTAGGGATTCCATGCAGTCTTTCTATTTCTCGGACATAAACGTCTGCATACTAATCTGTTGTGTACGTAGTCTTGACAGGCAAGAAGTGAGCTGACTTGGTTAGTCTATCTACTACTACCCAAGCCGAGTCGTGCTGCTTATTTGTTCGTGGTAGTCCTGTCACGAAATCCATGGCTATGTCTTCCCACTTCCATTCTAGAATACTAAGCGGTTGCAATAAGCCTGCAGGCCGCTGATGTTATGCTTTCACTTGTTGGCATACTAAGCATTTAGACACATACTCTGCTACATCTTTCTTTATTCCTGGCCACCAATACAACGCCTTAAGGTCGTGAGTCATCTTTGTCGACCCTAGGTGAACTGAGTATGGGGTATTGTGCGCTTCTTCTAATAACTTCATCTTAATTCCATGATCATTTGGCATGCATACCCGGTTCTTATATCTCCAGAACCTCTATCCTGATATCGAGAAATCTGTGGCCTTGCCTTCTTTAACTGCAACTATGTGAGATACTAATGTGTCATCATGCCCTTGTCTAATCCATATATCTTCTAACATACTTGACTAGATGGACAAGTTAGCCAGTTTACCAATGACTACTTCTATTCCGGCATTGATTAGCTCTTGCTGTAGCGGCTTTTCTATTCTGGCTAACAGTGTTAGACTTCCATAACTCTTCCTACTTAGCGCATCAGCAACTACGTTTGCTTTTCCCGGGTGGTATAGGATTTCGTAGTCATAATCCTTAACTAGTTCTAACCACCTGCGATGTCTCATGTTGAGCTCCTTTTGTATGAAGAAATACTTTAAGCTTTTGTGGTCTGTATAAATCTCACACCGTTCTCCATAAAGATAATGGCACCAGATTTTCAATGCAAAGACCACCGCTGCCAACTCCATATCGTGCGTTGGATAGCGTAGCTCGTACTCCTTCAGCTGCCTTGAGGCATAGGCTATTACCTTGTCATTATGCATCAACACACAACCTAAACCTTGCTCGATGCATCACAGTAGACTACAAACTTGTCGTTGGGTGTTGGTACACAAAGTACTGGTGCTAAGCATAACTTATCCTTGAGCATCTGGAAGCTTTCTTCACACTTATCAGTCCAGTTGAATCTCTGCTATTTCCGAGTCAGGTTGGTAAGCGGAGTGGCTATCTTAGAAAAGCCCTCTACAAACCTCCGATAATAACCTGCTAGCCCAAGAAAACTTCTAACCTCTGACGCGTTCTTAGGTCTTGGCCAATCCTTCACAGCCTCTACCTTAGTTGGGTCTACAGTAACTCTGTCCTTGGATACTATGTGGTCAAGGAACACTACTTGTGAAAGCCAAAATTCACACTTCTTGAACTTGGCGTAAAGTTGATGCTCTTTCAGTCGTAACATGGTCATCCTTAAATGTTCCTCGTGCTCGGCTTCATTCTTGGAGTACACCAAAATATCTTCGATGAATACTACGATGAATTTGTCCAAGTAATCCTTGAAGACCCTATTCATTAAATCCATAAATGCGGCTGGAGCGTTGGTAAGACCAAACGACATAACTACAAACTAGTAATGTCCATATCGAGTTCTAAAAGCTGTCTTGGGAATATCCTCTTCCCGTACCCTTAGCTGGTGATAGGGGTGAACATTTGACCCGCAAAACCCGCCCGACCCGAACCCCGAGAACCCGAATTTTCGAAAAACCCGTTCATTTCGGGCTTAATCCGACCCGAACCTGAAATATGTTGGGTTGGGTTCAGGTTTTAAAATGCACTAATTTCGGGTTCGGGTTACACCCAACCCGACCAAAATTTTTTTAAAAAAAATCTGAAAAAATGGTATTTTTGCAAAATTGGATTTTTCAGCCCAAAACCCAGCAGGCCCAGCTCAACCCGAACCCAACTTGAGAAAACCCGAAAAAATTCACATCAATTTCAGTACCATTTTTCTCCACCCGAAACCTGCAAAACCCGAAACCCGAAAATCCGACCCGTGTGCACCCCTAGCTGGTGATACCCAGATCGTAGATCAATCTTTGAAAACATGGTCGCTCCTTGGAGTTGATCAAACAAGTCATCAATCCGGGGTAGCGGGTACTTATTCTTAATTGTTACCTTATTCAGCTCGCGGTAATCTATACACATCTGCATGCTTTCGTCCTTCTTCACAAATAGAACCGGTGCTCCCTATGGAAAATGGCTTGGTCTAATGAAACCCAAGTCTAAGAGTTCTTGTAACTGCGTCTTTAACTCCTTATGTTCGGTAGGTGCCATCCGGTATGGTGCCTTGGAGATAGGCTCGGTGCTCGGTACTAGTTTGATTGTGAAGTCAATTTCCCGAGACGGCGGCAACCCTGGTAAATCGTCAGGAAATACTTCTTGGAATTCCTTTACAATGCGGACGTCTCCAACCTTTAGTGGTGTTTCCTTTACCACATCCGTGATGCTGGCTAAGAATGCGTGACATCCCAATTCTATCATCCTCTGAGCTTTGAGAGATGAAATAAGCTGCGTATGTAGTCCTGAAACCTTTCCCATAAAGAATAGTCTCTGACCGTCAAGAGTCTCGAACGTCACTTGCTTATGTCTGCAGTCGATAGTTGTGCCATCCCTTGCTAGCCAATCCATTCCCAGTATTATGTTGAAGTCTTTGATTTCCATCTCTATCAGGTCTCCTTCTAGTTCTACGTCCTCAATTTTGATCGGTAGGCCTCGTACTATCCGTGATGATAGGACTACTTCGCCCGAAGGCAATTCTGTCACAAACCTAGTTCTAAATCTTTCACAAGGTTTGCCTAATCTCTCTATCATTTCTAAAAAGATATACGAGTGTGTGGCTCCCGAATCAAATAATACTGAACATACATTATTGAGGATAGGAATCTGATCTGTGACCACTTTATTACTAGCTTCAGCTCTCCCCTGGGTCAAGGCAAAGACTTTGGCAGGAACCATCTTACTGTCCATTTTCTCCTCTTGCTTGAGCTGTCGACATTCTTTCTTCCGGTGACCTTCCTGGCCATAATTGTATCATCCTTTGGTGTTTGCACGACATTCACCAGGATGTTTCTTTTGGCACTTAGAGCACTGCAGTTATTATATATAACCCGACCTACTACCTCCATTGTTTATCCATGCTCTTTTATCGTTGTCGGACTGCTTATTTTCAGGATGCCTTCTCTTCTAACCATTATTGTTGCTGGGATGATGGTTGTTGTGGTGGTTGTTTCGACTATTCTAAGGTTAACTCTGCTGTTTAGGCTAAGGCTTACTGGTCTCCTCCTTACTAGCATTCACCTGAAACCTTTCTACTTCTACAGCCATTTCTAGAACATTGGCATAAGTAGTAGTTCCAGGGTTCGCTAGCTCAATCTTTGGTCTGAGTCCTCTTACAAACTTGGTAACCCTCAGAAAATCGGTTGGGACCAGCTCTGGAGCAAACTTGGCTAGTCGATCAAACTACCGAGCATACTCTGCTACCATCAAGTTACCATGTTTTATACTGGTGAACTCCTCGATCCTTGTAGCGATGACTGTCGAGTTGTAGTACTTCTTGTGGAACAGCTCCATAAATCTAGTCCATATCATGGTGGTGATGTCATGAGTCTGTTGAACTAAGTCCCACCATGTTCTAGCATCCTTCTTTAAAAGAGAGGAAACGCAGGATATGTGGTCCGCGTGACCGAGGTTCATGTGCGCTAGGATCGGCTCTATATTTCTGAGCCATTCTTCTGCATCGAAGGGGTCAGTTGTCCCTTCAATGTTTGGAGGGTGTTTCTTACAAAATCGCTCGTAGATTAACTCCATGTACTAAGCTGGGTAGGGCGCATAGTTTTCCATTGGCCTTCCCCCATAAGGACCTACTTGTTGGGGTGCTTGAGCCATTTGCTGAGGCTGCGGTTGTCTGAGTCTATGGCTACGGCTGGGCCTGTTGTCGCTGCTGCTGTAGCAATTCCTCCACTTGTTGTTGTAGCCTGACAAGATTTGCGGTGTTGTCAACCGGAGGTGGCGGTGCACTTTGGTTAGTAGTGGTAGCACGCGCTCCCCTTCTGTGAATTGGAGGGGCTTCATTAGTCTCATGAGCAGCGCTGGAGACATTGGCGTTGTGCGAGCAGACCTTCTGAGCGACATCTTCAGCAAAGTTCTAACAGTCGAGAAAAACATGTTAGAACTTACCCTAATAGGCTTTAAAACAAAACTTAATCTAAGCAAACATAACTCGGACCTATTAATTATAATTTCTTATGAAAAATTATGTAAGCCTTCTTTATAATTAGGGTGTGTTTCTATACTTAGAAAAATAAGTCATCTTTCTTATTTTCTAAGTCTGGTTCTAATCATCCTACATGACTTAATTCTCAGGCTCGAAGCTCATCGTTGTTCCAAAGTTAACCATATTGAGAGAGGGTTGGGATCAGTAAAATTTTCCCCACTACTATGGCCCCCTAACTCTCAATATAGAACCCGGTCCATTGATTTGTATCCAATTTCACCGAACTTGGTCATTATTTATTAAATTTATTATTTATTATGATTGTTAAAGAAAATCAAACTCATACATGTCATTCAAAAATAACAATAATATTCATTTGGAAAAAGTTTTTCACTAAGTACAATCATAAATGCAAAAATAAAGAAATAAACTAATCTAAAAATCAGGATCTTCTACATCTGACCCTTCATTTCACATATCATCATCTATCTCCTCATAATCATCATTATCTTGAGCCTCAAAATTTCCTCAGGGAAGATTCGTAAAGATTCTATGTTTTTGCTCATTAGGGAATTGAAATTCCATCTTAGAGGTGAACCTAAGTATGAGAAAATAATATCTCATAGCTACTGGTAATTCATCTTCATCATCTATAGTTTCCCATATTTCTTCTAAAGCTGAAATTACAGAAGGATAATCTTTAAAAAGCCTAATCACTAAAACATATTGCTCCGTAGCTCTCATCATGATTTGCTTAGTAGTTTTGAGGTGAACTATCTCCTTGTGGAGTAAGAGTAATATCCGAGTGATTCTTTCTAACACTCCTACTGTATTTCTTGGCTCTCTAATCCTTTTTAATGCCTTAATGGCTCGAATATCCTCATAGGTCAAAGCTCCATCCATTCTTAACTGAAAACATAAACCCTAAAACGTTAGCTAATAACATAAACATAATAACTATAACATAAACACTTACATTGGTGGTTAGATTCGAAGCATGAGCGTGTGTATCAAGGAGAACTTCGTGAATATGAATTGTTCCTCTGATACCAACAGTAATGACCCAACTGATTCTAAGACCTTGGACCATTAAAACTACTAGACATAGCTACTACTATTTTGATATAAACATAAGAAATAACATAACTTTATTGACAAACCCAAAATATTGTATCAAATACAAGATAATAATAAAATATAAAATAAAAATGTGACATGGTATGGGATCCCATTGTTTATAAAACATAAAACATAATTTTAAATACTAATTGCGGAATTACATCAAAAACATAATTTAAAAGACTAAAAATTAACCTCATCCTCGATCAACACACAGTCCATTGAATCTATTCATCCTTAACACACAAGCCAAGCTGCCAAGAATCCTTCCACCTTCCATATTTATTTTCTTGCATCAAGCTAAAAATAAAGGAGTGAGCCTAATGCCCAGCAAGGAAAATCTACTAACAACATCCATCATAAATCATAAACACAAGACTATAATATAAACATATACTATAAAACATATGATTATAAAAAAAACATATATCATATAGGACTACAATATTAATGGCCATTACCTCATTAACATGCCATGTGATAAACCATCTAGGTCGTCTGCCTACTAACCGAGGTAGGTTAGATCACATGGTAGTATCTGATAACCCATCTAGGTCATCTACTAGTCGAGGTAGGGTAAATCATAACTCTAACCCATGAAATGATGATAAATAATCTTGGGGTATGCTATCAACTATAAGCCCCAAGTGACATAAAATATTGGGGTTTGCTATCTAAGCAACTATAAGCCCCAAATGACTACAAGACATATTTATATATACATATCATAACACAAAACATATAATAACATAAACATATAAACACAATATAATCTATCCTATTTTCCTTACCAAAAGCCGGGATATTTGGGAACAAGAACGGGATTAGAACACTCCTATAAACCAACAGTAAAAATTGTGAGTTTCTAAAGAAAGAGATGGAAAGAACACTAAACCATCCAAGAAGAAACTTACCAAGAAGAACCTTAAGTTTCAAGAAACTTAAACACCTAATCAAGAATCATAAACAAAAGTTAGGATCTGAATAAAAGAAAACTATAGAAAACTAAAGAAAACTATAGAATCATAAAGAACTGAACTTAAGGATAAGAATACCTTGAATGATATTATGGACTAATCCAAACCTTGATACCGAAATCTCACTATAACTCACTTCCCAAGTGTTTAGAAAATCTTAGAATAATAAAACTTTTAACCTAAAACCCAAGTGTATCTCTCTATAGTAACACTAGCAACTTGGGGGCTCTGAAGACTGCTTAAAGAATGAAGAAAATGGATGAGTACTAGGTCCTATTTATAGAGTTCAAGGAGTGAAACTAACTCCTTTTAATTTGAATAAATAAATGATTATAAAATGAAAAATATTTGAATTTTCATTCAATAGACGCCTAGAACTCGGTCAAAATCGTTCAAAGATAGGTCCAAGTGGTTAAGGGTATTTTTAAATTCAAAAATCATCAATATTCAAAAAGACATCACCAGGGGCGATATATCGCCTACCCTGAGTGATATATCGGCTCCACCCTAATCCCAAGCCCCATTTGAACATTCGTACAAAGTCAACGTGTTTTCTGTATCTTCCGTAGGCGATATATCGGCCCCTGTAGCTGCGATATATCAGCATACGTTGATATATCAAACACGTATTTGCACTTTTTCAGCATATTTTGAATTGGATAAATAGCTTTGACTGAGTCATAATACAATCCTAACGGCTGCTGGAAGGTTCTAGAGCTTCTAGATCTTTCTTTTATTTAAACTATTCATCAAAATACTTAAATCCTTAAAAATCAAGATTATGACAAGTGTCATACTCTTATTAACTCTATCTAAACCTTAGGTTATAGTAAATAATATATCTAGGACCAACAATATTAATCAAATTTTATGTTATAATTAATATTCTTAATCTATAGGTTAAACTTATAAAATCCATAACTGTTGCTATGAGTGTCCAACTAAGTCCCAGCTTGAAACAAATTCACAAAAACTAACATACTACAAACTAATACTAACTACTAATAATATTTGGCTATGTAAAATATAGGACACTACAATAAATGAGATTACAAATAAATTGGGTTTTAATTAGAGCATAAAACCCCAACAGCCCGACCATTCAAACTTCTTGCCTCCTCTCAAAATATTTAAGAATGGGAAACATCTATATGTAGATTTCAAGATGAACCTACTTAAGCCCGCCATTCGTCCAGTTAGGCTCTGGATATCTTTATGTTTTTGTGGTGAGGGCATATCGATTAATGCCTTAATCTTATCTGGGTTTGCCACTATGCCTCGAGCATTTACTATGAATCTGAGAAACTTTCCCAAGGATACCCCGAATGAGCATTTCTACGACTTAAGTCTCATATTGTACTTCTGGAGTACAGCGAAGCATTCAGCGAGATCGTACACATGGTTACAGTTATGCTTGGACTTGACTAGCATATCGTCCACATAAACTTCCATGTTATTTTATATTTGTTCAGGAAACATCCTATTCACCAATCTTTGGTATGTGGCTTCGGGGTTCTTGAGCCCGAAAGGCATCACATTGTAGCAATACAAGCCTTTATCGGTCGTAAAGCTCGTATGTTCTTGGTCAGGTGCATGCATAGATATCTGGTTATATTTAGAGTATGCATCCATGAATGACATGATGTCGTGACCTGCGGTGGCATCTACGAGCTGATCAATTTGAGGTAAAGGAAAGCAATCCTTTGGACATGCCTTATTGAGATCCGAATAATCAATGCAAGTTCGCCACTTGCCATTGGGCTTTAGAACTAGCACAGGATTGGCTATCCAATCGGGTTAGAAACCATCTCGGATAAACTGATTTGCCTTCAACCTTTTGACCTATTCTTTCAGGGCTTTCTTCCTTTCATCATCCAGGACCCTTCTTTTCTATTGCTTTGGAGGGAAGCTTTTGTCTATGTTGGGTGCATGGCTTATAATGTTTGGGCTGATCCCAACTAATGGACCCAAAACGGGTATGTTTCAAATATTTATATCGCAAGCGCACGAGTCATTCATATAGAATAGTGATCGTGTAAGCAAGGATGTCGAACCCAAAGGAGTTGTCTAAAATCGAAAAGAAAACTATTTTAAACCAAAATTAACAAATTCTAACCTAGCTCCAAAGATTGAAGAGATTTTTGAATAATGAAAATAAAATAGAATACAATAATATAGAAATTAAAGACAATATATATTACTAAATTAATAATTGTAAACTAGATGGTAAAATAAGATTATTAAGGATTAGAATCCACAAAATATAAGTTCAATAATATTTATAAGTACATTGATTCCCAAGTTTTAGTGATAGTTAAAATAAATCAAACTATCATTTTCCAAATAGATTTATAATTTTAAGCACAAATTACTTCTAAAAAGATAAGATTTTTCTTCACTTTTCAAAATTATAATTTCAAAGCATTTAGTGTAAATCAATCTAATGAAATAACAAATAAATCAATGAACATTATTTATAAGGCAAAACATAATATTTTTGTTCTAAGCATGGATGCGTACAATTTAATGACACATCTTACACAAAGAATATTATGTTTTTGCACTAATGAAGAACAAAGTGTAAATATGTGCTAACAATCCAAAATACATGATATTTAAGATGAAAGAAGATATTTGAAGAAGAAAATTCCATAAACTTTGTTGCACAAAATGGGAAATCAACATACAAAATAAATACTATCTAGTTACATATTGTTTCATCATCGCCTTAATAATCTTAAAAAGATTAGAAACTCATAACTAAAATAGCCAATACAAACTAAAAATTACAAACATAAATAGGAAAATTTGGAGGATGAACCCCCAAATTTTTCCTCTAAAAACACATAGAAAACTTACAACAAAGAAGAAGAATAAAATTGAGAGGTCTTGAAAGTGTAGAATTTGTAGTGTGGTAACCTCCCCCAAAATTAGCACTAAACTCCCTTATTTATAGCCAAAAAAAGTGTATTAAAATAATCAATTTAAATTAATTATAATATGGCAAATAGGGGTAAATTATAGGGTGTAATGATGATTTTTGGGTAAAATGTGTGAGAAAATTGGGTAAAAATGTGGCATTTTAGACATAGGGGACAAAGGTACAAAAATACAATTGTTGGGCTCAAAATGGGGAAAATGCAATTATTTGGCTACTGGTGGCAGGCGTTGGGTTCATGGCAGGGCCAGGTTGGTCTGGCGTGGGCTTGGACTTGACTGAAGCAAGGGGCAGGCGCTGGGTGAAGCAGGCGTTTGGTGGAGTAGCTGAAGGCTGGAGGCAGGCGTGGGAGGCATTGGGCCTGGCTGGGCAGAAGCTGAAGGAGGCAGGCCCGTTGGAAGCTGATGGAGCTGATTCTGGCATGGGCCTGGGCTTCGGATGGCAGGCCCAACGACTGGGAGGCACTTTCCAATCTCAAAAATGTAAAAAAAAATTCTTTCCTTCCTTAAATATGCCACCTTTCCTTTATTTTTCTTTCTTTTCAAGAGGAAAAATGTCATAAATTCCCTACAAAATAGATATAAAATAAATCATAATAAAATATTTTCAACTATAAAATAAATCAATTTAATTCTTTGAAAATATCAATTATAACTTAATTTATATTTAACATTTAATTTCAATAATACAACATTTTTTTACCTCAACTAAACAATAATAATTCAAATAATTAACTACAACATTTTATAACAAAATAACTATAAAAACACACAAAAAACTATAAAATCCAATAACTTCAAAATTACTTAAAAACTTAATAAATCAATTAAAAACTCAAGAATTAAGCAACAATTAGCACATAAAAAGTGGAAAAATAACTCTATTTTGTAGAGTTATCACCAACCATGTCCGAGTGCAACCATGCAAACACATCTTGATTTTCCCTCAGGAAGCGAATTAATTGCTATCTCGCATCCTTGGGGAGGTTCTTCCCTATCTTTACCACCTTAGTGGTATCTTTTTCATCGATCTCTACTTCTTCGATCTCCTCTATTGGTCCAAGATCGACCTTATCCTCTTCTATTCTAGGGTTGATCTCTTCTTCGACTTCAAATATTATCCCACTTATTTCTCGGATGACAACAAGTGTCCGTGCACTTATTTGGCCCTTCCCTCTTATGGAAATGCTATAAAATTCTCGGGTAGTTAGTCTCCCTTCAGCATCCCAATGCCACTAGATGTTGGGAACTTGATGGCCAAGTGCCTAATAGATGACATTGCCCCAGCCCAATCAAGGCTGGTCCCCCAAGCAGTACATTGTAGGCTGATGGGGTGTCCACCACTATAAACTCCATAATCTTGGTTACTGAGACTGGATAGTCTCCCAAGGTTACCGGGAGCTCGATGGAACCCGTGCTAGCTATCCCTTCTCCTGAAAATCTATAAAACGTCGTCGCACATGCTTTCAAGTTTCGAACTGTGAGTCCCATTTTTTCTAAAGTGGCCTTATAAAGGATGTTAATCGAGCTCGCGTTATCTATCAGAACCTGACGCACCCTTTTATTGGTGAGCTGGAGTGTGATGAGCAGAGGGTCATTGTGGGGAAATTGGACGTGCAATGCGTCTTCTTCTGTGAATGTAATGGGTTGAGTTTCAACCCTCTATTGTTTTGGAGCTCGCGGTTCAGGTTCGTAGGGAGATATGTCCCCTGTCTTGAGCTTGTTGACATATATTTTCTGGGCATTTCTACCCGACCCAGGGATGTGTGGTCCTCTGGAAATGGTTACCACATCCTCCCCATCTATCGGGGGAGGTCGATCATCCTCCCTTGTGCACGGGGTCGTGTTCTATTGGACAGGCTGTGTAGGAGCTACCCTCTGTCTATCCGACGCTTGGGCGGAATTTCTATATTTTACGTACTGCCCAAAATATCCTCTCGAGATCATACTTTCGATCTCATCCTTCAGATGTTTGCATTCATCGGTGGTATGACCGATGTCCCTATGGAATCTACAGAATTTATTGGTATCCCTCTTTGACTTTTGATTTTGCATTGGGTCAAGTCGTCTAAACGGGACTTGATTTTCGTTTGCAATAAAAATGTTTTCTCGAGTTTCTATAAGTTCGGTATAAACTCTGTAAATGGAGAAGTATTTATCTCCTTTTTTCTTTTTCCCTCGTCTGCCTCCGAGTTATTCCCTTCATTTTCTTTCTTTTTGAAGGGTTGTCTCTTGAGGGCTGCGATGTTGAGGGGGTAGTCGTGGTCGAGGCTGAGTTGATGTTCGTTGTTGTAGTTATAACTGGTTGAGGGGTCAGCTTTAATGCTGACCTTGTCTCTTCTACATTGACGAATATCCGAGCCCTATTGTTGAACTCGGTTATTGTCCTTACAGGTTTCCTTTGCATATCATCCCAAAGGGGACTTCCTGGTGTTTACCCAAAAACGGCTGCTTATGACGTGGCGGGTATTTCTCACACGTGGATGACACATGGCAGAATTGAAATAAGGCGGTGTTGTTCGGTTATCAACCAGCTACACATTACTTCATCAAGACTGACTATTAGGTACGACCCGGCTGGTCGTATGATTCAGTTTATTCCCTTATAAGATTGTGATCTTGTAATAATTACATTTATTATTTGATCTTTATTACCTTGATACACGGATATTAAGGAGAGTTAAGGCCCAATGGCCCATGTAACCCCCCTTGAGCCTATAAATATTCATGAAATAGCTCAAGGAGGGGACTTTTGATCTTTGAAGCTTTTTTCTGAATATTGAAAGAGAGAGCGTACAGTGCAATTATCCATCGTCTTGTTGTAATTCTCCCGAGATTTGTGAAACTCAAGAACCCTAGTTCTTTGATCACGATATTGGGATTCAATATTAATAATAGCACTAAGTGGGCGTAGGTCATTACCATTCATTGGGGCCGAACCACTATAAATTGTTGGTGTTTCTTCTTTACCATTAGATTAAACTCTTAATTGTTGTCTCATTTCCTGTCGTATTTTTGACCCCGTGTCGTTGGCCAAATCGAGGGTCAACATTCTGATGCTTTCATTGAGAGATTGATAAAAAACTGTAAGAAAATCTAATGGTGAAGACATCTAAGAGAGCTGGACAGACCGTTGGCACTGCATCATCCCAACCTCCTCCCCTAAATGTGGTTGAGAATGAACCACATTTAGAGTTTGAAGAGGAGGAGTTAGATTCAGAAATGCTGAGGGCAACACTGGGGGTGTTGCAGGACGAGTTGGCTAATCTGAGGGCCAATCAGGAGAATGCTGCTGAGACAATGGCACTGCAGCAGAGAGAAATTGAACGCCAGCGTCAGGAGCTGAGTGAGCGGTAAGCGGACATGGACCGTCGGTAGAGGGATGCCATGGTCACTCTCGAAGCAGCCATCCAATTGGCTTGGAGTCAGGCTGTGCCAGCCTCTTAGCCAGATCAGCCACCGAATGCGCCGCCTCAGAGAGCTCCCAATTCTAGCCATCCGCTCCAACCAGCAAGCCCTCAAAGGCCGGAGCAGCCACCTATGGCTCAGGATGATGTCCCAGCTAGGGATCCTGAGCAGCAGCCTCCATCTCAGGCTAGTTGAGGCAATCCCCAGCGCCCGAGGCAGAATAGGGCCAGGCAGCCGCCCCGCAACCCTAGATGCCCAGGGGACGAAGAGTCGAATCCATCGAGCAAGGGACAGTGTCCTTCTGCCAACAGAAGGAACATTGAGTCAGGCTCTCCGGTCAAGGGCCCCCCACAGCATAAAAATACACGGGGACCCAACGACCAGCGCATGCCTCCCCCTGACGCTCGGGAAATTCCAGCCCGAGGAGGAAATAGCATGAATAGTCGATCACGCCGTAGCCGACCCCAATTTAGAGACGACTACAATTATAATGAAGCTGACTCTGGCAGAGGAAATGCTGGTCAGAGGAATGAGGAAAGAGGCGGAGGCAGAAGCCCCCCACCTAGAGAAAATAGGCCAGCTAGCCATAACGCTGGGGGGTAACCCAGGTAGCAGAACGTCTTTTATCGGCTAAGAGTTAGTGAGCAGAGACGTAGGGATGACAATTTAAGGGATGTACTCAACGACCGTCGTGAAAGGCATGATGAGTACGCTCCCCCGGCATCGGTCGCCCCTGCAGTCCTAGAAGCGGTTCAAGCTCAGATTGATGCTCTGAATCAGGCAGTACAACAACTGGTCGAGGGACAGACGTCCCATATAGAGTATGATAGGAGGAGGGGCACTCCCTTTGTACAGAGGATCCCTGCGGCTGAAACCCCCAGTAAATTCAAGATGCCAACACTACCAAACTTTGATGGGTACGGAGACCCAGTATCTCACGTTAACAAGTTTGAGATACAAATGGATATACATAAAGTGTCAGAAGATGCCCGCTACAGGATCTTCCCCGCGACACTATCTGACACCATCCAAGAGTGGTTCTCTAAGTTCCCTCCTGCTAGTATAGTATCTTGGGAGATGTTCGTGTAGGAATTTTACGAAAAATTCTATGCGGGTCGCGTACACCCCACAGAGACTAACCAGCTGGTCGAGATACGCCAGAAGGAGGGAGAGCCCTTTAAGGAATATGTCCAACATTTCATTCGAGCAGCAGCTAGAGCCAAGATAGTGGGTGATGAAGGCAAGATGATGGCCCTAATTGCTGGGGTTAGGCGCCATTCACCCCTCTGGAGTAGCCTAAGAAAGAATGGGGTAAGGAGTACCCAGGAGTTTTTGGATCGGGCTGATCGATATATCAAGCTCGAGTACGCGATTGCCAATGAGGGGAAATCTCCAACAAAAGACAAGGGGCTAAAGGAAGAACCCGCCAAGGCCGCCAACGGTTCGGAGAAACCCAATGGCAACGGCAAAGGCAACGGGAATGGCAATGGTAGGAATGGTGGAAAACGGGCAAGCAATGAGCCCTCAGCTTCTAAGAATAAATGCCCCAAGGGCAATCGATACGAGTCGAGATTCGCCAACTACACGGCACTTGTCGAAAGTCGAGCAGAAGTCTACCAGGTGACCAGCTCTAACGTGCCTTATAAACGACCCGCACCTATAAGGAAAGATATCTCCAAGAGAGATACGATGAAGTTCTGTCGTTTTCACAACGACTACGGGCACGACACTAACGAATGCAACCAGTTGAAAGATGAAATTGAGTTCCTGATTAGGCAGGGACATCTAAGAAGGTATGTGCGAGCCGCAGGAGGGTCTCAGTGAGAGGCTCAAGGTGGCAACGAGCAGGCGCCTGCACGCCAATGCTCACCACCTTTACATCCAACTCCTATGGTAGGCACTCTACTCACCATCTACGGCGGCCCACACCTTGCAGGGGACAGTGGGTAGGCAAGGGAACGATACGCTCGAACCCTACGCCATGACCAGGACATCAAGATGATGAGTGTGGAGGATCGAGCACCAAAGAAGGCTTGAACAGAGGAGGAGTTGATAACCTTCTCTGAAGACGATGCCCAGCACGTACGATTTCCACACTCCGATCCGCTGGTCGTGGACGTACAAGTTGCCAACATGATGGTGAAGAGGGTGTTGGTTGACACAGGAAGTTCGGTCAACATCCTATACAAGTCTTCACTGGAGAGAATGAAGCTGTCCGTCAAGGATTTGGAGCCGTGAAACCAAACCATCTATGGTTTTTCCGGTGAAGGGCTCGCCCCAACTGGGTCGATTAGGCTTCTAGTTATAGCAGGTACTACACCTGCTAACAGGACATTACTCACTACTTTCATAGTAGTTGATTGTTCTTCAGCATACAATGTTGTAATTGGGAGGCCAATTCCTACGAGCCGTCACTTCAATATGCCACCTTGCCATGAAATTCCCAACAGACTCAGGGGTAGGATGCGTATTGGGAAATCAGCGGGAAGCAAGGGAATGCTACAATGCCTCGATAACCAAAGCAAAGAAAGGTATGTCGAGAGATGTTCCCGGAAAGGAGTTGCAAATGGCAGTTGATGTTCAGGCCCAGTCAAGTGATAATGTCACCAAATAGGGCATTGCCCAAAGTGAGGATAGAGACTTGGATCCTCACTTTGGAGATTTTGAGGAAGAAATAGGACCCATCGAGGACCTTGAAGAGGTCCAACTCGATGAAGAAAATCCGACCAGGGTTGTGAAAGTCAGTAAAAACTTAGAGACAACAACAAAACAAGCACTGGTGGATTTTTTGAGGAAGAACCAGGAAGGCTTTGCCTGGTCGCACAAAGACATGGTTGGAATAGACCCTATAGTCATCAGCCATGTCCTGAACATCAACAAGAGTTTTCCACCGGTGCAACAGAAAAGAAGGCTGCTCGACAAAGATAGATCAAAGGCCCTAAAAGAAGAAGCCGAGAAGCTGAAAGAGAATGGATTCATCAAGGTGGCGCTTTATCCGTCATGGGTCTCTAATCTCGTACTAGTTCCCAAGCCGAATGGCAAATGGTGAACATGCATGGATTTCATAGACTTTAATAAAGTATGCCCTAAAGATTGTTTCCCACTCCCTAGAATCGACCAATTGATCGATGCCACTGCAGGGCACGAGATTCTCTTATTCATGGATGCATACGCCGGATATAATCAGATTAGTATGCACCCACCTGATGAGGATCACACTAGCTTTCAGACTGACACCGGGCTTTACTGTTATAAAGTAATGCCCTTCAGTTTGAAAAATGCTGGTGCGACTTACCAGCGACTGGTCAAGCACATGTTTAGGGAGCTAATTGGCACAAACATGGAGGTCTATGTCGACGACATACTGGTTAAGTCAAAGAAGGCAGAAGGGCATACAGAGGATTTGCAAGAATGCTTCAACGTCTTGAATAAATATCAGATGAAGCTGAATCCCCTCAAATGCTCCTTCGGGGTAGGATCAGGGAAGTTCTTGGGATTTATAGTTAACTCGAGAGGAATTGAAGCTAATCCCGAGAAGATCAAAGCCTTGATCGATATGAAATCGCCAGCAAAGATTAAGGATGTTCAAAGTTTGACCAGAAGAATTTCCGCTCTCAGTAGATTTATTTCGAAATCAACGGACAAGTTCGTTCCATTTTTAATCTACTTAGAGGCAACAAGAAATTTGAATGGACAAAAGAGTGCGAGCATGCTTTCTAAGCATTGAAGACTCACATGACGCAACCACCCTAACTATCGAAGTCGGTCGATGAGGAAACTTTGTTTGTCTACTTGGCGATTACAGAATATGCTGCTAGTGCTGTCTTAGTAAGAGAAGAAGAAGGCATCTAGAAGGCTGTTTATTATGTGAGCAAAAGGTTAATTTGAGCGGAACTGCGGTACCCACCTATTGAAAAGTTAGCCTACTGCTTAATTTTGGCCTCTAGGAAGCTGCGGCCTTACTTTCAAGCTCACCCAATCACAGTTTTGACCGACCAGCCTCTACAGCAAGTTCTGCAAAAGCCAGAGGCCGCGGGCAGATTGTTGAAATGGGCAGTCGAACTTGGGCAGTTCGATATCTCTTACTTGCCGCGAGCAGCGATAAAAGGGCAAGCCCTGGCTGACTTCATTGCAGAGTTCACTGAACTTCCAGATAGCGAGCAAACTGAAGAGCCTGAGTCTCAAAACCAACCTCCCTCATGGAAGTTATTTATAGACGACTCCTCTAATGAGCATCACGCAGGGGCGAGGGTGATCCTGATTATGCCTGAAGGGCATCGATTTCACTGCGCAATCAGGTTTGACTTCACTGCTTCCAACAACGAGGCTGAGTATGAAGCGTTGCTCGCTGGGTTACGATTAGCCAGGGACATGAATATAAAGGTACTTGACATCTACAGTGACTCTCAGCTGGTGGTAAATAAAGTCATGGGAGAGTACCAGGGCCGAGGTTTAAACATGGTTGCTTATTTAAACAAAACAAAGTATCTATTGGCGCAGTTTGACAAGTACACCCTTCAGCAAGTACCTCGCGACCAGAATTCAAACGCTGATGCTTTGGCCAAGTTAGCAAGTGCGAAGGATGCCGATACTCTGAACATAGTGCCAGTTGAACGGCTATTTGTGCCAAGCATCCAAGCAGAGGAGACCACTCTGGTGATCCAGGTGGCAGATACATGGATGGCACCATACATAGAGTATCTGACGCAAGGCGCGTTACCAATGGTCAGAAACAAAGCTAGGACCCTTCAGCGGCGGGCTGCGAGGTATATCCTAGTCGATGGAATCTTGTACCGAAGGGGATACTCAATGCCACTCCTCAGATGTATTTCAAAAGAGAAGGCCAAGGAATTGATGAAAAAGGTACACGAAGACTTTTGCGGGGACCACGCTGGGGGGCAAAACTTGTCAAAAAAGATCCTGAGGCAAGGGTATTTCTAGCCAACAATGAATGAAGACTTGATGGAATTTGTACGGAGGTACGACAAATGCCAGAGGCTCTCCAAAATCCAGCGAGCAGCCCCTAATGAACTGAAACAAATGCAAAGTCTGTGGCAGTTTGCAGTGTGGGGTATAGATTTAATCGGATATTTGCCCATAGGAAAGGGCGGCGTTAAGTATGCGGTGGTTACCGTCGATTACTTCACTAAATGGGCTGAAGCCAAGCCACTCGCAACCATAACGACCAAGAAGGTGCTAGATTTTGTGGTTAAAAACACCGTTTGTCGCTATGGATTACCAAGGAAAATTGTCTTAGATAACGGCACGCAGTTTGATAGTGATTTATTCACGGACTTTTGCGAACGTCATGGGATTTTAAAGAGCTTTTCTTCAGCCGCTCATCCCCAAGCAAATGGACAAGTCAAAGCAGTCAATAAAACGCTAAAGGATACTCTAAAGAAAAGACTAGAAGAAGCTAAGGGGGCATGGCCAGAACAATTGCCTGAAGTCCTTTGGTCGTACAAAACTTCCCACCGAACAGCAACAGGTCATACTCCATTTTCTTTGGCTTATGGGTATGAGGCTATGTTGCCTGTTGAGTTAGATCCACCATCGCATCGCAAAATAACGTACGATCAAGGCTTTAACAACCAACTATTGATGGAATCCCTAGACTTGATTGATGAAAAGCGTGAGCAAGCCCAACTCCGAGTAGCTGCGTACCAGCAAAAAGTCGCCTGGTATTTCAATTATAAAGTGCGTGAAAGAAAATGCAATATCGGAGATCTAGTACTGCGAAGAGTTTTCTTAAACACCCGCAACCAGGCTGCTGGAGTACTCAGACCAAACTGGGATGGACCATACCAGATTGAAGAAGTCCTCCATCTAGGAACCTATAAACTTGCTCGCTTAAATGGAGATCTTGTTCCTCGTTATTGGAATGGAAAACACCTGCGCAAGTACTATCAGTGAACAATTCTTCTTAAAGAATTGGCTTGTATCAATTTTACTTTTTACAAGTTATGAAAAAGGGTTGGTCATTTTACGTGACTGATCGCTTATAAGTGTAAGATCTCATTGATCACTCGTACACACATGTTTTGTCCTTTTAATACAAGAAATCTAAGGGACTATGCGCAGCCAGTCATTCTTGCCAATTATTGTATTTATTACAAGTATTTGCTCATTACGTGTGTTGTTTTGATGTATTATCGTTTTAATTCCTTTGCTCCGAGCAGTAATGTTCGAACAGGTTTTGGTCAAGGCAAGTGACGAAGGACCTAAAGCTCCTCAATCACTTGGGGGGCATATAAGGCATCTAGAAAGCAAAGCATATCGAAAGGTATGTAGACACATGAGAAAAATAAGTGAAAGCATGCTAGGGTACTTAGAGTATTTTTCAAAATTTTGTATTTTGTTAAACCAAACAAAATTACTATGCTAAGTTCGATCATGCGAACAAATGTTATAATAAAATGCAAATATTATAATATCGAAATGAATTCTTTTACACCGCGAGCAGTGACTGCTCGGATGTAATTGTTCAATAAAAAGAGAAAAGCTGCCCGTGCAGCAATAAAAGTTAAAACATAAAAAAAATTATACATCATGGCCCGTAGGTCATGTAATTCAAAAATAAAAAGATAAAGTTATGAAGTAGCCGGTGTTAGGAACGAGTTTCCTAATACGCAGCGGAATGGTGGTGTGGTTGGCCCAGTGTACAACAAAAATTTTGTAACATATTTAAACTACCTTTAAATATGCGGATCCATCAATATACATACATTAATCATAAGCAAGATAATAATAGAAATCATACCTCTTGAAGCCTATCAATTTTCTTTGCTATCTTTTCGTATTTAGAACGATCTTCCGATCCAAGCCACTCCCACGTACTCACACCAAGATCTTCCAAAGCGTTCTCTACACCTCAAGAAATGTGTGAGCACTTAGAGAATGAAGGATAGTTTATTTGTGATTCTACTTGATGTACTCAACTCATTAGATCAAAAGAATAGGCCTGAGAATTTGTTCTTTATTTTCAGGGAGAGATAACTATCGTTCTATTTTTCACAGAGTGAATGTTCAAAGTTGTCTCACACATACATATCTGAATATTATTCTGATTAGTCATACTTAAAAGAAAATATTCAAATTTTAAAAAATAAATCTGTAACCATTTTACAATTTACTTTTTAATTAATTAATTATTCTATTAATGAAAAAATCCAAAAAAACCAATTTTTGAATTATCCATTAATTAATTAATTAATTAAATAAAAATGAAAATATCATCCCTGAAAATTGCCCTACACGCCACACACAGTCCATGGACTGTGTGTGAACGTGTAGCCTTCCTAATTTTTAGGGATGTTGGTTTTTCAATTTTTATTTAATTATTTATTCAAACTACTTTGTCAGATAAGATCTAACAACCTGATAAATAATTCAAATTAATTATCTTTTTAATTAATTATCAAATATAATTAATTATTTGAATAAATATTAATCTTTTAAATTCAAATCCAATTTGAACTTATCAGATTATTATCTCCCACTCAAATAAAGATATTTAATTAATCCTACCAATTAATTAAATCCAAAATTTTCGAAAATAAATATTTAATTTATTATAATTTCAAAAATTATAATTAATTAATTATTTAATTAAATTTCGAAATTAATTTAATTATTTAATATAATTTCGAAAATTATACAATAATTAAATATTAATTAATTTTGTTAACTACAACTAATTTGTAATTAATTAATTAATCACTATTATCATATAATTGCATATTTGGCCTGAAGAACAAGTTTCTTCTTAAATATGTCTTTAAACTATTTTCCCTTCATATCAACTCTTACCTTGAACAGTGTTGATAGAGCCGCTATGGGGACCTATGGACCTATAATTCCAAGCTCCAATAAATTTGAGATTATTAATTAAACTGTTTAATTAAATAATCTTAATTTATTAATCTCATGATTATTCCACTATAAATATGAGACTGCACTCTTGTAATTATAGACATTTCATTTACTGAGTACTTTATAATCATAAAGCGTCCATTGATATAATCATTGTATACAACTTGACCCTCTAATAATGGTTCATAATTAATCGGAAATAAAATTACCGTTTTACCGTTTTAATTATCTCTTGTCTCCTTAAGTACCATTGACTCTACTAGTGAAGGTTAATTCATAACTAAATTATGAATTTGAGCTCAATAACCTTTCAGTCCCAAAAGTCAACCCTTAAGAGAACCATCATTCAATCTCTTGCGAGAAGACATAGATTCCATATCTGTATACTATGTCCCCAGCCATCTACATTAATGAGTTCCCAAAACAAAAGTTTCTAGCCTGATCATTCTGACAGACCCTAACATGTGAATCAAAGAACTCATATAACATAAACAAGAGTTCATAGTAACTTCAGGATTAAGATCTATTTGTATATGATCATCAGTTGATATATTTAATTAATACTTCGAAACGGTATTTAACTAAGTATTAATAAACATATCTGGTCCAGTTCTATATATTCTCTAATATATAAAGCACCTCCACTAAAGTGTCCTACCACACTAGTGATCCGGATCTAGATCACATGTATTCATAATACTAGTGGACCGTACTTGCAGTAATTAATCTAAAGATACCATAACTTTATTTTACTGCGAACTATTCAAGTTCATTTATCTTAAACACAATCCTCCCGTACCAATACATGTTTGAGATCACATACATGAACTTAGGAATTTTCCTGATATTTACTTAATATTATCACAGAATAATATAGTCCATAAAATATATGCATAACAAATTCAATTCATTTATTTATTTCATAAAAACAATGTCTACTACATATGCTTTCAGGGCACATTTCCAACAATTGGGGGATCCTGTGGCAATTTCTACTGCTAATCGACTGTATCTCCAACTTCTTCTCGGGCACCCTCGATACCAGTCGCTAAAGAAATCTCTGGAGACCTGGGAATTGTTTCCTCTTCCAGACGAGCAGCACACCTAGCCAACTCCGCCTCCCTGATATGGTCTGGAAGATAAGAGAAATTAGCATTGGGGTTTTTTTTCCAGAACAAGTAGAAACACTCGAACACCGCCCCTTCATAGTCTTCAAGGTCGCAGGCATTCTGTTCCTCCAGTGCAGCAACTTCCTTGCGGCTTATCTCCAGCTCATCTTGAAGCTTGTGGGCTTCCCAGAAATTTATAAGAGAAGTCTCCTTATACTGCTCCTTGGATGCAGTGATCTTGGCAATGCTCACCTGTAATGCCCTGGTTACCCTAGAACAGTTACGGTGAATGGTGTACCGAAAATTTGACCCGCTACCCAATTCCTTTGGTTAAAAACGTGCTTCTAAGTGTTATTAATAGGCTAAGGTGGAAAACAAACAAAAAGGAAAGGATATATTTTATTTAATACATAAAACTGTTCATGGGCCCATAAAAACATTTACAAGTTATTTACAACTCAAAATGGTCATTACTGTTTCAAATTTACAAACCCGCTAACCTAAGCAGCAAAAATAGAGTAAACCCCCTAGTTCCTTTGAGAACTCCTTGGCCGTGGTGGTCAACCTGCCGCGTATGTACACATCACCACCTAAGCTCTCCACTCAAGGCTGGGTGAGCTTTTCTTTCCCTTTACCTGCACCACATAGCACCCATGAGCCAAGGCCCAGCAAGAAAGCACAATATAGCATGATATAATATCAACAATGATCATAATAATCATTCAGGACTTTCAGTCCAAAACAGATAAGTGACAGAGGAAAAGTCACTAAGGTGGGTACTGCGCCCTTTAGCCATGTGACGATAGGGTCACCGGGGCTTAACAGATAAGTGAACCTTTCACTAGCTTAAACAGTATAGGTACATGGTGACTAGTCATCAACATAACCTTCCTCATGACCATAGAGTCATAACCCTGGAACATTGTTCCCTAGCCATGTGACAAACAGTCACCTAGGCCTTAGGCCTTGGCTCTGAGTAACTAGCTTAGGCTAGTCAAGCACTTATAAGTTTCATCGACCTTAGGGTTGGTCCAGCATTAATGCCATTGAGTCATTCAACGCTGATATCGATTAGATCTAATCTTCATTCGGCCCTGCGTTCAGGACGCTTATGCCGTTTCCGACTCTTAGGTCAGTGTCCCTGACTAGTCAGTGCCATATACAAGTAAACAATATTCGCTAGCATTTAATATGCAGTCAATGTCCACATTTATCAACCAACATGCCTCAACAACAATCATGCATGTCATATACACAAGGTGCAGTTTTCCTACCTCAGGTTTGAGCGAGAAGTATTATAAGAACGACTCTTGAGAACGATCAACATTTTGGTTCCTTAGCGGTTACCTAATCACAACCAATTATAACCTCCATTAATGAAAATCAATATTGAAAGGGTCTTAACCTAAACCCCACTCTCGGGACCTCAAAACATTCCCACACGGTGAGTAGATTCGATCCCGGGACTTAAGGATTGAAACCCCGAGCCAAAAATACTTAAAAACACTAAAAACGGGATTCTGAAGGAATAGAGTAGTGCTACAGGACTGCTCCCTAGCACCCCAGCGCTATTCTCAGAACCCCCAAAATGCCCAAAAGAATCCTGTGTAGCGCTATAGCGCCCTAGGATGGGTGCTGTACCGCTACCCCCAGACCAGCACTCCCCTGAAACTTTCTTCTTTGACTCCTTTGATTCCAACCTGTTTCCAATGGTTCCAAATCCCATTTTTGGTGCCAAATGAACCCAAAAACCATCCTAACATACCCCAAACATCACAACCATAAGAACCCTAGCCAAATCTCCCAACAAAACCAAGTATTCAACTTAGAAATCACAACAAAAAACTAGAACCAAAACATGGAAAACCAGAGAATTCAATGGCTAGAAACTTACCCCAAGCTCAGCTTGTGATGCTCTTCAATGGTGGAACACTCTCCCAAACTCCCAAGGCTTACTTCTCAAGCTTGAATCCTCAAGAATGGTTTAAAAATCACAAAGGAAACTGAAGGGGAAAAGGTACGGGAAGGATCTTGAAGATGCTCTGTTTTTTCTACTTCTTTTACAACCTAAAATGGTTTATATCAATCCTAGGGGTGAAAAGACCATTATACCCCTAGGTCAATTAAAGGTTTCTAAAGGCTCCCAAGGGAAAAATTGGTATTCCCCACCTATCTCGTTAATTATAATTAACGCTCTCCAATTCCTGCTATTCTCAATAATCTTGAACACCAATAATTTATACCCCGTTACCCTTTAATTCTCAGTAACGCTGTAATCATTAAAATCACCCCAAGACTCATCCCGAGCCTCGAACTTAAACCTATTATGACTAGACTGCTAATTAATATTCCATGATTGTCTCATGCCGAATAGCTCGAACAAACCCACATTATAATGTGGTCTCAACAATATGTCACCAACATGCATACAAATATACAATTATGCCCTCAACAGGCCATATTACCAAAACACCCTTGTAATTAAAATGTGGACCCACATGCATGCATTTAACATCATATTATAATATAATTCACATATACATGCATATTATCAGTTAATGGCATAATTAAAAAATTATGGCCCTCCCGACCTACTAATCCCGCCATTAAACCGCATTAGGGATTCCGGGGCATTACAACTATCCCCTCCTTATAGAAATTTCATCCTCGAAATTTACATGAACAGCTCGGGATACTGACTTTGCATCTCTGACTCCAGCTCCCAGGTCGCTTCCTCGACCTTGTTGTTCCTCCATAGTACCTTAACCAAAGGTATCGTCATATTCCTGAGGACCTTATCCTTTCTGTCAAGAATCTGAACTGGCTGCTCCTCAAAGGAGAGATCTGGCTTAAGCTCCAGATCCTCATAACTCAAAATATGATTCACATCAGACACATACCTCCGAAGAGCTAAAACATGAAATACATTATGCATGGCTGACAACGCTGGAGGCAAAGCCAATCTGTAAGCCACATGGCCAACCCTCTCCATGATCTCAAATGAACCTACAAATATAGGACTCAGCTTACCCTTCTTCCCAAACCTTCTCACCCCTTTCCATGGTGAGACTCTAAGGAAGACATAGTCTCCCACTTGGAACTCCAAATTCTTACACTTGGGATCTGCATAACTTTTCTGCCTACTCTGAGAAGCAAGCATCCGAGCTCTAATCTTCTCAATGGCCTCACTAGTCCTCTGAACTGGCTCAGGACCCAAGTATCTCCTTTCACTTGTCTCATCCCAATGAATGGGAGATCTGCACTTCCTACCATACAACATCTTATAAGGTGCAACTCCAATAGTAGACTGATAACTATTGTCGTAGGAGAACTCTATCAAAGGTAGATACTTACTCCAAGATCCACCAAAGTCCAGCACGCATGCCAGCAGCATGTCTTCCAAAATCTGGATCATCCTCTCAGATTGCCCATCTGTCTGAGGATGATAAGCAGTACTGAACTTCAGTTGTGTCCCCATGGCCTTCTACAAACTTCCCCAAAACTTGGAAGTAAAAGTAGGGTCCCGATCTGACACGATCGACCTAGGTGCTCCATGGAGGCGCATGATCTCTCTCACATAGAGATCTGCATACTGGTCAACTGTATAAGTAGTCCTCACTGGCAAGAAGTGAGCTGACTTGGTGTAGCGATCCACTATTACCCAAATAGAATCATGCTGACCAACAGTCCTGGGTAAGCCCACCATGAAATCCATCGTGATGTCTTCTCACTTCCACTATGTGATATCCAGAGGCTGCAATAATTCTGCTGGCCTCTGATGCTCAGCCTTGACTTGCTGACATATCAAGCACTTAGCTACATACTCTACCACATCCCTCTTCATCCCTGGCCAACAATACAATGATCTCACATCCTGATACATCTTCGTGGTGCCTGGATGCAAAGAGTAAGGTGTAGTATGAGATTCATCCAGAATCTCTCGCCTCAAAGCAGTGTCTAACGGAACACATATCCGCCCCTTGTATCTCAACAAGCCTAACTCTGACACTGTATAATCTTTGGATGCTCCAGCCAGAACATCCCCTCTGATCTTGATCAGCTATGGATCACTCAGCTGACCCTCCTTAATCCTCTCTAACAGCGTAGACTGTAGCATAATATTAGCCAACTGGCCCACCAGCAACTCTATACCAGCTCTGGTCATATCATCTGCCAACTTTCTGGGTATCAGTCTCATACCATGAATCTATCCTGGACCCTTCCGGCTTAAAGCATCAACTACCACGTTGGCCTTTCCTGGATGATACAAAATCTCACAGTCATAATATTTTACTAACTCCAGCTAACGCCTTTGTCTCATATTCAAGTCTTTTTGGGTGAAGAAGTATTTCAAGCTCTTGTGGTCTGTATAGATCTCACACTTCTCTCCATAAAGATAATGCCTCCATATCTTTAAAGCAAAGACCACCACGTACAACTCTAAATCATGAGTGGGATATCTCTTTTCATACTCCTTCAACTTACGAGAAGCATAAGCAATTACCTTCTCTGATTGCATCAAAACACAGCCCAAACCCTGATAAGAAGCATCACAATAAATCACAAACTTCTCTTGATCTGTCGGGAGACTCAGAATCGGAGCTGTAATCAATCTCTACTTCAGTTCCTGGAAGCTATTCTCACACTTATCTGACCACACAAATTTCTGACTCTTGCGTGTCAGCTCAGTCAATGCAGTAGAAATCTTTGAGAACCCTTCCACGAAATGCCTATAATAACCTGCCAATCCAAATTTATATATGTAATAAATATGCATTATGTATTATAATACATTATATTTATAATACATTATATTAAGTATAGAAATATTAATTATAGAAATCGTTGAAATGGAATAAAAAAATGTACTAAACTAAAGTTGGAATTTTCTAACCTCAGAAGCATTCTTTGGCCTTGGCCAATCTCTGACCACTTCAATCTTTGCTGGATCTACCTTAATCCCCTCCTTACTGACAATGTGCCCAAGAAAGGATACCTGAGATAACCAGAACTCACATTTCTTGAACTTTGCAAACAGTCTGTGTTCCCTCAGTCTCTATAGAACCAACCTCAGATGCTGCTCATGCTCTGACTCAGATTGAGAATATACCAAGATATCATCGATGAAGACGATCACAAACTGGTCCAGATAATCCTTGAACACTCGGTTCATCAGATCCATAAAAGCAGCAGGGGCATTAGTCAATCCAAATGACATGACTAAGAACTCATAATGCCCATACCTGGTATGAAAAGCAGTCTTTGGTATGTCTCCCTCCTTGACCCTCAACTGATGATAACCAGAACGAAGGTTGATCTTTGAGAATACCTTTTTACCTTGCAACTGATCGAATAGATCATCTATCCTTGGCAAAGGATACTTATTCTTAATTGTCAACTTATTCAGTTCTCTGTAATCAATACACATTCTCAGAGAACCATCCTTTTTCTTTACAAACAGAACTGGCGCACCCCAAGGTGAGAAACTAGGTCTGATAAAACCCAAATCCAATAGTTCTTGCAACTGTACCTTTAATTCTTTCAACTCAGCTGGGGCCATTCTGTAAGATGCTCTAGACACTGGCTATGTTCCTGGTGCCAGTTCTATCACGAACTCAATTTCTCTGTGCGGTGGCAACCCTGGAAAATCTTCTGGAAACACATCCAAAAATTCACAAACAAGTCTGGTATCTTCTAGCCTCACTGGCACGACCTAAGTGGTATCAACCACACTGGCCAAGAACCCAATGCAACCTCCTTGCAATAGATCCCTAGCCCTCAACACAGAAATCATAGGTATGTGAGGTCCATGCACAGTACCAACAAACACAAAAGGATCCTCACCTTCAGGCTCAAAGGTGACCATCTTCCTTCTGCAATCAATGGTTGCCCCATACTTTGCCAACCAGTCCATACCCAATATCATATCGAAGCCAATTATAACCAACTCTATCAAATCCATTGACAACTCTCTGCCCTCCACTGTCACTGGCAAAGATCTAATCCATCTCCTGGATACCACTAACTCTCCAGTGGGTAACAAAGTTCCAAACCCCACAGCGTAAAAATCACAGGGTCTACACAATCTATCAATAATACTACTAGCAACAAAAGAGTGTGCAGCACTGGAATCAATCAATACATTATAAGGGGTTCCATCACTAAGAAGTTGACCTGTAACAACTGAGGGAGAAGCCCCGGCTTCCGCTTATGTCAATGCGAACACTCGAGCTGGGGCTGAGCTGTCCGCTTTTCTGGGTTCTTCTTTTCTTGCCTTAGGGAAATCCTTTTTAAGATGACCCACTGCTCCACATGAGAAGCAGGCCCTTGCCCTACACTCTCCCAAATGGCGCCTCTTGCATCTAGGGCATTTAGGAAAAGACTTCCAGGCTTCATTACCACCTGGACGACCCATTGAAATACCACGGGGCTGCCTATTAGGACCTGGAACTGGGAAGGTATCAAGAACCTTCCTCTTCTGCTCACTGGGGCCTATACCCCTACCAGAACCCACAAATGGAGGACCTGTCCTCCTGAAATCCTTTCTAGCTGCACTATCCCGCCAGATCCTGTTCTCTACACTCTCAGCTGTGAATGCCTTCTCAACCACTTGTGCATAGGTAGTAACCCCAGCCATGGTGGTGATACGTACATCACGGGCTAATTTGGGATGTAGCCCTTGCAAAAACCTCTCTCTTCTGGTCCCATCAGTGGGTACCAGCTCCATGGCATATTTCGCCAAACGATCAAACTTTAAGGCATACTCAGTGACTGGCAGACTTCCTTGAAGTAGCTTAATAAACTCCTCAGCTTTAGCTGCCCTGATGGTATCATTGTAATATTTCTCGTTTAACAGAGTCTGAAACTCTTCCCAACTCAGGGCATTAACGTTCTTGGTCTGGGTAATCACCTCCCACCAAATCCGGGCATCCTCCTGAAACATATAAGTGGCACAGGCCACCCTCTCATAACCAGATACCCTCATAAAATCAAGGATAGTGGTAATCATACTCATCCATTGTTCTGCCTTGGCAGGATCTGCACTGCCCTCAAATACTAGAGGTTGCTGCTTCCTGAACCTTTCATAAAGAGGCTCCCATTTATTTCCAACCTCAGGCAACTGCCTCGCTGCTGGCACCGACACAGGGGGTGCCTCTGATACACTAGCCACTGCAGGCACTTGCTGCTGTCTCAGGAGACGAAGCTCTTCTCCCTGTCTTAACATTGTTGCCTGCAGATCACTGATTATCCATTGCTAGTTTACAGGAGTTGGCTGTGGAATCTGTGACTGGTCATTCTCCTGACCCTGACTATTATTATTATTCTGGCCCTGATCACTCTGGCCAGCTAAAGTCTCTGTCTGCCCTGGATTCATTCTTATCTCTTATACCTTGCTGAAACAATGATCAATACGGCCAGTCAAGTGGTAATAACTAAACCTCTTTCCGCCTTATGGTCCATGAACAAGCAGACAATTATCACATTCCACAGTCATACAATATACAGGTAGATACATGTTTATAGCATTTAGCACTCAGCATGTATCACATAATAATTCACAATCAACCATACTAATGAGTATGTTCCAGCAATCTCAGTACTAATTAGCACACATTTGCTGAGGATATAATATTTCAGGGCACAGGTTTAACATGGTGTCTCATACATACAAGTAAAGCATATATACTATATTTAAGCAGTTATACATATAACTACATAAATAGTTACCAAACCATGAGTCGAGCTTGACTTAAGTGATGTGTGTACATGCCTAGCCAGTCTACAGGAACCCTAACCTTGGCAGGCTCTGATACCAAGTTGTAACGCCCTGGTTACCCCATAACAGTTATGGTGAACCAGAAATGTGACCTGCTACCCGAGTCCTTTGGTTAAAAACGTGCTTCTAAGTGTTATTAACAGGCTAAGGTGGAAAACAATAAAAAATGAAATGATATATTTTATTTAATACATAAAACTGTTCATGGGCCCATAAAAACATTTATAAGTTATTTACAACTCAAAATGGTCATTACTGTTTCAAATTTACAAACCCGCTGACCTAAGCGGCAAAAATAGGGTAAGCCCCCTAGTTCCTCTGAGAACTCCTTGGTCGTGGTGGTCAAGCGGCTATGTATGTACACATCACCACCTAAGCTCTCCACTCAAGGCTGGGTTAGCTTTTCTTTCCCTTTACCTGCACCACATAGCACCCATGAGCCAAGGCCCAGCAAGAAAACACAATATAGCATGATATAATATCAATAATGATCATAATAATCATTCAGGACTTTCAGTCCAAAATAGATAAGTGACAGAGGAAATGTCACTAAGGTGGGTATTGCTCCCTTTAGCCATGTGACGATAGGGTCACCGGGGCTTAACAGATAAGTGAACCTTTCACTAGCTTAAACAGGATAGGTGCATGGTGACTAGTCACCAACATAACCTTCCTCATGACCATAGAGTCATAACCCTGGAACATCGTTCCCTAGCCATGTGACAAACAGTCACCTAGGCCTTAGGCCTTGGCTCTGAGTAACTAGCTTAGGCTAGTCAAGCACTTATAAGTTTCATCAACCTTAGGGTCAGTCCAGCATTAATCCCATAGAGTCATTCAACACTAATATCGATTAGATCTAATCTTCATTCGGCCCTGCGTTCAGGACGCTTATGCCATTTCTAACTCTTAGGTTAGTGTCCCTGACTAGTCAGTGCCATATACAAGTAAACAATATTCTCTAGCATTTAATATGCAATCAATGTCCACATTTATCAACCAACATGCCTCAACAACAATCATGCATGTCATATACACAAGGTGCAGTTTTCTTACCTCAGGTTCGAGCGAGAAGTATTATAAGAACGACTCTTGAGAATGATCAACCTTTTGGTTCCTTAGCGGTTACCTAATCGCAACCAATTATGACCTCCATTAATGAAAATCAACATTGAAAGGGTCTTAACCTAAACCCCACTCTCGGAACCTTGAAACATGCCCACATGGTGAGTAGATTCGATCCCGAGCCTTAAGGATTGAAACCCCGAGCCAAAAACACTTAAAAACACTCAAAACGGGATTCTGAAGTGTTATCCCCAAAAATTGGAGTTCGATGACGTGGAATTCAGAAATGACAAGTGGAAATACATGGTCTGTAAACGAAACATTAATAGTCAATAAATGTATTGGCTCTTCAGAGTTGTGAAAAAGTAATCTGACCGACCTGGTAGAGATTCTGTCAGACCGATAAGGATTTTTGACTAACTAGTCAAGTGTCATGACCGACCAGTCATGTGCTTTTCTACCCAGTCATGTGCTTGTCTGCCCAGTCATGTGCTTGTCTGCCCAGCCATGTGCTTGTCCGACCAGTCATGTGCTTGTTTGCCCAGTCATGTGCTTGTCTGACCAGTGAGGTGTTTGTCCGACTAGTTAAGTGTTTGGCCGACCAGTGAAGTATTTGGTCGACCGGTGGAGTGCATGGCCGACCAGTCATTTGTTTTGCCCGACCAGTAGAGTGTTTTGCTAGACCAGAGGTGTGCTAGAGGAGTGCTTTGCCTATGAGAGGTGCTTTCCTATTTCCTCAGTAACAGCTTCAACCCAAATCATTCTCAACTACCGCGAGAATCTCTCAAATATCCCGGAATAATAGCCATATTGTTGTAATATTAGATTTATTTATATTTTATTAATTAAAGTCTGTTGGAAGAACAAATGACCCGGTAAAAGGGAGATATTTATGTACGATCCATGAGCCTATAAATAAATGGCTCATGGCATCATTTGGGGGGATCTTATTTTTTTAGACTGAAAAAAACTCTCTAGTTTGGGACTGTTACTTGGGGATTCTTGGGGCATTTTCTAAGAAAGTTAGAGAGAGAAACTATGTATTTTCCTACTTACACTTAAGAAACTCAGTTGGCTAAAGTTCATCTAATCTTAAGTGTAAGATATATATCACAACTCCAAGTGAATTAGGCTATTACCAATAAATTGGGGCTGAACCACTATAAAATGATCTGTGTCGTATTTTTCTCTCGAAGGTTCATTGAAGTTTTGACGTCTACTCGTCGTTGGCCAAAATCGTGGTCAACATTTTGGTGCTTTCATTGAGAGCCTGAAGAGAAGAAACATATGATTATCGTATCAAGATGGTGCCCAAGAATACCAGTGTGGCATCCAAGAAGTCAGGCACGTCAAAAGAGCCTACTAGATCAGAAGGTCCTGGACCGCAGAACCCAGAGACTAAGCCTAGGGTCTTTCTCGGGGAGACCACTCCAGAAGTTGAGCAACTCCAGGAAGCAATAGGTTCTTTCCAAGAGGAGATGGTGCAATTCAATGCTCGGCAGGAGTCTTTCGCTGAAGAGATGGCCAGGCAGAGAGCTGCGTTAGAGCAACAAAGGTGCGATATGGAGGCCAGAAGCGAAGAGCTCAGGCAGCGACAGGAGGAAGTCGACCGGAGACATTGTGAAGCAGCACTTGCTCTAGAAGCGGCTACCCAATTAGCCCAAGCCAATGCTCAAGCCGTGGCACGAGCAGCCTCCCAGGGAGCAAGAAATAATAATGTTGATCGGAAAACCACTGACAGAGCCAATTCTCGTGGACCGGACAGAAGC
Source organism: Humulus lupulus (assembly GCF_963169125.1). Classification (NCBI taxonomy): domain Eukaryota; kingdom Viridiplantae; phylum Streptophyta; class Magnoliopsida; order Rosales; family Cannabaceae; genus Humulus; species Humulus lupulus. Next base: position 180,602,507 of record NC_084795.1, on the reverse strand, counting down.
AGGAGTAAACCCCCTGGTCGGGAAGATGATGGGGTCCGCTTTAGAACTGCATCAACACAGAGGGAGAACTCTAGAACTCCCTCTAGGAGCCAACGATCAGAAACTTCGAGATCAGGAAGTCACTGATCGAGCAGTAAAAGGACTCCACCCAGGCAGGATCAGACCAGGACTCCTCGAGATAAGAGGACTTCACAATTCAAAGATGGGCATGGTCATGATGAGGCTGATAGTCATCACACCGACCAGTCAAAGGAAAAGGAGGGCAACAACGAACAAGGAGGAAAAGACTGCCCGGGGCGTACCGAAAGGCCTCCACTGCACCTCGACCAGCAGCGTAGTGGGAGAGCGCAAGTCCCGCGTAGTAAGCCCTCTGAAAAATAAAAAAGTACGGTGTTCAATCGGGCAGGAGAGCATGCTTCCCGGAAGGATCTGAGGGACGTTATCACCAACAAGAGGAGGACCGTCCCAGTCGAAGGGCAAAATCTAAACCGCCCTGCCAGTGAAGTAGAAATACTTGACGACAGTGCACCTGATGATAATGCCCGACCAGGCGGTCAAGACCTTGGAACTTCGTCAGTTGCACCAACCATCCAAGCCTAGCTTGACATGCTAACAGCTGCAGTGCAAGGTTTGTCAAAACGACCTTCCGGGATAGATGCGATAGACCACCGGAGTGGCAACCCATTTTGTGCCCGGATTAGAGCAGCCTAGCCTCTGGCAAAATATAAAGCACCGGTTCTACCAGTATATACAGAAAAGGCAGATCCCATCAGATATGTCGGGAAGTTTGAAGACTAGATGAAATTACTCGGAGTAAGTGACGATTATCGGTGTAAAGTTTTCCCGACTACTTTGTCAGATACCGCCCAGGAATGGTATTGGAAGTTTAAGCCGAACTCTATTACCTCTTGGGAAGCATTCAGGAAGGAGTTTTGTAGATAATTCAACACTACCCGGACTCCACCAGTTTATGCCAACCACTTGGCAGATATCAAATAAGGAAAAGATGAGTCTCTAAAGAATTATATACAGAGATTCATGAGAGAAGCCAATAGGGCAACTGATGTAGGAGACGAGGGGAAGATGGTTGCAATATCCGCTGGGATAACTTATCAGAGCCCTTTGCGGAATAGCATACATAGAAATCCAATTTCAACACTTCAATAATTTATTGACCGAGCAAACAAGTATATGAAATTGGATGATGCAATCGAGAAAGAGGAGAATGGCATAAACAATCCGGGCGGATCAACTGACTCTCCTAAGGATGGTGGAAAGAAACGTGGAAATAACGGGTCTAACCACCATGAGGAAAAGAAAGCAAATTTGAGTTCAAATGAAAAGCCAACCAAGTATGAGCCTCAATTCACTAATTACACCACTCTCTCGGCCAGCCGAGCGGAAATATATCTTGCTAGTCATGAAGAGGTTCCCTACAAGAAACCTCCACCCATCAAGAAAGAGATGAGGAAGAGAGATATGAATAAGTTTTGTCGTTTCCATGGAGATTATGTTCATGACACGAATGAATGCAATCACCTCAAGGACGAGATAGAATTTCTTCTCCGGTCGGGCAAGTTGAGGAAGTACCGGGCAGAGACACCCCAAGGAGAAGGAGGCAGCAGCAATCCTGGTTTCAAACGACAAAGATCTCCACCCTTGCAGCCCGAACCTGTGGACTTTACCTTAGACACTATATGTGGGGGTCCACACTTGGCTGAGGAAAGCAACGAAGCAAGGGAGAAGTATGCTGAGCGAGAGTGCTAGGATCAGGAGCCACTAGAACGGCGAGCGTCTGTGAATATATTATTTCTAAATACCGCTTTCAGAGTGGTAGTTTAATTTCAAGTTGTTTAACTTGTTATTTAAATTTGGTTTATGAGTTGGTTATTTGTTGACCAGTCATTTATTTTTGAACATTTTTTGTTGTTTAAGACTCGTTATTAGACACGTTTTGTCCTTTTTAATTTACGAGTAATAAAAGAGACTACGCGCAGTGTGGTCGATTCTTGCTACGAATGTGCATGTGTGTTAATTATTCGAATAGTGTTCAACTGGTCGGTAAAATTGGACAGTGTTCAACTGGTCGATACATTCAAGCAGTGTTCAACTGCTCGAATATTTTCAATATATTCTACGTGTTTCACGAGCAATTAACTGCTCGAACAGATTCGGTCAAGTAGCAAGTGACTAAGGATCTTTCAACCCTCAATCACTTGGGGGGCACATGGGGTATACTGGTATATAATTTAACATAGGCAATAAGAGCATGAGTTAAGGTATCTGTTTTTAGGCTGACTTGTAAATTTTCGAAGTCCAAAAAGGCCATTAAGCTAACTTGTTTGACAAAACTTAAGTAACTTGGAATTTTTCAAAATTTCAAGTTAGAAGCAAATATTCGTGTGACAATAAATATTCTGCTCATAAAATGTTAGAACAATAAGAGTGTGCATGGCCGAGCAGTTGGGTTGCATGGCCGAGCGGTTGGGTTGCATGGCCTAGCGACTGAAGATTGGTGTCCGAGTGGCTCGAGGAGGACGCCTAGGGGATGCGTGTCCGAAGAGTTGGCCATCCGAGGAGATGTGCACCCGAAGGGCTAGGTGTCCCAATAGTTGGGCATCCAAGGAGCAAAGGAACCTATTTTCTTGATTTTGAACTATGCAAACAAGATCAAAAAGTTGAATTTCAAGGGTTCAACAAACTTCAAGATAACATCAATTATTATCCTATACCTGTAAGCCCGAAAAAGCAATGGAAATAGGAAACTGATAACTACCGTTTTTACGGATAGAAAAGTTAAGTCGTGGGTTTACTACAAAAGTGAAGGTTACTGACCAGATGGAAGCTTTTGGATGACCTCAACAACATTTTTCTAGAGAAAAAGTTTATCATACGAATAAATCATATAATAAACTTGGGGGGCAAATGTTATCCCCAAAAATTGGAGTTTGATGACGTGGCAATCAGAAGTGACAAGTGGCAATACATGGTCCGTAAACGACACATTAATAGTCAATAAATGTATTGGCTCTTCGGAGTTGTGATAAAGTGATCTGACCGACCTGGTAGAGATTCTGTCAGACCGATAAGAATTTTTGACTGACCAGTCAAGTGTCATGACCAACCAGTCATGTGCTTGTTTGCCCAGTCATGTGCTTGTCCGACCAGTGAGGTGTTTGTCCGACCAGTTAAGTGTTTGGCCGACCAGTGAAGTATTTGGTCGACCGGTGGAGTGCATGGCCGACCAGTCATTTGTTTTGCCCGACCAGTAGAGTGTTTTGCTAGACCAGAGGTGTACTAGAGGAGTGCTTTGCCTATGAGAGGTGCTTGCCTATTTCCTCAGTAACAGCTTCAACCCGAATCATTCTCAACTACCGCGGAAATCTCTCAGATATCCCGGAATAATAGCCATATTGTTGTAATATTAGATTTATTTATATTTTATTAATTAAAGTCTGTTGGAAGAACAAATGACCCGGTAAAAGGGAGATATTTATGTACGATCCATGAGCCTATAAATAAATGGCTCATGGCATCATTTGGGGGGATCTTATTTTTTTAGACTGAAAAAAACTCTCTAGTTTGGGACTGTTACTTGGGGATTCTTGGGGCATTTTCTAAGAAAGTTAGAGAGAGAAACTATGTATTTTCCTACTTACACTTAAGAAACTCAGTTGGCTAAAGTTCATCTAATCTTAAGTGTAGGATATATATCACAACTCCAAGTGGATTAGGCTATTACCAATAAATTGGGGCTGAACCACTATAAAATGATCTGTGTCGTATTTTTCTCTCGAAGGTTCATTGAAGTTTTGAAGTCTACTCGTCGTTGGCCAAAATCGTGGTCAACATGAAGGAACAGAGCAGCGCTACAGCGCTGCTCCCTAGCGCCCCAGCGCTATTCTCAGAACCCCCAAAAAGCCTAAAAGAATCCTGTGTAGCGCTATGGCGCTGTAGTGCTACCCCCAGACCAACACTCCCCTGAAACTTTCTTCTTCAACTCCTTCAATTCCAACCTGTTTCCAATACTTCCAAATCCCATTTTTGGTGCCAAATGAACCCAAAAAACATCCTAACATACCCCAAACATAACAACCATAAGAACCCTAGCCAAATCTCCCAACAAAACCAAGTATTCAACCTAGAAATCACAACAAAAAACTAGAACCAAAACAGGGCAAACCAGAGAATTCAATGGCTAGAAACTTACCCCAAGCTCAGCTTGTGATGCTCTTCAATGGTGGAACACTCTCCCAAACTCCCAAGGCTTACTTCCCAAGCTTGAATCCTCAAGAATGGTTCAAAAATCATAAAGGAAACTGAAGGAGAAAAGGTACGGGAAGGCTCTTGAAGTTGCTTTGTTTTTTCTACTTCTTTTACAGCCTAAAATGGTTTATATCAATCCTAGGGGTGAAAAGACCATTATACCCCTAGGTCAATTAAAGGTTTCTAAAGGCTCCCAAGGGCAAAATTGGTATTCCCCACCTATCTCGTTAATCATAATTAACGCTCTCCAATTCCCGCTATTCTCGATAAGCTCAAACACCAATAATTTATATCTCGTTACCCTTTAATTCCCACTAATGCTCTAATCATTAAAATCACCTCGAGACTCATCCTGAGCCCCAAACTTAAACCTGTTATGACTAGATCGCTAATTAATATTCCATGATCGTCTCATGCCGAATAGCTCGAACATACCCACATTATAATGTGGTATCAACAATATGTCACCGACATGCATACAAATATACAATTATGCCCTCAATAGGCCAAATTACCAAAACACCACTGTACTTAAAATGTGGACCCACATGCATGCATTTAACATCATATTATAATATAATTCACATATACATGCATATTATCAATTAATGGCATAATTAAACAATTATGGCCCTCCCGACCTACTAATCCCGCCATTAAACCACATTAGGAATTCCGGGGCATTACATCGCCTCTTTCTTTTTCAACTCTTCTTCAAGAGAAGCGATTTTGGCCTCAATCACCTGCAGCACCTTGAGGTGCTTTACCTCAGCCTCCTTGAGGGCCTCGGTATGCTTCACCTCGACCTCCTTAATGGCATCAGAATGCTTCGCCTCAACCACCTTCAGCCGCTTAGCATGAGTAGCTTCAGTCGCCTTGAGTTGCTCGGTGTATCGAGCCTCAGCAGCACTAAGCTGATCGCTAAGTCTCTTTTTAGAATTGAGCGGACATCGTCCTCGAGAAACGCCAACCAGAAGTCATGGTAAGAACTCACTGCGATCAGAAAGAGACAAAGCTATTAGTTGGGGTGAATCGACAAGAAAATTCATAAAGTACAATAAAGAAAGCAACTTATGGAAAGCACTTCGTTCAGTGCGCGGTTGAAGACTTAGTCAACCGCCATGGAGCCTGTCTCCTGAATCGCCTGCCGACTGCGATGGTGCTTCGTTATTCTAGACAGCCTATCCTTGGCTGAGTTAAGCACCACACCCGTGAGGTCGTTTCCCGAGCTTCTTCCCGGCGACCAGCCGACTGCTGGACGGTGGATGTTGGAGGCGTAAGGTCGACTGGAGCTAGAGGAGGAGTTTGTCCGAATGAAGATGGGGGATCTGGGTTTATTGGAGTTGGAGGAGTTGCCTCCCTAGCAGAAGCTGGTGGAGGAGTTGTCTCCTTCATTGGAGTAGACGCAGGAGGGTCATCTGTTCGAGATTTCTTCACGGGGGAATGCTGCAGCCCTCCCCAGACTGGCGCTTGTGGGACTTTTTCTTGCTCGCCGATTTGGTGTACAAGTCAAAAGCACGTTCAATAGGCATGTCTGTAAAAATGAAACAAGCGAACAGTCAGTCAATATAATAAAAGGAACTTGCTAAATTTAGGAAACAAGGGCAGAGTAATTGAAAGTATAATACCCGAGCTATAATTACTGGTCGCTACACTATTTACTTTACTAGTGCTACACTCACTCTCTGGCCTAAAGAAGTCTGAATTTAAAGCAGGTGGGTATTTAAAGTTTCCATCCCTGTCGAAAAGGTGATAGGGAATAGGCAGACTATCTAAAAGTAAAAAATCAGTACCGTTCTCGTCCGACGACTCAACGATAAGCTCTGAGGCCTTCTTCTTGCCCTTCCCTAGAGGGACCAGTGTAGCAGCAGGTCATGGGGGGCCGGTTGGTTCGTTAATGGTCACCCCTATTGCCCTCCTCGGTGGAGGTTGTGACACATCTTGTTGTTGCTCAAGGACTTCAGTGCAGGTAGCACTCCCCGCAGTAGATTCCCTCACATCTTGGTAAGGCTCCAGAAGGCCAACCTGCCTCAGATTAGCCTCAGTGACTAGATGTTTGACACTTTTCTCTATGTCGACCATGCTGGCCAAAAAGGGCTGATCGGACCTCCATGTTTGGAGTAGGAGCTAGTCGCAGCCATGGGCCTGAAATACACTAAATCTCTAAGGAAATGCAGGAAGAATCAAAGGAAAATAATAAACGACCAGGAATGCAAAGGTATTACCTCCTTATGTGAAGGCCAAGTTGTTCGCGACCATATCGGTAGTCAGAAAGTACTCCAGATGGTACTTCCCCATGTTGGATATGAAAGTAGTATCACTCAGGAAAGTGCGCGTCGTTTCCTGGTGGCAGAAATGGAAGAACCTTGTGTTTTCTTGGTTGGGGTTGGATTTTAGGTCGAATAGGTAGTTGACCTCGTGTGGTGTGGGGACCGGCCACTTCTTATGACTATAAAGGATATAGAGTGCAGAGAGCATTCTATATCCATTTGGGGTAATTTGAAAATGAGCGACCCCAAAATAATTGGCCACTCCTTGGAAGAAAGGATGAAGAGGCAGGATCGCTCCTGCCTCGATGTGATACCTCGACCAGGCGCTATACGCGCCTCCAGGAAGATTCGCCCGTTGGTCTTTAGTGGGTTGGACTAGAGTCACCCCAGGGAGCCCGTACTTCTTGATATAATTAGCGATCATCCTAATCGTTACTCGACTAGGAGGGGCGACATACCACTCGACATCAAGTTGAAGACATTTCTAAGTGGGCTTGAGCTTGGATTCCTGGCTCAGGAGTACTCTCAGCTCTGCCACTGGTCGAGGGAATTTCTGCGTGAGGGGCAGGCTAGTGTTCTAAACATTTTGATGTTTTCTTTTTCTGGGCAGTGGATTTTACTCTACCCATGGCTGAAAGGTTTGAATGAGGTTTGTTAGGTGGAGTTCAAGAAAAAGGGATGTTCGAAATGAGTAACGACGGCTGTTCTTCATCCACGAGCAGTTGAGCGAGCAGGTCATCAACAATTGGTCTCTCACCTCCCCACGGATCTTGCATCAAAATCTACGAACAGAAAAGGGGAGATGAGAACTTGGAGTCTAAAGACCTGAGTTGAAAGTAAGAATAATGTTGCTCGCATATAAAAGTTAAGCTTTTATACGACCAACAGCATTCTAGCAAAAACACTAAGTCTCTTACGAGCAGTTTGAGAAACGGATTAAAAAGCAGAAGTAAAAAGTTTTTCAGAGAAAACTTTTTCGACTCCGAGAGGGCAGGAAAAACCCAGTTTTTCAACTAGATTGAAAATCGAATTTTTACTTCAATTTTACGCCCTAAATCTACAATCTTGACTACCAAACTAACTCATAACTCCTATGAAATGTTATTTCACTACCTTATCTAGCATCAATCAATATGCCCATTACCCCAAGACAGTTTCGGTCAAGAACAGTCAAGAGCTTAGATACGAAACAAATAAAAAACGATTTTGCATGGCAACTCAAACTACTGAAAGGTTCGTAAAACTTACTTGGATGAAAGGTGGAGTATGAAAACGAAAGCTTTGGGCGTTTGAACGGAGGTTCCTTCGATTAGTAGTAGGAGCTTCTGGGATTTTCTTGGCTCAAACGGTCGAAGTTCTTCAGAGTTCTTGAAAAATGGAAGGCAAGTGAAAATGCGAATTTGGGGTATTATTTATAGTGATTGAGACACCATAAAAGAAGTAATCATGAGATTACTTTTTTCAAAGTATGGGGACGTGTAATAGCCGTTAGAAAAGTTTTTGGGAAAGCTGAAAAGACGTGATTGGACATGATTGGTCACTTTTTTCGAGAAGGCATGAGCGGCTCTGACAGATTTGGTGGGGTAAGCGAAGAGTCAGTTTCCTAAGTTTACTTTATGCTGGTCACAGTAAAGTAAACTTGGGGGGCAAATGTTTACCCAAAAATGGCTGCTTATGACGTGGCAGGTATTTCTCACACGTGGATGACACATGACAGAATTGAAATAAGGTGGTGTTGTTCAGTTATTGACCAGCTACACATTTCTTCATCAAGACTAACTATTAGGTACGACCAGGCTGGTCGTATGATTCAGTTTATTCCCTTATAAGATTGTGATCTTGTAATAATTACATTTATTATTTCATCTTTATTACCTTGATACACGAATATTAAGGAGAGTTAAGGCCCAATGGCCCATCTAACCCCCTAGAGCCTATAAATATGCATGAAATAGCTCAGGGAGGGGACTTTTGATCTTTGAAGCTTTTTTCTGAATATTGAAAGAGAGAGCGTATAGTGCAATTATCCATCATCTTGTTGTAATTCTCCTGAGATTTGTGAAACTCAAGAACCCTAGTTCTTTGATCACGATATTGGGATTCAATATTAATAATAGCACTAAGTGGACGTAGGTCATTACCATTCATTGGGGCCGAACCACTATAAATTGTTGGTGTTTCTTCTTTACCATTAGATTAAACTCTTAATTGTCGTCTCATTTCCTGTCGTATTTTTGACTCCGTGTCGTTGGCCAAATCGAGGGTCAACACCTGGCAATACCCCAGCTCGTACTGCCATAAGGTGAACACTGTCATCAACATTCCGAGCTCGCGCCACCTCTATGTTAAACCTTGCTAAGTAGTTTTTCAATGACTCTCCCAGCTGTTGTCTAACATTAGTCAAGGTCGAGGCTTTGGGTCTAACACCTACCATGGCCTTGAATTGTTTCTTGAACTTTTTTGCCAATTGTTCCCAAGATGAGATCAAATGCCTTTGGAACTTGTCGAACCAGTTTTTTGTTGGTCTCGTCAGCGTGGTTGGAAAAGCATGCACCTGAGCTCGTATCCGACATTGCTGGCGCGCATTATTGTGTTAAACGTACTCAGATGGTTGTATGGGTCTGAGGTCCCATCAAAAGGTTCCACGTGGGGTATCTTGAATCCGTAAGGAACTAGAGAGGGATGTATTATTGGTGACTGAGGATGCCTTATTGGCAACGGTGGGGGCCTTCCAATGTTGGGTCTGGAACGTCCAAAATTGGCTTTGACTGGCTCCGAGTTGTTCCTAATAGGCTCGAGGTTATTATTCTAGGCTATAGAAGGAGCTCGGCTATTCCCCGTTCTAGCAGTTACACTCACCACAGAGTTTCCACTAGTAGCATTTTGAGTATTTCTCCCAGGGCGACCGTTGCCAGTATTTTCCCTAGGCCCCGGCTAGGCCTGTTGGGCCCTTTGTTCGGCCGTACTTTCGCAGGGAAGCCCTCTGGTCCTCCGAGGAGGTTCTTGTACCTCAGTGGCTTGCCTAGCCAATTCCTCGTTTCACCGTGTGGCTCCATCCAGCTGTTCACACAGTCTGCGATTCTCCAATTCCACAATGGGAACGTATTTTTTGGGATTATAGTACAAATCCTCGTTGGGCCTGGGGGTTGGAACAGGTGCCCCCCTAGAGTCGAATGATGCACTTCCTTCCTCCGGGCTCTGACCTGCCATGGGTTGCTTCCCAGGCCTTCGCGGGTAGTTCTCAGTCTGAGAAATTCGTTCCTCAGGGATTTGGGGCAATGGTCACCCACCAGTTCCAGGATTGCTTGTAGCGGGCATTGATGCTATGCATGAAGTTTTTTATTAAATAATACAGAGATTCGTTTAATGCTCTCAACGAAAGCACCAAATTGTTGACGCCGTTTTTCATCAACTTATATATGAAGAACACTAAACAATGATGCAGAAAAAATAAAAGGATTCACAAGCTTTTTACGTGGTTCAGCAGTTAAAATCTGCCTAGTACACGAGTCACTATTATTACTCTCACTACTCTCTCAAAGCTTTTTCAGAAAGCAATTTGACAGAGTATTCTCCAGTATAATTTTGTGCGTCTCTACAATTGAATCAGACCGGGCTATTTATAAACCTGGTCATGAGAATGTCTTCCTCTAATTCAGGGAAATTACAATCAATCATATTAATTTGAAATAAATATAATAAATACATTGATTACATAATATCCCATAACAACAGGGATTTTATATATCTAATAATAACAAATCCCTACGAAATAGGGATTTCCTAACAACCTTTCCACGTGCCAAACGTGTCACTGAGCTTGATCGTTGTGCTAACGTGCTTTCAAAAGTAGCCAGACTTTGAGCTCATCGTTCCAGTTATATCATCCTCCTCATCCAATGATTTTGTCGAACTCATTCCTCGGAGAAGGTTGGTGTGTTCGAGCCTACAACTCATGCTCGAACTCTGATCACAAACCTGAAATCATATGTCAATTTATACAAGTGTACAATCAACACTTCTTATTTTCGAGCTAACTCTTTTCGAGCCTACATTTCGAGGCTATTTATTTATTCTTGAAATTTTGGTGTAACAACAATGATACAAATTTAATAAAAATAATTAATAAATTCTAAAAAATAATAATAATAAATGTGCATTGTATATGGTATTATGTATATATATAATGAACTAATTAATGTGAAAAACTAAACTTAATACACCATTAATTTTTTTACAAAAGTATTCATCTTTTAAAAAATTGATTAAATTGGTTTTTTTAAAGGGAATTTTTCAAAAAATAGGGCTTTTATACCATTAATGTGCAAAAATATGATAATTATATTTTTTTTAATTTACATGATAAAATTTATTAAAGAAAAAATTAAGGTATAAAAACACAATTAGTAGCTAACTAAAATATGGAAATGCTACATTTTTTTTTATTATAGTTATGTTTTCTTTGATTTTGAAGGTAATTTATTTTATTTTTTTTCAATATTTTATTTTTTCATTCATTTTTCAGTTATTTTTTCTTCCATTTTTCCATTATTCTTCTTCTTCATTTTTATTTATTTATCTATTTTTTCTTTTATTCGTATTGTTTTGTTTTTTTGTTCAATTTTTTATTCAGTTTTCTTTTTTTTTTCCTTCTATTTTTTCTTCATTTTTGTATTTATTATTTTCTCCTTCCATTTTTTTATCTCTTTTTTCACATATATGAGCTTTTTTTCTTTCTTTTTTTTCTTCTTCCATATTTTCCTTTTTTTTTAAAAAAATTTCTACTAATTTTTTCATTCATATTTATTTTCTTTCTATTTTTCCATTATTTTTCTTCTTCTTCTTTTTTTCATTTTTATTCATTCAGATGCTTTTTTTCCTTAATCATTTATTTATTTTTGTTTTGTTTTCATATTTTTTTGGTTTTATTTCCTAAGTTTTTTTTCCTTCTTCATTTTTTGTACTAATTATTTTCTCATTCAATTTTTTTCCCTTTTTTTTCACACATTTTAACATTACATAATTATTTTCCTATTTTTTATTTATTATATTTTATTATAGTAATTTTTTTTATAGTTTTTTCCACTATATGTAAATACTTCAAATCAATTTTTTCAGCATTTTCTTTTTACTGTAACCCTTATAGAAACACCAACATTTGGAAAGAAAACTAATAAAAATATGAAAACGTGACTGGGTAACCAGTTACCCTGATGAGAACATTCAAATCTAGAAAAAAAATCATATGAAGAAGATGGGAGAGAAGGGAAAGAATGTGGATCTGATTTTTTTTCTATCTTTAAATCTGTGGTAACTAGTTACCTTCCTGTTCTTAGTGTGTATATTTCTAAGGGTAACCGATTACTGTCACGTTCTTTGTGTGTATATTTCTAGGGGTAACTGATTACCTTCTCGTTCTGATGTGTGCGGTTACCTTCTCATTCTGATGTGTGTGTATATTTTTGGGTTCTTTATGGTAACTGGTTACCTATGTTACTAAAATCATAGTTACTTCTTCTTCTTTTTTTAATGAAGTGTTCTTCCTTTTTTTACTTCAAATTTGATATTTCTTTTCATATTTAATATGAATAACCTGTCACCCCTCATATGGTAACTAGTTACCCCTCTTATGATAAAAATTTACTCCTCTCAGGATAACTGGTTACCCCTCTTGGTATATGTTATTTAACCTATCTCTAGAATTTTTTTTACATAACTGTCAAAGATCAATCAAGTAACTAGTTACCTTACCCAGGATTTGAAAAAAGAAACGTACAATCTAAAAAAAAGAGAAAAAATGTTTATAATAAATAAAAAATAATTTTAAACACAATTCATATTACAAAAAAAAAATAAAAAATTTGCAAAACAACCAAAGAAAAATTTAATTTAAAATTAGTAATATAAAAATAATATAAAAAAATAAATAAGCTAAAAAATATAATTAAATTACAAATATACTCTTCTAAATTAATAAAACTTGATTAAGAGTAAAACTATGGCATAAAATAACTTTTATGCAAAATTAAGAGAAAATAAACCCATAAAAATAAAAAAATTTATAAAAAGCCATAGATTAACTTTATTTTGAAAAAAAAAACCATATTTTTTACCCACACTAATAAAAATCCAGTATAAAATGTAATTTCCACCTTTTTTTTTTTTTAAGATTAGGTTAAATTTAGTGGAGTACCAAAACAATGATAATAAGCACCCAAGCCCACATTATTTTACTAGGGTATCTTTTATCTTCTATCTAAATCACATTTCTCTTACACGGCATTATTTCTCCTAAAAAATGTCATATCTCAATTCTCAATCGTCCACCCCTGGTTTCTTTTCCACTATCTCCCTCACTTCTGAACTATCTCTCTCTCTCTCGACTTTCTCCTGACTCCACTACTCTCTCCATCTCGCCGTCATCCTCACTTGGTCTGTGGCACACTCTATCTTCGAGGTACTCGTGCTCGACTTTGGTGTGCATGGAATTGTCTCCGGTGGTGGTGTGTTCTATTTTAGACATGGTAATTGTATATTTCCTCTTCCTGTCAAGGGTTTGATGGAATTGATTGTTTGATGTTTGTTTTTTTTTTTTACTCATGGTTGTTTTCATTTAATGGAAAAGGTTAAGGGGTTTGCGTTTGTATTTTTGTGCATGATTTAATCTGCTTTTGTTGTTCTTAATCAGGCTGGCTCTTATCATGATTTTGTAAATATGAGTATGCTTAATTTTTTTTTTTGGACAAATTTTGGTTTTCTTTGTATATGTGTTAGTTGTGGCTGTTAGTGTTTTCGTAAAATGAATAAGTTTTTTGGTGTTTTGGATCATATGGGTTATTCATTTGAGTTTAATTTGGTTTTGGTAGAGGTTAAGTGCATTTTTTTTTGCTTGTTTGTTTCTCTACTCATATTAATTCCAAATTCTTTGACTTATTATAAGTTTTATTAAATTCAAACTGGTTGTTTGGTTGTAGAAGGATTTCATTTTTCAGGTCTTTTAAGTGTAGTTAAGTTATAAACTCTTTACTTATTTCTAAATCTAAATATAATACACAAGGATGACTTTAGTTTTCTGTGTTTATGTAAAGGACAATTAGTTTTTCATCTCTGTTTCTTTAAACATATGTAGCTATTTAGTTTTTACATGAATACTAATTTGAATCTTGCTTATGATTGATTTAATATTAATATGCTATAGGCTTATTTAAAAAAAATATATAACTAATTTTTTCAATGTTTCTTTAAAGTTTCAAGGGTTGAAATCAGACTGTATTACTTCAACACTTTCAATCTCAGAATTTTTGTTCAAAGAGTAGATAACCATATTGAATTAGTTTCACTAGCCTTTTCAATGTTCCTATAAAGTTTCCAGAGTTGAAATCAGGCTATTAATCCAACACTTCCTGTAAGTGAAATTATTCTCAGAATTTCTGTTTTAGGAGTTGGTTTTTCTTATTTTGGGCTTTTTTTTTTTTTACCGATGAGAGGATTGATGATGAGATAATTTTTCTGTATTTGTAATGTGTTTGTGAATGTGAAATGTTGTGGATACTTCTGAATTGTTGCATTGTTTGGGAATTAATTTTGTGTAAGGGAGCAATTGTTTGAATATATTTTTTTTTTATTTTGAGTAGAAACAACTGTTCAGTATAGATGACTGATTAACTGGCACCGTTAAAGTTTTATTTGTTTTAAAACTTATTCTGTTAAAGCCATACAAATTTTTGTTAAGCCCCGTTTGATAGCCTTTTATATAATTGGTAAGATATATATTTATATGCGTGTGGAATAGTTCCTCTTTGAAGCTCAAGTGTTCCGTTGTATGTCTGTGGCCTGAATTACTTGGCGATGTGAGGTTTAGAGTTCATTTTAAATTAATTTATTAGTTCATTTTAATTTAATTTATTAGTTCATTTTAAATGCATTGCACCCAAATGCCACCTTTTTGTTTGTACTGGATTGTTTCTTATAGTTTCTTATAGTTGTGGGTTGCTTCAGATTGAATGTAGGAGAAGAACAATAAATGATAATCAGGATTTACAGGGAACCTGTTGTCACTTTTTTCTAAACAACTTAGAATTATCAATCATATAATTGGTTAGTGAAAAAGACTAAGTGTGGGTTTTCTGATATATGATTGCATTTATAGGCTCTCAATTATATAAGAGGTTTTCGTTTGCTTTCCCTTTCACTGATGTACTTTTAAGATTTTATTTGCTTTCCAATTTCTAAACTAGGATATGCTATCAATTAGATTAGTGTTATTTGGGTTCTGCATGTGTAGAGTGAGATTTATGAAGTAAACCATTGTAATATAATTGTTGAGTCCTTGAGCTTTGTTAAAGAATTGTGATTGGACTTGTTTATATGCTTAAGTGGTAAACCCTGGTTCCTTTCGAATTAGATCTTTGCCGTTCAAGAAGATGGACTACCTGCTCCTCCAATTTCAAATGTGGCCACTGAGAGCACAAATATTGATGACACATGTTTATGGGGACCAATAAATAGAGAAGATCTTTCTTGATATAATGGTTAATGAAGTGAATAAGGAAAGCATGACAAATGGCACATTTGTCTTTGTTGAGATTGCATTGCTCAAACTATGTGGACTCCTTATAGTAATAGGAATTAGTCCTCCGTATTTCAATATTGGAGGATAATTTTCGTATTAAAATTATATTTATATAGGCATATTGTAGATTAATGCTGATTCTCTATTTACTTTAGATTAAATAATTTCTTAAAAATATTTAGATGTTAAAATTTCTCTAATTATATATTTTTTTAACTCATATAAAAAAAATTACAGTTACATAGTTACTTTATATTAAATATTTGGGATGTTACTTATTTAAAAAATTAAAAAATAAAAAAATCTAAAAAATTATTTTCTGTTCTCATTTATGAAAATACAACTTTGAAATGAAAAAATAGAGAACAATGCCAAATAGGCACTTAGTGCCTCCTTTCTGTAAAGGACTAAAGGTTAAATAAAGAGATTATTTTTTGTTATAATTATGAGTAGCTTTTTGGGTTTTGATTAGGCAAGTAGTTTGATGTTTATAACTATTGTTATCTCTTGTAATTATATCTAGCCCGTTCGGTAACTCTCAAAAAAATAATTTTTTAGTTTTTTAATTAAAAATATGAAAATATAGTTGGGAAATACGTTCGGTAATTCAATTTTATTTTTTATTTTTTTAATATAAAATCACAATTAATTAAATTTTGAAAACATAAATTTGAAGCTTTTAAAAAAAATTTAAATCGTATTTTCATTTGTTCCCTCATATTTTCATATGCTCTCTTTCCTTTTTTTCCTTGTTCTCTCTCTCCTTCGATTGGGTGCTCTCTCTCCCTCGACTCGTCTCCATCGAAGCGGCGGTCGCAACCTCTGTTCTCTCCAGTAAGCGCTGTCAATAACCTCCCTCTCTACAGCTCTATCTCGCATGGCAGCCCCTGAATTGTTCATCTTCTTTTGCCCCATTTTTGGTTTATCTATTATTAGTAGTGTTAGCCTTTTTTGGCTCAGATTTTTCCACAATTTTATTGTATTTTTTTTTCTTTTCTTATTAAGAAATATAAAAGTTGTTGTTGGTTGTGGTTTATGGGTTTTTCTTCTTTGATTCAGATTCTCTGTTTTGAATAAGTTATGGAAAAAAAAGTGGGGGTCTTTCATCAAAGAAAAAGAAAAATATATATATGTATTAGAAACCTAGGGCTGGCCTTTTGACATTAGGGAGGAGTATCGTGCTGCTATTGATAACTCAAGCTCCATGGGCGTACTTGGTTAATGAAAATTAGTAGGTTTCAATATCTTGAGATTGTGTTTGTCTGTTTAAGAATATTATAAATTCATTGTTTTCTAAACTTTGGCTTGATCATGCTTGAAAAACTTAACATGTTGACTCTATTTCGATTATGAATTTTATTGTGTGATGTCTCTTTAGTGATAAGGATTTCTTATTTTTGTTTATCTATGTAGCTCTTTTATACAATTGCCTCTTATGTGTTTGATAAAATATCACACTGAAGAGGTTGGTTATACATATGATTATATTGTGTTTAATTTGATGAATTTGGCCACAGTGTTAGGCTAGCTGCTTTCTTTTTAGGGCTTGACAAAGTTGTATATCTTAACATGATTTTGACAGCTGGCATTTCCCTTTTTTTCTCAAGAGCATTTCTGGCCTTAGCATTTTCTATTAAGATAGATTCACACACAGATACACAAGGATGAAAGCATTAAATTATGGTTAGAAGTGTCACTTAAAAAACCACTTTGTTATTGTAAAGTTTATGTTCAATTAGTTATAGTAGTACACAGCTACATTAACACTAGTAGAAACAGGACTGTTTTTTGCCATTTTACACAGAAATAGGATACTTGGTTGCCCAATAAAATCCCTCCTGATTTGAACATAACACACCACATTTGCATATGCGCTCTCTTAATTACTTGAAATTGGTCTTTTCTAGGAGTTATTTTTAATTCTTATGTTTGGTAACATCCTTGCTCCTATATTGTGTTTGCTATCTCAGGTGATCACCATTAGATTGTTTCAATATCCTACATATGTTGGTGTCACATAACCTCTTAAATTTAAATGCATACTATATGTAACGCCCTACTACCTTAGAGCCGTTACTAAGTGAGTTTAAAACAGAAATTGTGCATTTAGTTGACTCTAAGTGGTTTCTAAAATCAAAAGTGTGATTAAACCAGAGTTTAAGGCTGTACTCTTTGAAAATGTTTAATTTCATTGAAAACGTTAAGTATCAAACACCTGGGATCCCAAAAGTAAGGTTTACAAAACATTTACAACTCAAAAATACATTTACAACAGGTTTGACTATCAAAAGAATGAGTTAATACAGCCATATACAAAACGCCCCCAACCAAAGCAGTCGGGCAGGCCGAACATGTACGCGCCGCCCCCACGCTCTCCATACTCATGGCCGGTTGACTGACTCCTTGCTTTTACCTGCCACACGGAGCACCCGTGAGCCGAAGCCCAGCAAGAAAACCCAAATAGTACATAACATATGCAAATCATATAGCTGGCATAATTCACTGATAAATAGGAAAACCATCATAATAAACAAGTACGGCCATGCCGCCCCAGAGGCCTTACCAAAGCCTGGGGTTTCGGTTCTCACCGCGAGGATAACTCATGTATCCCTTGGGTCCCACCCTGACTATAAGCATCCCATGTGCTGAGTGTTACTTTCGGCCCCACGGCCGTACCCGGCCTACGCCGCACTCGGCCTTAGTCGTTCATTCCATTACAATCACACATATAATACATTCAGAAATAACCATTCAAACATACAATAGTTCATCTAAGATTACACATTTGCACACAATACAATCTAGGGCCATGCCCTGCAATCACACAGTGGGCCTATGCCCTATTCTCGGGTGTTACGGTTTTCTTACCTGTATTCCGTGCTTTCCGATGCACCACGGTCACGAGCACGGTCCACTAGCACGAGCCTCTCCGAAATCCTAGTCACAACACACATAAAACACTTTTAATACTAACCAAGCCCAAAACCACTTCCCGGGACCAATCCCGTACTCCCGGGACCTCTAAAACCTTAAAACAACACCCTGGAGACATCCCCCGAACCCCCGGAGCAAAGGCCTAAAATTGCCAAAAATGATATCCTGAAATTGGCCTTGTGTCGCAGCACAACTTTCTTGTGCCGCGGCACCCAGCAAGTCAGGGGCTCCACGCCGCGGCACGCAAAAACTGTGCCGCGGCACACTTTCGCAGGCCCAGAATTCTGGGTTTTCCTTCGCGTTTTCCCGAGCTTCAACCTCTCCAAATCACCCCAAACCAATACCTAAACCCGAAAACTCAAATCCAAACTTCATATGAACAATCTATCAACCTATAGACACTAGAATCAAGATTAAAACATCCACACACCCAAGATCCACACCTTTGATCTCTAATTTCAGCAACTAACCCAAACTTAACAATGCTTAGCTTAGGCTTTAAATTCCTCAA
Source organism: Humulus lupulus (assembly GCF_963169125.1). NCBI lineage: Eukaryota > Viridiplantae > Streptophyta > Magnoliopsida > Rosales > Cannabaceae > Humulus > Humulus lupulus. The sequence continues at coordinate 180,583,954 of NC_084795.1, read as the reverse complement.
ATCAAAACAGAACCCAAACTTAAATGTGTATAAAACCCTTACCTCAAATGGAGAATTCACACAAAGCTTCCTTGATCTCCTCCTAGACTCCCACTTCTCCTTCTCTTCTTCTTCTTCTTCTTGCCCTAACCTTTCTTTCTTCTTCTTTTTCTTCTCTTCTAATTTTATCAAACACTCAAATGCCCAATGCCCAAACCGTGCCCCCCTAAATCCCAGCTGCAATTTGTCTATTTCCCTTGCCAAAAGACCATTTTACCCCTTCTTCATAACCCTTCCTAACTAAACCTTCAAGGGCACTTAAGTCCTTTCACTTCTATTTCATTTCTACCATTTTCTATCTAAAACTTGTTACTCACAGCAGTTACAAATGGTTACCCAGGTTACCCAATTACCAATAACTAACCACTCATTCTCAACTCACTTATAAGATTCCCGAAGTACCCCTAGGCTCCTCCCAAGCCGGGTACAACATCCCGTTGTGACTTTTAGACTAACTGGCTCACTAGGACCGTCTCGATGCGTGCATCCTGATAATAACATCACACTCACATGGCACGATCACATAATACAATTATCACAGTTGTGCTCTAAAATGGCCAAATTACAATCATGCTCATTCTAAGACAATCAGGTCTACATGCATACTAATTCACATAGTCATGCATCTCAAATAATCAAATAGTCATATAACGTGCAATAAGTCATAATCATGCATTAAATTCATAAAAGTCACACACAGAATCCCATTATGCCCTCCAGGCACACTACTCCAGGCCCTTAAGCCTTAATAGTGAATTTGGGGTCGTTACAACTATCCCCTCCTCATGAAAATTTCGTCCTCGAAATTTACCTGAACAACTCGGGATACCGCTCCCGCATATCTGATTCCAGTTCCCATGTCGCCTCTTCGACCTTGCTATTCCTCCACAATATTTTAACCAAGGCGATGGTCTTGCTCCTCAAGACTTTGTCCTTTCTGTCAAGGATCTGAACAGGCTTTTCTTCGTATGATAAATCCCGATCCAACTCCAAGTTCTCATAGCTCAACACATGAGTAGTGTCCAATACATACTTTCGGAGCATGGATACATGAAACACGTCATGAACCCATGATAGAGCTGGAGGCATTGCTAACCTGTAAGCCACCTCCCCAACTCGTTCCAGAACCTCAAATGGACCAACAAACCTGGGACTCAGCTTGCCCCGAACACCAAATCGTTTTACTCCTCTCAGGGGTGAAACCCTGAGGAATACATGATCACCAACCTGAAATTCCACGCTCCTGCGTTTCTGATCTGAATAACTCTTCTGGCGACTCTGGGAGGCGAGCATACGAGCTCTAATCTTCTCAAGTGCCTCATTGGTCCTCTGAACCATCTCAGGACCCAAATACCTTCTCTCACCTGCCTCATCCCAGTGAATCGGTAATCTGCACTTTCTTCCATACAGCATCTCATACGGAGCCACTCCGATCGTCGCCTGATAACTGTTATTGTACGAGAACTCAATCAGAGGGAGATACCTACTCCAAGATCCCTCAAAATCCAACACACAAGCTCGTAACATGTCCTCCAGTATCTGAATTGTCCTCTCAGACTGTCCATCCGTCTGAGGATGATAAGCGGTACTAAACCGGAGCTGCGTGCCCATTGCCTTCTATAGGCTCTTCCAAAACTTGGAAGTGAAAGTGGGGTCTCTGTCGGATACTATCGACCTCGGAGCCCCATGAAGTCGAACAATCTCCTTTACATAAAGCTCTGCATACTGCTCCACAGTATAAGTCGTCTTCACAGGTAAGAAGTGGGCGGACTTCGTATACCTGTCCACAATCACCCACACCGAGTCATGCTGACCCATGGTCTTTGGCAATCCAACCACAAAGTCCATGGCAATATCTTCCCATTTCCACTCGGGAATCCCTAGAGGCTGTAATAATCCTGCTGGCCTCTGATGTTCCGCCTTAATCTGCTGACAGGTTAAGCATCTAGCCACATAGTCCACCACGTCCCTCTTCATGCTTGACCACCAATACAACACCCTCAGGTCATGGTACATTTTCGTAGAACCTGGGTGCAAAGAGTAGGGAGTGGTATGAGACTCGTCCAGAATCTCTCGCCGAATGTCTGGATCAATCGGAACACAAATCCGTCCTTTGTACTTCAACAAACCCATCTCAGACATAGAGAAGTCCTTAGCTGCTCCAGATAGGACATTCTCTCTACGTTCAACTAACTGGGGGTCCCTTCCCTATGCTTCCTTAATCCTCTCGAGGAGCGTTGACTGAAGAGTAATGTTGGCTAACCTACCAACCACTAGCTCTATACCTGCTCTGGTCATCTCTCCAGCTAATCTGTCAGATATCTCCCTCGAACTATACAGCTGTCCTGGGCCCCTCCGGCTCAATGCATCAGCCACTACATTAGCCTTCCCAGGATGGTACAGGATATCATAATCGTAATCCTTTACCAGCTCTAGCCACCGTATCTGGCGCATGTTCAAGTCCTTCTGGGTAAAGAAATACTTTAGACTTTTGTGATCAGTATAAATCTCGCACCTCTCTCCATACAAATAGTGTCTCCAAACTTTAAGTGTGAATACCACTGCAGCTAACTCCAGGTTGTGCGTGGGATATCTCTGCTCGTACTCCTTTAATTGCCTTGATGCGTACGCTATCACTTTCCCAGCCTGCATCAACACGCACCCCAGACCCTGTCTAGAAGCGTCACAGTAGACCACAAACTTCTCATCATCTGTTGGCAGGCTCAACACTGGCGTAGTAATCAACCGCTGCTTCAACTCTTTAAAGCTGTTCTCACAACGATCTGTCCACACATACTTGGTCTTCTTCCTTGTCAGTTCTATCAACGGAGTAGCAATTCTGGAGAACCCCTCTACAAACCGCCGGTAGTAACCTGCTAGTCCAAGGAAACTTCTAACTTCAGGAACACTGCTGGGTCTAGGCCAATCTCCCACTGCTTCTGTCTTGCTTGGGTCGACCAGTAACCCATCCTTACTGATAATATGGCCTAGGAATGAAACTTGCGATAACCAGAACTCGCATTTGCTAAACTTAGCATAAAGCTTATGTTCTCTTAACCGCTGCAACACCAGGCGCAAATGATGCTCATGTTCTGCCTCTGACTGGGAGTATACTAGGATATCATCAATAAACACAATTACGAACTTATCCAGGTAATCCTTGAAAATTCTGTTCATCAAATCCATGAGTGTCGCCGGGGCATTGGTTAACCCAAAGGACATAACCAAAAATTCATAATGCCCATACCGCGTCCGAAAAGCAGTCTTTGGTACGTCCTCCTCTTTGATCCTCAACTGATAGTAGCCTGATCGGAGATCAATCTTCGAAAACACTGTACTCCCTTGAAGCTGATCAAATAAATCGTCAATTCTAGGAAATGGATACTTGTTCTTGATGGTCAGCTTATTCAACTCCCTGTAGTCTATGCACATCTGGAGTGATCCATCCTTTTTCTTAACAAATAAAATTGGAGCACCCCAAGGCGAGAAACTCGGTCTGACAAACCCCAAATCAAGTAGTTCCTGCAACTGAATCTTCAATTCCTTTAATTCTGCCGGAGCCATTCTGTAAGGTGCTTTGGATACTGGCTCTGCTCCCGGAGCCAACTCTATGTCGAACTCAATCTCCCGCTGTGGCGGCAATCCCGGCAGATCCGATGGGAACAAGTCTGGAAACTCGCAGACCACTCTGGTTTCATTCGGTCCCACTGTCGCCACCTTAGAGGAATCTACTATACTCGCTAGGAATCCTATGCAACCCTCCTGCATCAGGTCTCTAGCCTTTAGTGCTGAGATCAGAGGCACCCGTGGTCCATTCACCGTCCCCACAAACACAAAGGGTGCCTCGCCTTCCGGTTCAAAGGTCACCATTCGTCGCTGTAACGCCCTACTTCCTTAGAGCCGTTACTAAGTGAGTTTTTAAGACGAAACAGTGTGCAATGAACTCGCTAACCGAGGTTTTGAACAAAAGTGTGACTAATTAAAAGTTAAGGCTGTAATCTTTGAAAATGCGTCGTTTCATTAAAACTTCTATCATTAAACATTTGGGATCCCAAAATAAGGTTTGAAAACTAATTACATCTTGAAATAAGGTTACAGTTAAGAAATCATAAAATCATAGATTATTACAGCCATTTTCGAATAAACCCCCAACCAAAGCAGTCGGGCAGGCCAAACATGTACGCGTCGCTTCACGCTCTCCGTACTCATGGTTGGTTGACTCAGTCATTGCCCTTACCTGCAACACAGAGCACCCGTGAGCCGAAGCCCAGCAAGAAAACTCATGCAGAACATAACATATGCAATGTATACAGTTTATCATAACAGATAATCCACAAATAAACAAGTCAACCATTAGACTAAGCAAACACGGCCATGCCGCCCCAGAGCCTTACCGAAGCCTGGGGTATCGGTTCTCACCGCGAGGATAACTCATGTATCCCTTGGGTCCCACCCTGAATATAAGCATCCCATGTGCTGTGTGTTACTTTCGGCCCCACGGCCGCCCCGGCCTACTCCGCACTCGGCCCTTGCCGTTCATTTCATCATAATCACACATATAGTACATTCGAAATAATCATTCACACACATCATGATTCATTTAAGGTTAAACATTTGCACATAGTACAATCTGGGGCCATGCCCTGCAATCATCTCATCATGCAACATGCAATATAGGGCCATGCCCGGCAATCACACTATGGGCCCACGCCCTACCCTACGGGTGTTATAGTTTTCTTACCTGCATTCCGAGCCTCCTGATGCACTAAAGCCGCGAGCACGGTCCTCTAGCACGAGCCTCACCAAGAACCTAGTCACAACACACAAGAAACATCCCTCATTACCAATCAACCCAAAACCACTTCCCGGGACCAATAAAACCTTAAAACAACACCCCGGAGACATCCCCCGAACCCCCGGAGCAAAGGCCTAAAATTGCCAAAAATGTCAACCTGAAATTTTCCTTGTGCCGCGGCACCCATCAGTCAGGGGCTCCCTTGCCGCGGCACGAAAAACCTATGTCGCGGCACGCCATCGCAGACCCAGAATTCTGGGTTTTCTCCTGCGTTTTCTCCGAGCTTAAACCTTCCCAAATCATACCAAACCAATACCCAAACCCCAAAAACCAATTCCAAGCTTCATATGAACAACTTAACAACCTATAGGCACTAGATACAAGATCAAAACATCAACACACCCAAGAATCCACTCCTTGATTCCTATTTTCAGCCACCCAAACCAAAACTCAAACAACTAACTCAAAACTCAACAAAAAAACAACTCAAGCTCTAGATTTTACCAATCAAAACAGAAATCAAAAATTAGATGTGTCTAAAAACCTTACCTCAAATGGAGAACCCACACAAAGTCCTTGATCTCCTCCTAGACTCCCACTTCTCCTTCTCTTCTTCTTCTTTCCCTAACCTTCTTTCTCCTTCTCTTCCTTCTCTTCAATTTCTATCAAGCCTCAAGTGGCATAAATGCCCCAAACCGTATACCCCTAAATCCCAGCTGCCATTTATCTATTTCCCAACCAAATGACCAATTTGCCCCTCCTTGCCTATCCTTTCCTACTTAAACCTCAAGGGCACTTAAGTCCTTTCGTTTCTATTTCATTTCTACCATTTTCTTTCTAAAACTTGTTACTCTCAGCAGTAACTAATGGTTACCCAGGTTACTAAATCTCCAATAACCATTACCCGCTAAATCTCAACTTAACCATAAAATCCCGAGGTACCCCTAGGCTCCTCCCGAGCCGGGTATAGAAATCCCGTTGTGACTCTTGAGTTAACTAGCTCTCTAGGACCGTCTCGGCACGTGCATCACAATAATACAACCACACCCACGTGGTACAATTCACAGAATACAATTATCACATATCAATACAGTTATGCCCAACATGGCCAAAATTACAATTATGCCCTTCTAACACGATCCGGACCTACATGCATACTAGTAAACATAGCCATGCATCTCAGTTAAACAAATAGCCAAATAACATGCTTTAAATCATAATCATGCATTAAACTCATAAAATCACACATAAATTCCATTATGCCCTCCTGGCACGCTAATCAAGGCCCTTAAGCCTTATTAGCGAAATTGGGTCGTTACAGTCGCCTACAATCAATTGTTGCTCCATACCGCGTCAACCAATCCATTCCTAGTATTATATCAAAATCGTCCATATCTAGCTCAATCAGGTCAACAAACAATTCTCTACCGTCTACTACTACTGGTAATGCTCTAACCCACCTCTTAGAGACTACCAGTTCTCCTGTAGGCAATATAGTCTGAAAACCCCTAGCATACAAAATACTAGGTCTACACAGCTGATCAATCACCCTAGCAGAAAAAAATGAGTGCGTAGCACCAGAATCAATCAATGCAGTAAACAAGGATCCAGCGCTAAAAATCTGACCTGTGACCACTGAAGGACTGGCCTCTGCCTCAGTCTGAGTCAAGGTGAAAACCCTAGCAGGTGCGAGGCTGTCTCCCTGCCTAGGCTCCTCCTTCCTAGCCTGCAGGCAATCTTTCTTCAAGTGACTGGTGCTCCCACAAACAAAGCATGCCCTGGTCCGCCACTCGCCCTGATGGCGTCGCCTGCATCGAGGACACATCGGAAGGCTTCTCCAGCTGTCATTTCCGCCCTGGCGGCCACCCACAGAACTGCGAACCCTCCTGTCAGAACCATAAGGAGCAAATGAGTCTGGTACTCTCCTCTTCTGCTCACTGGGGCCGCTGCCCCGACTAGGCCCAGAAGAAGAAGGCACTACCCTCCTGGTATCACGCCTAGCAGCGCTATCTTTCCAGATTTGATCCTCAGCCCTCTCAGCAGTGAGGGCTTTGTCTACCACTTGCGCATAAGTAGTCTCCGGAGTCATTGTAATACTCACGTCACGGGCGATCATTACGTTCAATCCCCGTATAAACCTGTCCCTTCTGGCCGCATCAGTCGGCACAAGCTCTGGCGCAAACTTCGCCAATCTGTCAAATACCAGGGCGTACTCGGTGACAGATAACCTGCACTGAGTCAGGTTGTTGAACTCATCCGCCTTCGTAGCTCAAACGGCTACGCTGTAGTATTTCTCGTTAAAAATGCTCTTGAATTCTTCCCAAGTCATAGTTGCGGTATCCCTTCGCTGCCCTACTACCTCCCACCATATTCGTGCATCATTTCTAAGCATATAACTGGCGCAATCAACCCTATCCCTTCCTTCAACCCTCATGAAGTCCAGGATCACAGACATTGTACTCATCCACTGCTCAGCCTGCAGTGGGTCTGCTCCGCCCTCAAAGGTAGGAGGTTGCTGTTTTCTGAATCTTTCATATAGAGGTTCCAACCTGTTCTCAGTCACAGGTTGAACCGGAGCCGGTGCTACACTCGGCTGTGGTGGTATCACAGTGGCTGGTGGAGGAGCAGGTTGCCTCAACTGACTAAGCTCTTCCTCTGTTTTCTTCAACCTAGTCTCCATCTCCGCTAAAATCTGTTGCCAGTTCTGAGGAGGAGGTGGAGGGTCCTGCCCCTGGTTATCATCCTCGGCCTGAATGCCGCGGAGTCTTGACGATTGGCGAGGCATTATAACTAAATGCCTGCAATCAGTGACACCGCTCATTAGGCATGATAACAAGGTCCGATTTCCACCTCTCAATCTCAACGACAACCAAGATCAATCGACCAAAATGTCATACAGCATACAACGGGCCTTGCCCTGGCATCATGCATATGTTATTTCAATCATCATGCTCATAACAATCTAGGCAGGCACACAAAGCATTAAACACATATTCATGAATATATCAATCTACCATACCAATCAACCCTGAGTCGAGCTTTTCAATGGCAGCGTGCGTACATGTTCGGTCAATCTCTAGAACCAATAAACCTTGGCTCGCTCTGATACCAAGTTGTAATGCCCTACTACCTTAGAGCCGTTACTAAGTGAGTTTAAAACAGAAATTGTGCATTTAGTTGACTCTAAGTGGTTTCTAAAATCAAAAGTGTGATTAAACCAGAGTTTAAGGCTGTACTCTTTGAAAATGTTTAATTTCATTGAAAACGTTAAGTATCAAACACCTGGGATCCCAAAAGTAAGGTTTACAAAACATTTACAACTCAAAAATACATTTACAACAGGTTTGACTATCAAAAGAATGAGTTAATACAGCCATATACAAAACGCCCCCAACCAAAGCAGTCGGGCAGGCCGAACATGTACGCGCCGCCCCCACGCTCTCCATACTCATGGCCGGTTGACTGACTCCTTGCTTTTACCTGCCACACGGAGCACCCGTGAGCCGAAGCCCAGCAAGAAAACCCAAATAGTACATAACATATGCAAATCATATAGCTGGCATAATTCACTGATAAATAGGAAAACCATCATAATAAACAAGTACGGCCATGCCGCCCCAGAGGCCTTACCAAAGCCTGGGGTTTCGGTTCTCACCGCGAGGATAACTCATGTATCCCTTGGGTCCCACCCTGACTATAAGCATCCCATGTGCTGAGTGTTACTTTCGGCCCCACGGCCGTACCCGGCCTACGCCGCACTCGGCCTTAGTCGTTCATTCCATTACATTCACACATATAATACATTCAGAAATAATCATTCGAACATACAATAGTTCATCTAAGATTACACATTTGCACACAATACAATCTAGGGCCATGCCCTGCAATCACACAGTGGGCCTATGCCCTATTCTCGGGTGTTATGGTTTTCTTACCTGTATTCCGTGCTTTCCGATGCACCACGGTCACGATCACGGTCCACTAGCACAAGCCTCTCCGAAATCCTAGTCACAACACACATAAAACACTTTTAATACTAACCAAGCCCAAAACCACTTCCCGGGACCAATCCCGTACTCCCGTGACCTCTAAAACCTTAAAACAACACCCTGGAGACATCCCCCGAACCCCCGGAGCAAAGGCCTAAAATTGCCAAAAATGATATCCTGAAATTGGCCTTGTGTCGCAGCACAACTTTCTTGTGCCGCGGCACCCAGCAAGTCAGGGGCTCCACGCCGCGGCACGCAAAAACTGTGCCGCGGCACACTTTCGCAGGCCCAGAATTCTGGATTTTCCTTCGCGTTTTCCCGAGCTTCAACCTCTCCAAATCACCCCAAACCAATACCTAAACCCCAAAACTCAAATCCAAACTTCATATGAACAATCTATCAACCTATAGACACTAGAATCAAGATTAAAACATCCACACACCCAAGATCCACACCTTTGATCTCTAATTTCAGCAACTAACCCAAACTTAACAATGCTTAGCTTAGGCTTTAAATTCCTCAAATCAAAACAGAACCCAAACTTAAATGTGTATAAAACCCTTACCTCAAATGGAGAATTCACACAAAGCTTCCTTGATCTCCTCCTAGACTCCCACTTCTCCTTCTCTTCTTCTTCTTCTTCTTGCCCTAACCTTTCTTTCTTCTTCTTTTTCTTCTCTTCTAATTTTATCAAACACTCAAATGCCCAATGCCCAAACCGTGCCCCCCTAAATCCCAGCTGCAATTTGTCTATTTCCCTTGCCAAAAGACCATTTTACCCCTTCTTCATAACCCTTCCTAACTAAACCTTCAAGGGCACTTAAGTCCTTTCACTTCTACTTCATTTCTACCATTTTCTATCTAAAACTTGTTACTCACAGCAGTTACAAATGGTTACCCAGGTTACCCAATTACCAATAACTAACCACTCATTCTCAACTCACTTATAAGATTCCCGAAGTACCCCTAGGCTCCTCCCAAGCCGGGTACAACATCCCGTTGTGACTTTTAGACTAACTGGCTCACTAGGACCGTCTCGATGCGTGCATCCTGATAATAACATCACACTCACATGGCACGATCACATAATACAATTATCACAGTTGTGCTCTAAAATGGCCAAATTACAATCATGCTCATTCTAAGACAATCAGGTCTACATGCATGCTAATTCACATAGTCATGCATCTCAAATAATCAAATAGTCATATAACGTGCAATAAGTCATAATCATGCATTAAATTCATAAAAGTCACACACAGAATCCCATTATGCCCTCCAGGCACAATACTCCAGGCCCTTAAGCCTTAATAGCGAATTTGGGGTCGTTACACTATACTCTTCAAGTTTTAAAGTAAAGTAATTTATGATTAGACCAAATAGTCCTATACCCTTTTGAAATTTAAATAAGGTACACTACTAACTATTATTGTACTTTTGCTAGTTTATGTTTAGCAAATGGTTGAGAATTAACTATATTTGTAGGGATGTTCTAGCTGCCAATGTTTTGTAGACTTATAATAATATATACAATGACAATTGAAAACTTTTATTCACTGTGTGTGTAAATATTATGCTTATGAATGAAATCTATTTGGAAAGTTTAATATGTTTAAATTATGTTTTAAACATGCCTCTGTTGTGTTGTTTAAATTCTGAAGTACAGGCCACTACTTTACAAAGCACGGATGGAACTTTGACTAATAGGGTAGAGTTCAGTATTTCTAGAACTCATATACGTGAAATGATTCATGTTCGTGATGAAATTGCTAATCATATTGTAACGACCCAAATCCGCTAATAAGGCTTGAGGGCCTTGATTAGCGTGCCAGGAGGGCATAATTGTAATTTTGGCCATGTTGGGCATAACTGCATTGATATGTGATGATTGTTGAGACCACAGGGGTATGTGGGTGTATCAGTGATTTGTGACTCGAGGCGATCCCAGTGAGCAGGCTAGCGGAAAGTCATGACGGGAATTTATACCCGGCTCGGGGCGAGCCTGGGGGTATGAACAGGAATTCAGAGAATAGATTGAGATTTATTTTGATGATGGGGAATGTTTAATTGGTGGTTTATCAGGTGTTGGAAAGCAACGGGAAAATATTAGAGACGCTTGAGGATTAGCGGGAATTGGGTAAAATGACTAAAATGGCCCTACTTGGACAAAAGGATTTAGAATTTATGGGAAGGGCATTTTTGTCATTTGGCTTTGAGATAGGTTAAATGAGGCTTTATACACTTAGTGGATTTTGTAGAAAAGAGTATAGGCTGAAAAGAAAGAAAGAAAAAGAAAGAAAGAAAGAGAGAAAAACAGATGGGTTTTTGAAGGGATCGGTTTGGGGTTCTAGCACCTCTTCTCTTCAAATTTCTTGGGGCAAAGACTAGTGGAGAGCAAGGATAGGCTGAGCATCAAGGATCTTGGGTTAGACTTGAAGATTTGGCAAGAACACATCAATGTTTGAGGTAAGTTTTAGAGTTTTCAGTTTTGGGTTTTGACTGGTTTGGGTTGTGTATCTAAGCTGGATTGATGGGAATCTTAGGGGATTTCTGGGCAAGCTTTGAGGGAGAGCAAGCTAAGGAGGCCTAGGGTTGAATCAAGGTCGAAATTTGCAGCAATGGTATGATTTCTAAGACTCTATCTTTGTGGTTTGCATGAATTTCTGGTTTAGGGTTGTTCATGGTAGATTTTGAGATTTGGGATAAATGATCTTGGGATTTGAGGATTTGGGATGCTTGGGATGAATGGAGAGTGTTCATAAGCTTGATTTTGAGTTTGGTAAAGATTTGGGGAAGTTTGGTTTGAGATTGGGTGAAAGAAATCGCAGAAATGCGATTTTGGGTTTTCTGGGCTGCAACTAGCGCTACAGCGCTAGTCAGTGGGCGCTGTAGCGCTAGTCCCTGTTTCTGGGGGGTGCATTCTGCTTGTAGCGCTACAGCGCCCTCTTTAGAGCGCTGTAGCACTGCACTGTTCACAGAGGGGAATTTTTGAGTTTTGATGAGGGATTTTGACCTAGGGTTCGGGGCTTGTTTCCGCCACTTTGTTTTGGGGAGTGGGATCGTGCTCCAGGAGTCAGGTGATTTAAGCTATCGAATTGACAAGTAAGAAAACTATAACACCCGTAGGATAGGGCGTGGGCCCATAGTGTGATTGCGGGGCACAGCCCTATATTGCATGATGAGATGATTGCCGGGCATGGCCCTATATTGCATTACATGTTAGGGTGTAGACTTACATGTATTGATAATTGTATGAATGTTGTTTGATTTATGCTTTGTATGATTATAATGAAATGAACGGCAAGGGCCGAGTGCGGCGTAGGCCGGGTACGGCAGCGGAGCCGGAAGTAACACCTAGCACATGGGATGCTTATGGTGAGGGTAGGACCCAGGGGATACGTGTGATATCCCTACGGTGAGGACCGAGACCCCAGGCTTCGGTAAGGCTTCGGGGGCGGCATGGCCGTGTTTGCTTAGTCTAATGCTTGACTTGTTTGTATGTGGATTATCTGTTATGATAAACTGTATAAATTGCATATGTTATGTTATGCACGAGTTTTCTTGCTGGGCTTCGGCTCACGGGTGCTCTGTGTTGCAGGTAAGGGCAATGACTGAGTCAACCAACCATGAGTACGGAGAGCGTGAAGCGACGCGTACATGTTTGGCCTGCCCGACTGCTTTGGTTGGGGGTTTATTTGAAAATGGCTGTAATAATCTATGATTTTAGAATTTATCAACTGTAAACTTATTTCAAGATGTAATTAGTTTTCAAACCTTATTTTGGGATCCCAATTGTTTAATACTAGAAGTTTTATTGAGTCAACGCATTTTCAAAGATTACAGCCTTAACTTTCTTTATTAGTCACACTTTTGTTTCAAAACCTCGGTTAGCGAGCTCATTGCACTGTTTTGCCTTAAAACTCACTTAGTAACGGCTCTAAGGAAGTAGGGCGTTACACATATATGGAGAGTTAGTCGACGATAGTGAGATTGAGAAAAGACATTAGTTGATTGTTATGACTCGTTTAATACTTTACTTTAAGTTTAGACAATTATCAGTTCATATGTTTTTATTTTACTATGTAGACTTTATTGATTTTGTGTTATCTCGTGAATAGATATTAAGTTTTGAAATTTGAGATTACTTGGATATTATTAATATGATTTTTTTACTATAATTTTCTTATTTTTTATTTTAAAATAATAAATAGTGTTAAAAATAATATTTTTATTTTTTATTGTAGAAAATAAAAATAAACATTTAAAAAAAAAATGTTAACCAAACATGTTTTTTGTTTTTTATTTTTAAACAAAAAATAAAAATAAAAGTTACCAAACGCATTTTTATTTTTATTTTAAAAAAACAGAAAACAAAAATGGTTACCAAATACATTTTTATTTTATAAAAATAAAAAAACATAAAACAAAAATATATTTTTATTTTTGAGTTTAAAAAATTTAAAAACAAAAATTTTACCAAACAGAACCATCATTAATTGTAATTCTAAGGGCAGTAGCCAGGAAATAGGCAACTTGTTTCTTATGGTCTCTATAGATATATGATTGTGGTCATTTGCTATTTTACACTTGACATTGACTATCATAATTTATAAAGTTCTAGGATGCCTTTGGTAATGAACTATGCATTAAAACTATTTAACATGGAAAGTGATTAGTGGAGAGAAAGACGTGTGTGTGTGTGTGTTTTCTTTTGTAGGTAAATTTAATCAATTGATAATGTTATTTAAATATTGAGTTTGATTTAGCTATCTTTTTGTCAACTTTCTTGGATGTCTATTTTTTCCTCTGCTACGATTCTTTCATATATGTAAATACAATGTATGCTTATGATATATGACAGGTTGCAAATTCCATTGAAACAATCTTGGGTCTTGTTGAGTACTATGGTATTAAACTGTTATTATAGGAAATTAGAGAGGTCTAGATGGACAAAAGGTTAATCTCTCATATAGTGCGATATATATTTTGAATAAACCTGAGGTTAGTGTAGTGATCTTTGTCTTTCCTAAGAGATTTCAAACTGAAATGATTATTTCATTGATGCAAATGCCACTTATATAGAGTTCGATAGAAATTAACTCGAAGTATTTTCTTTATATATTTTGATAGTTATTTACTTGAAGTGCTGATTACATAACTTTTTCCCTCGAGTTTGAATTAAATATATGAAATTGGAAAAGCCTTGATGATAGTGCATTAGAACAATTTACAATTGACTTTCTTGTGAACAAGTTTATATAGTTTCTTATTAAGTTGCCCGTGAAATGGGTTGCTGAAATTGTATAGTCTTCAAAGTATTGGGAACTATTATTCTATGTTTTCAAGTTTTTGAGATTCTGCAATGTGTGTGATCATATTGTGGTTATAATGGCTATTAGCATGATATGTTCTCTTATATAATAAAGGAAGAATAACCATCCCATAAAGTTTTTCTTGTTACCTGTTGCAATATTTACTTTTTTGTTTTTCATTTTAATTACATCATTCATACATACAGAGTTGAAAGCTCAGTATTGAAGGAAGATGCCACATAGAGCACGACCTATGACAGCACTTTTGGTGTTCACTGGAGTCAATGCTGTACTAGTTTCATCCATTGAATCCGTCTATGACTTTTTTTTTTTTTTTTTTTTATGAATCAGCAAGTATATCATTACTCCAAAACAGATTTTACAACCTATTAGCATCCTCCAAAACAGGAAGATCTGATTAACTATTAAGGAAAAATTCTTTACAATGTATTAAACCAATCTATATCTCTTTTAGTTACATTCCTAGGCCACATACACATGATTCTATATTTAACTGTGTCCTTAGTTTTGAGCACAACTGCATCAGTACTTTCCAAATTTGACAGCCACAATTTACAATTTCTGGTGCGCCAAATCTGGTATACAAGAGCTGCAGTGACTGCCGAATACAAGCTCTTCTTAAACTTGCAAAGTTTGGCCTTTCCAATCCACCTAATGATTCTTGGTAATGATGTTGTACTCATACCCCAATTCAGCCAATCTTTAACTTTTTCCAAATAGTCAATTGAGTATGGACACTCAAAAAATAAATGGTCTACTGTTTCTATGCTTCTGCTACAGAGAAAACATTCGGCATTGTCTATTACCTGAAATCTTAGCAATCTGTCCTTAGTCTTGAGTCTTTTTAGCACAGCTAACCACATCATAAAACTATGTTTGGGAGTGTTAAGTCTGCTCCAAACCACTTTGCTCCAAAAAACTCTTTCAGTTATAGGACACAACAGCCGATACCCCTGTGAAATCGTGAACCTATCAAGAGTAAACAGAGATATATCAATTAAATTCTTCACCTTGTCCTTAATTGCCACAAGTTTCCTCCAATACCAGCTCCCTTGTAATCCGTCTATGACTTTGTTTGCTTTCTGCCATATTGGGAAAGAAGGGTATTCATTATTTCTTTTCTTTTCTCTTCTAATTTTAATTTAATTTTATTTGTTTCTTGGGTTATAATCTCCTACTGCAAATTTATTTTTTCTTTCCTTGAAGATTATTGTTCTAAATTGTTTTGGGGAGACAAAGTATCAAGGGAAAAAAATAGATTCTACCAATAATAACATGAATTACATGCATGCAGATTCCAAAGCATGATCAACCTCAATTACTAATTAAAAGTGTATAAAATATGTTTTTTTGTGTTGTGTGTGTGCTCCAAAACACCAACCGATGTGCATTGTTTTTCAAAACAATGGGTCCCACCTGAAATTTAAATAAAATGTCACGTCAATTAGTGTAATGTTTTGGTGCACATTATATTTCTCGTATTAAAATCTTATGTTATGACTAGTCATTTTTCTCTAATTTTATACCAATTCAGTGAAAGTTAGGGTATGTATATTTTATTTATTTTTGCTTAAAATATAGTCTGGTTTATTTGTTCTACAATAGAATATCTTCCTAGTACATGGTTGTAAACATAGAGTAACCACTAGGCTTACCTATCAAACCATTTTTAAAAAACTAGTGATGTTAAAACTTAATTTATCTGAACTTTCGATTAGCTGCTACTTGTATGCTTTAGTGTGTATGTGTGTGACAAATATCTGAGAGCGTTAGAGTGAGCTCTTCAGGAAATATGAATTCCACATCTTTTGTATATACCAGATTAGTTAGTTTTGTCTAGGAAACTTTGAATTTTATAAACCACATCTTGACAAAATGCCAACTTCTGTAGTTATCAAGAGACTTTTGTTTCACCAACAAGAATCGTATATTTTCTCATTCATTCTTCATAGCAAGAGGACACTGGTACACACTCACCACTCGCCACATAGAGAGACGACTTGTGTGGTGCAATATGTTTAATTGGGATTATTTTATCAATTTTGTATCTCTCTAAACTTGATTAGTTGATTTAACCCCTTGCTGTCCTCAAAAGCTTTTTATTTATTTCTATTGCACAGAGGGAAAGGCGTTGTCTAGAGCGTGAATCTGCTTTACGGAAGAATTCTGGATTAAAATAGAATGGTTACTAGTTAAAATTTCTAAATATCGGGTTCTTGCAAGTTTTTCTATTATTTAGTGAAGTTATATTACATATTAATTTATAGAATTCGGAGAAATGAGCAAAACCTCACTAGTAATTTTTCGCATGGCTTGATACATTGTACATCTTTTGCACTGAAATAACAGTGAAACGATACTATCATGATTTTGCAGAGTATCTTGATTGATGTGTTTTAATCAAAGCTTCCACGAAGAATTTGTTTGAGAAATTTTTCTTGTGAAGTGAATCTCTTTGTCAACTATGCAAATACTAGACAGTGAAAAATTTGCCAGACTCGTGGAACTTGATTAAGTTTCAATACATAGCTGTCTTTCATTCTGGTAGTATAGTGACATTCTCATATATATATAATATATAATTAATGCTATGGTACATGCACTTGTAAGGTTACACATAATTGATGCAATTGTGAATTACATATCATGCCGAGATGTGTACTTAGTCGCATACTACAAAACATTTCTCTCAAAGATGGGACTAATTGGGTATGTCATCAACTCAAGGCTGACTACAACAATTTCGTGATATTAGAGGTCACATTTGTTGACAGTGCATCTAGCATTGAATGAATGTATTGTGTTTACCCTTTTAGGAATTAATGCATGAATGAGGTGTTGAAAAACAATGACATAGATTATGAGCATTAAATGCAAACTTTAATCACCAACCATACTCATAATCATAAATGCAAAATCAAGTATTTATTTAGAGCATCAAAATCAATAAATGCACATACCTCCTAATCCTTCCATGTGAGCCATTTTGCTTCAAGAACTTCAAAGAGAATCACCACCAAGATCACCAAACTTGAGCAAAGCCTAGAGAGCACTTGTGGAGCTATCCCCTTTCCTTCTTATTACCATATATCCTCATAACCACTTCTAACACCAATCACTCATATAAATACATGACATACCCTTATAACCCTAAGGGGTTATATTTACTAATAGGGCTTAAGTGGTCCTTTTTATGGTATACTATAATTTAATGGGCCAACTATAGTATTAAGGGTGCTCTCATGTGCCTCTAACATATAGTTAATTTATTAACCATCCCATTATGGTTATTAGTGTAAAATTAGGCACATAATTAATGATTGTGTATTATGGAATTAAACCTATGATTGTATTAGTTCATTATAATAATTCCAACATTCTCCCACTTGGACAATACAATCAAGCCACCATAACAATGTCTATCATTCCACATAAGGTAATCAAATAAAACATACATAACATCATATCTAGAGGATACACATATCATGTATGAATTGACCTTGTAGACATTCAATTCAAAACAATCATCAACAATCAATCCAAACATGCATGAGGTACAACAAAATTGAGATTATGCGCATTCATCTCGTTTTGTACCTGTCACTTCCATGAACAACAAAATATACGTATAAACATACATATGTAACAACAACAATAAAGAAGTGACTTCATCATCATAATGCATGTTCTTAACAAAACACAAGCCATAAGCAATCCGTACGAAATACTAGCATGTCCAATACAAAAATAACAAACTCCCACTGAGCTTAACAAGCTAGGCTCCCAACAATCCCATTCGGGCAACATGTTCTAAAAACACACATATAGGTAAGCCTTTCGTTAGTGGGTCTGCTAACATGCTAGTGGTAGGCGTGTACTCGATAGAAATGAGGGACTCAGCGACTTTCTCTTTAACAAAATAGTACTTTATATCAATATGCTTTGAGCGAGAAGTACTCCTAGTGTTCTTAGAGAAAGCTACTGCTGCAGAATTATCACAATACAATTTCAGCGGCCTCGTGATATAGTCTACAACATCTAGTGCTGAAATGAAATTCCGCAGCCATATGGCTTGACAAGTAGCCTCATAACACGCCATATACTCTGCCTCCATTGTGGATGAAGCTGTGAGTGTCTGCTTGACACTTTTCCACGATACAGCTCCTCCAGCCATCATATAAATGTAGCCTGAAGTGGACTTTTTATCGTCCACGCATCCCGCATAATCGGCGTCACTGAACCCAACTATATCCAGAGTGTCAGCTCGCCGATAGGTCAACATATGATCCTTGGTACCCTGAAGAAACCGCATGACCTTCTTAGCCGCTTTCCAATGACTAAGTCCGGGATCACTCAAGTACCTACCTAACACGCCGACAACAAAAGCAATATCAGGGCGTGTGCATACTTGAGCATACATAAGGCTACCAACCAGTGACGCATAAGGAACAACTTTCATTTCATCTCTCTCTTTATCATTTTGTGGACATTGAGCCTTTGAGAACTTGTCACCCTTCACTATCGGTGCTTTCCCAGAAGAACATGAATGCATGTTGAATCTTTTCAAGATCCGATCAATGTAAGTTTTCTGAGACAAACGAAGAATACCATTGGCCCTATCTCGAAGGATTTGAATCCCAAGCACATAAGAAGCTTCGCCAAGGTCATTCATGTCAAAATGGTTGAACAAGAGTTGTTTTGTCTCAGCCAACATGTCAGAATTATTAGATGCAAGTAGGATGTCATCAACATACAATACTAAGAAAATGAAACTGCTCCCACTGACCTTCATGTATATACATTGATCCACCACATTCTCCTTGAAACCATTTTGAGTGACAATCATATCAAACTTGAGATACCACTGCCTTGATGCTTGTTTAAGCCCATATATCGACTTCTTGAGTTTGCAAACCATGTGTTCTTCGCCAGACTTCTCAAAACCTACAGGTTGAGTCATGTACACATCCTCAGATAGGTCTCCATTCAAGAAGGTAGTCCTTACGTCCATTTGTTTGAGTTCTAGGTCAAAATGGGCAACTATAGCCATAATGATTCGCAACGAATCTTTGGTGGAAACAGGCGAAAAAGTTTCTTTGAAATCAATGCCCTCTCTCTGACTATAACCTTTAGCCACAAGCCGAGCCTTGTACCTCTCTACTTGCCCATTTGAGTCACGTTTGATCTTATACACCCATTTGCATCTGATGGGTCTACAACCTTTGGGTAGTTCAACCAACTCCCAAACTTCATTTTGTGACATAGAACTCAATTCTTCTTTCATTGCATCCACCCACAATGCAGATTTAGGACTATTCACTGCTTCTTGATAAGTGGCTGGCTCAGAATCATCTCCCACATCAAACTCATGTTCCTGCATATAGACAAGATAGTCATCAGGAATAGCAGGCCTGCGGGCTCTTTGTGATCTTCTCACCACAACCTCATCGTCCCCCAAATCAAGATTTTCATCTTGTACTGGATCCTGAGGTTCACCATGAGCTTCTATTGGAACTTGTTCAATCACAGGATCATTAGTAGGATCAGAAGCGGAAGCGGAAGCAACAGGTACAGGGACATAGACACGCTCTTCCCTGAACACAATTTCTCTTGACCCTTGACTTGAACCAAATTCATCCTCAAAATAGACAGCTCGGTCTGATTCTATCACCCTGGTGGTGTGAGAGGGACAATAGAACCTAGAACCTCTCGAACCAATAGTGTAGCCTATGAAACTCCCACTGATAGTTTTCGGATCCAGCTTCTTAGATTGTGGATTATAAGGCCTTACTTCAGCTTTGCATCCCCAAACGTGAAAATGACGGAAACTCGGTTTCTTGCCTAACCACAGCTCATATGGCGTCTTTGGAACCGACTTGCTAGGCACTTGATTCAAGATATAAGCAGCAGTCCTTAATGCCTCACTCCATAAAAACTCTGGTAAGCTAGAATGAATTAACATACAACGTACCCTATCAAGAAGTGTGCGATTCCTTCTTTCAGCAATTCCATTCTGCTGGGGTGTACCTGGCATTGTATATCTTGCATCAATGCCACATTCCTACAAGTATCTGGCAAACGGCCCGGGGTTCCTTCCAGTTTCATCATAACGCCCATAATACTCTCCACCTCTATCAGAATTGACAGCTTTAATCTTCTTTCCCTTTTGGAGCTCAACATTCGTCTTGAAAATCTTAAA
This sequence comes from Humulus lupulus, assembly GCF_963169125.1. Lineage (NCBI taxonomy): Eukaryota > Viridiplantae > Streptophyta > Magnoliopsida > Rosales > Cannabaceae > Humulus > Humulus lupulus. The sequence goes on along the minus strand of NC_084795.1, from coordinate 180,563,599 downwards.
GGCATCCAAAGATTCAGACTTCTCACGAATGAGCTCAATATGACCATATCGGGAAAAGTCATCAATGAAGGTGATAAAGTATTTATAGCCGCCCATAGCAGGTGGAACAAAAGGCCCACAAATGTCAGTGTGAATAAGCTCCAATACATCTGTGCATCTGTCTGACTTACTCTTTCTAACATTGGCAGTTAACTTTCCTTTTATACAATCAACACAGGCAGTGAAATCAGAGAAATCGAGATCCTGAAGTACACCATCTTTCACTAATCTCTCCATTCTATCTCTAGAAATATGGCCCAAACGTTTATGCCAAAGCATGGAAGATTTCAAATCTAATCTTGCACGTTTGGAACCAACAACAGCATTAAGAGAAGAAGAAGAAGGACAAGAGGGAGAAGTAATAGAAACAACATCAAGTAAATCAAGCTTATATAAATTTCCACATAAACTTCCATTTCCAACTAACATAGAGTCACGATACAAAGTCAGATTTCCAGTTCCAAAAAGAAGACTATAACCTAGTCTATCCAAAATAGATACAAAAATCAAATTCCTCCTAATAGAGGGCAAGTAAGCAACTTCATGCAATTCCAAAAAATGTCCTGTATTCAACTGTAGTCTAACAGTCCCAAAAAATTCTATTCTGACTTTAGTATCGTCTCCCATGTATACGTATTCCTCCAAACTATTCGGCCTTCTTCGATTTGTCACTGCCTGCAAGGAATTCGTAACATGAATCGTAGCTCCAGTATCTAACCACCAAGTATTTGAGGGCACATCAATAATATTGGATTCTAAGCAAACCAACACAAGACATTTACCTTTCTTCTCTAAGTGGGCTTTGAGCTTTCGACAATTGACTTTCTTATGCTCGAAACATTGACAAAAGTTGCACTTCCCTTTGAAGTACTCATTCTTGTGACCAGTTGAAGATGAACTCCCTTGTCCATTTCCTTTAGGGTGGTTGCCTTTCTTCTTAGAAGGCCTTTGGTCACTAGAGTTGTTGGAAGTGGACTTTCTCTTCTGAGAATTGCTCGGGTTTGTTATCATGGAGATACTTCTTGCTTTTCCCTTTTTCATGTCCTCCTCTTACTTAGCAAGAATAGCAGTCATCTCCTCAATGGTCCATTGCTCCTTTTGAGCATTGTAACTTGATCTGATCGAATCAAACTGAGAGGGAATGGTTTCCATCACAAACCACACCATGTAGTCCTCACCAAGATCTAATCCCATGCCCTTGAGCTTTTGATAACAGCCCATCAGTTTGTCAATGTGAGACCTAATGTCACCTGAATCAGCATAATTGGTCCGATGGAACAAAGTCAGGCATTCATTTTTCTCATTCTTTGAGAATTTCTTGTATTTCTCCTTGATCGCAGCGAGAAAAACCTTTGCAATTTCAGTTTGGGGAATACTATCACGAATGGACTCATCCATGTGATACCTCATAAGCATCAGACAACAGTGATTGGAATGCTCCCAATCCTCATAGGATTTTCTGTCCTTTTCAGTGGTATCATCAGTAGGTTTCGGAGGTGCATCAGTTCTCAAGGCCAAGTCCACTCTCATAAGAGTCAAATTCATCATGAGAGATTCTACCCACTGCTTGTGGTTAGTTCCATTCAGCGTCAACATAGCAGAGGTTCTTGGATTGCTTAAAGCTGAATGAGAAACAAGAGCAATAACCATTAAATGCATGTTGTAACAGAATCATGTCATTTGTGCTCTTTTTCTCATAAACAAATGATCGCAAAGTAACAAATGATCATTACGTATGCTAGAGTTCTCAGACAAATTTAACAAGATGGAACTCATACACAGGTAAGAACAATCTATTAAATATTATAATCAAATACGTTAATTCACTATCGAAAGGATAGATAAATTGTGATTCATAATATTTAATAATCTTCTTCACCATATTAAGCATCTTTAGTAAGTAATTATCATCGATAGGATAATTAATTACTTATAAGGATCTTAATGTTATTTGGAGGAAAATACAATACTTAAATAAATTAATATTTAAGTGTTCCTCATTACCAAACAATTTTCCATGCTTAATCTTACGATAGACAAGAAAATAAGCACTAATTGTTGAAATAAATTACAAAATTTATGCCACAATACTAAAATTAATAACCAAAATATGAATAAAATTCATGCATTAGTATTGTACATACCCAAAAATGATAGAAAATTAAAAAATTCATAAAAAAATGAAAAATGGCCCAAAAAATACTCTACACGCGCCCTCAAATTTTTTTTTTTTTAAAATTTTTTTTTTATTTTAATAGGGCCGTACGACATGTCATTTTCCAAAAACGACATGTCGTTTGGATGAAACGACGCGCAACATAGGTCAGAAAACGACCTGTCGTTTTGCGCAGAAAAGGGCTGAAAACATCAGAAAAACCACATGTAGTTTTCTGCCTAACAGAGGGAAAACGACATGTAGTTTGCCAGCCCAGTAAACCATGGCCTGAACGACATGTCGTTTTTTTTTCACCCCTGTCACCCAAATTTGACCCGTGGGTCTGGTTTTCGGGTCAATCGGACCCGGTTCGCAACTCGGTCGTAAATAACAGCTCCGGCCACCAAATGCGACGCCGTTTTGGGGTTTTGTTCCATTTTTAATCCTCTATCATTTTCCAATACCCATTTACTCCAAAAACACAAAATAATACACCAAAAAATGATGAATCCGAAATGGGTTTCTCCATTGTTAAAACTCATATATACCTCAATGGAAAATGTAAACAAAATGCTCCCAAGACATATATGAACACATTTGAAGGAATAAAACTCATATTCACACAACATCAAACTTATTAATCTGAAAAAACATCATAAATTTCAGATTTGAGAATATGGGTTTATGAAAAAAATTTGAGCTCTAAAATCAATAACTTTGGCTCTTGATACCAATTGTTGAAAAACAATGACATAGATTATGAGCATTAAATGCAAACTTTAATCACCAACCATACTCATAATCATAAATGCAAAATCAAGTATTTATTTAGAGCATCAAAATCAATAAATGCACATACCTCCTAATCCTTCCATGTGAGCCATTTTGCTTCAAGAACTTCAAATAGAATCACCACCAAGATCACCAAACTTGAGCAAAGCCTAGAGAGCACTTGTGGAGCTATCCCCTTTCCTTCTTATTACCATATATCCTCATAACCACTTCTAACACCAATCACTCATATAAATACATGACATACCCTTATAACCCTAAGTGGTTATATTTACTAATAGGGCTTAAGTGGTCCTTTTTATGGTATACTATAATTTAATGGGCCAACTATGGTATTAAGGGTGCTCTCATGTGCCTCTAACATATAGTTAATTTATTAACCATCCCATTATGGTTATTAGTGTAAAATTAGGCACATAATTAATGATTGTGTATTATGGAATTAAACCTATGATTGTATTAGTTCATTATAATAATTCCAACATGAGGTTCTCAATATATTTATTATGATGGGCTTTCTAGCTCACCAAAAAGTAAATAAGTCATCAACAGATATGGGGCTTTGTTAAATCTTAAAGACCCAAATTGAGAGCTGGCTTTCAATCGGTAGGGAAGTTAGGTCCTGTTGAGTTGAAGCAAGGTCTTTTAAGTACCACTCACCAATGTCCTGCAACAGCGTTGTGAAAGTTATTACCCTTTCCTATTACATCTCACACCTTTAGAAGTTAGAATGAGATTTTTATCTTGTCATTAACAAAATCATTATCTTGGATGTTGAACTTTCAACTGCGGGGTCCTAGTACAAGACCACTTTTTCATGGGTCATCCCCCTTTTGATCTTGTGTGATCTGCAAGCAAAGTTTTCCAAAAAAAAAATAAAATAATAATGGACAAATTTTAGTACTAAAGAATGTGATTTATGACTGTTGTTGATAACCATTTAATTTTTTTTATGGCTTAAAAGGGCTGACACAAAACTACTGTCTTTCCCTAATTTGCATGGGTCTTGGCTCCCATACAATAATAATGTACATACTTGTACAACCATACACCATAGCCAACCTTGATGATGGTGGTGGAAATGGTATTAATCTCTAATAAATATGTTCTCTAAACATCTTTTAGAAAAATATCTTATCAAATGGTTTGGAAATAAAAATTTAAATGTTTGATATACCTCCCTATTTATTGCTTATGTCTTTGTTGTTTGGGTTGCAACTTGTAATGGCTATTCAAGGAATTGTATTATTGCTTCAAACACCCTGTTCAAAACTGAGGTTTACAGCTCAAGTTGATGTAATCATCGATAACATTATTGGAATTTGGTCGCATTATCCTATTACTTGAATCTATCATAATCAATACATTATGATTTTTTTCCGAGTCGTGAGACAGCAATCTTTCATAATAATATATAAAATTTTAATTTTAACTGAATAAAAATTTGGTTTGTACCAAGTAATATATATTTTTTTAACTACGGAGTAGTGTCAAAAACACTCTTAGTTAGCTTGGCATGTTTTGTTTCCAACTAGTTATCATATTAATGTGGCTTTATTAATCAAATTATTCATTCTTTATCCAGATAATCTAATTAATTTGTTAATTAACTAAAAAATCAGAAATGATTTGTTTTACCATATTTTAGTTTTGTGATTAGTTTGAGTTTTCCTAAAACAACTAATGTGGGTCCTACACAGAAGATAATTGAGGTTTTTCTTTGAGCAAAGAAGATAATTGAGGTTTGTGTCTTAGCAAATAATAATATATTTTATTGCCTCAAATGATGTAACATGCGTAATCCAACTTTACCTCAAGCTCATTATCTGTGTTTCATAGTTTTGGTACTTCTAATACGAAAAATTCCTATTAGATACATGTATTTATAAAATCTGACAAAAATGGTAACTTTATACTCTAATTTAATTAATAATTTTTTCATAATACCTTAAATATCCTTAATGATAAATACTCAAAGAGAAATTGGTGAAAATAACCCAATTTTTTTTAAGTAATTTTGCATTCTGTCCTCCTTTTGATAATTTTTTGACCTGTTGTTTAAAATTTTCGATTGACTATTTGAATTTTTCGACTAACTATCTAAGTTATGAAAAACTATTTTAAAAATAATTATTAAAATTAGGCTAGAGTGCAAAATGACTTTAAAAAATAAGTCATTTTGCCAATTACAAAAATAATTAAACCTAAAATATCTTCTATTATAATTTTACAAAACTAAAATTTAACCTCTTAAAAAAAAACTAAAAAAATCTAACCTTTTTTTTTTTTTCATTTATAGGTACCTCTGTAGAAGAGGACCCAAAAGCTTTCATTGGATACCCAAACGTGAAATAAACACACACAAAAAAAACTAAAATAATTTAACTTTTTCTTTTTTTTGCTTTAGATGAAATTATTTTATTTTAGCTTTTATTTATTATATTAATGTTTAATTAAATCAATTAATAAGTTTTCTTAAACAAAATTATGATATCAATTAGGATATGACACCTAATATAATAAAAGATGTTTTAGGTTTAGCTTTTAATTATTTTTATAATTTAAAAAAATACTTTTATAATTTATGTATTTATCATTAATGCTATTTAGGGTATTATGAATTTTGTACTAAATTAGAGTATAAAATACTATTTTCAACTGATTTTACGAATACATACTACTTAATAGGAATTTTTTGTATTAGAGAGTAACAAATTTATGTTTCATAAAGCAAACAGCTTTTAGATGTGTGGATATGTCACGTGTCTAGATTTTGTTATGGCTTTGATTTTTATTTGTTTTTTAATTTATTTTTTCCATTCTGTTTTGTTTTGATAATGAATTTTGTCTATCACAAATAAAATGGCAATAATTTTCAAACACGTGCCGAAGAAAATGCGTGAGGTTAAGTGAGTGGCCATGATTAGAATAGAAGTCGGGAGAAGAATCCAAATTGAACTAATTACATTCTTTTTTTTTACTTTTTTTAATGGAGAAAATGTATTTTCCCCTCAACTTTTTTTGCTTAGCAAAAATACCCCTGAATTATAACTCTTTACTGTATTTTTCACTATCAACTTGAAGATGAGAAATTAAATAAAGGAATAAATAAGAACACAACGATTTTACGTGATTGGCTATAAAAGAGTCATAGTCCACGAGTCTCTGATATTAAGGATATTGGAAGCTTATTAGGGCAAGCTCCAATGGAGTTTTCTTATGCAGCGTTTATATTGCTCTGAATACAAGGTTTCTTTCTATAAAAAATCGAACCCTTTACAATGAGACTCCCAGCCCTATTTATGGAGGCTGGGGTCATTAATGCTAATTATCTATATTTAATACACATTCTCCCTGTTATTGGGGTATTAATATCGCTTTAATGCATTGAGCTGCATTAACTAGAGACCACGACTCAGGTGAGATACGCGAGGCCCACTCCATAAAGTTACCTACTTTATGGGGAACATCCCCCTGGCACTGTTAGGGCGTGCGCATATATATCCATGTCAGACGGCGTAGTGGGAGTGCAAATTGTCGAGTCGTACAATTGACAATATTGTGGATGGATCACCTAAAAGGTTGTCAGACGATCCTCTAACGCTGTAAACCTGCACTGGCTGACACCTGGCTAGCCTTCTAGGTCCCGAGGACAAGGTCCTTGACTTGGAAGACAACTGCTTGTAAAGAGTTCTCAGAATACTAACTAGTCCTCGAGGCATGGCCTCAGAGAGACGTCTATGCCCTACCTTTATTCGAGGGACGTGGCTTTATTTGAGATATCCACTCTCCAAGGACTGACCCCCGAGGACAAGGTCCTTGACTTGGAAGACAACTGCTTGTAAAGAGTTCTCAGACTACTAACTAGTCCTCGAGGCATGGCCTCAGAGAGACGTCTGTGCCCTACCTTTATTCGAGGGACGTGGCTTTATTTGAGATATCCACCCTCCAAGGACTGACCCCCGGGGCGTGGCCTCACTTGAAGAGACACGCGTCCTCGCCATGTGCCCCATCCGCACCAATTTCTGATTGCCACGTGTCCTTTGGTGAAAACACAGACAACATTCCCCCCCCCCCCCCCCCCCCTCCCCCAAGTCTCTATTCGTCCTCAGGCAATGGAGACTTAAAACTGAGGAGAAATCGAATAGTCCTTAGGTGGAAATGTTTGAACTTCTTCTGACGTCACTACGAGATTTTCTGCCACATGCTGAGCCCCTATTGTTGGGCCAATCAATCTGTGCAATCAATGAGGGGTCAGGCCCACGGCCCAAAATGTGTTTTCCCGTACCCTAGGTGTCCTTTCAGCCTGTACTCGAGGTTTTCCTTTTTCAATGTTAATGATCATGATCCACGCCTTTTGGTATCCTATCCCTTGGATCCCTCTCGAGTACCTATATCCTAGGTAATCCGTTGGTCGGGGTGAACTTACTTTGCCCTCAAGCGTTGGTGTCATATAAAAGGTTGAGAACCAACTTTCCAACATTACTTTAGCTCATTTCAAATTTCCCGCGTTTTTTACTCTCCAACCTCTCTCGGCTTCCCAAACCATTCTCCTTCCCAACATTCCGCAGCTTAGTGTCCTTTTTTATTTCTCCATCACTCTGAACGATTGGCGTGAATCTTCTTACTTCTGGGTAAACGGAATGCAATTCTTCAGAGTTTTCACTCGATTCAGAACCATCCGACACTTCATCTCGAGTAAGTGCCTTTGAACTATGACTGTCTGTTTTTGTGCATGTTTGAGGACTTAGGATGCATGCTTAGGAGTTGTTTTTTTTAGCATTTTAGAGGTTTTTTTGACCTTATTTGTTGTCAAAAATGGCCTATTTAGACGTTCTGAGGTGTCTTGAGGCTTTTTTCATTATTTTGGACCTTCAATCGGAATCTGGAAATTTGTAGATGTCGACGATGTTCATCATATCTGATGGTGTTCATCTTTTTCGGTGGTGTCTCCAACACCAGGTGTCTGGCTCCGAGGACACTCTAATGTCATTAGTTTTTCTTTCCTTCCCTTTTCCCCGAGAAGTAGTCTTAGGGGTTCTCGTTTTGGACTAGCTTTCTTCGGGTCAAGGTGCTAACTGTTTGGTGTTTGTTTCAGATGTCTGAGGAGCTTTATCAGCTCCATCAACAAGGTTTCTACACATTTGACATTGAGATCCTCCAGATGGCCCGAGAAGCAGGACAACACCCCAAGAAGAGGAAACAAGTGGTTGGTAGCAGCCAAGCTCTTGTAGTATGGGAGAGCACAGGGCCGGTGGCGACGAGACCCCTAAAAGTTGGCCTCTTGGAGGAAAAGGCCAATGTGGGCCCGACGCCATCGGACACCCCCTACCCTGCCATAGGGTTCGAGGCAGAAGACATCTTGAGCAAGATCGACACCGAGGCTCCTTGCAGAGGATCCTTGACAACTACGGGGTAGATGATGGCGAAATACCGGTACCCCTGGCCCGGGAGGATGAGAGGGTACATGAGAGCGTTCACAGGCTCAGGCCCTAAAGTGCCTCCCATCTCCAAGCAAGTGCAGCCCTGCCACTACATCAATACTATGTCGACTTCCTTAAATTCATTGGCATAGCTCCCTTCCAGTTGTCCCCGAATGGATACCGAGTATTGGCAGGGCTCTACATTTTGTACAAAAGGAAAACTGGCCCACCCCATCCCCCGCTGAAATATTGTACATCTACAGTTTTTGGCAATGCTCAAAGAAGGGGGGAAAAGGGGGATATTATACCCTGATGAAGCACACGATCCCAAGGAGAGGCTACAAAGCCCCGAGCGGCAACGAGAATCATGCTCGGGCCTACAAGGACCAATTCTTTTGGGCGGATGAGTTGCTGACGAGTACCAATCCCACTCTATTCTTGGACATCACTATAGTTGGTAAGTACTTTTGTCCTCGTGTAAGTTACTATGATAGTATTTAGCTCGTGACTTATTCCTATTCGTGTCGTCATCGTCTTAATCAGGTCCATATCGCCACACTCCTTTCATTGACTCTTTCGACGAAAGGCTTCGGGAGATGGATTCCATTTGCAACGAGGAGCTAAAGCTCCCCTTCCTCATCACCGATGCCCATCTCTGACAGTATGGGTTGCTGCAGGCGGTACAGAGCGTAAATCCGGTAGTCCTAACCAAATTCTGGGATTCGAAGCAATCTCAGAATGTGGCAAGGCTACACACGGAGTATATGGCGGCCAAGGCGCAACATCAATACACACAGCGCCTTTGCGAGGAGCACGCGGAGAGCGTCCTCACCATTAAGGCAGTCACAGAGGAGTAGGAAGACGAGGAGCTCGAGGTAGAGCTCGAGGTGGGGATCGAGTTGTCTTCCATGCCTCAAGGTAAATCTCTATTCATTTTTCATTATGTTAGGCGTGTAGGTGAGGGAACTAGTCCTGACCATTGGTCCTTTTCTCCCCTCCTTCTTGAATGGGCCAAGTCTTGGGGCGTTGTTGGCACCCTTATCGACGTGTTTCTCCGCAACTCGAGGAGGAAGAGGCACCCTCAAGGCCTCGTGCCTCTTGGTGAGATGAAGACCATGCATGCCTCTTGGTTTTTTCAGTATGAGATGAATCTAATGCAGGAGATGGGTCGACTCATATGCGAATTTGCTCATTCTGTCCTTCACTCCGAGGAGCCTGATCGCGGTGGGGCTCCCGAAGAGTTTTATACTTGGTCTCACGTTTTCATCTGTTGTGATTTCTCTTTCTTTTCTGGAGACTAATGTTGCAAAATTTAATAGCTATGCAAGTGCACACAATCACAATTTATAATAGATCTTGGTAAAACCAAGTATCATCCCACAAGGAATAGATTATCAATTACCAATCAATTAATTTTTTTTGTTTCTATTTGGTCAACAATATTTTTGGTTGTAAAATTAAAGAACAAGAACATAAACTATTGTAAATTTTAAGAATAAAGAAAGATAAAGAAACACAAGAAATAAATTCAAGATTAAACAATTAGGGGTTTCAATCTCATCAACGATCCCTCCTATCAATTACTAATGCAGGTTTTTTTTTCTCCTTCTTATCAAGCTAGCAATTTGTCAAAAGAAATTTATAATCAAGTTACGAATTACAAACCTCGACCTAGATGAGAATTTGCTATATTTCTATGATACATTCATCAACTAGGAAGCATTAACATTCACAATTTTAATATGCCACATAAACAATCACGATACTCTCGTTCTATGATTAAGCTTATGTCTAACCTATCAAAGCATAATTAAATCTCACTTTTTAGATTATTATTCAAAAAACATGTAGATTATGATACTAGATGACCAATCAAATATCAAACAATAAGCATAGATAGGCAAGAGACTAAAAAATTGAAGAAGAAAATCAACTTTGCATTAGATCATAATAGGAGTTCAAGTGACTACACTAAAATCCCTAATAACAAATTTAGTTCTTAATAATCATTCTAAACATAAACAAAAATGGAAAATAACATAGAATTCAAAGGTAAAAGGAAAAGAACTGTTGAAAAAACAATTGGCAACGCTCCACAATGTATTCCTGGCTCCCCAAAATTTCCCTCCCAAAAAGTCTAATCATCTCCCCTTTCGAAATTAGGTTTATAACCAAATTCTCTTTCGGAAGCAATGTGGGCTGCGACCCAGCTATTCAAGCACCACGGCTCATGTCCCTAATCTTGGCTCCCTTTGTTCAGGTGGGCTGCGACCCATCTGTTCCTCTGCCGCGACTCGTGCATTTTTTTGTGCTTGTGAATTCTTTAACGCCGCGGCTCCTCCTTCCAGTGCCGCAGCCCATGCAGAACCTTGAAAACAAGAATTCTGTAAAGGACCTAGTCATGGAACCACTAAGCCGTGCCGCGACTCTTAATAACTTCTTCAATTTAAACACTTTTTGTCCTGAAAATTCACCGAAGCCATAAAATATCTTAAGGATTTATCTTTTCACGGAAACAACATCAAGAAGTCGATTTTTCATCATTTTTCTGCCAATTTTCTTCATTTTCTCTTTTCCTTTATTTATCGACTAAAACCTGGAAAAAAAAACAAAGACAAGCGTAATACTACACTAAATAATAGAAAAACTTAATAAAAACTACCTAAAACACAACCTAAACACAACACAAAATGAGACTCAACAAACTCCCCCAAACTTAACATTTACTCGCCCTCGAGTAAAGACTCACACTAAAATCACAAAACTAGAAGAAAAAAAAAAAAACACAAACAACAAAAACTAATGAATCAAGTTAACAACATTGAATTAGCCTCAATTTCAGAAAATCTCACACAAAAGTCCAAAATCCTGATTTTTAGAAATAATCCAGAATTTCAGTTAAACCACACCGACAACCTGATTCAATCCAAAAATGCCTATTCAACCATAACAACAAAAATTACTCAATAATTGAATCTATGTATGCATGCCAAAAACTCACCATCAACCCATCAAACCATTGATCCATGTTGATCACCACTCTCCACTAATGTAGACAAAATATGCTCAAGAATCACTAGGAATTTAGGCTAATAACAATAGTATTAGGCAATGGGTAGATATATGTCATTTAGACTCCAAATTACCATAAGCATATGAGCTCACAAACCAACAATTTCCCCAAACAATTTCAAAAAAAAAAAATTCCCCATATGAACCTAAGTAAAGGTTGAGAAAAGCTTATGTCACTTGATCATTTTTTTTATTCAAACTAAACACCCCCAAACTGTTGTTGTTGTTGTTTTTTTTTTTTTTTTGTGAAAGCATAACAAGAGTGTAGCTTGGATTTTCAAATTTTTTTTTTTTTTTTTTCAATTCTCAACCATTTTACTCTTCATTACAATACACCAAATTATAGAACTAATCACATCCCATTACAATTCATTCCCCATTATTTATCCATATGCTCATAGTAATTTGGTAAAGGAATGAAAACTAACAAAATGTCTATTTGGCTCACAATTGGTGTCACACAACAAAGAGGATAATTTTAGGCTCAACAAAGGTAACAATGGAAAATTACTTTTGGGTTGGCTTAAAAGGCTCAAACGTTCCAAGAAATTTCCTAAATCACTTTCCTAAGCATATCTCATATAGGATTTCGTCTGTAACGCCCTACCTCCTTAGAGCCGTTACTAAGTGAGTTTTAAAACGAAAAATGTGCAATGAACTCGCTAACCGAGGTTTTTAAAACAAAAGTGTGACTAAGCAAAAGTTAAGGCTGTAATCTTTAAAAATGCGTTGTTTCATTGAAAACTTCTATTATTTAACATTTGGGATCCCAAAATAAGGTTTGAAAACTATTTACAACTTAAAATAAGTTTACAGTCGATTAATTATTAAAATCATAGATTATTACAGCCATTTCTCAAATAAACCCCCAACCAAAGCAGTCGGGCAGGCCAAACATGTACGCATCGCTTCACACTCTCCGTACTCATGGCTGGTTGACTCAATCTTTGCCCTTACCTGCAACATAGAGCACCTGTGAGCCGAAGCCCAGCAAGAAAACTCATACAGTATATAACATATGCAGATTATATAGTTAACATATCAGATTATCCACAGATAAACAAGTATTCCATCAAACTAAACAAACACGGCCATGCCGTCCCAGAGGCATTACCTAAGCCTGGGGTCTCGGTTCTCACCGTAAGGATATCCCCTGTATCCATTGGGGTCCCACCCTGTCTACAAGCACTTCGCGTGCTAAGTGTTACTTTCGGCCCAGCTGCCGTTCTCGGCTCCTTGCCGTTTCGGCTCTTTTGCCGTTCCCGGCTCCTTTGCCATTCATTCTTACTATAATCACAAATAGCATAACTCAAATAACATTCAAACATATATCAATTCAATTAAGTCTACACCCTAACATGTAATGCAATATAGGGCCGTGCCCTGCAATCACACTATGGGCCCATGCCCTGTCCTACGGGTGCTATAGTTTTCTTACCTGTCAATTTGATAGCTTTCATCACTTGACTCCTTGAGCACGATCCCACTCGAGCCCTAGTGCACACCTAAACACAGCCATAGGTCAAAGTCATCACCGAACCTCAAGTCCGAAAACCTAGCCTCGGGACCAATCTCGAGCCCCCCGGGAAGTCCTAGATCCACAAAACAAGATGGTGGAATCGAACCCCGAACCCTAGGTCAAAATCCCTTAAAAATAACCCAAAAACCCCTTTCTGGGAACAGGGTAGCGCTACAGCGCTCAAAAGAGGGCGCTATAGCGCTACAAGAAGAACCGCACCACCTAGAAACAGGGCCTAGCGCTACAGCGCCCAAAGACTAGCGCTGTAGCGCTAGTTGCAGGCAGGCAACTCTCAACTTCTTTTTCTGCGATTTCTTTGAGCCAATCTCAACCCAAACTTCCCCAAATCTTTACCAAACTCAAAATCAAGCTTATAAACACTCTCCACTCATCCCAAGCATCCAAAACCTCAAAAACCAAGCACATTCATCCCAAATCTCAAAATTTACCATGATTAACCCTAAACCCAGAAATTCAGTCAAACATCAAAGTTAAAGGCTTAGAATTCATACCGTTGATGCAATTTCGACCTTGATTCAATTCCTAGACCTCCTTAGCTTGCTCTTCCTCAAAGCTTGCCCAGAAATTCCCCTAAAGTTCCCATCATTCAGCTTAATTACACAACTTAAACCTGCCAAACCCAAAAACTGAAAACCCTAAAAACTTACCTCAAAAGTTGATGTGTTCTTGCTAATCCCTTGCAAAATCTTCAAGTCCAACTTAGGATCCTTGATGCTCAACCTATCCTAGCTCTCCACTGAGCTTTGCTCCAATAAATTTGAAGAGAAATGGTGGGAGAACCACAAACCGCCCCTTTTGGAAAAAACCCCTCTGTTTTTCTCTCTTTTCTTTTTCTTCCTTTTTCTTTCTTTTCCACAGCCTTCTCACTCTCTCTAACAATCCCACTAAGTATATAAAGCCCCAATAAACTCAAGAAGCCAATTGACCAAAATTCCCTCCCTACTAATTCTAAACCTTTTTGTCCATGTAGGGCCATTTTAGTCATTTTACCCAATTCCCGCTAATTCCTCAAGTGTCTCTAATATTTTCCCGTTGCTTCCCAATACCTGATAAATCACCAAATAATATTCCTCGATATCAAAATAGACCCCGATATACTCATCAGATTCCTATTTATACCCTAGGCTCGCCCCGAGCCAGGTATAAATTCTCGCCTGGACTTTTCCGCTAATTTGCTCTCTCTGGGATCGTCTCGAGTCACAAATCACAGATACATCCACATCACAATGTGGTCTCAACAATCAGCACATATCAATACAGTTATGCCCAAAATGGCCAAAATTACAGTTATGCCCTTCTAACACAATCAGGGCCTACATGCATACTACTACACATAGTCATGCATCTCAAATAGTCAAATAGTCATATAACATGCTTTAAATCATAACCATGCATTTTACTCATTAAAGTCACACATAAATCCCAATATTCCCTCCAGGCACACTAATCAAGGCCCTTAAGCCTTATTAGCGAATTTGGATCATTACATCGTCTCAAATGATAAATGTAATGTCCCGAATTTGATATTAAGGCTAAGTGCCTTGACTATAGTGCCTGGAGAGCCTAATTGGGATTATATGAGCAAGTAATGGATTATATGCTTGATGATGTGATATAAATGAATTGTGTGGTAATGTGATTAGACATGCATGTTTGTGTGTATTAAATATGCACGTGGGCCCATTTATGTGAATAGGGGCATGTTTGTAATTTTGGCCCTTTGAGGGCATAAATATAATTATGTTTGTATTGTTAGTGAGACCCCCGTGTTATGTGGATATATTTGAGATGTGTGGTCCGAGACGATCTTAGGGAGCGGATTAACAGAATACTCAAAACGGGGTCAGATACCCAACTCGGGGTGAGCCTAGGGGTGTTTCGAGAAACTTGGCATGTGCCTGGGGTTTACCGGGTAATGAGTAATTATTAGTAATTATTTGGGTATGTCGGGATTAAATGGGGATTTGTAGGAACACTCGAGGAATTAGCGGGATGTGAAAAATGACGGGATTGCTCTTGGTGGCATTAAGACATTAAAGATAGACGGGATTGCTTTATGCATGGTGATTAATTCTGTGTTTATGGCTGGGTTTTGAGGTGTTTATGGATTTTGACATTGAAGGACTGAATTGAAGCTTGGAACTTGGGAGTTAGCTCATAAATCTTTTAGAGAGTTGGTTCATCAGAGAAGGTAAGCTCCAATTCATGATTTAGTGTTTGAATTCTGAGATTTTATGACTGGTTTTAGTGTTCTTGAGTATGTGAGTTTCAAAAATTGAAAAGGTGTTTTGATGAGTTTTTAGCTTAGGTTTCTGTTGGCTTGTGCTTCTGAAATCATGTAGGAATGTTTGTGATAGTTGTGGTATATTATTGGGATGGTTTTGAGTGAAGTTTGAGAGTAAAAATGGAGGTTTTTCTGGGTTTGAAGGGGTCGGGCCGCGACATAGTTCTTGGTGAGCCGCGACCCTCTGAGGCTGATGAATGTTGAGGAAGGAGGGCGGGCCACCGCATGGGGCTTGTAGGGCCGCAGCCCGTGTTTGTTTTTGGGCGTGGGGGAGCCTCTGGTTGGGGCCATGCCATGGCATGGGGAGCTTGAGCCACGACCCTTAAGGAAATTTGGGATTTTAAGCATGGGAATTTAACCTAGGGTGCTCAGGATCAATTCTACTACCGTGTTTGGTGGAATTCGATGTTCTGGAGACTAGAACCTAATATAGAAACCCTTTTACAATTATTAATGGTATCCCTTATCTTGGTTGTGATTAGGTATAAGCTAGGGGCTCGGGAAACGGATCGTGCTCAAGAGGCATCTCGCGTAACCAGTACACTTGGAAACCAAAGGTAAGAAAACTGCACCCGGTTGTGGATTTATAATGGGACAAAGGGTTCCCTGTTTTGTATGCTTTATAGAGGATGGTATTATGCCATGCAAATAATAAACAAATGGCCTAAGAGTGCCGAAGTTTACACTAGCGCACAGGGCGCGGCTCGGCCACTGGTAGCTGAGGACAGTTTATTATGCACTGAGCTCGGTTTAAGTATGCCGGAGTCAGTGGGGTAAATAGAGGGTGCAACCTAAGGTGTCGACCCTGATTATCATGTGATTTAATTGTTACCATTGATTGGTGGATTTGTCATGCTGAATAGCTGAGTGTTGACTGGTTGAATCTTTGGTTATATCTATGTGCTATGTGATTAGTGTGGTATGTTAAGTGTATGATCATGCTTAAAGGGTTATTCAATTTTTATCATCGTTTGTTATATAATGTTATGTTTTCTTGCTGGGCCTTGGCTCACGGGTGCTTCGTGGTGCAGGTAAAGGCAAGGGCAAGCTTGATCATCCCTAATTCGAAGAGCTCTGAGAGCAGAATGTACATGATCAGCTGCTCAACTGCCACGGTTGAGGAGGAGACAGGAACAGGAGAACCATAAATGTCTGTTTTTCCCTTAGAGTGGTCAGTGGTTAATTGTACTAGGAAATTTTGTAAACTAACTTTTTTAAACGTTGTTTCTTTTGGGATCCATTGTGTATCTGTTGGACTATATGAAAAGTATCTTTTGAGACCAAAACCTTTTAACCCTAGCTCATTAATAGTTTTAGCAACACATTTTTAACTAAATGACTTGTTTAGCAAGTCCTGCACCTTTGTAAATACACAGTGTAGCGGTCTTGGCTATATAGGGCGTTACAACTTGGTATTAGAGCATCCTAGGTTTAAGGGCTCCTGAAGACTGGCTGGACATGTACATTCGCTGCTAGAGACAAGCTCGATTCAGGGTTTGGTAATGTGTATATGTGCTTATATGCTTGTATGCTTGGAAAGAAATGTGATTGTTTTTATCTGTTGGATCAATAGGAAGCATGAGATACTGATAGGGCCTGACCCTTGACTGCTGTGTGAAAATATTGAGGCATACTTATTTGAATCGTCGTGCATGTAAATGAATATTTGAATGATTAACTGCATATTGTGTATGGATGGATGTTTATATCTTAACTATTGCGTTGTGATGCTGGGGCATGCTTATTAGCAATGTCGGTGCATGTGGATAAATGCCTATATCTTGGTTGTGTTGTGATTGATTATGTTTCATTGGTGAATTTTAGAGAATCTTTTACCCTGTCATCATGGTCTGACTACCGAGTCGTTGATTGCAGATTGACTTGGATAGTATGCGTCCAAGAAAATATACACGACTAGCTGGCACTAGGTCTGGGACCGGGGGTGATGACCAGGGCCAGATTCCTCCACCAGTTTCTAAAAACTGGCAGCAGATCATGGCAGAGATGCAAGTGCGGCTTCAGAGCCAAGATGAGCAGATTCATCTTCTGCGACAACAGGCTCTAGCAGGGAGTGCTGCACCTATTGTGCCACCTGTAATGGCACCAGTTATTTAGTCAGCAAAGGTTGGGAACAGATGATAGCCATTGTATGAGCGGTTCCGGAAGCAGCATCCCTCAACTTTTGAGGGAGGACCTGACCCATTGAAGGCCGAGCAGTGGATGACTATGATTACTACTATCCTGGACTTCATGAGGATAGAGGGATATGACAGAGTGGCCTGTGCCACATATATGTTGAGAGAGGATACCTGCATCTGGTGGGAAGTGGCATCACAGACCAGGGACGTCACTGCTTTGAGTTGGGAAGGAATTAAAGATTTGTTTAGCTAGAAATACTACAATGTTGCCATTAGAGCAGCAAAAGTTAATGAGTTTTTGGGTTTGGTGCAGGGCAACATGTCAGTTACTGAGTATGCCCTAAAATTTGATAGACTTGCAAAATTTGCACCATACCTTGTGCCTACTAATGCTGCTAGGCAAGACAGATTCATTAGGGGGCTTAATGCTATGATAGTCTGGGATGTTAGGATCACAACGGTACCTGGGGGAACAACCTATGCCCAGGCCGTTGAGAAGGCTCTTACCGCAGAGGAAGCGGAGAACGAGATTTGGAAGGAAAGTGCAGCGAGGCACGAGGGTTGTAGGGTGGTGCCTCCTTATTCTGGGTCAGGTAGGGGTGGAGGCCCCAGTGATGTGAAGAGGAAGACTCTTGATACTTCGACCACTGCTGGTTCTGATAGGAGGGGTCGGGCTAGTCAGGGTGGCCGTCAGGGCAGCGGTGAGGCGTGGCGAAGTTATCCAGAGTGCCCGAGGTGTAGAAGACGCCATCAGGGCGAATGTCGGGCCAAGGCTTGCTATGTGTGTGGAACAGTAGGGCACCTCAAGAAGGACTGCCCAACAGTGAAGAAAGGGGAAGCAGGAAAGGTGGATAGCTTGACTCCAGAGTATTCACTTTGACACAGGCAGAGGTCGAGGCTAGTCCCTCGGTAGTGACAGGTCAGCTTTCTAGCGCTGGCTCTCCTTTTACTGTATTGATTGACTCTAGTAAAGTGATTGATAGATTGTGTAGACCTAGTGAGTATCGAACTGCGGGGTTTGGTACTCTATTGCCTACTGGGGAACTGGTAGTTTCTAGGAGGTGGATCAGGGCACTGCCAGTGATGGTTGATAGTAGTGAGCTTTCAGTTGACTTGACTGAGTTAGATATGGAGGGTTTTGACATGATCTTAGGGATGGATTGGTTGGTCAGGTATGGGGCTACTATTGACTGCAGGAAGAAGATGGTGACTTTTGCGCCTAAGGGTGAGGATCCTTTTGTCTTCATGGGTGCGATGCGTGGACCCGCGTACCCATGATATCAGCGTTGAGAGCCAGAGATTTGTTACAGGGTGGATGTATAGGTTTTCTGGCTAGTGTGGTGGACACTACCAGGGTTTTACCAATGGGGCCGAGAGAGACCAGGGTAGTTTGTGAGTTCTTAGATGTATTTCCTAATGAGTTACTAGGATTGCCGCCGTGTAGGGAGATTCAGTTTGTTATTGAGTTAGCATCGGGGACAGAACCAGTAACAAGAGCACCATATAGGATGGCACCAGCAGAGTTGAAGGAACTGAAGATACATCTATAGGAACTTCTGGATTTGGGATTCATCAGGCCTAGTTACTCTCCATGGGGCGCTCCAGTTTTGTTTGTTAAGAAGAAGGACGGGACTCTGAGAATGTGTATAGACTACAGGGAATTGAACAAGTTGACCATCAAGAATAAGTACCCTCCACCAAGGATTGATGACTTGTTCGATCAGTTGCAGGGAAAGACGGTGTTCTCAAAGATTGATCTTCGATCTGGTTATCACCAGCTGAGGATCAAGGACGAGGACATACCGAAGACGACCTTTCGAATGCGGTACGGGCACTATGAGTTCTTAGTCATGTCTTTTGGTTTAACCAATGCCCCAGCAACTTTCATGGATCTGATGAACAGGATGTTCAAGGACTTCTTAGATCAGTTCGTCATTGTTTTCATCGACGGCATCTTAGTGTACACCGGTTCAGAGGCAGAGCACGAGCGACATCTTCGACAGGTCTTACAGAGTTTAAGGGAGCATCAGTTATATGCCAAGTTTATGAAGTGTGAATTTTGGTTGCTAGAGTTGACTTTCCTTGGGCATATAGTTGGCGCAGAGGGGATTAAGGTGGACCCGTCCAAGGTGGAAGCGGTGAGAGATTGGCCGAGGCCAAGGAACGCCTCAGAGGTGCGGAGTTTCCTCGGGTTAGCAGGTTATTACATGCGGTTTGTAGAAGGATTCTTGAAGATTTCTTCACCGATGACAGAGTTAACACGGAAAAATCAGAGGTTCGTTTAGTTAGAGAAGTGTGAGTACAGTCTCCAAGAGTTGAAGCAACGACTTATTACTACACCTATGTTAAGTCTTCCTTTGGAGGAAGGAAAGTTTGTGGTATATTGTGATGCATCGAGGATGAGTTTAGGCTGTGTATTGATGCAGAATGAGAAAGTTATAGCTTATGCGTCGCGACAGCTAATGGAGTATGAGCAGTGATATCCTACTCATGATCTAGAACTAGCGGCAGTGGTATTCGCACTGAAGGTGTGGCGACATTATCTATATGGGGAGAAGTGCAAGATATACACTGATCATAAGAGTTTGAAGTATTTCTTCACCCAGAAGGATCTGAACATGAGACAGAGGCGTTGGTTGGAGTTGCTTAAGGATTATGATTGTGACATTCTTTACCACCCAGGGAAAGCCAATGTTGTGGCAGATGCATTGAGCCGAAGGGGCTCGGGGCAGTTATTTAATTCAGTTCAGATCTCCAGAGAGTTAGCTGATGAGATGACCAGGGCAAGGATATAGCTGGTGGTGGGCCGGTTGGCCAATGTCACCGTGTAGTCGACCCTGCTAGAGCGGATCAAGGAGGGTCATTTGGTAGACGCACAATTGCAGGAGGTTAGACATCATGTCTTAGC
The DNA here is from genome assembly GCF_963169125.1 of Humulus lupulus. Taxonomy (NCBI): domain Eukaryota; kingdom Viridiplantae; phylum Streptophyta; class Magnoliopsida; order Rosales; family Cannabaceae; genus Humulus; species Humulus lupulus. The sequence goes on along the minus strand of NC_084795.1, from coordinate 180,543,248 downwards.
GGGGACAACTAAGGATTATTCTGTTTCTGAGACTGGTGTGCTTCGATATCAAGGACGGATTTGTGTTCCGGCAAATGAAGGGATCGGACGGGAGATACTAGATGAGTCTCACACTACGCCATACTCGCTTCATCTGGGTACCACGAAAATGTATCAGGCTTACGGACATTATATTGGTGGCTCGGGACGAAGAAGGATGTGGTGGAGTATGTGGCCAGATGTTTGACATGTCAACAAGTGAAGGCTGAGCATCAGCGACAGGTGGGATTGCTTCAGCCTTTGGGTATCCTAGAGTGGAAGTGGGAGGACATTATTATGGATTTTGTGGGAAGTCTACCCAGGACAATGGGACTTTATGACTCAGTGTCGGTGATAGTGGACGGATACACCAAGTCAGCTCATTTTCTGCCAGTAAAGTCGACTTACAAAGTGGAACAATATGCAGAGTTATATGTGAGGGAGATAGTTCATCTCCATGGGGTTTCTAAGTCTATTGTATCTAATCAAGACCCTATCTTTGCCTCCAAGTTTTGGGGAGCTCTGCAGAGAGCCATGGGGACTCAATAGAAGTTTAGCACAACCTTTCATCTGAAGACTGATGGACAGTCTGAGAGGACGATTCAGGTGTTGGAAGATATGCTTAGGGCGTGTGTGATTGACTTCGAGGGGTCTTGGAGTAAGTATCTCTCGTTGATTGAATTTTCGTATAACAACAGTTACCAGTCCATGATTGGAGTGGCTCTTTATGAGATGCTATATGGAAGGAAGTGTAGGTGGTCCCTCCATTGGGATAAGATGGGTGAGTGAAAATAATTGGGGCCAGATATGGTTCAGAAGACAAATGAAGCTATTGCAAATATCTGAGCCAGAATGCTAGCTTCGCAGAGTAAATAGAAAAGCTACGCTGATCCCAAGCGTAGAATCGTGGAGTTCCAAGTTGGGGACCACGTGTTTCTGTGAGTCTCACCACTGAGCGGGGTGAGGAGGTTTGGAGTAAAGGGCAAGCTAAGCCCTCAGTTTTTTAGACCTTTCGAGATTCTAGGAAGGATTGGACAGGTGGCTTACAGGTTGTCCTTGCCACCGTCATTGTCGGGAGTTCATGACGTATTCCATGTCTCTATGTTGCAAAAGTACGTCTCAGATTCGACGCATGTACTGAAGAATGAGGACTTAGAATTGCAGATAGATTTGTCCTATGAGGAGTGACCGGTTCAGATTTTGGATCGGAAGGACAAAGTTCTACGGAATAAGACGATTCCGTTAGTTAAAATATTGTGGAGAGATAGCATGGTCGAGGAAGCGACCTGGGATCTAGAGACGGTGATGCGGGATCAGTATCCCGAGCTATTCCGATAAATTTTGAGGACGAAATTCTCAGTAGGAAGGGATAGTTATAACGACCCAAAATCAGTAGTATGGCTTAAGGGCCTTGATAAGTGTGCCGGGAGGGCATAATTGGTTTATGTGTGAATTTATTAATTTAATGTGTGATTATATAATAAGCATGCTTGTATGGTTATATGAATGTAAATGTGATTATTTACTATAATTGTGAGGACCACATTATTATGTCAGTAATTCTGCAGCATACGACTTGAGACAATCCTAGGGAGCTAGTTGGCGGGAAAGTCACAACAGGACCTAATACTTGACTAGGAGCAAGTCAAGGGGTATTTCGGGTATTAGATGGTTATTTGAGTTATCGGGTTATGGAAATAAATAATTGGAAATATAGTTGTGGTTAGAAATCTTAGGTGGGAATACTGGGGAGTTTTACTATTTTGCCCTCGGGGACGTTTCCGGCACCCCAAGCCTCGGGATTAACTTAATTGCCTAAGAATAGACTAAGTAAAACACATAATTCGGTGGAACATTAGGAACCGACCTTCCCTCCTCTTCTCTTTCTCTCTCAAGGGAAACCACTAGAACTTAAGGAAAATTTAGCTGGAATTCAGTGGATTGAGCTGAAGCCTTAGAGGATTGATCTAGTGTTCAGCCAAGGAGTTCAACCAGAATTAAGGTAAGTCATAAGCTTTATGCATGGTGATTAATTATGTATTTATGGCTGGGTTTTGAAGTGTTTATGGATTTTGACATTGAAGGACTGAATTGAAGCTTGGAACTTGAGAGTTAGCTCATAAATCTTTTAGAGAGTTGGTTCATCAGAGAAGGTAAGCTCCAATTCATGATTTAGTGTTTGAAGTCTGAGTATTTATGACTGGTTTTAGTGTTCTTGAGTATGTGAGTTTTAGAAATTGAATAGGTGTTTTGATGAGTTTTTAGCTTAGGTTTTTGTTGGCTTGTGCTTCTGAAATCATGCAGGAATGTTTGTGATAATTGTGGTATATTATTGGGATGGTTTTGGATGGTTTTGAGTGAGGTTTGAGAGTAAAAATGGAGGTTTTTCTGAGTTCGAAGGGGTCAGGCTGCGGCATAGTTCTTGGTGAGCCGCGACCCTCTAAGGCTAATGAATGTTGAGGAAGGAGGGCGGGCCACCGCATGGGGCTTGTAGGGCTGCGGCCCTTGTTTGTTTTTGGGCGTGGGGGAGCCTCTGGTTGGGGCCATGCCGTGGCATGGGGGGCTTGAGCCGCGACCCTTAAGGAAATTTGGGATTTTGGGATTTTAAGCATGTGAATTTAACCTAGGGTGCTCGACATCAATTCTACTACCGTGTTTGGTGGAATTCGATGTTCTGGAGACTAGAACCTAATCTAGAAACCCTTTTACAATTATTAATGGTATCCCTTATCTTGGTTGTGATTAGGTATAAGTTAGGGGCTCGGGAAACGGATCGTGCTCAAGAGGCATCTCGCGTAACCAGTACACTTGGAAACTAAAGGTAAGAAAACTGCACCCGGTTGTGGATTTATAATGGGACTAAGGGTTCCCTATTTTGTATGATTTATAGAGGATGGTATTATTCCATGTAAATAATAAAGAAACGGCCTAAGAGTGCCGGAGTTTAGACTAGCGCACAGGGCGCGGCTCGGCCACTGGTAGCTGAGGACAGCTTATTATGCACTGAGCTCGGTTTATGCGGGCCAGAGTTAGTGGGGTAAACAGAGGGTGCGACCTAAGGTGTCGACCCTGATTATCATGTGATTTAATTGTTACCATTGATTGGTGGATTTGTCATGCTGAATAGCTTAGTGTTGACTGGTTGAATCTTTGGTTATATCAATGTGCTATGTGATTAGTGTGGTATGTTACGTGTATGATCATGCTTAAAGGGTTATTCAATTGTTTCATCGTTTCTTATACAATGTTATGTTTTCTTGCTGGGCCTTGGCTCACGGGTACTTCGTGGTGCAGGTAAAGGCAAGGGCAAGCTTGATCAGCCCTGATTTGGAGAGCTCTGAGAGCAGAATGTACATGATCAGCTGCTCAACCACCACGGTTGAGGAGGAGACAGGAACAGGAGAACCATAAATGTCTGTTTTGCCCTTAGAGTGGTCAGTGGTTGATTGTACTCTGGAAATTTTGTAAACTAACTTTTTTAAACATTGTTTCTTTTGGGATCCATTGTGTATCTGTTGGACTATATGAAAAGTATCTTTTGAGACCAAAACCTTTTAACCCTAGCTCATTAATAGTTTTAGCAACACATTTTTAACTAAATGACTTGTTTAGCAAGTCCTGCACCTTTGTAAATACACAGTGTAGCGGTCTTGGCTATATAGGGCGTTACATAAATGTAGCCACCCGCAAAGACCATTTTCCACTTCCATTCATCGATCAAATATTGATCCCGCATGCATATTTAAACTAAACAGGGCCCACATGCATATTTAATACTCATAAACATGCATTTCAATTATCCACATAATCATATAATCATGCATTCAATCATAATATCACGCATAAACCAATTTTGCCCTCCCGACACACTAATCAAGGCCCTTAATCCTTACTAGTAATTTTGGGTCGTTACAACTTTCCCTTCCTACTAAGTATTTTGTCCTCAAAATTTACCTGAATAACTCAGGATACTAATCCCGCATCGCTGACTCAAGCTCCCAGGTTGCTTCCCCGACCTTGCTATACCTCCATAACACTAACTAGAGGAATCGTCTTGTTCCTTAGAACCTTATCTTTCCTATCTAAAACCTGAACTGGTCGCTCCTCATAACACAAATCTATCTACAATTCCAAGTCTTCATACTTCAATACATGTGTTGAATGATATTATGGAGCTACTCCAATCGTTGATTGATAACTGTTGTTGAATGAAAACTCAATCAACGAGAGATACTTACTCCAAGACCCCTCAAAATCTATCACACATGCTCTAAGCATATCCTCCAACACCTAATTCATCCTCTCAGACTATCCATCAGTCTGAGGATGAAATTTCGTGCTGAACTTCAACTGAGTTCCCATAGCATTCTGTAATCCACCCCAAAACTTGGAAGTAAACATAGGTTCCTGGTCTGACACTATAGACTTGGGAACCCCATGGAGACGCACAATCTCCCTCACATACTGATCCACAATATAAGTTGTTTTCACTGGCAGAAAATGAGCTGACTTGGTGTATCTATCTACTATCACCCACACCGAGTCATATAGCCCTACTGTCCTGGGTAAACCTCCCACAAAATCCATCGTAATTGTAATGCCCCGAATTCTCCGATGTGGTTTAATGGCGGGATTAGTAAGCCGGGAGGGCCATACTTGCTTAATTATGCCATTAAATGATATTATGCATGTATATGTGAATTATATTATAATATGATGTTAAATGCATGCATGTGGGTCCACATTTTAATTACAGGGGTGTGATGGTAATTTGGCCTGTTGAGGGTGTGATTGTATATTTGTATGCATGTCGGTGATATATGTTGAGACCACATTATAATGTGGGTTTGTTCGAGCTATTCGGCATGAGACGATCTTGGATTATTGATTAGCAGTCTAGTCACAACAGGTTTAAGTGCGGGGCTCGGGTTGAGTTCCGGGGTGATTTTAATGATTAGAGCATTACCAGGAATTAAAGGGTAACAGGATGTGAATTATTGGTGTTTGAGATTATCGAGAATAGCGGGAATTGGAGAGCGTTAATTATGATTAACGAGATAGGAGGAAAATACCAATTTTGCCCTTGGGAGCCTTTAGAACTTTAAATTGACCTAGGGGTAAAATGGTCATTTCACCCCTAGGATAGATAAAACCATTGTTGGCTGAAAGAAGAGAGTAAAACAGAGCAAGTTTCAAAGTTTCTCCCGTACCTTCTTTTCTTCATCTTTCTTTGTGATTTTTGAACCATTCTTGAGGATTTGAGCTTGGGAAGAAAGCCTAGGGAGTCAAGCCTTGGGAGTTTGGGAGTGTGTTCCTCCATTGAAGAGCATCATAAGCTGAGCTTTGGGTAAGTTTCTAACCATAGAATTCTCTGGTTTGCCTTGTTTTGGTTTTGTTTTGCAGCTGAGATTTCTAGGTTGAATACTTGGCTTTGTTGGGAGTTTTGGCTAGGGTTCCTATACTTGGGATGTTTGGGATATGTTGGGATGGTTTTTGGGTTCATTTGGCATCAAGAATGGGATTTGGAAGCTTGGGAATCAGGTTGGAATCGAAGGAGATGAAGAAGGTCGGTTCAGGGGAGTTCTGGAGGTAGCGCTATAGCGCCCACCCTAGGGCGCTACAGTGCTCCTCAGGAGGCTTTTGGGCATGTTGGGGGTTCTGAGTATATCGCCGGGGCGCTAGGGGTTCAGCGCTGTAGCGCTACCCTATTCCTTCAAAGTCCCGTTTTGAGTGTTTTTAAGGGTTTTTGACTTGGGGTTTCAATCCTTAAGGCCCGGGATCGAATCTACTCACCCTGTGGGCATGTTTCGAGGTCCCGAGAGTGGTGCTTAGGTTAAGACCCTATTATTGTGGATTCTCATTAATGGAGGTTATAATTGGTTGTGATTAGGTCACCGCTAAGGAACCAAAAGATCGATCGTTCTCAGAGGTAGTCCTTACAATATTTCTCGCTCGAACCTGAGGTAAGAAAACTGCACCCTGTGTATATGTGACATGCGTGATTGTTATTGAGGCATGTTGGTTGATGAATGTGGACATGGGTTGCATATTAAATGCTAGTAAATGTTGCTTGTCTGTATATGGCATTGACCTAAGAGTCAGAAACGACATAGGCGTCCTGAACGCAAGGACGAATGAAGATTAGATCTAATCGATATCGGCATTGAATGGCTCTATGGCATTAATGCTGGACCGACCCTAAGCGCTTGGCTAGTCTAAGACTAGTTACTCAGAGCCAGGGCATAAGGCCCCGGTGACTGTTGTCACATGGCTAGGGAATGATGTTCCAGGGTTATGACTTTATGGTCATGAGGAGGGTTATGTTGGTGACTATTCACCATACACCTATCCTGGTTAAAATTATGAAAGGCTCACTTATCAGTTAAGCCCTGGTGACCCTATCGTCACATGGCCAGAGGGGGCTGTACCCACTTTTGTGACTTTTGCGACTGTCACCTATCTGTTTTGGACTGATAGTCCTGAATGATTATTATGATCATTGTTGGTATTATATCATGCTATATTGTGTTTTCTTGCTGGGCCTTGGCTCATGGGTGCTATGTGGTGCAGGTAAAGGGAAAGAAAAGCTCACCTAGCCTTGAGTGGAGAGCTTAGGTGGTGATGTGTACATATGCGGCCGCTTAACCACCACGGCCAAGGAGTTCTCAGAGGAACTAGGGTGCTTACCCTATTTTGCCGCTTAGGTCGGCGGGATTGTAAATTTGAAACAGTAATGACCATTTAGTACTGAGAACAACTTGTAAATGTTTTTATTAGCTCTGCAGAGCAATTTATAATATAAACTATCCTTCCCTTTTATTGATTGTCCACCTTAACCTGTTAATCACATTTAGAGCACGTTTTTAACCAAAGGACTCGGGTAGTGGGTCAAATTTCTGGTTCACCGATCACCGTAACTGTTCTGGGGTAAAAGGGCGTTGTAGTAATATCCTTCCATTTCCACTCAGGAATACCCAAATGTTGTAGCACCCTGCTGGTCGCTGATGTTTCGCCTTCACTTGCTGACAGGTCAAACACCTGGCCACGTACTCAACCACATCCTTCTTCATCCCAAGCCACTTGTACAACGTTCGTAGATCCTGATACATCTTTGTGGTGCCTGGATGAAGTAAGTACGGCGTAGTATGGGATTGATCTAGTATCTCACATCTAATCCCCATATCAGTCAGAACATAGATCCGACCCTGATACCGTAACAAACTAACCTCAGAAATAGAATAGTCCTTAGCCGCTCCCGCTAAGACATTCCCTCTAACTTCCTGTAACTGTGCATCTACCAACTGACCCTCCTTAATTCACTTCAGCAGGGTCGACTGCAAAGTAATATTGGCCAACCGGCCCACCACTAACTCTATCTTCGCTCTGGACATCTCTTCTGCCAACTCTCTAGATATCTGAGTGGAACTAAACAACTGTCCCGGGCCTCTCTGGCTCAATCCATCTGCCACTACATTGGCTTTCCCTGGGTGGAAAAGAATATCACAGTCATAGTCCTTTACCAATTCCAGCCAATGCCTTTGCCTTATGTTTAGGTCCTTCTGGGTGAAGAAGTACTTCAAACTCTTGTGATCGGTGTATATCTCACACTTCTCTCCATATAGATAATGTCGCCACACCTTTAGTGCGAATACCACCACTGCCAATTCTAAATCATGGGTAGGGTACCGCTGCTCATACTCCTTCAGTTGCCGTGATGCATAAGCTATAACTTTCTCATTCTGCATCAACACACAACCCAAACCCAACCTTGACGCATCACAATATACCACAAACTTTCCTTCCTTTGAAGGAAGACTCAGCACAGATGCTGTAATAAGTCGTCGCTTCAATTCTTGGAAACTATTCTCACACTTGTCTGACCAGACGAACTTCAAATTCTTCTATGTCAATTCTGTCATCAGTGCAACAATCCTTGAGAATCCTTCCACAAATCTTCTGTAATAATCCGCTAGTCCGAGAAAACTCCTAACCTATGAGGCGTTCCTTGGCCTCAGCCAATCTCTAACTGCCTTCACCTTAGATGGATCCACCTTAATCCCATCCTCACCAACAACATGTCCAAGGAATGTCACTTCTGGTAGCCAAAACTCACACTTCTTAAATTTGGCGTACAACCGGTGCTCTCTCAACCTTTGCAAGACCTGTTGAAGATGTCGCTCATGCTCTGCCTCTGAACTGGAGTACACTAGGATATCGTCGATGAAGACAATCACAAATCGGTCCAAGAAGTCTTTGAATACCCTGTTCATTAGGTCCATGAAGGCTGCTGGGGCATTGGTCAAACTAAACATCACGACCAGAAACTCATAGTGCCCATACCTCATTCGGAAGGCCGTCTTCGGTATATCCTCGTCCTTGATCCTCAGCTGGTGATAACCAGATCGAAGATCAATCTTTGAGAATACCGTCTTTCCCTGCAGCTGATTAAACAAGTCGTCGATCCTTGGTAGATGGTACTTATTCTTGATGGTCAACTTGTTCAACTCTCTGTAGTCTATACACATCCTCAGAGTCCCATCCTTCTTCTTCACAAGCAATACTGGAGCACCCCATGGCGAGTTGCTAGGCCTGATAAACCCTAAGTCCAGAAGCTCCTGTACCTGTATCTTCAATTCCTTCAGTTCTGCCAGTGCCTTTCTATACGATGCCCTTGACACTGGCTCTGTCCCCGACGCTAACTCAATAAAAAACTGAATCTCCCTGTGCGGCGGCAACCCCGATAAATCCTCAGGGAACACATCCAAGAACTCACGAACTAACCTGTTTTCTCCCACCCTCTTGGCAAAACTCTGGTAGTATCCACCACACTAGCCAGGAAACCTATACATCCTCCTTGTAATAGGTCCCTAGCTTTCAACGCTGATATCATGGGTATGCAGGGTCCACATATCGCACCCACAAACACAAATGGATCCTCCCCCTCAGGCTCAAAGGTCACCATCTTCTTTCTGCAATCAATAGTAGCCCCATATCTGATCACCCAATCGATTCCTAGAGTCATGTCAAAGTCCTCCATACCTAACTCAATCAAGTCTATTGATAGCTACCTACCATTAACCATCACTGGCAGTGCTCTAATCCATCTCCTAGAAACTACCAGTTCTCCTGTAGGCAAAATAGTCCCAAACCCCGCAGTACAGTACTCACTAGGTCTACACAATCTATCAATCAGCTTACTAGAAACAAATGAATGTGTAGCATCGAAGTCAATCAATACAGTAAAAGGAGAGCCAGCGCTAAAAAGCTGACCTGTCACCACCGAGGGACTAGCCTCGCCCTCTGCCTATATCAAGGTAAACACTCGAGCTGGAGTCAAGCTATCCACCTTCCCTGCTTCCCCTATCTTCACTGTTGGGCAGTCCTTCTTGAGGTCTCCCACCACCCCGCACACATAACAGGCCTTGGCCCGACATCCGCCTGGATGGCATCTTCTGCACCTCGTGCACTCTGGGTAGGTCCTCCATGTGTCATTGCATCCCTGGAGACCACCTTGACCCCTCATATCAGGACCGACATCGGTAAAAGTGTCAAGGGTCTTCCTCTTCAAATCACTAGGGCCCCCGCCCCTACCAAACCCAAAATATGGAGGCACTGCCCTGCGAACCTCCCATCTTGCAGTGTTCTCCCTCCAAATCTTGTTCTCCGCTTCCTCAGCAGTAAGAGCCTTCTCAACAGCTTGGGCATAAGTTGTCCCCCCAGGTACTGTTGTAATTCTCACATCTCGGGCTATCATAGCATTAAGCCCTCTAATGAATTTTTCCTGCCTAGCCGCTTCAGTAGGCACAAGGTCTGGTGCGAACTTCACAAGCCTGTCAAACTTCAGGGAAAATTTTGTAACTGTCATGTTGCCATGAACTAACCCCACAAATTCATTCACTTTCGCTACCCTGACGCAACGTTATAATACTTCTGACTGAAAAAATCCTTGAATTCAACCCAACCCAGAGTAGTAACATCTCTAGTCTGTGATACCACTTCACACCAAATGTGGGCATCCTCTCTCAGCATATATGTGGCACAGGCCACCCGGTCATTACCCTCTACCCTCATGAAATCTAGAATAACGGTAATCATACTCATCCACTATTCGCCCTTCAGTGGATCTGGTCCTCCCTCGAAGGTTGGAGGGTGTTGTCTCCAGAACCGCTCATACAGTGGCACCCACCTATTCCCAATTTCTGGTGTCTGCAAAACTGGTGCCACAGCAGGTGGCACAATAGATGCAGTACTCCCTGACGGAGTCTGTTGTCTTAGTAGACAGATCTGGTCTTCCTTGCTCTGAAGCCGGGCTTGCATGTTTGCCATAATCTGTTGCCAGTTCTCAGGGATTGGCTGAGGGTTCTGGCCCTAGTCATCCTTTCTAGCCTCGAACCCAATGTCGACTAATAGAATAGATCGCCTTGGACGCATAGCTATCCAAGTTAATCTGCATTCAACAACTCAATGGTCAGACTATGATGACAGGGTAATATTCTTTCCATAATCCACCATTGGAACATAACCAATTACAAGCAAACAAGATATAACAATTATCCAAATATTCATTCACATGCAACGACAATGCTAAATAGCATGCCTCAAAATCATCACACAACAATCAAGGGCCAGGCCCTATCAGTATCTCATGATCCCTATTACTCAAACATATAAAAGCATTCATATCCTTTCCAAACACTTAAGCATATAAACATGAATATACAATTACCAAACCCTGAGTCAAGCTTGTCTTTAGCGGCGAGTGTACATGTCTAGCAGTCTTCAGGAACCCTTAAACCTAGACCGCTTTGATACCAAGTTGTAACGCCCTAGATAACCAAGAATGTTACACTGTGTGTTTATAAAGGTGCAAGACTTGCTAATCAAGTCGTTTAATTAAAAATGTGACACTAGAACCATAATCGAGTTAGGGTTAAAATATTTTGGTCACAAATAGATAAATTTCATTTAATTAAACATTTGGTACATGGGATCCCAAAAAAAAAAAAGAAGGGTTTAAAGGAAAGGTTACAAAATTTAAAAAGTCATATACAATCACAAGCCACTCTAATGGCAAAATACACATTTTAGGTTTAACTGTCCCTGTACTATCCCTTGACCGTGGCGGACGAGCAGCTGACTATGTACATCCCACCCCCAGAGCTCTCCAACATAGGATTGGTCCACCTTACCCTTGCCTTTAACTGCACCGCGTAGCACCCGTGCGCCAAGGCCCAGCAAGAAAACCATTTAACATAGCACAAACAATACAGACAATCAAATGATCCATCAGACAATTAACCAAGTATTCAGCATGTTATAACAGACACATAATCAGTGATCGAAATCAACGAATCACAAGCCATTCATCTCAATATTCAATAAACCATAACATCAACTTAACAATAATAAACATATCATACTCATTATACAATACTCAAGGTACCCTCTAATTAACCCACTGACTCCGGCTCACTTAGGCCAAGCTCAGTGATTACTTAGCTAACCTCAGCTCTCAATGGCCGAGCCGCATCCTGTGCGCAAATATCAGTCCCGACACTCTTAGGCCGTTTATTTCATGCTCACATGGCATATCATAATCATACATAATTTTTATTCAAATATAGGGAACCCTAGTCCCAACACAGCCACACAAAAGGGTGTAGTTTTCTTACCTTTAATTTCGAGCGGAGAAGGTGAAATGGTTTCGAGGACGATCCTTAGCCTCGAGGCTTGGTGATAAACCTCAAATTGTGACCCAACTTCCAGCAGAAACCTTCACACCAACTTATCTCAACTCCCTAAATTTTTCCTCTGCTTTCCAGCTCCAATTCCAGCTTAATTCCCCTCCAACTCTTCAAAGATCACCAGCCCCAAAGACAAGCCTAGGCCCCTTCTTGATTCTTAGCTTCAAAGTCCCACAAGGGAGAGTGAGATAGAGAGGGAAACATGAGAGATGAGAGAGAGAACCTTTTCTTTTTCTTTCCTTGAGTTACTTCTACAATTTTCTGCTTTGTTCTAAGAAAATGCCGAGTATATCCTTAGACTTAGGAAAAGACTATTTTGGCCTCCCAAATAAAACTAATCCTCTACTCAATCTAAGGATATAATAGTCTTTTGTTCCCAATTCCTGCTAATTCCTTGAGTGTTCCTAATCTTTACCACTTAAATCCCATCATCCAATTAATCACCAATTATTTACCCAATGTCTAATAATTCCCGATATATTTTCTAAATTCCTGAAAATACCCCTAGGCTCCCCTGAGCCGGGTATAAATCCCCACCGTGACTATTTTGCCAATCCGCTCACTAGGACCGTCTTGAGCCATATACTGCAAATATATTCACATAATAATGCGGTCTTAACAATTTACCACAAGTAATCACATTTATGCCCTCAACGGGCCAAAATTACAAATATGCCCTTGTAAACTAAATAGGGCCCACATGCATATTTAATTCTCATAAACATTCATTTCAATTATCCACATAATCATATAATCATGCATTTAATCATAAAATCACGCATAAACCAATTATGCCGTCCCGACATACTAATAAAGACCCTTAAGCCTTACTAGTAATTTTGGGTCGTTACAAAGTATGTATTTGTTGAAATAAATTATTGTATGATGTGCATGAAGTTCTCTTGCTGGGCCTTGACTCACGAGTGCTCTGTGGTGTAGGTAAGGGCAAGGAAAAAGGTTGAACAACCATGAGTTGGAGGGCATGGAGTGGTTTGTACATGTTTGGCGTACCTGGCCGCCACAGTTGGGGTTGTTTTGAGGAACACATGATAAACGTTTGATTTTTTCGCTTAGGTCGAATGTACCATACGTTTGGATTGTAAATGTATTTCAAAACTAGTACTTTGGGATCCTGATGTAACATTTTTACAAATTTTAATGAACGACCAACTCTTTATATTTAATGTTCGTTAAATGAGTCTTTATTTTGATTTAATCACACTTTTTAACCTAAAACCTCGATTAGCGAGCTAATGGGACATTAATAAATCACTAGGTAATGGTTCTAAGGTAGTAGGGTGTTACAACTTGGTATCAGAGAATGCCAAGGTTTATGGTTCCTGGAGATTGACTGAACACGTACACTCGTTGCCAGAGACAAGCTCGACTCAGGGTTGGTTGGTATTAAATGCAATAATTATTTAACTACTTATTTGAGTTGCCTTATCTGCTAGAATAGGGAGCATGATGGATATGTTTGTGTTTTGTGGGATTGAGGTTTGATGAGTGATAAATGAGTATTTTGGATTTGTGTCCTAGTATGTGTTGTTAGGATTAATGCCCTAAAAGCATGTAAAAATATTTTATTGTTTTTAAATAAAAGTACAATTTTATTATATTTGAATGTTATAATTATTGTCTGAATTAGTTATGTATTAATATCAAGAAAATTCCTTATTCATTCATGAGAATATGATCTTGTATTAGTATGAGAGAATTAAGATCATATATAATGAATAAAATAGTCAGTAACATATTAAAGTAAGGAATCTTTAATGAATGATTACTACTACGGTTTGTTAAGCATACAAGATGCAAGTAATCTAGATTCAGATTACTGATGTGGATAGCTATCTTAGTAAAGGTGCTATATACAATAGAGATTATATATGACATGACCGATGAGAATTAACTATCTTTATAAACTTGCTGTTTGAAATAAAGATTTAATTCTTGTCATAATAGATGATCATTGTAGATCAGTCTAAATCATGAGTATTCATGAACTCCTGTTTATGTTTATTGGAACTTTTGATTCACTCGTTAAGGTCTCTTAAAACAATGAGGCTAATGACTTTTGTATTAGAGATTTAATATCATGGATGGCTGGGTTGACTTGAATTACAATATTGGAATCCATGCTTTCCTAACTGATCAAATATTGGTTCCCTTAAGGGTTGACTCTGGAACTGAATAGTTATTGAGCTCAAATCTATAATTAGATTATAGATTAATTATTCTCTAGTGAATTAATGGTACTTAAGGATCAAGAAGTAATTAGAAGGGTAAAATGGTAATTTTGACCAGCTCTAATTAACGAACCAATAATGCAAGACAAAACTACATATATTGATCATATCAATGGACTACTAGAGAAAACTCTATAAATACTTAGAGTGCAATTCTATATTTATAGTGGAGTAATCATGAAATTAATAAATAAGATTATCAGATAAAAGAGTTTAATTAATAATCTGATGTATTGGAGCTTCGTATTATAGGTCCATGGTCCCCACCTCTGTCCTACACTGTCAAGGGTAAGGATGTCAAAAGAAATATTTTTTTAAGAGAAAGGACTAAATTGCAAATGAGTTAATTTTCTAGGGCAAGGAAATGATTATTTGATAATTATGGGTAATTGATTAATTATTAATTAATTAATTATTTAACTATATAGTTTTTATTTTGAAAAACTATAGGTTAAAATTAATATTAATCTTGTTTGGAATAATATAAAGAGGGAAAATAATAAATATCTTATTTATAATATGATATTTATTTATTTAATTTAAAACTAATATTTTAAGATAAAATTAATTTTGAATTAACTGATATTTATGTTGGAATAAATATCTTGTCTTAAAAGTTGATTTAATAAACAAATGAGAAAATTAGGGCAATTCTAATAGGGCTGGGTGACACACACTGTATTGTACAGTGTGTGGCACCTAGCATTAGGGATTTTATCCTTGGGATTTGAATTTCAAATAAATTTGTTTAATCAGTTATTTAAGTATTCTTTTAAAATATGATTTAAATCGATAATTAAATGAAAATATCTAATTAGTTTTAATTTGAAGTATATTTTAATTAAATAAAGACTATTTAATTAGATTAAATATCTTTATAAATTTGATATATGTGATATTCAGAAGAATGATGGATAATCAGACTCCCTCTCTAAAGCGATAGTTTTCTCTAAACCTAAAAACTATTCTAAACTCTCTCTCTCTCTCTGTCAAAACTCTCTAGATCTCATGTGTTGAGTACGTATAGGGAGTCACATAAATCAACCTTTTGAATTCTACATGCTCGCACACATCCTTATGTGTTTGTGTATTGGTCTGGAAGATCAGGATGTGAGATCTTAGAACACTGGATAAGAAGATCGTTGATTTATACAAAAAGACTCAATGACACTTGATAGGCTACAAGAAGTAATCCCTGATCTATTTGTATGTGATTTTATATTTATATATGTATATGATCCTGGCTAGTATTAATATTTATTAAAATGGGTCCATATATTCCGCTGCCTGCCTTTGATTTGATCATTTAATACCAACAATTGATACCAGAGCAATCTATACATATATATATATATTAAATACTGTGTGGGTTTCTTGAATTTTTATATGTATGTTGATATGTATATTGAATGGATGGATAATTTTTTCGAATGTATGATTGAATGACAAATCGTTAATTATATGGTGCTGTTGGGTTAGGATTTTATTGTTTTTTTCTAGATCTTGTGTAAGCCATAAAGGGCATAGGTTTTTTGCAAAATTATTTTAAAAAAAAACTGTACACAAGAGATGAGGAGGAACCTGAGCCATGCACCTAAGAGGCACACGGCCCGAGCCCCTGCTCACCTTCACGCACACGTAGGCCCAAGCCTCCACCTGGCGCCGCGCACCAGACGCACCCCTGCCCTGCGGCTCCCAGCGTGCAGCCTTGCGGCTCCCAGCGTGCAGCCCCGTGGCTCCCTGCGTGCAGCCCCGTGGCTCCCTGCGTGCTGCCCCATGGCTCCGAGTGTGCACCCAGCGCCCATGCGCGCGCGCACCTGCCTGCCTCCACGTGCGCCAGGCCCATGCGCTAGGCTCCTGGCCGAGCTGTTGCACGCCAGCCTGCCACCCACCCGAGCCCTTGGCTCCTTGTGCCACCGACCCTAGGGCACCATTTTTGTGCCCAAAACCCTAATTCTTAAGTTGTTATAAAATATATTTTATTTAATTAATTTTTAAATTATTTGAATTTAAAAGTTTAATTATCTTATTTTATGTCATTAGAAAATAAAATATCTTTTAGTTGGTTAAGATATTTTAATGTCTTAAGTTTAAATAATTATTTGAATTTGATTCTTTAATTATTTAAATTCAACTAAATTAAAAAAATGACAAAAATAATTATTTAATTAAAAGTTAGTTTTAATTAAACAAATTAATTAGAAAATTTGTTTCTAATTAATAAGTTGGGCAAAACAAAGTTCCTAAAGATTAGCAAGAAAGTGTAAAGGAGAGGAGGAGCATTCTTGGAGAGTCATGAAAGCTACATAGGCTTAGATTGCAATTTTATTTCTAATTTTTCCAAATGGTTGTAAATCTTAGAAATACCCATTAGTACTCGGTTCATCATTTATTCTTTATATATTTATTTAAATAAATATTCATTGATGTTTGATTGGTAACATGATCATGCATTAGTCAATTACATGCCATTCATGAAACCCCACACAGTTTCTCATTAATCATGCATCTTTTAGAAATATGATTATCTAGGATTGTCCTATTTGTTTATATGAATTGTTTTTGGTGAAATCAATTGCATGTAAACTACTAAGTATATAATTAGTTAAAAATTGGTAACTCACACCATAATAAAAGAAATTGTTTTTATAGGCCTTTAAGAAAACCAACTTTATGTAAAAAGCGTTTTAGTAAAGTTAGATGAATGTAATGTGTAATTATTTAGATCACATTAATTATAGAAACAAGCTCTTTTATAATTATGTTTTTTTGTAATTAATTACAATAATAGGGTTATTAATAAACTAGTAATTAATTTGGAATTAATTGATTAGTTTAATAAAATACATTAAATCTAAAATAGTAAGTGAGAGAAGGTGAACATCTCAATGTGACCTATGGTCTCCATTATTAGTACAACACCGTGAGATCGGAATAGGGCCTCGAGGCGGCTTTGTTTCCGTCCCCCTAAGGAAGGTTTCTAGACATATCAATACCAAGGTTGGCTTCTTACGAAGATAGGAGGAAGTGATGTATTTTAGGCTTGACCGACCCTAAGGCAGTACTCTCTAAGATAATTCATGAAATCTGAAATAATGGGTTACACTTACAAAGATGTAATTAAGCTTTTGTGGTGGATAATTGCATCTTGACCAAACCAGAAGTACTTTATATTCAAAAGAGAAAATTAAGAGTTATTTTAAGTTTTATATTATAAAGATAAGATTGTCTTATAAGCTATTTGAATTTAACTTGACTGACCCTAAGACGACACTTTATTTGTTGGGTAGTTTTATCGTGGAAAAGTAAATGTTAATTTGTTTTTTAATTGTTGCATTCATGCATCATGTTTATTTTCCAAAACATTGATATTTTTTCAAATGATAATATTATTGTTTTTTTATTTATTTCAGTAATGTCGAACGACGGCAATCCAATAATCACTTTACTATCACTTGAAAAACTTAATGGAGATAATTTTATAAGATGGAAATCAAATCTAAATCTTATGTTAGTCTGTGTATAACACCCTAGATAGCCAAGACCGCTACACTGTGTACTTATAAAGGTGCAAGACTTGCTAATCAAGCCATTAATTTAAAAACGTTTCACTAAACATGTATGAGCTAGGGTTAAAAAGGTTTTGGTCTCAAAAGTTTCATTTGATATAATTAAACTGTTATATACATGGGATCCCAAAAGGAACAGAGTTAAAAGGTTGGGTTACAGACTTCCAAAATAATACAAACAACTGTTAGCCATACTAAGGCAAAATGGACAATCTTTGGGTCTCGCGTCCCTGCCTAAACCTCAACCGTGGCGGCTGAGCAGCTGGCCATGTACATTCTGCTTGCAAAGCTCTCCTAATCAAGACTGATCAAGTTTGCCCTTGCCTTTACCTGCACCACGTAGCACCCGTGAGCCAAGACCCAGCAAGAAAACATGTGCAACACAAATAGTAATAACAAATAGTAAATTCACTAAGCATGAACTCTCATCAAATAATTCACATTAATCATTTAGCATTTATTTAGAATCATAGATGAAATCAAACACTTATAACACTCATATCACATAACAATCAGGGTTGACAACTTAGGCCGCACCCTCTGTTTACCCCACTGACTCCGGCCCGCTTAAACCGAGCTCAGTGCATATTAAGCTGTCCTTGGCTACCAGTGGCCAAGTCGCGCCCTGTGCGCTAGTGTAACCCTTGGCACCCTTAGGCCCTTAGTTCACTAATTAGCTTGCATGGCATAATACCATCTTTTCAAGCATACACAACAGGGAACCCTTAGTCCCATCACAGATATTCAACCAGGTGCAGTTTTCTTACCTTTGATCTTTGCGGTTTCGGATTACGAGCAACGCTCCTCAAGCACGACCCGTTCCTGAGCCTAAGCTTTTATCACCTAGTCACAACCAAGGTATAGGGTTCCATTAATATTCAAATTAGGGTTTTTGGTTACAAAACTAACTTCCGGGAATCCGAATTCCACCAAGCACGGTGGTGAAATCGATCCCGAGCATTCTAGACCACATTCCCATGCCTAAAATCCCCAAATGTTCAAGTGTGCACCCAAGGGCTGCGGCTCTTGAAGCTTAGCCGCGGCCCTGCCCTCAAAACAGAACCAAGGGCTTGCCTGGAGGGAGACACGCGCCGCGACCCTTGCAATGGGCGCCGCGGCGCTCACCCTTGGCCGAGCCTCCTTGGCTCATCTTCATCCTAGGGCCGCAACACTCTAGAACAGAGCCGCGGCCCTTCCCTTCGAGCCCAAAATTTTCACCATTTCAATCCTTAAAACCTTACCCAAAATCACCCAAAGCTTCCTAATTCAAAAACAAACATTCCCAACACTTTTAGGATGACTTTAGCAACATAATTCAACAAAAAACTCAGCCTAAAACTCATAGAAATCCATGTTTCAATCTCTGAAACTCAAGAACCTCAAAACACCCAACTAGCCATGCAAAACTCGAATTTACACCTCTAATCATGAATTAGAGCTTACCTCTTCAGTTGAACTCCTTCTCTAAGCAAACTCCCAGCTAAGTCTCAAGTTTATCAGCTCAAATTCAACCTTAAACATTAACAATACAATCATCTCAGTACCCAGCTAAGAACTCAAAGCTTCTAAATTCAAAACACAGTTTAATTCTTACCTTAGCCTTGATTAGGTGTTGAATAATCTCTGAGCCAAGCTTCAAAATCCCCCACTGAATTCCCAGCAATTCCCAGCTCAAAGTCCAGCAAAATTCCCAATTTCCCCCCTTGTGGTTTGCCTAGTTTCCTTAAGAGAGTAAAGAGCTGAGAAGGAAAAGAGAAAGGTTGGTCTATTTTTAGTTCTACTATTTTCCTTAAGTTTATCTTATCCCGTTAAGTTAAACCCGAGGCTCGGGTGCCAGAATTGTCCCCGAGGGCAAAACGATAAATTTCCCCAATATTCCCGCCTAGACTTCCTAACCTCAAATATATCTCCATATATATATATTTTCATATCCCGATAGTCTAAATAGCTACCCGATACCTAAAACACCCCTGACTTATTCAAAGTCAATTGCTAAACCCTGTTGTGACTTTTCCCCGCTATCTAGGCCTAAGATCGCCTTGAGTCGTGCTCTGCAGACCTACCCACATAATAATGTGGTCCTCACAATACCACATATATATCACATTAATACCAATATAATCATACAAGCATTATTAATCATATAATTATGCATTTATATCTATAAAATCATTCAAATCACATTAAACCCAATAATGCCCTCCGGACACACTAATCAAGACCCTTAAGCCTCATTAGCGAATTTGGGGTCGTTACACTGTGAGAACCACAAATTTTTCATGACTGAGGAATGTCCTGAAGAGCCTGCTGCCATTGCCTGAAGAATGTTCAGATCAAGTATGATGCCTGGATTCAATCCAATAATAATGAAAAGTGTTACATGCTTGTGAGCATGAATGATGTTTTGAGAACAAGGCATGAAACCATGGAAACTGCATTTGAGATAATGGTTTCTATGCAAGCCATGTTTGGGCAGCAGTCTGATCAAAGTAGACACGAGGCTACTAGAACCTACATGACTACTAAGATGAAGAAAGGTTTTTCTGTTTGTGAACATGTTTTACACATGATTAATGTGATGCATGAAGCGGAAATACATAGGGCCATAATTGATGAGCTTACACAAGTAAGCATCATACTGGAATCACTTACTCCTGCCTTTTCTGTGTTCACCACCAACTATATTATGAATAAGTTGGAATTCAACATGACCCAGTTGTTGAATGAACTGCAGACATTTGAGTCTCTTAACAAATCCATTACAAAAGAGACTGAAGCAAATGTGGTGGAGGAGAAATCTTCAAACTCTGAGGAGAAATCCAAGAAGAGAAAGAAGAAAAATAATAAGGTCAAAGGAAAGGGCAAAAAGTCCAATAAAGGCAAGAAGGCACCAAAAGCCAAGGAGAACAAAATTGACAACAACTCCAAGAAGAAAGAACCAAAAGGAAAATGTTTCCACTGTGGAGTTGAAGGTCACTAGAAGAGAAACTGCAAGAAGTATTTCTCTGAGCTAAAAAAGAAAGGTAAATGTGATTTACTTGTACTTGAAGCTTGTGTAGTGGAAGAAGATGTGTCATCCTAGGTTTTAGATTTAGGAGCCACTAACCATGTTTTTTCTTCCATGCAGATACTTGATTCATCAAGGGAGTTGGCAGATGGCGAGGTGACCATGCTAGTTGGAAGTTGAGCGCTCGTTTCAGCAAGAGCAAAGGGAGCAGTCCGTTTAAATTTTGGGAACAATTATTTAGTTTTGAACAATGTTTATTTTATTCCTGGATTTTCTAGAAACTTAGTTTATTTATCTATGCTGCATGGGCAATTTTTTGATATTTCTTTTAATAATAATGCGATTGTTATTTCAAAGAATGGTTTCAAAATATCTCAAGCAGAATATAATAACGGACTGTATATGCTCAAACCAAATGAACAAATGCTCAATAATTAAGATTATTTAAAGTAGCAAAACCATAGGGTAACAAAAGACAGAAAGTTTCAAACGAGGATGGAGCAAATCTTTGGCATCTTAGACTTGGTCATATAGGTCTAGATGGGATAAACCGGTTAACAAAAGATGGACCTTTGAGAGAACTAAAAGTTGGAACTCTTCTGATTTGTGAACCTTATCTAGAAGGAAAAATGACCAAACATCCTTTCTCAGCGAAAGGCAATAGAGCCAAAGAACCTTTGGAGCTGATCACTTAAATCTACATGAAAGTATACATGGTTGTGTCAAGTAATAAATTCTTTAAGAACAGAGATCGTCCCACAGAGACTATTAACCAATTACCAATAATTGCTTTTCAATTTCTATTTGGTGATTAAATTTAAGATGAATAACTAAAATTAAGATGAATAATTCTAAACTACGAACACAATTTAAATAATTGTAAACAGAACAATGAATCAACGGATTAAAAATCAATAATAAAAAGCCTAGGGAATTAATTTCATCAACTATTCATTCTATTAATTTTACTAATTAGTTCTAAATCTCTTCTTCCTATTCTAATAGAAGGTTAACATAAATAGATTCCTATTCTTTTTCAAGATATAAGATCTCAACCTATATGCAGGTTTTCTACATCCCTGTGATAAACTTAAACATATAGAAGGCATTAAACACGGAAACCTAATTACTACACAAGTCATACAGGTACTTTCGTCCAATATGCAACCTATGTCTATATAACGATAGCATATTCAATTCGCATCTTTCGAATTTTGAATTAAACTCATTAAATCAAGCAAATATTGATCAAGTATTTACTAGCATTAAGCAAACATTATATAGATTATAATAGAGGAAAAGTATCAATAAAACATCATTATAAAATTAAATCAAAATTCAAGCGACTACATTAATCCCTAGATAAAGGATTTAGTTCATAGATAACATAATGACAATAGAATTCATATAATTGTTCATGAAAAATAACCTAAGAAAGAAATTAAGATGAAGAATAAATCTAGAAAGTAATAAACCAGAAAAAGAAATCTAAATACAATAATCACAACAGTCTTTTCTAAAACTAGGGTTTATAAAACTAATTAGCCTCCTCAAATTTGCAGAATAGTGTCGCTTAAATAGATTCCCAATGCCCACAAGTGAAAAGAACGTTTTGTATTTCTAAAAATAACTTAAAATTTCAAAATCGCGTCGATAGCACTGTTGCGCTGATAACAAAGCCAAATTCCATAAAAAAATTCATGTACTAGCACTGTAGTGCTATAATCAGACTCCAAATAAATATCAACTAGTGCTGTAGTGCTACTTACAGAAACACAAGCCTTCAAAACAACAAATGAGTGTTGTAGCGCTACTATGCTAGCGCTGGGGCGCTAATCACAATGACTTAACTCAAACTCTTTGCTTCCAAAACGACTCGATTTTCTCCAAAATTGCTCCATTTTCTCCCACTTTTACCTCATTCATCTCTTTTCACCTTCTTAACATCAAAAACCTAAAACATGAACAAACAAGCATAAATCTGCGATAAAATAGCCCTAAACTAATGAAAACCTTCCTAAAAACTAGACCATAAACGAGCCTAAAACTCATTTATCAGGAGCTTGTACATAGCGATGTTTGTGGTCCAATAAATGTACAAACAAGAGGTGTGTATGAGTATTTCATCACTTTTATTGACGATTACTCAAGATATGGTCATACTTACCTAATGCTTAGGAAATCTAAAACATTTGGTAAGTTTCAAGAATTCAAAGCTGAGGCTGAGAAGCAGTTAGGTAAGACTCTAAAGACACTTTGATCTGATCGAGGTGGAGAATATTTGGATTTATAATTCAAAGATTTCTTGCTGGAGCATGGTATTCTATCCCAACTCACAGCACCAAGAATGCCACAACAAAATAGTGTTTCTGAAAGAAGAAACATGACCTTATTAGACATGGTCAGATCTATGTTAAGCTACTCTTCACCTCCTCTCTCATTTTGGGGATATGTACTTTAAACGGCGATGTACATTTTGAATGTAGTCCCATCTAAGACCATTAGAAAAATGCCACTGGAACTGTGGAATGAAAACAAACCTAGTTTGCACCATTTCCGCATTTGGGGCTGTCCTGCTCATGTTCCTTAGACCTAAATCAGGGAAACTTGAATCAATGTCAGAGGTGTGAATTTTTGTTGGCTATGCTCCAGAAACAAGAGGTGGCTATTTCTATAGTCCGAAAGATCAAAAGGTATTTGTTTCCACAAATGCGACCTTCCTTGAACATGACTATATGAATAACTATAAACCTCGGAGCAAGGTAGTATTGGAGTAACTCACAGTTGATAAGATTCCATCACAATCTTCTTCATCATTAAATGATAAATGACAAACCGAGGAAACCATGATTCTTGGAAAGAAAACCCTGGTGCAACGTCGTAGTGGGAGGATTGTGAGACAACCTGTTCGCTATAAACATGAGGCACATGTCCTTGTTTTTGATACAAACAAGGACGTTCCATTAACCTTTAAAGAGGCAATGGATGATCCTGAAAAGGAGAAATGGACAAAAGCCATGAACCAAGAAATGGAATCAATGTATTCCAATTCTGTCTGGGAACTTGTGGATCCACCTGAAGATGTCAGGCCCATAGGGTGTAAGTGGATATACAAGAAGAAAAGAGGTGTAGATGGGAAAGTAGAGACTTTCAAAGCGAGGCTTGTAGCCAAAGGATACACTCAGATAGAAGGTGTTGATTATGAAGAAACATTTTCTCCTGTGGCCATGCTCAAATCCATTTGTATCCTCTTATCCATAGCGGCTGCCAATGATAATGAGATATGGCAAATAAACGTCAAGACAACATTTCTGAATGACTATCTTGATGAAAGTATCTATATTGTACAACAAGAAGGGTTCATAGAGAAATGGGAAGATCAAAAGGTGTGCAAGTTGCTGAAATCCATTTATGGATTAAAGCAAGCATCTAGATCTTGGACTATCACTTTTGATGAAACAATTAAAACATATGGCTTTGAACAGAATGTCGATGAAGCATGTGTGTATAAATACATCAAAGGAAAAGTGGTGGTTTCCTTAGTTCTTTACGTTGATGACATTTTGCTTATTGGGAACAATGTAGAGACATTGTCAAACATAAAGAAATGGTTAGCTAAAAAGTTCCAAATAAAAGATTTGGGCGAGGTGAGCTACGTTCTGGAAATCCAAATCCTAAGGGATAGGAAGAACAAGCTCTTGGCACTTTCTCAGGCTAATTATATAAATAAGGTGCTTGAAAGATTCTCTATGGAGAATTCCAAGAAAGGTCAATTACCGATAAGACATGGAATTTCTCTCTCAAAGGAACAATGTCCCAAGAAACCTCAGGAGGAAGAGGATATGAGAAAGTATCCCTATGCTTCGGAAGTTAGGAGTTTGATGTATGCTATGTTGTGTACTAGGCCCGACATATGATATGCAGTTGGGATTGTAATTTGTTATCAATAAAATCCTGGTTTGGAACACTGGATTGCAGTAAAGCACATTCTCAAGTATCTTAGGAGAACGAGAGACTATATGCTGGTATATTCAGGGAGTGAGCTAAACCCTACTGAAAACACTGATTCTGATTTCCAATCAGACAAAGACAGTAGAAAATCAACATCTGGGTCAGTGTTCACTCTTGGTGGAGGAGCTACGTTATGGATAAGCATTAAGCAATCAAGCATAGTTGATTCAACCATGGAAGCCGAATACATAGAGGCTTGTGAAGCAGCTAAGGAAGCGGTTTGGTTAAGGAAGTTCTACACTGATCTAGAAGTTATTCCAGATATGAATAAGCCACCAATCATGTACTGTGACAATAGTGGAGCAGTAGCTAATTCCAAAGAACCTAGAAGCCACAAGAGAGGGAAGCATATAGAAAGCAAAATATCGTAAGAGAGATTGTACACCTAGGTGATGTGACTATTATGAAGATAGAGTAAGAACAGAACCTGGCTGGCCTGTTAAACAAGACGCTTCCTGCAAAGTCGTTCATGGGTCATGTGCGCAATATGGGATTAAGGGAAATGCCTCACTTGCTTTGAGGGAAAGTGGGAGATTGTTAGGATTAATGCCCTAAAAGCATGTAAATACATTTGATTGTTTTTAAATAAAAGTATAATTTTATTATATTTGAATGTTATAATTATTGTTTGAATTAATTATATAATAATATCAAGAAAATTCCCTATGCATTCATGTGAGTACGATATTGTATTAGTCGAGAGAATTAAGATCATATATAATGAATAAAAAAGTCAGTAACATATTAAAGTAAGGAATCTTTAACGAATGGTTACTAGTACGGTTTGCTAAGCATACGAGATGCAAGCAATCTAGATTCAGATTACTGATGTAGATAGACATCTTAGTAAAGGTGCTATATATAATAGAGATTATATATGGCATGACCGATGAGAATCAATTATCTTTATAAACTTGCCATTTGACGTAGAGATTTAGTTCTTGTCATAATACATGATCATTTGTAGATCAGTCTATGTTGACGTGGTTTTTCACCAACAGTGAATTATGAAAATATAGCTGGGATGGATTGGTGCTAAATGATAAACCATAGTAAGAAAATGATACTTAAAAATACTAGAAATGAAATATCAAGAACACTCGTTCCTTTTTACGTGGTTCGAAGGTTAAAATCCCCCTAGTCCAAGAGTCTGTATTATTATTGTATATCTCTCTATATTTTGACAGAGTATTTGAATTACAGAAAAAAACCAACCCCCCCCCCCCCCCCAACATCCGAGGTCTCGGTATTTATAGAAAAAAAAAATCCCTGGGTAGGCGTTGGGGTCATCACGTGAATACAAATCCCTCATGTGACCTGTCTCGCACTAATGATGAATATTACAATTTATATTAAGGTATGGTCTAATCATTAGGTAAAACTGATCATGGGTCATCTGGCATAATCGGACATGTGATGTCTGATCATGCACGATTATAGTACGTGTCCAGGAATTCAGGGATAAACGGACATGTGATGTTTGATCACGCACGTTTATATAACGTATCCAGGTTTATAAATATCCATGGACATGGCAGATCTTTAGCGTACCCCGAGTTGAGCGTAGCATCAGCTCGTGTCTCAGATGCTTTGCTTCATAAGTGTTTCTAGATCATGCCTATTGCTTTGTATTCATCAGCTCGTGCTATTTACCTGGGGAATCGCGCTGCCCTTACAGAGGAAATATGAACTTGTGGATCATCCATTACAGTCCTTGGCTAGCCCACTGTATGCAGGTTGTCTAAAAGGCTCGTGCTGAATTTTAGGATGTACAATCTAAATCCTGAGTATTCATGAACTCCTATTTATGTTTATTGGATCTTTTGATTCACTCAATACGGTCTCTTAGAATAATGAGGCTAATGACTTTTGTTTTGGAGATTCAATATCATGGATGGTTGGGAACTTGAATTACAATATTGGAATCCATGCTTTCCTAACAGATCGAATATTGGTTCCCTTAAGGGTTGATTCTGGAACTGAATAGTTATTGAGCTCAAATCTATAATTAGATTATAGATTAATTATTCCCTAGTGAATTAATGGTACTTAAGGATCAAGAAGTAATTAGAAGAGTAAAACGGTAATTTTGACCAGCTCTAATTAACGAAGTAATAATGGAGGACAAAACTACGTATATTGATTATATCAATGGACTACTAGAGAAAACTCTGTAAATATAATTCTATAAAAACTTAGAGTACAATTCCATATTTATAGTGGAGCAATCATGGAATTAATAAATACGATTATTAGATTAAAGAGTTTAATTAATAATTTGATTTATTGGAGCTTCGTAGTATAGGTCCATGGTCCCCAGATCACCTCTATCCTACACTGTCAAGGATAAGGATGTCAAAAGAGAGATTTGTTTAGAGAAAAGACTAAATTGCAAAGGAATTAATTTTCCAAGGCAAGGAAATAATTATTTGATAATTATGGGTAATTGATTAATTGTGAATTAATTAATTATTTAACTATATAGTTTTTATTTTGAAAAGCTATAGATTAAAATTAATATTAATCTTGTTTGGAATAATATAAAGAGAGAAAATAATAAATATCTTATTTATAATATGATATTTATTTGTTTAATTTAAAACTGATATTTTAAGATAAAGTTAATTTTGAATTAACTGATATTTTTGTTGGAATAAATATCTTGTCTTAAAAGTTGATTAAATAAGCAAATGAGAAAATTAGGGCAATCCTAATAGGGCTGGGCGACACACACTGTACAATACAGTGTGTGGCGCCTAGCATCAGGGATTTTATCATTGAGATTTGAATTTTGAATTTCAAATAAATTTGTTTAATCATTTATTTAATTATTCTTTTTAAATATGATTTAAATAGATAATTAAATGAAAATATCTAATCAGTTTTAATTTGAATTATATTTTAATTAAATAAAGATGATTTAATTAGATTAAATATCTTTATAAATCTGATATACGTGATATTCAGAAGAATGATGGATAATTAGACTCTCTCTCTAAAGTGATAGTTTTCTCTAAACTTGAAAACTATTCTAAACTCTCTCTCAGTCAAAACTCTCTAGATCTCATGTGTTGAGTACATCTAGGGAGTCAGATAAATCAACCTTTTGAATCCTATGTGTCCACACACGTCCTTGTGTGTTTGAGGATTGGTCTGGAAGATCAGGGTGTGAGATCTTAGAACACTGTATAGGAAGATCGTTGATTTATACAAAAAGACTCAAGGACACTTGATAGGCTACAAGAAGTAATCCCTGATCTATTTGTATGTGATTTAATATTTATATATGTATATGATCTTGGGTGGCGTTAATATTTATTAAAATGAGTCCATATATTTTGCTGCATACCTTTGATTTGATCATTTAAGAACAACATGTGTAATATATGGCTATTGTGTTGTTTGGCCTTGTTATTGCATAGTGCTGGATAAGAGTATCAGGGCTGGTAGGCCAGGCTTTCGGCTGTAGATAGATTGGAAGTTTTGTATCCAAGGCAGTCAACTTGATTAGGCAGTGTGAATGATGGCAGCTGAGGCCAGAATCATTCGTTGGCCCTGAGATTGGTGACATGTGTTTGCTGGCATGAAAGTAGAGATGTAAAAGCAAGAGGAAGAGATTGGGTGGTTGAGATAACGGGTTTTTTCAGGGAACTCTGCCATGTGAGAGCTGGCAACAATGGCAGCTGTTACGACCTAACCCGAGGGTGGAAATAGATGGGAATTACTATATGAAAGATTCCAGATGTGTTATCCTGCAGTTTCTGAGGCAGGTTTGGACCTGTTTAGAGAATAGTGGATGAGCATGGTTAGCTCCATCCTCGGCTATATAGGAGCGAAAGGTAGTGATAGGGTGGCTTGTGCCATGTACATGTTGTGGGAGGATGCACGAATTAGGTGGGAAGTTGTATCCCAGACCCAGAATGTTGTCATGGTGGGTTGGAAGGATACTCAGACAATGGTTCAACGAGAGGCACTACTGTGACACAGTTTGAATTCCAAAGAGCAATGAGTTTATGAACTTGGTTCAGGATGGTAAGATAGTGACAGAGTATGTCAGTGAGCTTGGTAGGTCTGCTGAATTCGTGTTTCATTTGGTACCAATGGATGTGGCCTGGAAGGGAGCGATCCATCCGAGGATTGAACCCTGGGATGGCCTAGAGTATTAAAATGGCTCTAGTGTGGAAGATTGTTACCTATGCTTGGGCAGTAGGGAGGGCCCTTGTTTTAGAGGATGCAGGAGACGGGACCTAGAGTATAAGAGCAGTTGGGCAAAAAGCTCATGCAATGGTATCCCCATTTGCGGGATCTAGTTGGGGTGGAGGCCCAATAACCAGGAAAGAAAGACCCCTGATAGTTTTTGTTGACGTGGTTCTTCGCCAACAGATAATTAAGAAAAGAAGAGAAAGGGATTAGTGCTTAGGTTGAACCATAATAGATAAATGATCTTAGAAATGAAATGGTGACTCAGAATATGTTTTTTAAGTGGTTCAAAGGTTAAAATCCTTCTACTCCACTAGTCAGTATTATTGCTATATACTGGATATTTGATTACAAGGTCTTTCTTACAATATTGAATCCAACCCCTATTAACTCCCAAGGTCTCCATATTTATAGGAGAAGGCACCTGGGAGTTGGTAAGAAGGTCATCCCGTGACCTTCTTACCTATCATGTCAACTCTGTGACATTCATGATTAATTCCTAAACCTGACACATAAGTGTGGTCAAATCAATAGGTAAGGGGATAATGGGCCGCACGACCCAACCCAATCGTGGGTGTCTGAATACGCACGTTCCTGCTATGTGTCCGAGAAGTCAGGTGTATATCAGACACGTGTGTCTGATATATGCACGTTTATCTTGCGTGATTGACTTTATAAAAAGTCACACCCTCCAACTCCAGCTCGTACAACGAGCTGGATGCTTCCCTCGACCTGCGGCCTTCAGAGTCCAAACTCAGTCCTTAAGCAATTTTGGCGAACCCTTAGGTTACCTCGAGCTAAGGAGGCAGGACCTTATGACGACAGATCCGGTCTTGAGGATGTCCACGTGGTAGTCATGATTAGGCCGTATCTCAGCTCGTTGATCAATCCATGGGAAAATCAGGGCGTACATCTGCCCCCAAGCCTCTGCTCATGGTACACGACATCGTGTAGGGCCACAGTAGGGGCTTTTAGGCTTCCCCATGAACTCTTCATATTCCACATTCTACGCAGGCACTGAATACGTACGTCTTCCGAGAACCGCATTTAATGGCCTAGCCTATGCCCAGCCGTCGTTTCATCTTTCGAGTAGAGGGCCTTGGATCCCACATCAGGGCAATCCAACAGCCCTCTTCACGTGACCCTTCATGCACATAAAAAGGGGTGGCCACCTTACGCACGGGCCACCCGTTCATTTGAAATTTTTCAGAAATTTTCCTCTTCTTCTCTCTTCATCTTCAAGAGAAAAAACCCTTTTCTTTCCGACCGCCATTTCTAACGTTCAAGAAGTTCAGGCGCAAAGACTCCTTCGGAGCCTTGGAACCAACTGTTTCGACGAAGCCCCACCCCAGGCGATATCCTCATCCACCTCCCAACCAAACACTCTGTAAGTCTCTTCACTGTGCATGTTTCAAAATTATTTTTTACTGTAGCTTAGGTAAATGTTTACTGTAGCCACATGCAAGGGTTTGCTGGGTTTTGTGGGAATGAAGGGTGAAATCCTTTTAGGTTAGGGTATCTTTGCAGTAGAAAACCGTTTAGGAGCATGGTTTACAGGGTGCATTTTCTGGGGAAAATTTCTGGGTAGGATTTTTGGGATATTAGTTCAAAATATCCAGTATTTTGGATGCAAAACCGGGTAGCTTAGGGGACAAGCTTCACAGGCGGTTTTGCCTTTCTTGCCTATTGGAACTTTCCCTTCAAGGCAAAATTCTAACCTGACCCTCCTGACACACGAATTCCGAGTAATTGGGGATTTTTTGGGAGCACAGGCGCGTGTTCTTAGAACCGCATGATCTCACTCTCCACGAGATGGGCTTACCTCAGCTCGTGTCAAGGAAACATATTGTTCTCAATTTTTAAGTCGCCTTCTTCTAAAATTTCTTCTTTTTATTCGCTAGGCGATC
Source organism: Humulus lupulus (assembly GCF_963169125.1). Lineage (NCBI taxonomy): Eukaryota > Viridiplantae > Streptophyta > Magnoliopsida > Rosales > Cannabaceae > Humulus > Humulus lupulus. The sequence goes on along the minus strand of NC_084795.1, from coordinate 180,512,543 downwards.
AGATGGGACCAAAGAAGAATTCTCCCAAGAAGCCTGTAGGCAGCTCGTCCTCCCGTCAAGACAAAGGAAAGGAGGTGATGGCCAAATCCCCGATCCCCAACTTCGGGCCAGCGGTGGAACAGGAGCTCAAGGTGGCCCCTGATGCGTTCTTTGAGGCGGAGAGGATCGTCTCATAGATTACTGACCAGGCGAAGGTCAACAAAATATTCCTCTCCCATAACATCGGGCTGGGGAGAGTATCCGTGATTTCCCGACCTCCCTTAGAAGGCGAGCGGAGCTGCGCGCCGCTTGACGAGGCATTCTCGGCCTGGAGTGACGAGCATTTTAAGGCGGGGGCCTTCCTCCCGTTGGATCAGTATTTCGCTGACTTCCTCAATTACGTGAAGTTGGCCCCATTCCAGCTCCCCCCCAACTCTTATTGGCTGTTGGCGAGGTTAAGATATTTATTCTTGAAACAGGAGTGGGAGGTCCCCACTCCTGCAGATATTTTGTACTTTTTCTGCCTCAAGGCCAGCCTGGAGCAGCGGGGGCGAGGCGACGAGTTTTATTACTTAACCTGGTTCCCCAACACGGCTGCGGTCATCGAGCTACCCAGCCACCCCAACGACTTCAAAGATCAATTCTTTATGTCGACGGGGTTCCGAAACTGCGAACTCCACTACTTCAATCGTCCTCGTAAGTGCTTTTCAACCTTAGCTCATAAGTTAAGTATCGTTTAGCTCCTCCTATCTCCCTTTCTGACTTAGATTAATCCTACAGCTATCTTCGCGAGGACAGAGAAATCTGTGACCCTCGGGGCCCAGTACGAGACACTGGCGGGCTTGCCCCCCAGTGAGAAGGATTATCGCGTGCTCGTAACAGACGAGAAGATGGTGGCCTGTAAGCTGATCTTCCCAAATCAGACTCTGAACCTAAGGAGGCCCCGGGCGCTTCCCCCAGCTCGCGATACCAGGCCTACCATCGTGGAGGAGGTCGCGGGGGACGAATATGAGGAGGACGAGGTTCCCCTCATGAGGAACAGGAAGCGGGCGCTGGAGGTCGCCCAGAGAACGGACGAGGAGAGGATCCGGTTCGGAGCAGCCGCGGGTCTTTCTGGCCAAGGTAACCCTTACATGTTTTGGAATTTAGATAGGGCCATTTCCGACCCCCGGCTAGATAGGTTCAATCCCAGACAGCTCGTCCAACGTCACCGAAGTGATCCGGACCTGGATACAACCCTGCTTCACTGTGTCGACCAGCTCGTGCTGGATTACCAAGATAGCCGACCTAGGGGTACCATAGTCGTAGATAACACCCTAGCCTTTAGGTCGATCCTATTTGAGGAGTATGGGACCAATATTCGGTCATGGCCATCACTCCGGAGGGGTGCCGTAGCTCTAGGACTTAGGCAATATGTAGAAGAATCTAGCCCGGAACCAGAGTCGGATCTAGAACTTGCGCCAACTCGGGAAACCATAGGTTCTTCTTCTAGCTCGGGGGGTAGGATCCCTTTTAGTATATATATATACTTGAATTTCTCCTTTTCCCCCTTTGTTTTTGTTTTTGAATGGCTGCTAACTTGTGTACTAACCATATCTTTGTTTTGACAGAAGAGATGTCTCAGCCTGGAGGGAGTCTTCGAGTTGCGTTCGCCGGGGGGAATCCCTCAGCCGGAGCCTCTGGGCCCAAAATGAAGAAGCCCTGGACCTTAAAGAAAACCACTGGGACCCCGACCAAGTCTCCTGCAAAGGAGAAGGAGCAGCCCCCCGCCGCTCAGGTCGTGGGAACTGATCCTCCTGCTACAGGGGGGAGCAACATGCCCCCACTCCCTCCGCGAGCTCCGGCCCTCGTTCGGGACACAGGGGCGGAGCCCGGGACTTCGGCAATCTCAACCTCCGAGGTGCGCATCCTGGTTGATCCCCAGGACCTGGAGAAGATCCCAGAGGCCTTCCGGGGGACGGTGTATGAGTCGGCGAACTACGCCGTCAGCCACATATACAAGTTTAACGAGAAGGAGCTCAGGGCCATCGAAACCAGGAGCCCGGTGGGCGTGCTGGAGTCTTCACTGGGCATGGCCCTAACGGTAAGCTAACCCCAACCTCTTGTGGTTTTTGATTATTACACCTTGCCCTGCTTTTCCCTTCTCTTCTTTTTTTTTTCTAAGGCATGTGCCTCTTCGTTTTCGCAGAGCGCCATTGCCCTTCACCGGAGCATCGCCAGGACCAAGGCTCAGCTCGAGGAGATGAGGAGTGAGCACCAGGCGGTTGTGGCCAGCCACCAGACCTCCTTGCAGGCGGCTAAGGACGCCTTGGCAGCCGCGCAGGCCGAGATGAAAGAGGCCCGTCCTAAGCTACAAGAGCTCGAGACCACCAAAGCCGCCCTCGCCGCCTCGTAGGCCGACCTTAACACTGCGAAGGCTGAGGCCAAGGCCGCCCTAGAGGCCGAGCAGGCAACTTCAGGCACCGCCATGGAGGACATGTTCTACCATTGCTGGGCCTATAATTAGGACGCCGACTTCTCCTTCTTGGCAGCGGATGTCTGGGAGCCCTTGTTGGAGAAGTTCAAAGCTCGCCTCGAGAAAGAAGCACCTTCCGAGGCAGGGGAAGTCTCTAGCGCAGCTGAGCAGGGCGAGACGGCGACCTCTAAGGGGCCAAATGGTGGAACCTAGGGCCTTTCCATTCGGTCCCCACTCTTTCTTATTATTTTTTTTTGTTGTAACCTTAGCATGAGGTGTTCCCACCTCGAGACAATTAATTTTTACCTTTGAATTGATTAACTCAATTTTACCTCTACGTATTTCGGTTACAATTTTTTCAAAAACTTAGTTCGCGTTAATTTTTATCAATATCCCGTGCTCTTTAAGAAGAACAATGATCAACAGATTTAAATCAACTTCTAAGTTTTTTTTTTTTTTTTGACCTGGTCATATCCAAGAACTTAATTTGAAAACTTAGTTCGTGTTAATTTTTATCAATATCTCGTGCTCTTTAAGAAGAACAACGATTAATAGATTTAAATCAACTTCTAAGTTTTATGACCTGGTTGTATCCAGGAACTTAATTTGAAAACTTAGTTCGTGTTAATTTTTATCAATATCTCGTGCTCTTTAAGAAGAACAAAGATTAATAGATTTAAATCAACTTCTAAGTTTTATGACCTCGTTGTATCCAGGAACTTAATTTGAAAACTTAGTTCGTGTTAATTTTTATCAATATCTCGTGCTCTTTAGGAAGAACAACGATCAATAGATTTAAATCAACTTCTAAGTCATTAAGGCGACCTGGTTATATCCAGGTACCATATGCCCCCCAAGTAACTGGGAAAGGGTCTTTCGTGGTTACTTTAGATTACACTTGAAAACATGTACAAATATAAACAAAAAGTTAATTTTCATTGTTTAATACATAAAAAATGGCCTTTTAGGCCTTACAAGTGAATCATTGATAATATCTCTTCGAATGGATGGCGTTCCAAGTTCGTGGGACTGCCCCTCCATCTAGCCGAGCTAACTTATAAGTTTCTTCCTTAATGACCTCGATGACTTGATATGGTCCTTCCCAGTTCGGTCCCAATACTCCATCTTTGGGATCCTTTCCGGCCAAGAAAACTCTTCTGAGGACCAGGTCGCCAACGCTAAAGGCGCGATTCTTGACTTTTGAGTTGAAATAGCGAGTGATCTTCTGCTGATAATGGGCGAGCTGGAGTTGCGAGTCCTCTCATCTTTCATCAATCAAGTCTAACGAAGTGCAAAGAAGCTCGTGGTTGCGATCCTGGTTATATGACTGGACCCTATGCGAAAGCACCTTAATCTCCACAGGGACGACTGCCTCACTCCCAAAGGTCAGGGAAAAAGGAGTATGACCCGTAGGAGTCCGATGCGAGGTCCGGTATGCCCAGAGAACCTGGGGGAGCTGTTCTGGCCAGACCTCTTCGCTTTGTCTAATCTCTTCTTGAGGCTCGCCTTTAACGTCTTGTTGACAGCCTCGACCTGGCCGTTCGCCTGAGGATAGTCCACGGAGGAGAAACTTTTCACAATTCCGTACCTCTCACAAAACTCGGTGAACAGGTCGCTGTCGAACTGAGTTCCATTGTCGGAAACAATCTTCTTGGAGAGCCCGAACCGGCAGATAATGTTCTTAACCACGAAGTCAAGGACTTTTTTGGAAGTTATCGTCGCCAAAGGTTCTGCCTCAGCCCACTTCGTAAAGTAGTCGATGGCTACCACGGCATAACGGACCCCGCCTTTTCCAGTAGGGAGGGCGCCAACCAAGTCGATCCCCCAAACTGCAAACGACCATGGGGAAGAGATCATCTTCAGCTCGACTGGGGGAGCTCTTGCAACTGTGGCGAATCGCTGGCACTTGTCACACTTCTTCACGTATGAGATCGAGTCTTTGGATAGAGTTGGCCAGTAATAACCTTGCCTCAGGAATTTTAAGGCCAAGCTTTGCCCCCCAGTGTGATCTCCGCAAAAACCCTCATGCACTTCTTGCAGAATGGCCTTTGCTTCGCCTGGAAGAACACATCGTAGGAGAGGTAGGGAGTGCCCACGTCGGTATAACACCCCGTCCACTACTGTATACCTCGGAGCTTGATACAGCACTCGTCGTGCATCATTACGCCCTTCAGGTAGCTTTCCCTTGATGAGATACTCAAGGATGGGGGTCATCCAGGTCGGCCTGGCGTCGATCATCTCGACCTCCGTCCTGACTTCTTCTATACTTGGTTTTTCCAAGAATTCTATTGGCACTAACCCCAAGGTCTCTGTCTCCCCGGAGGTGGCGAGCTTGGCAAGAGCGTCTGCGTTAGCATTCTGCTCCCGAGGTATCTGCTCGATCGAGCCTCGCTCGAACGCAGACAGCTCAACCTTTACCCTTGCTAGATAGGCAACCATCTTGGGTCCCCGTGCTTGATACTCGCCCAGAACCTGGTTTACCACGAGCTGGGAATCATTGAAGCACTGGACGGAGGTTGCCTTCAGCTCCTGGGCTATCCTTAGCCCGGCCAGCAAAGCTTCATATTCGGCCTTGTTGTTGGAGGCCTTGAATCCGAACCTCAGCGCCGAGTGGAATCTATGTCCTTCAGGGGATATCAAAATGATTCCAGCTCCGGAGCCATTCTCGTTGGATGAACCATCCACGAATATCCTCCATGATGCCTGGGCCGAGGTGACCTGGGGTGAGTCTTCTGCAGGATCCTCCCGGAATGCTGTGCACTCGGCAACAAAATTGGCCAGGGCCTGACTCTTTATAGCAGTTCGCGAAGTGTACAGAATCTCGAACTGGCTGAGCTCGATTGCCCACTTTAACAAGCGTCCCGATGCTTCAGGTTTTTGCAAAACCTGCCTTAAAGGCTGATCGGTCATGACGTGTATTGAGTGGGACTGGAAGTACGGCCTGAGCTTTCGCGAGGCCGTGATAAGGCAGAACGCCAACTTCTCCATCAACGGGTACCGAGATTCAGCTCCGAGAAGTCTTTTGCTGATGTAGTAGACTGGCTTCTGAATCCGGTCTTCTTCCCGGACCAATACGACACTGGCTGCATCCTCCGTGACAGCCAGGTAGAGAAAAAGAGGCTCTCCTGCTTTTGGTTTGGATAGTACGGATGGCTCGGCCAGATGTGCCTTCAGGTCGAGGAAAGCACTTTCGCACTCTTCTGTCCATTCGAACTTCTTATTTCCTCAGAGCAGGTTGTAGAATGGAAAACACTTATCGGTGGACTTTGAAATAAACCGATTGATGGCTGCCACTCTTCCTGTCAGGCCTTGGATATCTTTGCGCGACCTGGGTTAGGGAAGCTCGAGCAATGATCTGATCTTGTCGGGGTTTGCCTTGATTCCTTGGGTATTGTTGATGCTCATAATCTCATCAAGAGAAAATATGAGGCCTAGGCAAGGCCCTTGGGCCACCGTCTTCTCGGGAAGCCATCACACCATCACGACACGAGTCTGGGTTCGTTCCTCGTGGAGTCGATGCCAGGCGGCACATTGGCAAGTCATAGGTGCCAAGGCTCGGTAGCCTCACGAGGCCCATCTCGCCCATGCACCTCACCTCGGTCATACGCGAGGCCCCTCATGCACCTGCACCTCAGCCATATGCGAGGCCCATCTCACCCATGCACCTCGCCCGTGGCCCCACCTCGCCATCTTGGCTCAAGTGGCCTCGCCCGTGGCCCCGCCTCGCCATCTAGGCCCGCGCCCCAGAGTGGCCTCGCCCCGTGGCCCCGCCTCGCCATCTTGGCTCAAGTGGCCTCACTCCGGAGTGGCCTCGCCCGTGGCCCCGCCTCACCATCTAGGCCCGAGCCCCGGCGTGGCCTCGCCCGTGGCCCCGCCTCGCCATCTTGGCTCAAGTGGCCTCGCCCGTGGCCCCGCCTCGCCATCTCGTCCCTGGCCATGCGTGAGGAGGAGGGCCTCGTGAACAGCCAGAGAGCCGCGCCATCAATAGGCCTTCCAAGGGGGCCTCGCAAAGGAATGTGAGTCACGTCACCTGGTGACCACGTGAGCGGAGCCATGCACCAAGGGAGCCGCGTCACCAAGGGAGCGGCACCACCAAGGGGTTCACTAGGAGGGTGTCTCGCTACGCATCCTTAGACATCCGTCAAGGCCACATGCCTATCAACCAGACTCGTTAGTGATCTCGGAAGGCTTCAGGCATCTCGTGCCAAGGATCCAAGATCTCCACCTCACGCCAGGACCATAACACATACCCAGGGTCCCATTCCTTACACCTTGAGACCCCTATGCTTAGAGGCTCTAGTACGAGTCGAATGGGACATACTTGTACGGCCTAGTACTGAGTATGGATACCAGTGCCAGTGAGACTGCTGGGGTAAGAGTCATGGTCCGTACGTCTACGGCCAAAGGTCAGAGTCGACACCACTACCTCCTGCGCCACTACGCCTGCCACCACTCATCAGATATGGGTACAGACAAGTAGTGGAGGCATTCTCCTGACATCTGCTCCTGTGCTGGATGTACGACCACAACCTCTGAAGCCACTCCCCTGACATAGTACTTATGTACCCCATGGTCTCCTGGACCACTATGTACCTAAGGCCATTAGAGCCTACTATAAAATGAACTCTAAGACCACCTGAAAGGGGGTTGGAAGTTTTACTGTAGCAAAGGCTTGAGAGTTAATGAAAGATTGATTGATTTCTCCATTGTTATTCTGTCAGAATTCTTGAGTTATTGCTTTGATTTCTATAGCTTTTTTATTGACGATCCTGACTTGATAATTTCTTCCAACTCAACTTAGTTGACGAGTTCTCACCGTCAATAGTTTGGCGCCGTCTGTGGGAACGTTAGTTTCAAGCTACTGTTCCACCATTGTTTCCGGCAAGAAGAAGATGCCAAGACGTTCAAAGCGACTGAGGGAGCCACGGGAGGTAGAGGTTCACCTGAACGGAGTCCAGCTGAAGGCCTCCACGAAGGACGCTCCTCCACCCAAAGACGTGGAGCCCACGAAAGACCCTGAGGTTCACAGAGGTGATAGAGTGGCCTCGTCACCAGCCGCTCCACCTGGAGGAAGCCCTCCAAGAGCACCACCGGGAAATGCTAACGAGTTCCCTCCTCCAAAACCACCGCAGGCACCGAACTCCGGCCAGCAGGACCCGGGCCCCTCAACTCGTAGGCATGATAAGCATCCCCGGGTCCATTTCGTGAGCCCAAGTTCAAGGTCTCGGTTTTATGAGGAGGAAATACGTGAGCTCCACCGTAAGAACCAAAGATTAGAAACCACCTTGGAGAACATGCAAGAGGTCCTGAACGGCCTGTTGCAGGGTAAGTCGATCGTGACCTTGCCTAAGGGGAAGGAGAAGGGCAAGGATGGGGTGGAGACCACTGTACCGGTAGATGATGGGAGGACCCGACATTCAACCAGTAACACCCCCCGAGCGAAGCCACGTGAGCACCCCGAACCGCCTAAGCAGGCCCAGAAGCCAGCGCCGAGGACCAATGCTGGCCCTCGCAATGAGGATGAGGTCACCTCTAAAAGAGCACCCTCAGACTTGCGGGATGAGCTCAATAAAAAGAGGGCGGGCAAAGGGACCACGCCCCCTATGGCGCCTAGAGAAGGCAAGGGAAAGGAAGATCTTAGCTCGTCCGCTTTGAGGGACACTCTCAGCAAGAGGAGGCAGGACCTTGACACGGAGATGAGGAGCCTGCGAAGCAAAATCGTCACCGCATCAGGCGGTCAGGCCTTTGAGGAGGACTTCGACCATGAGTCGCCCTTTGTGAGATAAATTCAGGCGATCCGGCTCCCTGCCAACGTTAAGGAGCCCAATATGACCCCCTACGAAGGGAACACGGATCCAAAATACCACCTGGATGCATTTAATGATCTGATGAAACTGAGGGGGATTGGAAGTTGTGCCAGGTGCCATTTCTTCACTGTTACTCTGAATGGACCCGCCTACAAATTGTTCAAAAGACTAAGGCTGGGGTCCATCAGGTCCTGGCAGCAGTTTTCTGACGAATTCCTCCAACAGCACCATGCCGTGCGGGACTACACGATGCCAGGTACCAGCCTGGCCAACGTGAAGCAAGGGGAGAATGAGAGCCTGAAGAGCTACATTCACCAGTTCAATATGGAGGCCGCAAAAGTGGGGAGCCTAATGCGCCGAGAGTTAAAAATGGCCATTAACGCTGGAGTGCTCCCAGGAAGCAAGTTGTGGGACAACATGTTGAAGAGGGAAGTCACCGACTTAGATGAATTCTATGAGAGAGCGCAGAAGTACATTCGTGTGGAGGATGGCCACGCAAACCTAAAGGCGGGGAAGGAGGAGCCCCACGCGAAGCCACCAACTATCGACGGCTTGAATGTAGCAAAGAAAAAAAGGACGTACGATGGGTCAAGAGATGACCAGCAGAGGTAAACCAAACGAGGGGGAGATCATAGGCAAACAACTTATACTTACTATACGAACCTCACAGATACCAGGGAGCATATTTACATCACCAACGAAGATCGAGTTCCCTTCAAAAAGCCCCCACCAATGAGAAAGGATCGGTCCAAAAGGGACCCCAGTAGATACTGCCAATACCACAAGGACATCGGACACACCACGGCAGAGTGTATCCACCTGAAGGAGGAAATTGAGGAGCTCATCCGCCGGGGACACCTGGGCCGCTATGTCAGGAGAGAAAGGCAAAGGCCAGAGGACGAGCCCGCGGCACCCCAGGCACAAGAGCGAGCCCCAGAAATACAGGGGGAGGTCCGAACCATTTTTGGAGGTCCAGGATTTGGGGGAAACTCTAGGAAGGGGCGAGATAGATACGCAAGAGAGGCTCGGTGAAGTCCGCCTCCCTGCGTCATGAGTTTAGAACAACGACCCCCGAAGAACTTCAAGGGGGAAAACGACTCGATAACGTTCACGAGGAGGACGCGCGGGGGGTACACTTTCCCCACAATGATCCGCTGGTGCTGACAGTTCAATTGGCAAATATGCGTGTACATCAAGTCCTAGTGGACAACGGGAGCTCGGTAGACATCCTATATCGCCCTGCTTTGGAAAAGATGGGACTGGGCATTCGTCATCTGAAGCCCTGCCAGTCATCCCTATACGGATTCACAGGGGACTCAGTGCAACCCCTTGGAATGATCGAATTGACACTTACCATGGGGGAGCAACCCCGGCAGACCACAGTCATGTCTAACTTTGTTGTAGTAGATTGTGCATCAGCTTTCAACGCAGTATTGGGGAGACCCTCCCTAAGAGAATTGAAATCCATAACTTCAATATATCACTTGGTTATCAAGTTCCCGACTCTAGGAGGGGTCGCTAGTATGAAGGGGGAATAGAAAGAGGCGAGGGAGTGCTACAATACCTCGCTCCGCGCGCCTGCGAAACCGCGGGAGCCAATGGCCATGGTGATACATGAGGCGCTACGTATGCCCGCGGGGAGTCCGCAGGAGCTGGACCCTCGGGTCGTGGATGAGTCAAGAGCAGAACCAGTAGAAGAAGTAGAGGAGGTTACGGTGACGGAGGAACCCTTAAGGAAATTGAAGATAGGGAGAAGTCTGCAAGGTGACGTGAAGGAGGAGTTGATGAAATTTTTGAAAGATAATCTAGACGTGTTCGCATGGAGTCATGAGGATATGGTGGGTATAGACCCCAGTGTGATGTGCCACCACCTGAATATCTCCCCAGAGGCAAGGTCCGTCAGGCAAAAGAGGCGGGCGCTAGACCCAACAAGATACGCAGCATTAAAAGAGGAGGTTGACAAGCTGAAGGCCAACAGGTCCATCCATGAGTCTTTCTACCCTGTGTGGGTATCAAACCCAGTACTCGTGCCGAAGCTGAATGGGAAATGGAGAACTTGCGTCGATTTCACGAACCTGAATAAAGCTTGTCCTAAGGACAGCTTCCCACTTCCCAGGATAGATCAGCTAGTAGATGCGACGGCAAGACATGAGTTACTGAGTTTCATGGACGTCTACTCAGGATACAACCAAATCCCAATGAACCCAGCAGATGAAGAGCACACATCATTCATTACAGACAAAGGGCTCTACTATTACAAGGTGATGCCCTTCGGGCTCAAGAACGCGGGAGCCACCTATCAGAGGTTGGTGAATAAAATGTTCGCCAATCAGATAGGAAGGAATATGGAGGTGTATGTGGATGACATGTTAGTGAAGACCAAAGAAGCAACAGAGCTCAACAAGGACTTGGGTGAGATGTTCGACAAACTCAGGAAATACCGGATGAAGTTGAATCTAGTCAAGTGCACCTTCGGGGTATCCTCAGGAAAATTCTTGGGCTTCATGGTCAATTGCAGAGGCATCGAGGCCAATCCTGACAAGATAAAAGCACTAATAGAGATGAGCCCGCCAAAGAATAAGAAGGAAGTGCAATGCCTAACGGGAAGGGTGGCAGCCCTTAATAGGTTTATCTCAAGGTCCACCGACAAATGCCTCCCATTCTTTGACATCCTCAAAGGGAGCAAAAAGTTCGCTTGGGATGAAAAATGTGAGGAAGCACTTGTCAAGCTGAAAGAGCACCTGGGGAAGCCACCCCTGTTGGCAAAGCCAGAGAAAGGCGAGAAGTTGTACCTGTACTTGGCGGTGTCTGAGCATGCCATCAGCGCAGCCTTGGTTAAAGGAGAGAAGAAGCAGCAACAACCTGTATACTATATCAGCAAGCGTTTGGTGGACGCGGAGAACCGGTATCCGGAGATCGAAAAATTGGCCTATGCACTAGTAGTGGCTTCGAGGAAGTTGAGGCCTTACTTCCATACACATACAATTGAAGTCCTGACAGATACTCCTTTGAGGCAGGTCTTGCATAAACCTGAGAGCTCAGGGAGGCTGATGAAATGGTCGATCGAGCTGAGTCAATTCAACATTGTATACACCCCAAGAGCTTCCATCAATGGACAGGTGCTGGCAGATTTTATAGTAGAGCTCACCAATCAGCCGAATGAAGGAAGGAATGAAGAAGGGGAGCAGCCTGTTATGGAGGAAGAGCTAGGAGGTTTAGAGGAGTGGAGTTTGTATGTTGATGGGGCATCTAATGAAGGAGGATCTGGAGCGGGCATCATGATGACTGGGCCCAAGGGACACAGAATGTATTGCGCAATCCGATTTGGGTTTGAGGCCTCCAATAATGAGGCAGAGTACGAGGCGCTCCTGGCTGGCCTGCGTTTAGCCCAGGAACTGAGAGTGACGCGCCTTCATATCTTCAGTGAATCTCAATTGGTAGTATGCCAAGTAAAGGGGGAATACCAGGCGAGAGGACCCAAGATGGCAGCCTACTTGGAGAAGGTGAAGGGCTATCTGGGACGATTGGTGGCATATAATATAGAGCAAATCCCCAGAGAAAAGAATACCCATGCCAATGCACTCACAAAGCTGGCGTCTACCAAGGATGGTGACATCTTGGAGTCAATACCCGTGGAGTACTTACCCAAGCCCAGCATCGAAGGTGCGGACGTGCATATGATTATTGTCCCAAGGGAGTCATGGACTGAGCCAATCAAGAGGTACCTGGAAGAAGGAACCTTGCCTGCAGACAAAAACGAGTCCCGGAGGTTAGTGTACAAGGCCGCAAGATACACTCTGGTAGATGGGGTCCTTTACAAAAGAGGATCCTCAATGCCACTCCTGCGGTGTATATAAGAAGAGGAAGCGCTGAAAGTGTTATAAGAGATACATGAGGGAGAGTGCGGCAACCACGAGAGCGGACCCTCCACAGCCAGGAAGGCCATAAGACAAGGATACTACTGGCCCTCCATGGAGAGAGATGCGCACGACTTTGCCACGAAATGTGACAAATGCCAGAGGGACGCCAACTACCCTCGGAGACCCCCAAATGAACTGACCAGCATGACCAGCCCTTGGCCCTTCGCTATCTGGGGGATAGACTTAATCGGCGCTCTTCCTACAGGCAGGGGTGGGGCGAAATACGCGGTGGTGGCAGTGGACTATTTCACTAAGTGGGTAGAAGCAGAACCCCTTGCAAAAATAACGGCTAAGCACATCACCTCTTTCGTCAACAAATTCATTGTTTGTAGATATGGAGTTCCCTACAAAATTATTTCTGACAATGGTAACCAGTTCGAGGGGGGAGCTTTCGATGAATATTGTAGGGAAAGGGGCATAAGGAGGAGTTTCTCCGCGGTTGTGCACCCCCAGGCCAATGGACAAGTGGAGGCCATAAACAGGGTCCTTAAGAAGAACTTAAAGACAAAGCTAGAAAAGATGAAGGGAGCCTGGGTAGATGAGCTACCAAATGTGCTGTGGGCTTACAGAACCACCCCACGCACAACTACTGGGGAGTCCCCATTCTCCTTGGCCTATGGGTGCGAGGCCGTGCTCCCGGTTGAGGTGCGAGTTGAGTCCCACAAGGTACAGGCATATGGAGACGAGGCCAACCGTGTAGCCCTGGCCGAAAGCTTAGACATGCTTGAAGAGAAGAGAGAAAAAGCACAAATGAGGGTGGCGGTATACCAGCAGCGCGCCCCAAGGTACTACAATTCGAGGGTGCGAGAGAGAACTTTCAGAGTTGGCGACTTGGTGCTAAGGAAGGTACTCCCTAACACACGAGACCCAGGCGTAGGAGTGCTGGGGGCGAACTGGGAGGGGCCCTACCAGGTTGCTCAGTGAATACCCCCGAACACTTACAAGCTGGCGCGCATGGACGACACCATCATACCTCGAGCATGGAACGCGGAGCACCTGAGGAAGTACAACCAGTAAGGCGCCCACGCCCGATGGTAAAAGGACAAGGGTTGCACACAAACCTAATATGATAGGGAGGAATCAAAGAGGTTACTTAGATGACCTCCTGAGTAGGTGTGAGTCTTTTTATTTTATTTTCTATGAAAATCTCCTATGTACCGTTACAACTGTTTGTATGAGACTGTTTGTTATGAATGTAATGAATGAAACTGCACGTTATGGGAGAAACTGTTGGCAACCTCATGTATTATTTTCCTTCACTCCGTGGGTATCAGCCAAAGTGTCTGCCGAAATAAATTTCACCAGACACTTGGGCGGCAGGATAGGAGGCGACAGCATGCGGCTAGCAAAGGGAACCTAAAAAGGGCCCTATAACGAAGGACCCTAAAAAGGGACCCCTTTCCCTCCTAAAAACGAGGCCCCTAAAAAAGGACCCTCTACCAAGAGGAACCTAAAAAGGGCCCTCCATCAAGAGGAAGTGACCCAAAACCAAAGGGACCCCCTATACTAGGGCCTTAAACGAAGTCCTTACAAGGCATCCCTTGGGATCACAAGGATTAGCTACCCTTGTGAACACCAAGGGAGGCCATAGGGACTTACAAAAAATGTATGGTGACGATAATAATAATAAGTCTAGAGCGGCCACCAAGCCGCCTAGCCAAAAAGGGTCCCAAAAGAGACCCATGCAAAAATAGTACTATGAATAACGACGAGAAGGACGCTTCTCGCAAAGAAATAATAAGCGTGCACAAGAAAAACATAAAAGGATAACTAGGACCCAAGGAGTCAAAATATCCTTATAGAAGCAACCAAGAGGCACCAAAAGAGGTCCCAGTGAACCCTCTCGCATGGGCTCCAAAGGACCTCCAGCCTGGTAGATAAAAGAGGGGAACCAACCAAACCCCATCATACAGGCTTAAAAGGGCCTCAAATGCAATAGAACAAGAAATAAACAGCAACATATGTATTTATACATTAGAAAAAAAAAAGAGTTCTTGAGATAGTACAAGAGTTACCAAAAGAAAAGTAGCAGTGATAATGGTATTACAAAGTAAAAAAAAAAAAAAGAGCAAGACTACTTCAAGGCCTCCTAAAGTGGGCACTCCACAAGGCCGCTCGGGCAACGGCCTGTTCACCAAAAGAGGAGAAGTCGAAGTTAGGGTCCTGCCTCCACATATTGTAAAGAGCACGATCTATAGACCTGTGCTCGGTGGTGACCCTCTCCGCCTCCAAGGAAGCCCTCGCCGCCTCCAAGGAAGCCCTCTCCGCCTCCAAGGAAGCGTTCTTCTCCTGCGCCGACTGTAGTTCAGCCCTAAGGGCCTCAGCTTCAGTCTCCAATTGGGAAACCCTCTGCTGCGACGCAGCCGCAGTGTTTTTGACCTCCTGGAGCTCGCACTCCAAGCGTTTAACCTTGCCCTTTAGCTCCTTGGTCTTGGCCTTTGCTTTTTCCCTCTTTGAGAACAAGTTGGAAAACTTAGTCCGGGCCTTTAACAACTTGACCTTGGTTTTGTTAAGCTCATTTTCGAGCTCCTGGACCCGGGCTATGAGGCAGTCCCTCTCAGCAGTAGATGCGGAGAGGATGCCGGACGTGTCAGCATACCGAAGAGACACGGTGTAGATCTGCACAAGAAAGTCAACGGCGTCAACGATAAGTAACAAAAAGAAAAACACATGTACATCTATACATAGTACTAATCGACGCAAGGTGCAAGAACTCACCCAGGCCGCGGCGTGCCTTAGGGTGTCCCCAAGGTCTGGTTGAGTCACATTCCCTAGACCCCTCCAGTCGGAGACAGGGAGGCCCGAGGCAATGTGAATGTAACGCTGCGCATAAGATGAGGCCATCCTAGTCACCCAAGGCTCCGCCTCCGTACTTGGAGCATCTTGTTGGATAGGGACGGATGACCCGCTCGCTGAAGCAGGAGGGGGCGCAGGGAAGGAGAAAAACTGAGACCCTGGTAGATTAGAGGGGGGCTCCGCGAGGTCGATGAAATCAGCCCCCGGTAAGCCAATATCATGAGGGACCTGAGGGAAGGCGTCACAGCCATCAAGGCCAGGGGGAGAGTGACGTCCCGCTGTGGCCTGCGGGTCCAGAGATTGAAAGGCCATGTCCTGGTCATAGGAGCCGTAGGGGAGGCATCCCCCGAGGGACAGGGGGCGCTGATGAGATCCCCCACATTCAAGGGGGGCATCCCTCGGCTCCCCCTCGGCCTCACCATCGTGTGGGAACGGCCCAGCCGGCGCAGCCATAGTCTTCTTAGACCCAGTAACTGACCACAGGAACTTGGGGTCAGAGACCGGGGACAGCTGGTGGCGGTTAAGGTTCACCACAGTAAATAGGAACGCCGCCTTCTTCAGGGCGGAGTCTGCATTAATGAGGTTGTTTATAGCCTCCGCCTCCGGCCTAATGACCGAAGGATCAGCAAATTGCTCTGCATGATCCACGCCAATGTCAGTACAAGCAAGAGTACGAAACAGTAAGTTCTAATAAGAAGAAAAGAAAGACCAGGGCACTTACTAGGGCCGGCGCGAAAGTCTTCACGAACAGAGAGAGGGCCCTCTACCCAGAAAAAGTCTTGTTTCGAAGACCCTGTGTTGGACACTGAGCCCTCAATCAAGGGAAGCTCGTTGTTGGCCTTCTGCAGGTAGTAGAAGCCCTTGGACTTGTGCACTACCATGAGGTTGTACAGGGAATGCACCTCTTACGCCGTCGAGGCGCGTTCGACCTTTTCCTTGAACCATATGAAAAGGAAACTTAGAGTCAACAAACTGTTGGATGACAGTTGAAGAGGGGCCAAGTCGAAGTAGTTGAGAACCGCCACGAAAAATGGGTGCAAGGGAATGGTGCCACCCGCCTTCAAAATATGCTCACTCAAAGCCACATGACCCTTCCTAGGGCGGTCGGCCCGGCATGCCTTCTGAGGAGCATATAGGGTGTATTCTGGAGCAACACAGTAGTGCTACACGATCTCCTTCAATTTGTTCGCAGACACATGTGACACCAGACTGGATGCCAGTAGAGGGGCATCGTCCTCTTCCTGGACAGACACCTGTCTGCATGCTTTCGGCATATCTACAAAATCAAAAGAAAGATGTGAGGAAGAGGCAGAACACTTAACCCTCCATTTTTTCTTCCCAGCAAGAG
The DNA here is from genome assembly GCF_963169125.1 of Humulus lupulus. Lineage (NCBI taxonomy): Eukaryota > Viridiplantae > Streptophyta > Magnoliopsida > Rosales > Cannabaceae > Humulus > Humulus lupulus. Next base: position 180,496,238 of record NC_084795.1, on the reverse strand, counting down.
TTTTCCATCGAGGGAGCGATGGCGGAAGCACTAAGCTAGGATAAACTGAGACTAGGGGCTGGGGAGAGGAGCTAGCAGCCCCATGACCGTCATCAGGCGAGGAGAGAGTGGGAGGTTCTGCCGGAATGTGCCCCTCCATAAATTCTAACTCCCACTGCAATTCAAAAAGGGTCGTCCTAAGACGCGCTATATGGTCACTAAGGTCCGAGGGTGAAGGTCCTCCATCTCCTCTCGACACCGAGTCAATTTCGCTCTCCACCACCCAAATTTTACGCCTAAGTTCAGCCATGCACTCAAGGTGGCGGATGCGGGCTTGCCTTAAGGAGTCATAGTCCTGGTGAGGGTTGCCCTCAGGGGACTCTGAGTCTGAGGACAGGTCAATAAACTCAGCCCTTGGGGGTATGTCGGATGGGCCGTCACTAGCTATGAAACCACGTCCCAACAACAAAAAGGGGTTTGCGTGTAATTGAGGGGATGGCTACAAAACACAAAGGAATAGGCTTAATATCTCTAGATGCAAGCGTCCTAAATGGCCCACTACAGGGTATAAAAAAAAAGGGGGGGCATGTGTGTGGTCAAACTCACTACAAGCTCAGGCTAAGGTACCCCATCCCGAATAATGCTAGTTTGGACCCGATAAAAAATAAAAGGGAGAAGGAAAGAAAATATACCTCAAGCGGTTAAGAGAGCGAAGTTGGGGTCCAAAGGAGGTCGGGGAGCGAAAAGCACCAAAGAGTCGAAAATGCGCGTCTGCAAGAATGGACCAGAAAGATGTGTTAGTCATAAAATAGACACACCAAGAGATTAGCTCATACAAAAAATATATATATATAAAACAAATAAAAGGAACTATGGTGAAAATGAGGTTGTGAGGGATTGAACCCCTCACCTCTTGAAAAAAGAAGGGCTCTCCAAACCAATAAGCCAAAGGAGTAAGATGAAAATATTAGGCCATGCATGAGGGCCTATTTATAGGAGTCAAAGTGAATAGTCTACAAGAGTACCTAAAGGTACTCTCCTTGACTGGGGGGCACGTGTTGATGCTTATAATCTCATCAAGAGAAAATATGAGGCCGAGGCAAGGCCCTTGGGCCACCGTCCTCTTGGGAAGCCATCGCACCATCACGACACGAGTCTGGGTTCGTTCCTCGTGGAGTCGATGCCAGGCGGCCCACATTGGCAAGGCATAGGTTCCAAGGCTCAGTAGCCTCACAAGGCCCATCTCGCCCATGCACCTCACCTCGGCCATACGCGAGGCCCCTCACGCACCTGCACCTCGGCCATACGCGAGGCCCATCTCGCCCATGCACCTCGCCCGTGGCCCCGCCACGCCATCTTGGCTCAAATGGCCTCGCCCCAGAGTGGCCTCGACCGTGGCCCCACCTCGCCATCTTGGCTCAAGTGGCTTCGCCCGTGGCCCCGCCTCGCCATCTAGGCCCGAGCCCCGGCGTGGCCTCGCCCGTGGCCCCGCCTCGCCATGTTGGCTTAAGTGGCCTCGCCCCAGAGTGGCCTCGCCCGTGGCCCCGCCTCGCCATCTAGGCCCGAGCCCCGGAGTGGCCTCGCCCGTGGCCCCACCTCGCCATCTCGCCCCTGGCCACGCGTGAGGAGGAGGGCCTCGTGAACAGCCAGAGAGCTGCGCCATCAATAGGCCTTCCAAGGGGGCCTCGCGAAGGAATGTGAGCCACGCCACCTGGTGACCACGTGAGCGGAGCCATGCACCAAGGGAGCCGCGCCACCAAGGGAGCCGCACCACCAAGGGGGTCGCTAGGAGGGCATCTCGCTACGCATCCTTAGACATCCGTCAAGGCCACATGCCTATCAACCAGACTCGTTAGTGATTTCGGAAGGCTTCAGGCATCTCGTACCAAGGATCCAAGATCTCCACCTCACGCTAGGACCATAACACATACCCAGGGTCCCATTCCTTACACCTTGAGACCCCTATGCTTAGAGGCTCCAGTACGAGTCGAATGGGACATACTTGTACAACCTAGTACTGAGTACGGATACCAGTGCCAGTGAGACTGCTGGGGTAAGAGTCATGGTCCGTACGTCTACGGCCAAAGGTCAGAGTCGACACCACTACCTCCTGCGCCACTACGCCTGCCACCACTCATCAGATATGGGTACAGACAAGTAGTGGAGGCATTCTCCTGACATCTGCTCCTATGCTGGATGTACGACCACAACCTCTGAAGCCACTCCCCTGACATAGTACTTATGTACCCCATGGTCTCCTGGACCACTATGTACCTAAGGCCATTAGAGCCTACTATAAAATGAACTCTAAGACCACCTGAAAGGGGGTTGGAAGTTTTACTGTAGCAAAGGCTTGAGAGTTAATGAAAGATTGATTGATTTCTCCATTGTTATTCTGTCATAATTCTTGAGTTATTGCTTTGATTTCTATAGCTTTTTTATTGACGATCCTGATTTGATAATTTCTTCCAACTCAACTTAGTTGACGAGTTCTCACCGTCAACAGGTATTGACGATGAAACCCAAGAATTTCCCCGATGCGACTCCAAAAGTGCATTTCTATGGATTTAGCCTCATGTCATACTCCCGTAGTATCTTGAAGCATTCCTCCAGGTCGGAAACATGTTTATCGGCAGTCTTTGACTTGACTAGCATGTCATCAACGTACACTTCCATGTTTTTTCCGATCTGGTCTGCGAACATTCTATTCACTAACCTTTGATACGTAGCTCTGGCGTCCTTCAGACCGAAGGGCATGACCTTGTAACAATAAACGTTAGTCGGGGTCATGAAACTGGTGTGCTCCTTGTTCACCGGATTCATGGCAATCTGATTGTAGCCTGAGTACGCGTCCATAAAAGACATGAGCTCGTGCCCCGCTGTGGAATCCACCAACTGGTCAATCCTTGGCAATGGAAAATAATCCTTGGGGCAGGCTTTATTCAGGTCGGAGAAGTCGATGCAGGTCTGCCATTTCTCGTTGGGCTTCGGGACCAGCACGGGGTTGGCGACCCAAATCGGAAACTTGGCTTCACGGATAAAGCCGCATTTTTTGAGCTGGGCTACCTCTTCCTCTAAGGCTTCAGCCCGGGTTGTTCCTAGGCGTCTCTGCTTCTAGGACTTTGCAGGAACACTTTTATCAAGATGAAGTGTGTGCATGATGACACTCGGGCTGATTCCCACCATATCCTCGTGTTACCATGAAAACACATCCAGGCTATCTCGCAGAAATTTGATCAGCTCTGCCCTCCTCTCGCTGCAGAGGTTTTTTCCGAGCTTGACCATCTGTGATGGGTTCTGCGGATCAATGTTTACTTCCTCGAGCTCCTCAATAGCTTGGAGCTCGGATCTATCCTCGCCTATTCGAGGGTCAATATCCTCACTTAAGACGATATTTTCCCCTTCGGTGCTTTGAGGTTTTTCAATCTCAGGACCAGACAAGAGGTCCCGAGATTCCTCTTCACCACTTTGGATGGCCATTGCCAGCAGCCCGGGTTTCGATTTTCCCTTCATGGAAATGATGTAGCATTCCCTGGCAGCGAGCTGATCACCACGGACAGTGCATATTCCCGTGGAAGTGGGGAATTTCATCGCGAGGTGGCGAATGGACGTGGCGGCCTCAAAGGCTATGAGCGTGGGCCGTCCCAAAATTGCGTTGTACGCAGCGGAGCAGTCGATGACCACGAACTCGAGGAGTTTGGAGACTGTCTGAAATCCTTCCCCCAGGGTGATCACCAGCTCGATAGTCCCTATAGCCACCAATCCTTCTCCCGAAAAACCATACAACATCATGGAGGTCGCCTTCAGCTCGGCGACAGTCAAACCCATATTTTCTAAAGTGGACCAGAATAGGAGGTTCATCGAGCTCCCATTGTCGACCAGCACCCTCCTAACCCTCCGATTAGTGAGCTGAACTGCTATGACCAAGGGTCATTGTGCGGGAACTGGACATGGTCCGCATCTTCTTCTGTAAAAATGATCGGTTGCTTCTCCAATCGCTGTTGCTTTGGCAGACGCTGCTCCGGGATGAACTCTTCTCCATTGTGCGCCTTAAGTTCGTTCATGTACCTCTTCTAGGCACCCCTGCTCGTGCTAGCCACATACGGACCTCCAGAGATGGTGGATATCTCCCCTCCTATTACTGGAGAAGGGACGTCCTGATCTACCCGAGACCCGGGCTGACTGGTCGGGACTTCTGGAGCAGGTCCACTTACTGGAACCCTGTTCCGCGCGTACTGGGCCAAGGGGCCGGCTCAGATGAGAGTCTCGATCTCATCTTTCAAATGCCTACAATCATCAGTATTGTGGCCAACATCGTTGTGAAAACGGCAAAACTTGGAGGTGTCTCTCTTCCCCTTCTGGTGCTTCAATGGCTCCGGCCTATTCCAGGGGAGGCGAGTAGAGTTAGCTAGGAAGATATTCTCCCTAGACTGGGTGAGCTCTGTCTAAGTCGTGTAGACGGGCTTGAATTTGTCTATGGACTTATTCTTCTTTGGGCCGTGCTGGCTGTTTTCGCCATTCCCCTTTCTTTTGCCTTCGCTGAGCTGGTTGTTCTGTGTGACGTTTTGGGTTGCTGCCACGACCTCCGTCCCCACTCCAGCGGGCTGATCAGGGACCTGGCTGGTTCCTGCAGCTGAGGCTTCGGCTTCCTCCAAGTTGATCCATTCCTGGGCCCTGTTGAGGAATTCGTTAACCGAGCTAACTCCCTTCCTCTGTATATCTTTCCAGAGTTCCCCTCCGACGAGGATTCCAGTTCTCATGGCCATGAGCTTGGAGCTATCATTCGCGTCTCTGGCCCGAGCAGCGATGTTCGCAAATCTGCTCAGGTAGGCCTTCAGAGTTTCACCAGGCTGCTGCCTCACGTTAGCCAGGGAGTCAGCCTAAACACGGGTAGCCCGGGAGGCTCGGAATGCCCTTTTGAAATCAGCCGAGAAATTTTTCCAGGAGATGATTGACTGTCTTTTTCCTTACTTAAACCACTGCCTGGCTGGTCCAGTCAGGGTGGAAGGAAAGATTAAACACCTCAGCTCGGGGCCAATGTTGTGAGCCATCATCAGGGTGTTGAACATCCCTAGATGATCCGACGGATCTCCGTCTCCATTGAACTAGGACAGGTGTGGCATACGGAAACCAGGTGGGTAAACCGTTGCTGCTATGTTGGGGGCGAAGAGCTCCATCTCGTCCCCTGAATCATATTCATCTTTTTCATTCTCTGACAGGAGCTTCCTCATCAGTTCCTCCATCTGGGCCAGGCGCTCGAGGGTTTGGTCCTGATGTCCTTGGTTATTCTGGGGCTGTTCAACAGCTCCAGATCCATTGTACATATTTGGTGGGTTATTGCCCCTCCTATCTTGAGATAGGTTATTTGGGGCATTCCCTCCGTTACGTACTTCAGACAGGGATCCCCCTGAGCGAGCATGGCTGTCTCCTCCTGCTGGCTCCCCTCTATGAGAGTTAAGGCGATCTCGCAGGTCGCCCCCTTGGGTGGCTTGTGGACTTTGTGCCGAGCTCAAACGCTGACACAGGTCTCCGCCAGAAAGGTCACTCCAGCGACTGCCGGTCCAGTAGCTCCTGCTAGAGAGGCTCGGAGCTCGCCTTTGGTGGTGAGGATCTGGGCCTCCTCTCGGCGCCCTGCTATGTCGGGGAGGTCCGGCTGATGGCGGATTCCTCCTGCTACTTCCATAGGCTGAAAAATATCGGACGGGCCGAGGAGGAGATGGATATCTGATTGGAGACGGAGGATGCCTGACCGGAGAGGCGATCCTAGTTTCGTCAGGATGGATCAAATTTTGTGGGGGCCTTTCGGCCCTGCCAACCTGCGGGTCCCGCGCCTGGCGATCTGGACGATGCGCAGGACGGCTATTGGAGACGGGCTGACGCTGCGAGCCCTCCCCGGACCTCCTTCTAGAATTTCCCCGAGCTCTTCTGGGCGCGCTCGAGGCTGGTTGGGAGCTAGGAGTTGAAGTTCTGACCGAACGGCTGTACTGCTGTTGTTCGGCCCTAGGCATTTCTCTGAAATTTGCCTCTCGACGGTGCGACGAGGGAGTGGAGTTGGCTGTCGGAAGTCTGTCCGAGCGGCTATGCCTGGACCGATTACCCCAGCGAGACTTAGGAGCCTCGCCTTGCCTCTCTCCGACGTTAGCGACGGTTGTGAGAGGGGGTAGTCAGGCCAGCACATCCTTGATCTGCTGGTTAGCTATTGCTAGCTAGCTCCTCAGCTGAGCATTCTCCATCTCCACCGCAGTGTAATAACATGGGTTCGGATTAGGTGGCCGGGGCGCTGAACTTCCAGTGTCGTCTTGGCCCGCCGGCTGCTTGCCGGGCTGCTGTTGGACTTCAAGAATTTGTTCACCAGGGATGGCAGTATGATGAGCCTCCTGCCCATCATGCTGTTCCGTCTCGTTATCGTGCCGGGAACGAGTAGTCACCATAGTTGGATGTTTGCGGCAGCACTAACCGAACTTGCTCTCTATGAAAGCACCAAACTGTTGATGCAGTTCTTCGCCAACAAATAATTAAGAAAAGAAGAGAAAGGGATTAGTGCTTAGGTTGAACCGAAATAGATAAATGATCTTAGAAATGAAATGGTGACTTAGAATATGTTTTTTAAGTGGTTCAAAGGTTAAAATCCTTCTGCTCCACTAGTCAGTATTATTGCTATATACTGGATATTTGATTACAGGGTCTTTCTTACAATATTGAATCCAACCCCTATTAACTCTCCCAAGGTCTCCATATTTATAGGAGAAGGCTCCTGGGAGTTGGTAAGAAGGTCATCCCGTGACCTTCTTACCTATCATGTCAACTCTGTGACATTCATGATTAATTCCTAAACCTGACACATAAGTGTGGTCAAATAAATAAGTAAGGGGATAATGGGCCGCACGGCCCAACCCAATCGTGGGTGTCTGAATACGCACGTTCCTGCTGCGTGTCCGAGAAGTCAGGGGTATATCAGACATGTGATGTCTGATATATGCACGTTTATCTTGCGTGATTGACTTTATAAAAAGTCACACCCTCCAACTCCAGCTCGTACAACGAGCTGGATGCCTCCCTCGAACTGCGGCCTTCAGAGTCCAGACTCAGTCCTTAAGAAATTTTGGCGAACCTTTAGGTTACCTCGAGCTAAGGAGGCAGGACCTTATGACGGCAGCTCCGGTCTTGAGGATGTCCACGTGGTAGTCATGATTAGGCCGTATCTCAGCTCGCTGATCAGCCCGTGGGAAAATCAGGGCGTACAGTTTTATTATTCCTTGTCTTGACAGAAGAGTTCATAGTGTTCGGGCGGCCGTTAGGATGGCAATGAGGTTTGGAGGAGTTATTTAGTGTGCACTAGGCGCAATAGACGCTATCTGGGGAATTTTGATCAAAGGCATGTTTTCAATAAAGAATGGTAGAGCACATCAAGTGGAATTTCCCGAATACAATGATGGAAGAACTAAAGAGTGCAGATAACCCTACCCTAGTATGAGTGACTGTCTCAATATGGTTAGAGCCTGAGGCTAGCCCTTGAAGGCGACTGGTTGGCTTTCTTGTTCTTGTTCCAATTTATAAATTGAGTTGATTGAATTTGGTGTTACGTACCTCTTAGGAGAGACATTGACATGTGGCACATGCTATATGGTTATCACGCCATGAGGCTTGAGATTTTAACATCTATCTAGGAAAATTAGTAGTAATTGATTGAGCTGGTTCTATGAGGTATGTGAGGTGATCTTGAGTGTAGATTTTCCTGTCAAATAAGGGACAACCATGGACTGTAAAATAAGATGGTGACTTCTGAGATTAAAAGTAAAGGACCCAATTGCAGTTACAGGGTGCGTAGTTGTTGAGGAAGATACCACTGGGTTATATCAGTTAGACCAAATGAACATTGGATCGACCAATAAAGTTTTAGATGGGTTCACGAGGATTTGTGGGGATAATTGTTGCATTTAGGGAATTGAGCGTGCAACAGGATTAAGGCAGAGATAGAATCGGTATCAGGGACATTATGAAGAATGACACTAGCTCAACAGAAAGAATTAAAGGTTTAGTTAGAGAATTATTTGACTTGAGGGTTGATCAAATGGAACCTCTTATCATGGGACACGCCAACACCATTGGCCAAGAATGAAGGATTCAGTGTCTGGTTGCGAGGGTAGGACAATGCTCTCAAGAATCAACCAGTTGAGGATCAAAGCAAGAGACATTTCAAGAATTACCTCTTGCACTAAGTAGGATGTGATGGGTTATCAGTGAAGGCTTTTAAACTGACCAATGCTTCAACAGCTCAGGTAAGCTCGACAAGCAGAGAATACAGGGATGGTATGGACAAGTCGTATTCAGATTGATCAAGGATGTTTCAGACTACTACCAGTTAGAAGCAGAACGCAAATAACAACTTCATTGATAGTACCAAGGCGAAGGGGACAGGGTTACAGGTAAGGTTCCAAAAGGGACATGTTCCGATTTTTCTGAAGAACGTTCAAGGTTATGCTATGGGAAGTAATGGGATCGTGTGTGAGGAAATTAAGATGAAAACCGTAAGGAAATTATTAAAGGAATGCCTTAGGGGCAAAAAGCACAGTCAAACTAAAGGGACACATCAGATACTGCTTGAGGCATCTTCGAGGAAAGCCATACTTTGATTGAAGTAACATGAGAACATAAAGTTTGTCTGAATGGATGGTTGCGTACCGGATTTTCAAAAGTTGGAATGCAGATTGATTCACACATCATGGTATTAGAGTTTGTATGTTTGGACTGGTACAGGAGAACGATACGAAAGACATCGTCCTTGCTTAGAGTGTGGAATTACGGTGCAATATGCTATGAGTTAGGGTGTGGTCGTGTGTAACTAAAAGAGTGATCATTTGCACCTCACAATGGATGAAGGGATAAGGACTTGGATGTTCTACCTAGGATGTCGAGTTTATAGTAATGCCCGTTAGTCACGGTTAGACTGAAATAATGACTGGGATTGATTTGGAACTTGCGATTGATAATTGGCAAGTATATTCCAACGAATAAACGGTGAAACACAAAAAGAAGATCCTGCAGGAATGGTTACGGATCCTACCATTTTAGAATAGATGGGTTAAGATATGTAGGTCGGATGAGTGATCCGAAGGATGCTGGCATTAAGGGGGAGATGCGAAATGAACCTTAAATCACCCCTTACGATTATTGTATCCAGGAAGTTGGAATGGGTAATAAGACTACAAATTTGTTTACTGAGACGCGCACAACCTAATCTTTTAGTAAACAAGGGATGATAATCAGGGGCTAGACGTGCTAGCATGACTTTAGTGTATTCTGGGGTTAATATAGAGGAAGATGATTATGGACCCTTGAGGTGGACCACCTTGGATTACAGACGAGATGAGTGGATGTAAAAGTTGTGATTTGACCTATTAGGTTGGCGCACCATGGTTGGTGTGAGTGAGATATCAAAAGAGGGGGTGGGTACGAAAGGAGACCGTATGTCTCCATTGGACACCGAAGTCGATAGTGTCAGATTGAGACCCATGGACTCCCAGGTTCTGGAAAAAAGGGTCATAAAGTGACTCTGAGTAGGATATTGTGAGACAGGGAATGAGGAATGCTTATTCCAGAAAATAAACCCAAGGGACAGGAAGTGTTCTGGTTCATAAATGGCTTAGAGGACTAGTGAAATTATTAAGGAACATTGAGGGCAGGATTGTCCACGTTATTACAAGGACATAAGAGTTTGCAAGTCTAGATATGGGAACGTGGAGTTTCAGGATTGAGGGCTTTGTGTTCTCCGTGTATTATGAACTAACAAGCATATGACGGTTCAAAAGGAAAGAGGAGTTTTACTCTAGATTTGATATATATTTGTGAGATCTTAATAGATATTAGGCCAGGACCCTACATATTGGCCTTACCCTAGTATGGGTAGAGATTCAAGAGGTGTTACTAGTGCCAATGTTGAAGAAAAGGGGTGACAAGTATAACCCCTGATTGGGTGAGGAGACCCTAGAAATTCAATGAGACTTATTGTGTAAAGAAAGGCTAGTGGAAGTTTTGGATAAAAGAAATAAAGTCATACAAATAAGGACTAGCCTTCTTGTGAAGGTATTGCAAGTAGCGACAAGACAAAGGACCTGATTTTGGGTTTATAGTCAAGTTTGCTAAATTGGTATCCCGAGATATTTGAGTAAATTTCGAGGACAAAATTTTAATAAGGAGGGGATAGTTGTAACGTCCTGAATTTGATATTAAGGTTGAGTGCCTTGACTACAGTGCCTAGAGAGCCTAATTGGGATTATATGAGCGAGTAATGGATTATATGCTTGACGATGTGATATAAATGAATTGTGTGGTAATGTGATAAGACATGCATGTTTGTGTGTATTAAATATGCACGTGGGCCCATTTCTATGAATAAGGGCATGTTTGTAATTTTGGCCAGTTGAGGGCATAAATGTAATTATGTTTGTACTATCAGTGAGACCCCAGTGTTATGGGGATGTGTGGTCCGAGACAATCCTAGGGAGAGGATTAGCTGAATAATCACAACAGGGTCAGATACCCGGCTTGGGGTGAGCCTAGGGGTGTTTTGAGAAACTTGGCATGTGCTTGGGGTTTACCAGGTAACGAGCAATTAGTAGTAATTATTTGGGTATGTCGGGATTAAATGGGGATTTTTAGGAACACTCGAGGAATTAGCGAGATGTGGCAAATGACGGGTATGCCCTTGGTGGCATTAAGACATTAAAGATAGACGTGGGGGCATTTTGGTCATTAGGCAGCTAGGATAGACTCAAACTAAAATAAGACTCTAGAATTGGCTGAGGAACACATTAGAAACACTCTCAGCCAATCTCCCTTCCTCTCTCTCTCCCTAGTCGGTTTGCTCTTCCCCTTTGGTGTGCATAGAAGCTAGTGGGGCTTCATGGAGAATTGGTGCAAGAATTGAAGATTTGAAAGCTTGGAGACTGAGGAATCAAGGTAGGATCACTTGAGGATTAATTCATGTTCGTTATTTGCAGAAGGGGTAAGTGAATTCCTATGTTTCTTTATTAAATTGTGAGTTTGGTATTGTTATTCTTGAGTTTCAAACTCAAGGTTTGTATTTTGGGCTGTGATGGAGTTTTGGCTTAGCTATTAGTGTGGTTGTGTTGTCTATGGTATTTGAAAATGCTTGGAAGACTTAATTCTGGCTTTAGTTTATGTCTAGGGTGGATTTTTGGTGAATTAAGTTAAGGAAAAACGTAGAAAATGGTGAGGTTTCTGGGTTTTGGGACTCGAGTCACGACCCTGTTCATTAGGTGCCACGGCTCGTATGAACACAGAGGCCTAGGGGCCTCAGAATTTTGCCTGAGTGCTGCGATGTGCCTTCGCTTGCGCCCCGGCCCGTGTTCCCCAAATGTGAGAGCAAGGCTCTTTGACTTGGGCGTACCGCAGCCCTTAGGGGCTGGGCTGCGGGTCAAATGAGAATTTTTTGGCTATTTTAGGGTTTTAGGCTCGGGAAGGATCCTACAACCCGCTTTAGTAGGATTCGAGGTCCCAAAGGCTAGTATTTTAATTCGAAGTTCTAAACTTATTAGAGATGATGGATATCTATTTGTTATGGCATTGTGACTAGGTTTTACTACTCAGGCTCGAGATTAGGAGTTGTGCTCGGGATCACTTTGGGTTGTTAGCTCGGGACACCAGGTAAGTTAATTATTTGTACCCGTAGAGTTGTGTGGTGTATAGTGCTGTATGTATTGGTTATAGCTTTTATGCCATACATGTGATTGTGACTGAGCGGCAAGAGTTGGAAGGGGCAAGAGCTGGGAGCAGCAAGGGACCGGGATCAGTCTTAAGCATGTTGAATGTAATTTGCAAGGGCGAGACCCTTTAACAGTACTGTACACTACCGTTCGGTTAAGGCCGCGGACTTGGTGCCTGTTAGTGCACCTCGATCGGCGAAGGCCGCAGCTATGCTATTGTGTTGTTGTGTTACTGTGCATCTATGATATTGTGTTGTTATTGTATTACTGTGTTATTGTGTTACTGTGCTATTCTGCTACTGTACTATTAGGGTGTTATGCCATTGTGCTATTGTGTTGTTATACTGTTGTGTTGTTGTGCATTCCATTAGGAACTGGTAACTATTTGTTTTTTTTATTAAGTATGTATTTGTTGAAATAAATTATTGTATGATGTGCTTGAAGTTCTCTTGCTGGGCCTCAGCTCACGGGTGCTCTGTGGTGCAGGTAAGGGCAAGGAAAAATGTAACGTCCCAAATTATGGGCCTTGATTAGGGGGCCAGGATGGAAAATTATGGAATTATGTGATTACATGCATGATTATGTGAGTTATATTATTATACGATGATAATTGCACGCATGTGGGCCCACTTCTTATTAGAAGGGTATTTTTTTTGTAATTTTGGCCATTGAGAGCATAGTTGTAGATTTATGTGCATGTATGTGATATATGGATGAGACCAAATTATTATGTGGATATGGTTGAACTATTCGGCAGGAGATGATCCTAGGATGTAAGTTAGCGGTTTGGTCATAACGGGATTAATTACTGGGCTTGGGGTGAGCCTAGGGGTAAATTGGTGTTTAGTACATTACCGGGAATGAGCGAGTAATGGGATATGATTTAATAATTATTTGAGGATATTGAGAATAATGAGAATTGGAGGTCGTTAATTATGATTAACAGGATAGGTGGGACATGAATGTTTTGCCCTTGGTGGCTTTGAAGGTTTTAATTTGGCCCTAGGGGAATTTTGGTCATTTGACCAATGGATATACTTAGCCAAGGAAGGTTGTAGAGGGTTTAAGGCTGAAAATAGAGGGTTCTCTTTCTCTCTCTCTCTCTTTCTCTCTCTCTCTCTCTCTCTCTCTCTCTCGATTTCTTCTCTTCTCTCTCTCGGTTGGGATTTTAAAGCAAGCAAGGGGATTTGAGGCTTAAGGATTTAAGCTTGAGAGTTTAGGGTTATGTTCAACAACTGAAGGGGTTCAATTCTGGGATTAAGGTAATAATTTTCAGGTTAATTTATGAGTTTTTACTCTGTTTTTGAGGTAGTTTATAAGCTTGAGGTTTTGATCTTAGGATTGGATGTTTGGTGTGGTTTTAAGTGGTATAAAGCTTGGGTTTTGCTGTTTGAATGGTTATAATGTTGTGGTGATGATTGGTTATGATTTTGAGTTTGTTTGATTGAGTTTTGATTGAGGTTTAGATTGAGAAATGTGCAGGGGAGCTGGGTTCGCGGGGTCAAGTCGCAACTTGAAGGAGTTCCATGCCTCCCCTGGGCTCTGTTAAGCAGGCGCGCTGCAACCCACAGGGTAAGTCGCAGCCAACCTCTGGCACCCAGGCAGAGGACCTCTCTGACTTGGGGGCGCGCTGCGACCCTTGGGGGCAGGTCTCGACCTGCCTTTCCTTTTTGGGCCAGGTTGGGTTTTAAGCACGGGTTTCTAATTCTCAAGGCTCGCGATCGAATCTACTAACCGTTTTGGTAGGATTTCCCGAGAGTTGGGTTTTAAGCCATGAAACTTTTATTACTCATTTTATTGATGGGATTTCATATTTGGTTATGATTAGGTGACCGCAAAGGGACCTAAGGACAAGATCGTTCTCAAGGGTCATTCTTCATTTATTTTATGCTCAAGCCAAAGGTAAGAAAACTGCACCCAGTATGTGATGCATGCGATACATGTGTTTATGGCATGGCATGAATGTGAAATATGGAATTTGTTAGAGCTTGAGTCTCTGTAATTGTGCATGATTATAATTATGCTTGCGATTATTAATTAAGCATGCTGAAAGCTTTATATCTGCATATTTGACATATGATATATGTTTGTTTGCATTACCTCATTGAGGAAGCACTGGCTTATTAGTCAGAGAACGACATTGGTGTCAGTATTAATTGTGAATCTGTGACTTATCAGTCAAGATCGGCAATAGTACTGAGCACTGGTCGTATGGTATTGGCTTATGAGTCAAGAACGGTATAAGCGTGTTTAACGCAAGCCGAAATGATTATATCTAATCAACATGAGCATTAAATGCTTGACCGACCCCAAGGTCGAAGAAAACTAAAGCGCTTGTCTAGTCTAAAGGCTCGTTACGTAGAGCTAGGGCCAAAAGGCTCAGGTGACTGAAACGTCACATGGCTTAGGGAGCAGATCCCCAGAGATAGACTTATTAGTCATCTATTTAGAGAGTGACTTATTAGTCAATTATTTAGAGAGTGACTTATTAGTCATCTATTCAGAGAGTGACTTATTAGTCATCTATACAGAGATAGACTTATTAGTCATCTATACAGAGAGAAACTTATTAGTCATCTATACAGAGATAGACTTATTAGTCATCTACCTCAGAGAGCAGGATCCACAATCATTTATTTGTACTTTCTTGCATGCATGAATAGGCTTATTATTGCTAGACATGCTTGTTATGATTTGGTGATACGTTATTAACTGCTTATAAGCATGTTTAAGTTTTCTTGCTGAACCTCGACTCACGGGTGCTATGTGGTGCAGGTAAAGGCAAAAGAAAGCTGGACCATCCTTGAGTTGGAGAGCTTAGGTGACGATGTGTACATATGCGGCTACTCGACCACCATGGGTGAGGGTTTAAAGAGGAACTAGAGTTAAACCCTATTTTGTCGCTTAGGTCGCCTGGTTGTAAATCTTTTATTGTAATTAACCTTTAAAATATATTTGGGATCCCAATGTATATAGTAAACGTTATAGTGAAACATTGTATCTTTGACCAAATTTTTTTTAACCCTAAACCGTTAATCACATTTAGTTACACGATTATGGCCAAATAACTCATTTAGCGAGTTTAGCACTGTTTAAAATGCACAACGTAACGGTCCCTAGGTAGTAGAGCGTTACAAAAAAGGTCGAACAACCATGAGTTGGAGGGCATGGAGAGGTTTGTACATGTTTGACCTACTTGGCCTCCATGGTTGGGGTTTTTTTGAGGAACACGTGATAAACGTTCGATTTTGTCGCTTAGGTCGATTGTACCATACATTTGGATTGTAAATGTATTTCAAAACAGTATTTTGGTATCCCGATGTTACATTTTTACGAATTTTAATGAATGATCAACTCTTTATATTTAATGTTCGTTAAATGAGTCTTTATTTTGATTTAATCACACTTTTTTAACCTAAAACATAGATTAGTGAGCTAATGACACATTTATAAATCACTAGGTAAAAACTTTAAGGTAGTAAGGCGTTACAATAAACAAGCAAGTTCTAGATTAATTCATACATCAAACCACAAGCCACTTTTTAACAATGCATACATTCAAATTCAAATTGCAAAGAATTTTCAAATCATGGCTAAACATTAATTTTTTTATGGATCGAAACAAGCTACCAATGCATTCTAACCAAGCACACAGATTCAATTGATCATAAATTTCGAAAATTTGCACGACATTTTCTTCTATATCATAGGCTAGCATTGAGAACTTGATTCATACAAACACGACACTCCAAACATCCTAGACACAACAACACAGTAAATAAATGACTAACCAAATACATTACACAACTAAAACAAAAACACAAGTAAAACAAATTTCTCAATATATATGAAACGAAAGTAAATTTCATCCCCCAAACTTAATATGAACATTTTCCACAATGTTCAAAATAAAAGAAAAGGAAAAGAAACTGACCTGACAAACTCAGACTACCCACGACGAAGGACCCTTGCCACCGTCTTCATCAAGTAGCAAAAATATGGTGGATGATATGGATTGAACTTGGTAATTTGTGAGCTGGGCTTCAAGTAGCGTTGTGACCCTACTTTTTTTTTTTCTTCAAACGATTCAACATTACAAATTTAACACTAAATGACAGAAATTAAAACTAATCCTAAAATAAATAAATACTCAAAATACTAAAATTTAAAATGTTCATAATCCAAAACTAAAATAAAACTAATAAAAAAATTAATAAAAAAATTACAAATAAAGGATTGGAATGCCTCCAAATGCGTTGTCGTTAACGTCATTTAGCTGGACGCTGAATTCTTCTTCAAATTTAACTTGGATCAAGTCCACCCCTAGAATCCTTAAGAGCCAAAGTGTCATATGAGAAAGCCCATCTTATGATGTTGCAACTTTTTGGAGCCTTCCACGCTTATGTAGCATTTGAGCTTTCCCACTAAAGAACCTTTTCACACGATTACGCACTGTTCAACTACCAACTTGAGCAATGGCTTTTCTCTTGATAGCTTCCACCTTAATACTGCCTCCTGTTATCAAATCCACTCTAAAACATGTTGGAATTTCAGTTGCCACAAAAACATTAAATGTTACCTCTTCATTTTGCACCCCCAGCTTCAATTCCCCTTTTTGTACATCAATTAGCGCCCTTCGAGTAGCTAAAATTTGTCTCCCAAAAATAATCAGAATATTTTCATCCTCCTCCATATCAATAATAATAAAGTTCGCAGGAGAGATGAACTTGTCCACTTTCACCAATACATCCTCAATAATACCTCTTGGGTGCTTCACTGAATGATCTGCCAGTTGTAGGGACATGGTAGTAGGGCGAGCTTCTCCCAATTTCAATTTTCTATAGATAGATAGAGGCATCAGATTCACACTTGCCCCTAAATCACATAATGCCTTCTCAAAAACCACATTCCCTATAGTACAACGAGTAGTAAAACTACCCAAATCTTTAAGCTTGGGAAGTATTTTCTTTTGCAATATTGCATTGCACTCCTCAGTAAGTGAAACTATCTCGTAATCCTCCAGTTTCCTTTTCTTCGACAAGATTTCCCTCATGAACTTCACATAACTCGACATTTGTTCTAAAGCTTCTGCAAAGGGAATGTTGATGTGAAGTTTTCGGAAAACATGTAAGAACTTGGAAAACTGCTTGTCAAGTGTCTTGTTTTCCAGCCTCTAAGGAAATGGGATCTTGATGTGATGCTCAATACTTATTTCTGGTTGTTTCTTATCAAGGTTCTCATTAACCTCTCCATCCACCTTATTCTTCTTCTCAGAATTCATTTTTGATGGAAGACTAGATTTCTCAACTTGCTCCACCAACTCCTTACCGCTCCTCAAGGAGATCGCATTGCACTGCTCCTTAGGATTCACCTCAATATTACTTGGCAAATTTCCTTGAGGTATACTTTGTAACATATTTTCTAATTGACCCACTTGCATTTCAAGATTTCTGATGGATGACCAAGTTTCAGCCATAAACCAAGCTTGGGAGTTGGTCAAGGTCAACAGTGGAACTTGTAACTCATTTGACTTCTCTTCAGGAACTGGTGCCCTAGGTGGTGGTGTTGGAGGTTGAGGCATAATCTTGTGAGATTGAGGTTGTTGGCCCTGATTATTTCTCCATAAAAAATTAGGGTGATTTCTCCACCGTGGATTAAATGAATTGGAGAAAGGATTGTTGGCTTGTCCATTAAAATTACGCATCATGTTGACTTGCTCCATAGGGATGGTGTTATTGAACTTTGTTGCCATACACTACTCAAATTGGTGAGGACCACCACAAATTTCATAACCTGCTGGCATCTGAATGAGATTAGCAGACACAATATTATGTTGCAACTATTTTGTCAAGGAAGCAACCTGAGCAGCCATGGCAGTGATGGCACCAAGTTCATGAACTCCGCCAACCTTTCTAACACCGGTTGACCTCTCATCAGACCATTGGTGGTTGTTGGTGGACATGTCTTCTAACAACTCATATACCTCGTTGGCACTTTTACTCATAAATGCCCCTCCAGTTGTAACATCAATTATGGTGCGAGTAGTACCACACAATCCATTGTAAAAGTTGTGGACTAACATCCACTTTTCAATGCCGTGATGAGGACACTTTCTCAACAGTTCTTTAAACCTCTCCCAAGAGTCATATAAAAACTCCCCCTTAAGCTGGTAAAAATTATTGATCTCCCCCCTTAATTTAGCAGCCTTTGATGGAGGAAAAAACTTGGTAAGGAATTTCTAAGCCAAATCCTCCCAAGTAATTATAGAATTGGATTGAAGGGAGTTTAACCAACTCTTCGCTCTTTCCCGCAGCGAAAATGGGAATAGCCTCAACCTGATTGCATCATTGCTCACCCCATTATACTTGAATGTTGCACATAGCTCCAGAAAATTAGCTAAATTCATGTGAGGGTTTACTGAAGGTAAGCCAACAAATTGCATGATGGATTGCACCATTTGTAAAATCGCTGGTTTAATCTCAAAGTTATTAGCCTCCACAATTAGTGGTCTTATACATGTTTGCACTCCCGTAACAATTGGGAGTACATAATCCCGTAAGCTTCTCATAGTGGGATTCTGAGCTCGTCCTAGCACCACTTTTGGAACCCCTTCATTCAACCCATCATTGTTTTGGGGATTTTCCATAACCACAACTGGACCAGTAGCTATTTTGTTTCTACGATTCTGCCAACACACTTTCTCAATCTCAGGATTAATAGGAGCAAGGTTGTCTGCTCCTCTTCTGCTACGCATATAACAAAACTACTGAAAAAATGGTCAAGAATGCACACAAAGCAAGTTAGAAACAACTCAAAGAACAACTAAATTATAAATAAAATTAATTACTTTGATATTGATAATTTCAAGTCCCCGACAACAGCGCCAAAAACTTCTTACGAAATTTAATAGCTATGCAATGCACGCAGTCGCAATTTGTAATAGATCTTGGTAAGACCAAGTATCATCCCACAAGGACTAAATTATCAATTACCAATCAATTAATTTTTTTTGTTTCTATTTGGTCAACAATATTTTTTGTTGTAAAAATAAAGAACAAGAACATAAACTATTGTAAATTTTAAGAATAAAGAAAGATAAAGAAACACAAGAAATAAATTCAAGAATAAACAATTACGGGTTTTAATCTCATTAACTATCCTTCCTATCAATTACTAATACAAGTTTTATTTTCTCCTTCTTATCGAGCTAGAAATTTGTCAAAAGCAGTTTATAATCAAGTTACGAATTACAAACCTCGACCTAGATGAGAATTTTCTATATTTCTATGATAAATTCATCAACTAGGAAGCATTAACCTTCACAATTTTAATATGCCACATAAATAATCACGATACTCTCATTATATGATTAAGCTTATGTCTAACCTATTAAAGCATAATTAAATATCACTTTTCAGATTTTGATTCAAAAACATGTAGATTATGATACTACATGACCAATCAAATATCAAACAATAAGCATAGATAGGCAAGAGACTCAAAAATTGAAGAGGAAAATCAACTTTGTATTAGATCATAATAGGAGTACAAGTGACTCAATTAAAATTCCTAATAACAAATGTATTTCATAATCATCATTCTAAATATAAACAACAATGGAAAATAACATAGAATTCAAAGGTAAAAGGAAAAGAACTGTTGAAAAAATAATTGGCGATGCTCCACAGTGTATTCCTTGCTCCCCAAAATTGTCCTCCCAAAAAGTCCAATTGTCTCCCCTTTCGAAATTAGGTTTATAACATAATTTTCTTTCTAAAGCAATATGGGCCGCGAACCAGCTATTCAAGAGCCGTGGCCCGTACATTTTTCTGGGCTTGTGAATTCTTCAGCGTCGCGACTCCTCCTTCCAAGTCGTGCTGCGACCCTTAATAACTTCATCAATTTAAACACTTTTTGTCCCGAAAATTCACCGAAGCCATAAAATATCTTGAGGATTCATCTTTTCACGGAAACAACAACAAGAAGCCAATTTTTCATCATTTTTCTGCTGATTTTCTTCATTTTCTATTTTCCTTTATTTATTGACTAAAACTTGAAAAAAAAAACAATAAAGACAAGCGTAATACTGCACTAAATAATAGAAAAACTTAATAAAAATGACCTAAAACACAACCTAAACACAACACAAAACGAGACTCAACAACTAACCAATTTGTTTCCTTTGTATAGAGAGTATGGGCCTCTTTGATCTAGTTCGATCGAAATGTCAGAGGGTGTCGGGGCCTTCTGAGATAGACGCCTCGACAGCACCAACCATAGTGCTCACATCCAGACCAATTGCTCAAGCATCCTCTATGGCTACTCCACCGATCCTTGCCCCGAGCACAACGGCTGCCGGTGAGGTCATTAACCTCGAGGTCTCCTCTCCCCAAGATTAGGGATTTTCTAGGAATGGTAAGGAGATCCCTTTCAACTCACCCCAAGCCAGGGTGCCTTGGTTGGTTATCTTCCTAGAGCACTATGAATGTAATGACCCAACTAATTCTAGACCTTGGACCATTAATGACTACTATACATAGACACTAATCTTAAGAAAACATACATACGAAATAGTCATAACTTTATTGAAAACTGTAAAGCAAAGGTTAAAATACATAAAAATTCATGGTAGGATATGGGATCCCATTGTTTGAAAATAAAGCATAACTTAAATCTTAAATAAATTCGTTACAAAATCAGGTGTGGAAAATACATAGAAAACATAATTGAAATGACTAAGAACAACTTCATCATCGAATCGTTCACGCAGTCTACCGAATCCATATTTTCTCAATACAAAATCTCAAGCCGCCAAGAATCTTTCCGCCGCCATAACTATTTTCCTGCACAAATTAAATAAAGGAATGAGCCTAATGCCCAGCAAGAAAAATATACTACAAGCATAAAACATAAACATATAACATATACTATAAACATATGCATACCACATAAGACTACACTATTAATGGCCATTATGACATGTGATAAGCCATCTATGTCCTCTGTCTAATATTTGAGGTAGGTTAGATCACATGGTAATATATGATAACCCATCTAAATACCCTGTCTAATATTTGAGGTAGGGTAAATCATATGGTAGTATATGATAACCCATCTAGATCCCCAGTCTAATATCTGAGGTAGGGTAAATCATAACTACAAACATAAAAATGATAAACACTAGGGCACTAAGCAACTATGAGCCCTAGATAAAACATAACATAAGGTACTATAGCATAAACATATTATACATAAACATACACATAAGCATATAGAAACTATCCTATTTTCCTTACCAATAGGGGGATGTGAGAACAAGGTCGGGATTTTGGAACACTCCTAAAACCTATAATAGAAAGGTGAGTACTTCTAAAAGAAAAGAGATGAAAAGGAATGAACTAAACCACCGAGAAGATACTTACCGACAAGAAACCTCAAGTTCAAAGAACTTAGATGCCTAACCAAGAATGGAAAACAATGAGTTAGGATTTGAGTAGAGAAAAACTATAAAAAAAACTAATGAAACATACATAAATGAACTAGGAATAAGAATACCTTTAAATGTACTATAACAGAACTACACCTCGATATCGAAAAACACACTATTAACCTTGCTTCCCAAGTGTTTAATAAGCTTAAGATGATAAAGCTTATAACCCCAACCCAAGTGTTTAACACTCTAAAGTAAACCTAGCAGCTTGAAGGCTCTGAACTCAGCTTGAAGAATGAAAGAAATGGCTGGGTACTAGGTCCTATTTATAGAGTTCAAGAATGAAAAGATCTTCTTTTAGCTTGAATAAAATAATGACTATTTAATTGAAAAACATATGAATAATCATTCAGCAAAGGCTTAAGACTCGGTCAAAAAGATTCTGAGGCTTGCTAAGAGGTTATGAGTTGAATTGATCTCGGTTTCAAAACCATTTGAAAACTTTCCCTAGAGTCGATATATCGCCCATGGTAGGCTATATATCGCCTGTCCTTATATTCCCGAGGCTCGTCGAAGAGTTCGTGCGAAGTTACGTGTTTTTCGTATTCCCCGAGTGGCGATATATCGCCCCTAGAGCTGCGATATATCGGCATACGCTGAAATATTATACACGTAATTGCACTTTTTTAGCCTAATTTGAATTGAGTAAACAGCTTTGACTAAGTCCTATAACGATTTCAAAGCTGCTGGCAAATTCTGGGGTTTTCAAATATTATTCTTATAAAACTATTCCTCAAAAATACTTAATTTCTCAATAAACATGCACATGACAAGTGTCATTATCTTATGGGGTCTATCTAAACCTTATAGTATAATAAATATCATCTTCATAATCAGCTATATTAATCAAACTTTATGCTATAATTAATATTCTTAAACTATAGGTTAAACTTATAAAATCTATAAGTGTTGCTACGAGTGTTCAACTAAGTCCCGGATTGAACCAAAATCCACAGTAATAAACATACTACAACTATTACTAGCTATTACTACTACTACTACTACTACTACTACTACTACTATCTAACTAGCTAAGTCAAGTTCTTGGACTCTACAATTCTCCCCTACTAAAAGGAATTTCGTCCTCAAAATTTACTTACCAAACAATTTTAGATACTGGTCTCGCATGTCTACCTCAAACTCCCACGTTGCCTCCCGTTCAAAATATTACTCCATAGGACTTTGACTATCAGAATACTCTTGGACCGTAACTGCTTCATCCCTCTATCTAGGATGCTAACCGGTCGTTCCTCGTACTCAAGTCTTGCTGGAGTGCTATCGTATCGTACTTGAGGACGTGAGATGGGTCTGACACATAATTTCGTAGCATTGAGATGTGGAACACGTTGTGGCTATCTACTAGGGCTGGCGGTAGGGCTAATCTTATGCAACTGCTCCCACTTTGTCCAATATCTCAAAAGGGCCTATAAAACAGGGACTAAGCTTGCCTTTTTTCTCAAACCGCTTCACACCCTTCGTAGGAGATATCTTCAGGAAGAATTGATCTGAGACCTTGAATTTCACATCATGCCGCTTGGCATCCGCATAGCTTTTCTGACGGCTTTGAGCAGTGAGCATACGTTTTCTAATCAGTGCTACTGCTTCTTGAGCTTCTCTAACAGCTTCTGGACCAAGGAGTTGCCTTTCTCCTACCTCGTCCCAATGTAATGGTGATCGACACCTTCTTCCATAAAGTAACTCATATGGTGCCATCCCGATCATTGACTGGTAGCTATTGTTGTAGCAGAACTCTATCAGCGGCAAGTACTTATTCCATGATCCTCCGAAATCAAGTACACAAGCGCACAACATATCTTCTAAAATATGTATCGTACACTCAGACTGACCGTCTGTCTGAGGATAAAAAGTTGTACTAAGACTTAACTTAGTTCCCAAATTGTCATCTTCATTTTGTGTAGTTTTGTTGAAGAAAAAAAATGTCAAATAAAAAAAAATCAACAATACTACATTTGTTTTCAATTTATGTCACCAAAAAAAATGTTTGTGCATTTTATTTATCTAATTTTGTTTTGTTCTTTATTTTGGCTCTTAATATCATTATGTAAAATTCCGAAGATTTTTATGTCATTTAGATTCTAATTAATTGATTAGCCTATCTTATGATCAATATTCGCTAACATTGTTTGTCCTAAAACGACAACATCCATTTTTTAGTGTTAATTGATAAATTTCCTACTCCAAGAGTGTCAACCATCTCCCATAATAAGACTTTCAATACCTTTGTAAGGATTTGGTGTTGAGACTTTATTCTTTGGTGATTTTTCAATATTGTTTGTGTTGTAAATTTTGGAAAGAACGATATGGTTTGTTGCACACACACAAAGCTCTTGAACTACAATTTTAATAGTTTTAAATAAATTTTTTATAAATTCTCACTAAACAATTTTTTAAATGATTTTGCATGATTTGAGTCACTATTTCATCTTGGTAACATTTTTATCCGCTTGAATTGCTAGGAACTAGCAATAAGCTAGTTGGAGGTTGTGATTGGTGGTTAAAAATGTCAATTTATTAGTTTTAAAGTATAAAATAAATTAAGTTTTAATTAATTTTTCATAAATTTATTGTAATATATTTTATAATTGGAAATATTAATTTTAATTTCATTTGTGTTTAATTATAACGTCCTCTTAATCAAGGACCATTACACTATGTACTTTAAATTGTGTTAGACTTACTAATCAAGTCATTTGGCTTAAAATGTGTAACTATGGTTAATGTCAAGTGATATGGTTAAAAAATTTGGTCAAAAGAACTGTTCACTTGTATTTAAAAAGTTTCATACATTCTTGGGATCCCAAAATATTACAACCAAATTCTTAAAAATGTATATGTATATCAAAATTACATCCAACCGACCTAAGCAGAAAAAACAAGGCTTCAACCTTATTTCCTCTGAGATATCCTTGGCCGTGGTGGTCGAGTAGCCGCATATGTACACACTGCCACCGAATCTCTCCAACTCATGGCTGATCAAGCTTTCCCTTCCCCTTACTACACCACAAAGCACCCGTGAGCCAAGGCTCAGCAAGAAAACTATACAAGTGCATAACAAAAAAATACATATTTCCAAATACTTATCAAGTATGTCCAACAATAATAACCTACACATATAGTCATTCAGTTATAAACAAATGGTCATTGGACCAATTTGGGGCCGCTGCCCTGAATAGTTGACCATAGAGCCAAAATCGGGCCTATGCCCTAGCTATGTGATGATAGAGTCACCTGGGGCCCTTGCCCTTAGCTCTGAGTAACTAGCTGTAACGCCCTACTTCCTTAGAGCCGTTACTAAGTGAGTTTTGAAGGCGAAATAGTGTGCAATGAACTCGCTAACCGAGGTTTTGAGCAAAAGTGTGACTAATTAAAAGTTAAGGCTGTAATCTTTGAAAATGCGTCGTTTCATTAAAACTTCTATCATTAAACATTTGGGATCCCAAAATAAGGTTTGAAAACTGATCATATCTTGAAATAAGGTTACAGTTAAGAAATCATAAAATCATAGATTATTACAGCCCTTTTCGAATAAACCCCCAACCAAAGCAGTCGGGCAGGCCAAACATGTACGCGTCGCTTCACGCTCTCCGTACTCATGGTTGGTTGACTCAGTCATTGCCCTTACCTGCAACACAGAGCACCCGTGAGCCGAAGCCCAGCAAGAAAACTCATGCAGAACATAACATATGCAATGTATACAGTTTATCATAACAGATAATCCACAATAAACAAGTCAATCATTAGACTAAGCAAACACGGCCAAGCCGCCCCAGAGCCTTACCGAAGCCTGGGGTATCGGTTCTCACCGCGAGGATAACTCATGTATCCCTTGGGTCCCACCCTGAATATAGCATAACACATGTATCCACCGGGCCCCGCCCTGATTATAGCATCCCATGATCTAGGTGTTACTTTCGGCCCACGGCCGCCCCGGCTTACGCCGTACTCGGCCCTTGCCGTTCATTTCATCATAATCACACATATAGTACATTTGAAATAATCATTCACACACATCATGATTCATTTAAGGTTAAACATTTGCACATAATACAATCTGGGGCCACGCCCTAACCTCGGGTGTTATAGTTTTCTTACCTGTATTCCGAGCCTCCTGATGCACTAAAGCCGCGAGCACGGTCCTCTAGCACGAGCCTCACCAACAACCTAGTCACAACACACAAGAAACATCCCTCAATACTAATCAACCCAAAACCACATCCCGGGACCAATCCCGCACTCTCGGGACCTCTAAAACCTTAAAACAACACCCCGGAGACATCCCCCGAACCCCCAGAGCAAAGGCCTAAAATTGCCAAAAATGTGAACCTGAAATTTGCCTTGTGCCGCGGCACAACTTTCTTGTGCCGCGGCACACATCAGTCAGGGACTCCCTTGCCGCGGCACGAAAAACCTGTGTCGCGGCACGCCTTCGCAGACCCAGAATTCTGGGTTTTTCCCCTGCATTTTCTCCGAGCTAAAACCTCCCAAATCGTCCCAAACTCACACCCAAGCTCCAAAACCAACTCAAAACTCCAAATAGACCATACATCAACCCATAAACATCATAACCCAACTCAATAACACAATCACACTCAAAATCACCCATTTGATTCCAAATTTCAGAAAACTCAAACCCAAAGGCCAAAAACACAACCCAAGCTTGACAACCCTAAACCATGGCTTCAAAATCTTAAACCACAACAGAAAAGAAAACCCAAGGATGTTTAAAACTCTTACCTCAATCAAGAATCCAACCTTAAGCTTCCTTGGTTCATCCCCTTAGTCTTCAAGTTTCAGCTCCCTTCTTCTTCTTCATGCCCTAGCTTTTTCCCTCTCCTTCTTCTTCTCTTCAAATTATCAAAGCATCAAATGACCAAGCCCCAAACCGTGTACCCCTTAATACCCAGCTGCCATATATCCAATTCCCAGCCAAATGACCATTTTACCCCTCCTTGCCTATCCTTTCCCAACTAACCTCAAGGGCACTTAAGTCCTTTTACTTCTATTTCATTTCTGCCATTTTCTATCTAGAACTTGTTACTCTCAGTAGTAACTAATGGTTACCCAGGTTACTCAATCACCAATAACCATTACCCGCTAAATCTCAATCTTAGCCATAAAATTCCCGAAGTACCCCTAGGCTCCTCCCGAGCCGGGTATAGAAATCCCGTTGTGACTCTTAAGTTAATTTGCTCTCTAGGACCGTCTCGGCACGTGCATCACAATAATACCACCACACTCACGTGGTACAAATCACAGAATACAATTATCACAAATATGCCCTCAGCGGCTAAAATTACAATTATGCCCTTCAAACACAATCAGGGCCTACATGCATACTAATACACATAGTCATGCATCTCAGATAAACAATTAGTCAAATAACATGCTTTAAATCATAACCATGCATTTAACTCATAAAATCACACATAAATCCCAACATGCCCTCCTGGCACACTAATCAAGGCCCTTAAGCCTTAATAGCGATTTTGGGTCGTTACACTAGCCATAGAGCTAGGACAACAACTTTGGTTTTCCAACGACCATAGAGTTAGCCAACGTAATAGTACATTGCTGATTTAGGCCTAAGCCTATCAACCAGCGTGCAGCGCGCTTCTGCCGTCCTTGACTAATAAGTCAAGCCCTGATCCAGGTATTCAAACTTCAATACAGAAACAGATATGAGTAGGCATATCCCAAAAAAACGAGCATGCATGTATGTTAATCACATAACAACACTGAGTAACCGAACTCATAATACTAATCCTACCTATTTAACGGTGCCTTAGGCCCTAACCACGGAATCAATGCAACAAACATGAAACACTTAAGCAGGTTTAAAGTATTCAAGTAGGATCAATCAACATGTGAAACAATAGCTTAAACATAAACGTTCTCAGGGGCCCAAGCCCTAATCAAAATTATTGATATCAGTCGGGCCTAGCCCTGATCACATATAACATGTAATGGGTGGAGTTTTCTTACCTTAGCTCCGAGTGTAGCGTAAAATAAGGACGACCCTCGAGCACGATCCCGGTTCTGAGCCCCTAGCAATAACCTAGTCACAACCATACTATAGGATTTCATCAATAATGCACAAATAAAGGCTTCTGGACCGACTCCTAGCCTCTGGGGCCTCGAATTCCACTTAACTGGGTAGTAGAATCAATCCCGAGCCCTAAAGAAAAGGTTCCCGTTATTAAAAATTCACCAAGGCCAAAACTGCCTAGGCGGGCTGCAACCTGCCCTTAAGGGTCGCGGTGCGCCCCTCTAATCTGAGGCCCTCTCCCTCTGCCAAAGGGGATGTGGACTGCGACCTTCCCAAGAGGGTCGTGGTGCGCCTCCCAGACAGAGGCATCCCATGGCCCTGGGTTCATTTGAGTCACGACCCCTCAAGAACAAAGCCAGGACTTGGCCCTGCAAACCCAAATTTTCCTCATACTCCAACAGCCAAATCCAACCCAAACTATCCCAATTTCACCCTAAAACCACAATTCAATCATCACAACAATTCTAACATCTTCCCAGCAGCAAAACCCAACAAAAATCTAGTTAGAAAACTCATCAAAATACCAATTTCAATTCTTGAGCTAAAAAGTTCAATAACATCTTAAGAACAACTATGATTTCTAACATAAATTAGTTAAACACAGAGATTAAAATTTTACCTTAGCTGTGAATGATGATCCCCTAGCCACAAGCTATACAAATTCCAATCCCCAGCCTTCAATTCTCCGTTTTCTAGCCAAAATCCCCTTAGTTCTTCAACCACTAGCTTAAGGAAGCCTAAAGAGAAAAATAGAGTGAGGTGAGAGAGGGAGTCAGTTCAGAGAGAGTCTTAACATTATGTTTCTTTCTTTTTGTTTCCTAGGGCTTAAGTGACTTAAGCTAATCTTGAGGCTCTGGGTAACAAAAACGTCACCGAGGGAAAAATGGTCAAATTCCCCAGTATTCCCTCCTCAACTCCCTAACTCCAAATATATCCCCAATTATTCATTCTCATTACCCGATAACCCAATTAATTTCCAAACACCCAAAATACCCCATGACTCGCCCCGAGTTAGATATTGGGTCCCGTTGTGACTTTCTCGCTAACCTGCTCCCAGAGATCATCTCGTGCCGAGTAACTCAAATAAACCCACATAATAATGTGGTCTCACACATATATCACATACATGCACATATATATATATATTTATGCCCATAACGGGCCAAATTACGAAAGTTGCCCTTCTAATAAGAAACGGGCCCACATGCATATTTAATACCCCTACACATGCACAACTAGTTATATTATCATATAACTCACATAATCACAATCAAATATATAAAATAAATATATAACTTCATTTATTGCCATCTCGTCCTCCTAATCAAGACCCTAAGCCTTATTAGGTAATGATTTTGAATTACAACTTTGATAGTTTTAAATAGCATTTTCTAAATTCTCACTAAACATTTCGTTAAATGATTTTGCATGATTTGAGTCACTATTTCATATTGGTAACATTTTTATCCGCTTGAATTGCTATGGACTAGCAATAAGCTAGTTGGGGGTTGTGATTGGTGATCAAAAATGTCAATTTATTAGTTTTAAAGTGTAAAATAAATTAAGTTTTAATTAATATTTTCATGAATTTGTTGTAATATATTTTATAATTGTAAATATTAATTTTAATTTAATTTGTGTTTAATTTTCAGGAAATAAATTGCATTTGGACATTAATAAAAAGAGAGAAGAAAGAAATAGTAAAAATTGAAAAAGAAAAATGAAGAAAATGACATTTTGAAGTAATGTAGCCCAGGCCTGTTAGGCCCAAGCCCAACAACCTGCCACTGCCAGTGCGCTAAGTGGCACCCCCTCCGCATGCCATGTGTTCGCTGGACTGCATCTAGATCCACGATCCGGATGGCGACCCGCGTGCCGACCCGCAGCCGCACCTGATCCGGCCCCTAACCCGCGAGCAGCCCCACGTGACCCGCCTGCTGCCTTCCTCTTTCTTCAGCCCAGTCGCGATATGTGTCACTCTTCCATTGCCTGTGGCTGGGTAAAACCCGCCAGCTACCACGAGCCACTTTCCAGCCCATTTTGTGTGCTCTTTTGGGCCTTGAACCCTCCGTTTTGAGCTTTAAAGTTCACATTTTGTGGTGATTTAGAAAAAGGGGTAAAATGACCATTCACTAAAATAGCTAGAATAATATTAAGAACAAGATTTGATTTTTCAAAATCATATTTTATTATTAATATTTCAGATTTATTTTGTAAACCTCATTTGAAGTTTAATTTCATTTTAATCATTTTCTTCTTCTATAAATAGGGATTCTTCTTTCACATTTGGAATGTAATTTTTAGGTAGCAAAACTCTACCAAATTTTAGTCTCATTTCTCATAATTTCTCTCTAGAATTTTATGAGAATGTCTAGCATAATAGGCTAACCTTCTTAGGAAGGTTAGGATGATCCTATATGCACTATGTAATGCCCCACGTCACTATGGTTGCTTCCTGGAATGATGACTGACCCTACAAACTAACACGAGTCTTTCTAGCGTGCTTTGTCACTCGCATGGTTCCTGGGAAAACTTCCCAGGAGGTCACCCATCATAAGATTGCTCCAGGTCAAGCATGCTTAACTTTGGAGTTCTCAAGTGTGGACTACCGAAAAGAAGATGCATCTTGTTGGCATAGGTAGTACCCATCAATCCATTTAAGCCCTCTTCAAATGTGTAGTCCCATACCTACACAGTCATAGAATCACCACACTTGACCTTCCTCAGGTGATGTGGGATTGCACAGCTTTTTACCCGATCTTTCCCTCTGCGGATCATGGGATTCTAACTGTCACACACTATGACTTTGTTTGGTATTTTTGATTCACCATGTGCTTAAAGTTTATATATTTGAGTAATTTTTTTTTTATCTCTATTTCTTCATCTTGTTATCTTTATTTATGTTTACTAATAGTATATAGATTTTGTCAAGCACTTTCTATGTATTATCAAAGTAGTGAAAATAATATAGATGATATCTTTATCATTTTCTCCATCTCATTCATATATATTTACTTTTGATAAATCTATATAGAAGTAGTCATGCCCTTTCTATGTATTTTATAAATAGTAAAAATAATATTTGTGTTAGGTTTTATGTCCAATCTTTTATTGCATTATTGTCAATGATATAATGTCATTTTTAGATTTCTCATAAGAATCATCTCATCCTTCCATGGTAAAGAATATTAATCACTTGAATATATTTTTGTGAAATATATTTGTGCTTTAATGTTAAATCTTCCAAATGAATAGTTGGGATCTGAACTATTCATTTGTGTAATTTTGATGAATCAAAGATCCAAATAAATAAGTATGCATATTGGTGACTCTTGATCCTTCTTACTTGTTTCCTATTGTTACATCACACTTTATTCTATCTTTATTTCTAATCTTTAAATCTCAAAAACAACAAAAATATCACTTGTTCTATTTTTCTCATATTATTTATCTCTTAACTATATTTATTTGCCTCCTTGTGGAATCAACCGCCCAATCTAAACTACAACCACTGCAGTGGATGCACGTTCGGGTGTTTAACAAATTTTTGCGTCGTTGCCATGGAGGTAATAGTGAAAAAAAAATTTCAATGAATTTTGCAAAAGAAGTAAGTAATTCTATCCTTTTCTTTTTGTGTATATTTCTCTAGGATTTTTTTTTAGATTTATCTTATTTACTCTTAAAAACAAAGTAAAGAAAAAATCACTATCATTATTTTTTATTTTTATTTTTCCTTTTTTTGTTAGTTTTTCATTTTTTTTTTGTCATTGTTGTGCTAAAAGAAAAAATAGTTATCCTTTATTTTCTAGGATTTGTTAGTTTTATTCTTAGTTTATTTTGTTATAATTTTTTCTTGTTAGTTTTCTTTTTCTCTCTTTTTATTTATTATTGTTGTAAAAAAAATTAATTTTTTTTTGTTGTGTGTGTATTT
Organism: Humulus lupulus; assembly: GCF_963169125.1. Lineage (NCBI taxonomy): Eukaryota > Viridiplantae > Streptophyta > Magnoliopsida > Rosales > Cannabaceae > Humulus > Humulus lupulus. The sequence continues at coordinate 180,465,045 of NC_084795.1, read as the reverse complement.
AGTTTTTTTTTCTCTTGTTAATTTATTTTTGGTAGCTTATTTTATTTTAATTTTTTTCGTCTCTCTTTTTCTTATATTGTACTAGTAAAAAAAACTTAAAAAAAAATAAATTGGTTGCTTATGTTCTGTTAGTTTATATTTAATTTATTCCTTCTATTTTTTTTTTATTTTAATTATTTGTGTTTAGGATTTGTTACATTTTTTTTTCTTTCTATCTTACTCTTGTGCTATTTTTTTAATTGTATATAGGAATTATTTTAGTTTTTGGTTTACTTTGTTAGTTTTTCCTTTAGCTTTGAAAAAATAAAGATTAAAATTGTTACTTTCTTAGAATATTTTTTACCCCTTTTATTTATTTTTTAGACACTAGATACTTAGTTTTAGCCCTTAGAATGTTACTTTGTTATTTAGTTTTTTAGGTTTTAAATCTTAGAAAAATCATAAAATACGAAATAATAATAACAATAATAATAATAATAATAAAAACAAAGTTTGTTTTGTCAACGTAAGCAATTTTTACTTAAATGCCAATTTGAGTAAAGTTCCATCCATGCTTACTTAGTAACTTCGAGGAGTTCTAGTAAGTTTTAGTTGTAAGAGGACCACTTTTGTGAATTGTGACCCCTCCACAATTATCTATGAACCTCGAGAAGTTCTAGATAAAGTGTGGGTCTTAAGTGAGATCGTTCAAAAACCTCAAATCGACCTGGAAACAAGCAAAAAAATAATAATCATAAAAACAAAATACAAAAAGAAAATGAATGAAGAAGAGAAGAAACGTTTAGAGCTGTATTATCCTTCAGCTGGAAACAATCATAATTCTAATGCTACTGAGGGTACTAGCCATTTTAGGAGTGCATGCAAACTTAGTGTAAGAGAGTACCGAGAACTTGAGGCCTTATAAACTAAGTTTGATAGAGAAAGTTATGAGGTTGCCGAGGTAGATTATGATGATAATTATTGTGACTTTGCAAGAGTCAACCATAGGAATCATAATTCTAGTTTGACCAACTCCGTAGATTTTAGTTGGAAGCCTGAGTACAACTACCATGCACTGCCTCACATGAATGTTGAGCACGGTTTTTCTAACTTCCCCCATGAACCTCAATATAATGTTTTGACTAATAGGAATTCCTTAGAGGACACTTTACACACATTTATAGAGGAGAAAAGAGAGTTCAATAGACAATTTGTAGAAGATTTTAGGGAAACTAGTACTCAACTTTCAGAATTGACCAACGCTATTAATTCTTATACTCTAAGTCAATTACCATCTTAGCCTAAGACCATAGCGCCATCATTTACTCTCATTCCTAAATATGATGAGGATGATGCTATTACAATTTGGAGTGAAACTCTTTCCCATACAAAAATTCTTCCAACCACTCCAAAGAAAAATGAGAGTTATCATACTGATGTGATAGACTTAATCGTTGGAGAAATCATAAACATATTTGCAATGAAACATTCACCCAATTTCCTCCACGATTTTGAAACCAAACATTTTCTTTATCCTGAAAATGATACGAACGCTTTGATTTTTGAGAAACAAGATAAAAATAAAATTCATTTTCGATACAAGATAGTATGCAAACAGGAAGATGGTAGACTTACCTAAGAGTGATGCTTTTGTCTACCAAAGACTGATCATGTTTTATCTTTCTTTTTAGTGTGCTTTACTTTAATTTGTGTCTTTATTTTATGTTACAAATTTTACTTTTTGGGGTTTTGTTGTTGTTTGTTGGTTATCATATTCTATTTTGCTCCCACAATGGGCTTAACTTTAGACATTGAGGACAATGTCTCATTTAAAGGTAGGGGTAGTGGGCATATTCATGCGTTGAAATACATTTTCATTACCATTTTGTAATTTTGAGTTAAATATTTGCAAAATTCATGACAACAAAATTTTTGTGAGATATTTTTTGCTATTTTTACTATTAGAAAGTAATTTTTTTAGAGTAATTTCATGCACAACCAAACATTGAAAAAAAAATTGTTAACACATTCAGTTGAGAAAAATCCTAAAGTTTAAAGTTTAAAGTTTTTAATTTTTGTGAGATGTGAGAATGAGAAAACAACTTTAAAACTTCTATTGATCATTTGAGTTGGTAAAATTAATTATTGGGATTTTAAAAACATGACATCACTAGAGGGATCATTTTTGTTTTAAAGAGCCTTTGTTGTATTTAATTGTAATTTCCTTTTTAATTTCTTTATTTTATGTTGTCTCTTGTAAAAAAAATTATAAAAAAAAAAAGAAAAAGAGGAAATATATTAAAATATGAAAAAAAAAAAAAAAGGAACAAGAACTACATTTTTCATCTTCATTTTGTGTAGTTTTGTTGAAGAAAAAAATTGTCAAATAAAAAAAAATCAACATTACTACATTTGTTTTCAATTTATGTCATCAAAAGAAAAAAATTTGTGTATTTTATTTATCTATTTTTGTTTTGTTCTTTATTTTGGCTCTTAATATCACTTCGTAAAATCCTAAAGGTAATTATGTCATTTAGATTCCAATTAATTGATTAGCCTATCTTGTGATCAATATTCATTAATATTGTTTGTCCTAAAACGACAACATCCATTTTTGTGTTGTAAAAAGACTTTCAATACCTTTGTGAGGATTTGGAGTTGAGACTTTATTCTTTGGTAATTTTTCAATATTGTTTGTGTTGTAAATTTTTGAAAGAACGATATGGTTTGTTGCACACACACAAAGCTCTTGAATTACAACTTTGATAGTTTTAAATAGCATTTTCTAAATTCTCACTAAACATTTTGTTAAATGATTTTGCATGATTTGAGTCACTATTTCATCTTGGTAACATTTTTTATCTACTTGAATTGCTATGGACTAGCAATAAGCTAGTTGGGGGTTGTGATTGGTGATCAAAAATGTCAATTTATTAGTTTTAAAATGTAAAATAAATTAAGTTTTAATTACTAATTTCATGAATTTATTGTAATATATTTTATAATTGTAAATATTAATTTTAATTTAATTTGTCTTTAATTTTCAGGAAATAAATTTCATTTTGACATTAATAAAAAGAGAGAAGAAAGAAATAATTAAAACTGAGAAGAAAAATGAAGAAAAGGACATTTTTGAAGTAATGTAGCCCAGGCCCGTTTGACCCAAGCCCAGCAACCTGCCACTGCTAGTGCCCCAAGTGGCGTCCCCTCTGCATGCCATGCGTGTGCTACACTCCAGCTAGATCCGCGACCCGGATGGAGACCTACACCCGCACCTGACCCGCGAGCAGCCCCACGTGACCTGCCTGCTGCTTTGCTCTTCCTTTAGCTCAGTTGCGCCATGTGTCACTATCCCATTGGTCGTGGCTGGGTCAAACCCATCATCTACCACTAGCCACTTTCCAACCCACTTTGTGTGCTCTTTGGGCCTTGAACCCTCCATTTTGAGCTTTAAAGCTGACATTTTGTGGTGATTTAGAAAAAGGGGTAAAATGACCATTCGCTAAAATAGTTAGGTTAATATTAATAATATGATTTGATTTTTCATAATTATATTTATTATTAATATTTCAGATTTATTTTTTAAACCCCATTTGTAGTTTAATTTCTTTTTAGTCATTTTCTTATAAATAGGGACTCTTCTTTCACATTTGGAATGTAATTTTAAAGTAGCAAAACTCTACCAATGTTTAGTCTCATTTCTCATATTTTCTCTCTAGAATTTTATGAGAATGTCTAGCATAATAGGCTAACCTTCTTAGGATGGTTAGGATGATCCTATATGCACTATGACTTTGTTTGATATTTCTGATTCACCATGTGATTAAAGTTTATATATTTGAGTGATTTATTTTCTTTCATCTCTATTTCTTCATCTTGTTTTCTTTATTTATGTTGTTAATAGTATATAGATTTTGTCAAGCACTTTCTATGTATTATCAAATTAGTGAAGATAATATAGATAATATATTTATCATTTTCTCCTTCTCATTCATATATATTTACTTTTGCTAAATCTATATAGAATTAGTCATGCTCTTTCTGTGTATTTTATAAATAGTAAAAGTAATATTTGTGTTAGGTTTTATGTCCAATATTTTATTACATTATTGCCAATGGTATAATGACATTTTTAGATTTCTCATGAGATTCATCTCATCCTTCCATGGTAAACAATATTAATCATTTGAATACTTTTTTGTGAAATATATTTGTGCTTCAATGTTAAATCTTCGAAATTAATAGTTGGGATGTGAACTATTCATTTGTGTAATTTTTGTGAATCAAATATCAAAATAAATAAGTATGCATATTGGTGACTCTTGATCATTCTTACTTGTTACCTATTGTTACATCAAACTTTATTCTATCTTTATTTCTAATCTTTAAATCTAAAAAACAACAAAAATATCACTTGTTATATTTTCCTCATATTATTTATCTCTTAACTTTATTTATTGATTAACTTTATTTCTTTGCCTCCTTGTGGAATCGACCGCCCAATCTATACTATAACCACCGCTAGTGGATGCACGTTTGGGCGTTAAACAGGTGATCGTTGCGAGTGGCCTGGCCTCGACCCACTTCGTGAAGTAGTCAATGGCCATTGGCATATTTCAACCCTCTCTTTCCTGTAGGCACGGACCCGATAAGGTTGATACCCCACATAGCGAAAGGCCATGGACTAGTCATCTATGTAAGCTCATTTGGAGGTGTTTGAGGGTTGTTAGCGAAGCGTTGGCACTTATCGCATTTCTAGACATAATCCATCGGATCTCTATTCATTGTGTCCCAAAAGTACCCTTGCCTCAAAATATTTTTGTAAAGACTTTGCCCCCCAGCGTGGTCCCCACAAAAGCCTTCATGTACCTCTTGAAGTATCAGACTGGCTTCTTGATAGAGTAGCTTTTGAGCTACCTTCTTTTCTAGCGGCAGCTCCCAAGAGATGAGGTATTTTACTATTGGCTCCATCCATTCGTCTTGGGGTTGTATAGCTTCCACCTAGCCAGGAGCTAAGATACTCAGAGCACCCAAGTAGTCAATAAGAACCACATTGATAAACTCAACGTCTATCGTGGTTGCCAACTTAGCTAGGGAATCATTATTGGAATTCTTGCTCTCACAGCACCTGTTGAATAGTAATTTTTCTGAAGTTATGCAACATTTCTTGAGCCTTTGCTAGATACGCTGCCATTTTTCTTCCTGGGGCCTGGTACTCTCTGAGTACCTAGTTTGCCACGAGTTGAGAATCACTAACAGACTCGAGGCCCTTGGCCTTTAGCTCAAGTGCCACTTGGAGCCCTGCGATTAAGGCTTCATATTCTGCTTCATTGTTAGAGGCAATGAAACCTAAATGAAGTGCATTGTGCACCCTGTGCCCCTTGGGGGAAACCAAAATAAGTCCAGCTTCCGCACCATTATCATTTGAAGACCTATCTACATACAACTTGAAGGCTGGTCCGACCACTGGGACACTTTCAAGCTTCTCATGATTCCCCATGCACTCGACGATGAAATCGGCCAGTGCCTAGCCTTTTATAGAAATCATCGGATGGACTTGATGTCCAACTAACTTAACTCCTTCGACCATTTCAAGAGTCTTCTCGATGACTCTGGTTTTTGAAGGACTTACTTGAGGGGATGGTTTGTGAGGACCTTAATTGGATACACCATGAAGTAGCGTCTTAGTTTTTGAGATGCCACCATTAGGAAAGAAAGTTTAGTTCTCCATCAATGGGTACCTAGACTCTGTGTCAAGGAGTCTCTTGCTAATGTAATAGACGGGGTGCTGAACATGGTCTTCCTCTCGTACCAAGGCAGCACTGATAGCATTCTCCGAGACAGCCATATAGACTAGGAGGGGTTCTCCGTCTACGGTCTTGGACTAAATCGAAGGATTTTCCATGTGTGCCTTGAGCTGCTGTAATGCTTGTTTGCACTCTTCCGACCATTCGAATCTCTGACTTCCTCGAAGCACATTAAAGAAAGGGATGCACTTGTCTATTTCCTTGGAGACAAAACGAATCAAATTTGCGATCCTTCCTGTCAGCCTCTGAACGTCTTTATGCTTTCGAGGAGACAACATTTCGATTAAGGCCTTGATCTTCTCAAAATTTTCCTCAATTCCTCCAGTATTGGCGATGAAACCTTGGAACTTTCCAGAGGCAACACCAAATGTGCACTTTTAGGGATTTAATTTCATTCCCAACCGATAGAGCATCGAGAAAACCTCCGCCAAGTCGCCCACATGGTCGGGAGTTTTCCTAGATTTGACCAGCATGTCGTCCACGTAAATTGCAATGTTTCGCCCCAGCTGGTTCTTGAACATCTAGTTTACCAGTCTCTAGTTGGTGGCACCAACATTCTTTAGTCCGAAAGGAATCACGATGTAACAATAGACACCCTTATCGATCCAAAAACTAGTATGCTCTTGGTCCACGACATGCATGGATATCTGGTTATAACCTGAGTATGCATCCATGAACGACAACAAATCGTAGCTAGAGGTGGCATCGACCATCTGATCTATCGTGGGGAGCAAAAAGTAGTCTTTTGAACAAGCCTTGTTCAGGTCAGAAAAATTGATGCATGTCCTCCATGTGCCATTTGTTTTTGGCACAAGAACAGGATTGGATAGCCACCTGGGGTATTAGGCTTCTCGGATAAATCCGTTGGTGAGGAGCTTGTCTACCTCGGCTTTGAGAGCCTCTTTCTGAGTTTGATCAAACATCCATTACTTTTGCTGGACGGGAGCAAAGTTGGGATTGACATTCAAGGAGTGCCAGATGATGTTTGGATCAATGCCAATCATGTTGGAATGCGACCATCCAAACACATCTTGGTTTTCTCGAAGGAAGTCTACCAATGCTTCTCGAACATCCGCCTTCAAGCTTCCCCCAACTTTTATCTTTCTATCGGGGGTGGAGATATCCAAAACTACCTCATCCACCTCCTCTATCGGTTCAATGGCCCTCTTCTCTTGAACCCTCAGGTTCAGTTCATTGGGCCCGGTCTCCTGGACCTCTTGGACTTCCAATGCCTCAAACTACTTGGGGACTTCTACCTCCACATTGTAACACTGTCTCAACTCTTTCTGGTTGTCGCAGACATTACCGATCCCTGCCTCCGTGGGTAACTTCATGCACAGGCGACGGATGGAAGTGCCGGCTCCAAACTCTACTAGGGCAGGTCGTTCCAAGATGGCATTATATGTCGAGGAGCAGTCTACCACCATAAAGATGCAGTATTTGAAGGCCTGGCGAGGCACTTCCCTCAGCGTTACATGGAGCTTTATCTACCCCATCGGGATAAGGGCTTCTCCCAAGAATCCATAAAGAGTTGAGGTGCACGAGGACAAATCTCCGGTGCTCATCCCTATTTTCTCAAAGGCTGACTTAAACAGGATGTTCACCAAACTCCCATTATCCACTATTTTGACGCGGTTTTTCGTTAATAGTGTATTAAGAAATAATAAGAAATATTAGTGCTTAATGGTAAACCGTAATGAAAAATAAACAGAATTCACTCAAGAACACAGAACTTTTACGTGGTTCAGTGGTTAAAATACACCTAGTCCACGAGTCAATATTATTGATGTTTTTCTCTCTATTTTGATAGAGTTTTGGTATTACAGAATAATGGTCACCTTTCCTGTCCAATATTCCCAGTATTTATTGGGGAATTCCATGGACAGGTTTGGGTAACCACGTGAGTCAATTACGCATTTACATAATGTCTACCTTCATTTTTCCTTCCTGCGTTTTCCTCGAGCCAACCCTTACCAAAACTCTTCCAATCCCCAACCAAACATAAAAACAAGCTTATTAACATACTCCACTCATCCCAAGCATCCCAAATACTCAAAACCCAAGCACATGCATCCCTAATCTCAAAATTCACCATAGTTGATCCTAAACTCAGAAACTCAGCAGAAACCATAGAAATCTCAGAGTTGAAACCAAAGTTCCTTACCTTTAACTGGAGAGTTGATGCTAGGATACCCTCTAGTCTTCCTTGGCTTCCTCCTCCTCAAATCCTTGGCTCCAATTCCCTAGAATTCCCCATCAATTCAGCTTAGATACCTTAGTTAAAAATTAAAACCAGAACTGAAGAAACTTCAAAGTTTTACCTCAAGTGGAAGGTTTGTTCTTGCTAAACCCTTGCCAATTATTCAAGCCTAACTCAGAAACCTTATGGCTCAACTTGATCTAGCTCTCCTCTGAACTTTGCTCCAAGAACCCTCAAGAAAATGGTGGGAAAAATCCTAAACCGACCTTGCCTTCCTTCTCTTTCTTTTCTTTCCTTCTTTTTCCTTCTTTTCAGACTTCTATTTTATTCTACAAACTCCACTGAGCATAAAGCCTCAGTTATGCCTATCCTTATCTGCCAAATGACCACAATACCCTTCCTTTTAACTCTAACTCTTTTAATCCACCTAGGGGTATTTTGGTCATTTCACCCAATTCCCGCTAATTCCTCGAGTGTCTCTAATATTTTCCGCTTACTTCCCGATACCTAATTAATCACCAATTATATTCCTCATTATCAAAATTAACCCCAATATATTCTCTAAATTCCCATTTACACCCCCACGCTCGCCCCGAGCCGGGTATAAATCCCCGCCGTGACTTTTTCGCTAATCCGCTCACTAGGATCGTCTCGAGTCACAAATCACATATATATCCACATAATAATGTGGTCTCAACAATTATCACATATATATACAGTTATGCCCGCAACGGGCCAAAATTACGATTATGCCCTTCTAACCTATTCAGGGCCTACATGCATACTAATACACACAGTCATGCATCTCAAATATTCAAATAGTCATATAACATGCTTTAAATCATTAAATCACATATGTTCCAATTATGCCCTCCCGGCACACCAATCAAGGCTCTTAAGCCTTATTAGTAAATTTGGGTCGTTACAATTGGCGAGGGTCAACACTGGCCTTGAGGACCCGGGCTCCTCTTCCAGTGATCCCCAAGCTCCCCTCCTCTCAAGAGGCCTTGCTAGCCACTGAGGACGAGGAGGAGGAAGAGGACGAGGTGCCTCTTGTGCAAAAAAGGAGGGCCCCCAAAGCAGACCAGAGACCTGATCCTGACCGAGCTGCTTCTGGGGCAATAGCCAGCCCTTCCGGCTAAGGTAACCCATACCTTTTTAGGGAATGGGATCGAGTTATTGCCGACTTTATGTTAATTCATTATAACCCAAATCAGCTCGTTAGCCGACATCCTTCCAACCTGGATTTAAATGTAACCCTTCTCCAGTGCGTAGACCACCTAGCGGTACGCTACGAAAATAGCTACCCTAGGGGCACAATAGTAGTTGATAACACCTTAAACTTTAGATCTGCCATTTGTGAGGAATATGGGACAAACCGTAGGACCTGGACTTCTTTGCTCCAGGGTGCATTTGCCCCTGAGTTCAGATAATACGTAGACCAATCCAGCCCCAGGAAGGACCCGAACCCCCTAGGATCCAAGAAATATTAACTTTAGACTCCCCTTCTCCTCCATTAAATCTAGCGCTAGAGGTCGTGCCTATCTCGGTCAAAACACCCGAGCTGGTGATAATAGACTCCTCCCCCAGCCCGACGGGTAGGATCTTTGTTGTCTCTTTCTTTATAAATGTTTTTGACACAACTTTTTGTGAACTAACTCTCTTTGTTCTTTATAGGTGAAGAGATGGAACAACCAGGAGCTCTCAACCAGCAGACTGCCTTTCAAGCCAAGAAAACCGACATGGGCCCCGTTATGAAGAGGCCCCGGGTGGCGAAGAAGGCCACCCCTTCAACGGGGAATACCTCAAAATCCCCCGCCAAGGGTAAGGACACGGACTCGGCTCGGGAACCAGCTGGAGTGACTTCTGTCACTGTTGGGTAGGTTGTCCCTCCCCCACCTCAATTCATGCCTCCTCAAGTAATACAAATCAAGGCCTCCACCGTCAGAGTACTAGTCGATCCTCGGGACATGGAAAAGATCCCTGAAGCTTTTCGGAGTATCATATATGAGACCGCGACTCATATGGCGAGTCACCCTTATAAAGCCAGTACGAAAGACCTGAGGACCATTGAAGAGCGCAGTCCCGAGAACATCCTTGAGTACGCCATGGGGATGAATCTCACCGTGAGTTCCTTTCCCATACTTGGTGGTGAAATTGTTTTGTTGTTTTTTTTTACTGTGCTCACCTTATATTTTTGATTTGTTCTGTTATTTTGTAGTCCGTCATAGCCCAATACCGCAGCATAGCTCATCCTAGGGCCAAAAATGAAAAGCTCTGGGCCGAGCTAGATGCTGCAAAGGAAGGTGAGCAGGCTGCCCAAGCTGCCCTAACAAATGCTCAGAAGAATGAGCAAGCTGCCTAGGCTGCTCTCACCTTTTCCCAAGAAAGCGAGAATGCAGCGAAGACCACGCTATCTTCCTCCCAAGCTCAAACCGCCCAGGCGAATTATCTCATTGAATGTCTTCATGTTGAGATTGGTGAGCTCAAGGAAAAATTACTCAAGGCTGAAGCTAAAGCCAAGGAGGAAAAGGTGGTGTCTTCATCAGCCATGGAGGAGATGTTATACCATTGTTGGGCCTTCAACCAGGATGGGAACTTATCTTTTATGGAGCCCGGGTTGTGGGATACGTACCTTGCTAAATTCAAGGCTTGGATCTTGCAAAAACCGTCAGAGACTCGTGAGGCGTCTGGAGTGGCGGAGGGAGATGGCGAGGAGGTCACTTCTGCGAGGCGAGCTGATTGAGCCCAATGACCTCTTTTTTAGTTTTCTTTGTAATTGTCTTCGGGCTTAGTTCGAGGTTTTTCTCTCCTCGACGTGATAATATATTTGTTAGTCTTATATTAATATATATATATCTAACTTTTGATCCATTCGTTTTTCCTTTATTAACTTCTCATGCTTATGAATCCTTATATTCTTATACATTCGAGATTTTAGGAATCGACTTTTAGAACAAGATAGATTTTATCAAACTTGGTCATGTCCAAGTTTTGTTTGCTTATTTGTATCATATATGTTTAAGAATCAAGCTTCGAACCTGGTTATATCCAGGTTTTTTAATAATTTAAACTTAGTTCGCACTAGGTTTATTGATAACTCGAGCTTTAAAAAGCCCTTTAATCGATTTTCTCAAACTTCTAAGTTTCGAACCTGGTTACGTCTAGGGTTTTCAATGATTTAAACTTAGTTTGCACTAGGTTTATTGAACACTCATGCTTTAAAAAGTCGTTGTATAATCAATTTTTCCAAGCTTCTAAGTTTTGGACCTGGTTATGTACAGGGTTTTAAATGATTTAAACTTAGTTTGCGCTAGGTTAATTTAACACTCAGGCTTTAAAAGCCGTTGAATAATCAATTTTTCCAAGCTTCTAAGTTTTGGACTTGGTTACGTCCAGGGTTTTAAATGATTTAAACTTAGTTCACACTAGGTTTATTGAACACTCAGGCTTTAAAAAGACATTGAATAATAAATTTTTCCAAGCTTCTAAGTCTTGGACCTGGTTATGTCCAGGGCTTTAAATGATTAAAACTTAGTTCGCTCTAGGTTTATTGAACACTCGGGCTTTAAAAATTCGTTGAATAATCAATTTTTCCAAGCTTCTAAGTTTCAGACCTAGTTACGTCCAGGGTCTTAAATGATTTAAACTTAGTTCGCGCTAGGTTTATTGAACACTCGGGCTTTAAAAAGCCGTTGAATAATCAATAATTCCAAGCTTCTATGTTTCAAACCTGGTTACGTCCAGGGTTTTAAATGATTTAAACTTAGTCCGCACTAGGTTTATTAAAAACTCGAGCTTCTAAAAAGCCGTGAATAATCAATTTTTCCAAGCTTCCAAGATTTTTAATCTTATCGAGCAGGCTTAATTTTGCCAACCTCGGGTTATGTGTCCCCCAAGTAACAAGAATGTATAAACTTTCTTGGTTGCTTCTAAAAATATGAGAACACGAGCTAATACAACGTCGATGGTGGAACTATTGATAATACTTTTTCAAATGTAGAGCATTCCAAGATCGTGGGACTACCCCTCCATTCAGCCGAGCTATCTTGAAAGTTCCCTCATGCAAAACCTCAACGACCTGATATGGTCCCTCCCAGTTCGGGCCTAATACACCGTTCTTGGGGTCCTTATTTGCCAAAAATACCCTTCGGAGAACTAGGTCGCCTAACACACCCTATGACCCTTGACTTTTGAATTGAAATAGCGAGTGATCTTTTATTCATAATGGGCGAGTTGTAGTTACGACTCCTCTCGTTTTTCTTCGATCAGATCGAGGGATGCGTTAAGTAATCCATTATTTTGTTCTTGATCAAACGTCCTTTGCCTGTGAGTAGTTACCATTGCTTCGATTGGAAGCATGGCCTCGTTTCTGAAAGTTAGGGAAAAGGAGTTTGCCCCGTGGAGGTCCTATGAGAAGTTCGGTAGGCCCAAAGTACTTGCAGGAGTAGTTCGGGCCATAGTCCTTTGGCTTCGTCTAACCTCTTCTTCAAGCTTTCCTTAAGGGTTTTGTTTACAACCTCAACCTTCCCGTTGGCCTACAGATATGCTATTGAGGAGAAGCTCTTAGTGATGCCATATTTTTCACAAAAGTCAGTGAAGAGATCACTGTCGAATTGTGTCCCGTTGTCTGACACGATCTTTTTTGGAAGCCCAAATCGACATATTATACTCTTCACCACGAAGTCCAGGACTCTTTTTGAAGTGATGGTTGCTAGAGGCTCGACTTCTACCCACTTCGTGAAATAGTCAATCGCCACCACCGCGTAACAAACTCCCCCCTTTCCCATAGGTAGGGAGCCTATTAGGTCAATTCCCCATACCACAAATGGCTATGGGGATGAAATCATCGTTAGCTCGACTAGAGTAGCTCTGGCAACCATAGCAAAACGATGGCATTTGTCGTACTTCTGAACATACGAGATTGAGTCTTTCGTTAAAGTGGGCCAAAAATAGCCTTGCCTCAATATCTTCAGTGCTAGGTTTTGCCCCCCAGCATGATCTCCCCAAAAGCCTTCATGTATTTCTCGTAAAATGGTTTTGGCTTCCTCGAGCAGAACACATCATAGGAGAGGCAACAAATGACCACGTCGATACAAGGTTCCATCTACTATTACGTATCGTGGAGTTTGATAAAGTATTTGTCTTGCGTCTTTTCTGTCGTCTGGTAAATTTCCTATTGTGAGGTATTCCATTATGGGAGTCATCCAGTTCGGTCTTATGTCGATCATCTCGACCTCTATCATTTCTTCTGTCACACTCAGTCTCTCCAGGAACTCCACTAGCACTACATTCAATGTTCTAGCTTCTTTTGTGGTGGCAAGTCGTGCCAAAGCGTCAGCATTAGAATTCTGCTCACGGGGTATCTGTTCAACAGAACTGTACTCAAATTCATACAGTTCTCCCTTTACCTTAGCGAGGTAGGTCGCCATCTGGGCACCTCGAGCTTGATATTCTCCCAATACCTGATTAACCATGAGCTGAGAATCACTATAGCATTGGATGGCTTTTGCCTTGAGCTCCCTTGCCACTCTCAGCCCTGCTAGTAAGGCCTCATATTTGGCTTCGTTGTTGGATGCCTCGAATCCAAATCTCAAAGATGTATGAAATCGATGCCCTTCTGATGAGATTAAGATGATCCCAGCTCCCGATCCATTCTCATTTGATGATCTGTCCATGAAGATTTTCCATAACTCCTTCAACATCTCCTCTTGAAATCTGGTGCATTCAGCCATAAAATCAGCAAGGGCCTAACTTTTGATTGAGGTCTGAAGCACGTACAATATCTCAAACTAGCTAAGTTCGATATCCCATTTTAAAAGACATCCCGATGTTTTAGGTTTTTGCAAAACCTGCCTTAAAGGTTGGTCGGTGATGACGTTGATTGAATGGGACTAGAAATATGGCCCGAGCTTCCTGGAAGCCAATATCAAACAGAATGCCAGTTTCTCCATCAGTGGGTATCATGACTCGGCTCTGAGAAGTCTCTTGCTTATATAATATACTAGTTTTTTAGCACGGTCTTCTTCTTGAACTAACACAACACTGACTGCATTCTCTGTCACGACCAGATAAAGGAATAGAGGTTCTCCAGACATAGGCTTACATAACACTGGGGGCTCGACTAGGTGCGTTTTTAGGTCAAGGAATGCTTGTTCGCACTCCTCAGTCCACTCAAATTTTTTGTTTCCTCAGAGCAAGTTGAAAAATGGCAGACACTTGTCAATGGATTTTGAAATGAAACGATTCAATGCCGCCACCCTTCCAGACAAGCTTTGAAGTTCTTTACGCGACCTAGGCGAGGACATTTCTAACAATGATATGATTTTCTCAGGATTCGCCTCTATCTCCCTTGTGTTGACTGTCTAAGAATTTTCCAGATGCCACTCCGAAAGTGCATTTATGAGGATTCAGCTTCATGTCATACCTCCTTAGTATTCCAAAACTTTCTTCTAGATCAGACACATGATTATTGGCAGTCTTCAATTTGACAAGCATGTCATCTCCATACAATTCCATACTTCTCTAGATCTGATTAGCAAACTTCTTGTTGACCAAACGTTGATATGTAGCACTGGCATTCTTCAGCCCGAAGAGCATAACTTTATAACAATATACGTTATGTTCGGTCATGAAGCTAGTATGTTCCTGATCCGTAGGATTCATAGCGATCTGGTTATATCTAGAATACGAGTCCATGAAGGACATGAGCTCGTGACCTGCCGTGGCATCTACTAACTGATCAATCTTTGGTAGTGGGAAACAATCATTGGGACAAGCCTTATGCAGATCGGAGAAGTCGATACAGGTCCTCTATTTCCCATTTGGATTTGGGACCAACACTGGATTGGCAACCCAGATAGGGTATTTTGCCTCGCGGATAAACCTACATTTTAATAGTCGAGCTACTTCTTCCTCAAGAGCTTCAGCTCGAACTGTTCCCAAGCGTCTTCATTTTTGGGATTTTGCAGGCACATTCTTGTCCAAATTTAAGGTATGCGTGATTACATTCGGACTTATTCCCACCATATCTTCATGTGGCCAAGCAAAAACATCTAGATTCTTCTGTAAGAAATCGACCAACTCCTTCTTCCTTTTATCGTCAAGATTCTTCCCAATCTTTACGACTCTTGAAGCATCTTTGCGGTCAATGTTTACTTCCTCGAGCTCCTCTATGGCTTGGAGTTTTAACCTGTCTTCGCCTATCCATTGGTTAATGTCATCGCATTGGGCGACGTCACTATCCTCTTTTTGCTGAGGTTCTTCCATCCGCAAGTAACTTCTACTTCCTGGGACTCCTTACCTCCGTCATTTATGACCATTGCTTGCTGCCCAAGTTGTGATTTTCCCTTCATTGAAATGCTATAGCATTCTCTGGCAGCAAGCTGACCACCTCTGACGGTGCATATTCTCGCGGTTGAGGGGAATTTTATTGCTAGGTGGCGAATAGAGGTTATGGCTTCAAACGCCATTAGCGCAGGTCAGCCCAAAATCGCATTGTGTGCAGCCGAACAATCGATTACCACGAACTCAAGTAACTTGGAAACAGTTCACGAGTCTTCTCCCAATGTCACCACCAATCTAATCATCCTGATGGTTGCCGACCCTTCACAATAAAACCCGTACAGAGTCATTGAGGTCGCCTTCAAATAAGTTACAAGTAACCCCATTTTTTCCAAGGTGGACCTGAAAAGTAGATTCACAGAACTTCCGTTATCTACTAGTGTTCTTCGGACCCTTTGGTTGTCGAGCTGAATGGTTATGACCAATGGATCGTTATGTGGGAATTGGACGTGGCTAGCATCCTCTTATGTGAAAATGATTAGTAGCTTTTCCATTCGTTGCTATTTCGATAACCGCTGTTCTGGGATGAACCCCACCCCGTCATGGGACTTCAGTTCGTTAATGTACCTCTTCTGGGCACTACTGTTCGTGCCTGCCAAATGAGGTCCTCCCGAAATGGTGGTTATATCTCCCCCTACTATCGGTGGAGGGTCGACCTGATTTTCTTGAGGTCTGGTTTGACTTATTGGAGCTTTAAGAACTGATTGAAGGTTTGGTCCAGTGGGCTGATTAGGGACCACCCGATTTCGGGCGTACTGGGCCAACGGTCCGGCTCTGATGAGAGTTTCGATCTCATCCTTCAGCTGTCGACAGTCATCTGTGTTATGACCGATGTCGTTATGGAATTGGTAGGACTTTGAAGAATCCCTCTTCGCCCTCTGGTTCTTCAACGGTATTTGCTTCTTCCATGAAAGGCGAGTACAATTTGCGAGGAAGATGTGCTCCCTGGTGTCCATTAGGTCAGTATAGGTAGCGTAAATAGGTTTGAACTTCTCTACAAATTTATTTGTCTTCGTCCTGCTCTGGTCGCCCTCGCCATTTCCCTTCCTTTTGTTATTTCCCCCTTGGTTATTTTGGGTAATGGTTTGAGTCATAGCTGCAATGTCCATTACTGCTCCAATGGGTTGGACAGTGGTCTGGCTGGTTCCCGCAATGGAGGCTCGCACCTCATCTAGGTTAATCCACTCTTGAGCTCAGACCAAGAATTCATGCCACAGGTCACCCCCAACAAGGATTCCCGTCCTCATTGCCATGAGTTTGGATCTGTCATCATCATCTCTAGCTCGTGCAGCAACATTGGCAAACCTACTTTGATATGCCATCAATGTCTCTCTAGGTTGCTGCTTTACGTTGGCCAATGAATTAGCCTCAACTCGAGTGGCCTGTGATGTTCAGAATGCTTTTTTGAACTCGGAGGAAAAAAATTTCCACGAGCTTATGGAATGTCTCTTGTATTGCTTAAACCACTGACTGGCTGGCCCGATCCGAGTTGTATGGAATAAAATACACCTTAAACCGAGCTCGACATTGTGAGCCATCATCATGGTGTTAAACATTCCGAGGTGATCTGACGGATCTCCATCTCTATCAAATTTTGACTAGTGTGGAATTCTAAAGCCCACCGGATATGTGGCCGCCGCAATATTTGGAGCAAAGGCTCGAGCTCGTCCTCTGAGTCGCAATCGTCTTTTTTCTTTTCCAGTTAAAAGTCTCTTCATCTGCTCTTCCATCAAAGCTAATATTTCGAGGGTTTGGTCCCTAGTCCCTAGGTTACATGGGGGCGTTCAACAGCTCCCATCCTATCATATGTGTTTGATGGGTTATTGTACCTCCAAGCTCGAGCTTGATATTGTGGGGCATTCCCATTATCACGTACTATGGACAGACCTCCTTCTTGTCGAGTATAGCTAATATCTTCATTTCGAGATGGATTTCTTCTCTGCGAATTCAGACGATCGTACAAATCGGGTTATGGATCATACCGAGGGTTCTGTGCTGAACTCACCTGATTTCTTAGATCGCCCTCAGACCTACCAATATGATGACTTTTAGTCCAGTAACTCCCATTTGCAAAGCTTACAGCTTGCGGTTTGGGCCGAGGATCTGGATTTTTTACACGTGTCCGTGGGACGTTAGTATTGGCAGATGGGGAAGGATTTCTCCTACTGTCTCCATAAGCTGGAATGTACCGTTGAGGATGAGGTGGTGTTGGATTTCTTATGGGCGATGGGGGATGCCTTATTGGTGAGGCAATCATTGTTCCATTAGGGCGGAATAAATTAGCCCGCCTCTGTTCTACTCCATTTTCTCTAGCTCTCTGTACCTGGCGATCCGATAGCGACGTAGGAGGGTTTGTTGGAATATTTTTTCTTTGTGAGCCTGTCCTAGCCCCTCCTCGTGGATTTCCATGGGCATTCCTAGGGACCTATGATGAAGGCACCAAACTTGGGGTTGCAGTCCTAACCGACCGACTGACATGCTGAAAACCCCTATGATGGTCGCTGGGCCGAGCATTTTGGTGATCTCACTCCGCAGGTACAGAACTTGGGGTAGAGGTTCTGACTGATCGACTTGGTTTGGATCGATTATTTCTGTGGGACTTGTGAGACCCACTTTGCCTCTTTCTGACGTTAACTTCGATTGCAAGAGGGGGTAACCGAGTCAAAACCTCCTCAATATTCCTGTTTGCCTTAGCGAGATGGCTTCTCAATTGCATGTTTCCCAACTCGATGACATTTAGGTAATCTAGATTTGAATTTGGTGGCAATGACGCTGAACTCCCAATGTCGCCTTGTCCCGCTGGTTGTTTTCCCGAATGTTGTTGGATCTCAGGGCCACGCTCATTCGAAACAGCAGTATGATGGGCCTCCTGCCCACCAAGCTATTCTATCTCATTGTCGTGCATTGAGCGAGTGAGCACCATGATGAGAATCAACTGGGATTTTAATGAAGCACTAATTTGCTCTCAATGAAAGCACCAAACTATTGACGCGGTTTTTTGCTAACAGTGTATTAAGAAATTATAAGGCATATTAGTGCTTAATGGTAAATCGTAATGAAAAATAAATAGAATTCACTCAAGAACACAGAACTTTTACGTGGTTCAATGGTTAAAATACACTTAGTCCACGAGTCAATATTATTGTTGTTTTTCTCTCTACTTTGACAGAGTTTTGGTATTACAGAATAGTGGTCCCCTTTCTTGTCCAATATTCTATTTATAGGGGAATTCCATGGACATGTTTGGGTAACTGCGTGAGTCAATTACGCATTCACATAATGTCTACATTTAATACAAATAATTCCCATTTATATTGGGATATGATTTGATAACAAGATAACAGGTTCTTGTTATCTCGGATAAGAAATACGACAGCCTGGTCATAAATAAACGTATAAAGGGGATCTTGAGTCTCTGAGGATCCCTGAGTATGCAATATACTAGAATTACAATGAGTTGGATATCTCCTCCAAGCTCGTGCTTCGAAAACTATTTAATATTCTGAGCTCGCGCTTCACAGCCATCGTATCCTTAGTTCGGGATAAACTCAGGACGCCTAACACCACGTATGACCATTATGAATCTCGAGTTGCTCACATGGATAATAAGCAGATATTATTCCCCTTGGTTATTTCTCTGTGTATTTATGTGCCAGCTGTACCCGAGCTGAGTGAATGAACTCGTGCTAAAATTAGGGTACAACACACTAGAATCTGCTTCATCATTTTGTTGGAGACTTGGCTCTCAATTACCAATGGGTCGTGGTGCGGGAAGTGTACTCTCCAGGCATCATCTTCAGATAATGCTATGACTTGGTCAGTCATTCGGGGCATTTGGCCAAAGCCATCACCTCGTCGTCATGATTTAAAGCTCGAGCATACCTGTTTTGCAAGCCTCGAGAGGTACCCCCCAAGCGGGGCCCTCCTGAAATGGTTCCTAGTCGCCCATTCACTGGAGGAGGTTCTCGGACCAATGGATGTTGCAGGGCCACGAAAGCGTTTGTTGGGATCTACAGAGCAACAGGTGGCACGAGTGTTCCTGCCATGGGTTGTTGTACCTGACGTGCTCCACCCTTAGCATATTGGTGGAGATTTTCCAACTTGATCAGGTTTCCGATCTCATCCTTGAACTAGCAACTCTCATTTGTGTGGTTCCCTATGTCATTGTGAAAATGACAAAATTTGTCAGGATCTCACCTTTCTCTATCCCTCTGGATGGGTTGTGGCTTTCGATAGTGAACATGCTGCTCCGTGGCGACAAAGATATTTTCTCGAAAGTCTACCAAGTCAATATACTCAGAGTGCTATGAGACATACTTCTCACCAGAGGTAGTTCCCTACTCGGCCTGTGCGTTTCCATTTCCCTTGGGCTTCCGGCCCCTGCCCTTGCCCCCATGTGTACTTCTGCGGGGGTTCGACTGGGTGCAACAAGCTGGGATGGAGCAACAATTCCAACACTGAATGCAGGCTAAAAAGCACTGCATCCAGTGGGTGCCACTCCATATCCTATCGAAGCCATGCTTAATCCAGGAGTCGGCACAGCGCTAAAACCTATGGGCAGGACACTCAGAAAGGGCTGGGCTCCCCCCAAGCCTGGTTGGGCAGGAGCGTAAGGGGAAGATTGGATCCCCGAAGCCATGGGGCCAGGTGTGGTCGGAGTGGGGAAGGAGATCGGTACTCCGAACGCCCCAATTTGGTCATATTCTCAGCTAATATACTCTTGCACCCGACGAATAAAGTCATCGAGCCGTCGACATCCCCTCCACTGGAGGTCATCCCAAAGCGAGGACCCCGTGGAGATGCCAGCCTACAAGGCCATCAACTGTTGGCCATCGTCAACCCTCTTGGTTCTCGCTACACCCTCCTCGAAGAGTTTGATGTATGCCTTGAGGGTCTCGAAGGGCCCTTGCTTTATATTGGCCAAAGCATTGACCTCGAAACTCACCTTCCGAGCTCCTATGAATTGTCTTCAGAAGGCAGACGATAGTTGGTGTCATGATTTAATGGATCCTAGTCAGTGCTTCTTGAACCACTCATCTGTTGGTCCCATTAGAGTGATCAGGAACACATGAAATTTAGCATCATCGAAGACACGGTGCACCGACATCAATCTATTGAACTTAGAAAGGTGGTCGGTGGGGTCCCAGCTGCCATCATAAGGCGGGATGGCTGACATCTTGAAACCTTGGAGCAGAGGGGCCTCCAAAATGTGGGGTGCACAAGGCTCCCCTTCTTCGTCCTCTGAGCCTGAGTCGTGGCCTCGCTGTCTGGCCATTCTTAGCATGCTCCTCTTTACACTTTCTAATTCCGCACGGAGCGGATCGTGGTCTCGGTTGACGCTCTGCACCGGGTTGTCTCTTCTTCGGGCGTTGAGATTGTCCCGTAGGTCTGACAAACCTTTCTTGGTGGGCTCGCACCCATTAGTCTTATTACACCTACGAGCGTTCAGGTTGTCCCGTTGGTCAGCTTGACCTCGGAACGCGTTGTTACTCTCGTGACAAGAAACCTCGGTTTCATCGTCGGACTCAACATTCTCATTATTTACTGAGATATTGATGCCACGTTCTCGGTTCATAGAGACTTATCTCGAGCAGACCCCTGGACCGTTGTTCTAACAGGTTGGCAAGGCGCCAAGGGGACACCGCATCTAGGCCTCGCGCGGTCCGTATTGGTGCGTCAGGGTGGAATGCCTTGAGCTCCACGGGCGTTGACTGCCTAGTGGTGTCCTCGGGCTCCTGGGTCATTACCCTTTCCAGCTTTCTTGCGAATTTGGTTGTCCTCGGGTTTCCAATGAGCCTTTTTCTACGTTGGAGTAGGATTATCATCAACTTTTCCTTTGCCACAAGCCTGTGGCAGCACTGGGGTTCCAACTCCAACTAGATGGTTGGTGGGCACCCCAGCTAGCGGATCTCGTGCCTCTTTAGGAAGGTGCTCGGGGAACGCTCCGACCACCTTGATAGGTAGCACTCCAACAAGGTGAGCAGGTGTCACGCCAGTTGGGTGCCCAGCTGGTGCATTACAATTGTGGTTCGCTCGTAGCCCTTGGGCTACAAGAGTGGCCTTCATGGCAAGTACCGTCTTCTGTAGGATGGTGATGTTACCCTCTTTGACATCAATCTTTTGTTGCTGTGTAGCCACCTGTTCACGGAGCACGGCAACTTCTGGTCTCTCCTCCGCATCCATGGGCTGAGGATACTCTTCTTCATAATACTCTTGGTCGCCATCATCATCTTCGACTTCATATTCAACATTTTCTTCACAATCCTCCACCATCTCAGGCAGGTCCTGGGGTGGCTGTCTACTGGTTTCCCCTCCTCCAACTCCAGTAGGAGGGACAACGTCATCTGTGACATTTCTTTGAGTGGTTACCATGCCTTTAGATGTTCTAAATGCTTTCTTCAAGCTCTCAATGAAAGCACCAAAATGTTGACTACCTTTTTCGCTATCAACTTAAATATAAGAGATTAAAGAAAGGAATAAATAAGAACACAATGATTTTACGTGGTTCAGGCTATAAAAGAGCCCTAGTCCGCGAGTCTCTGGTATTAAAGATATTGGAAGCTTATAAGGGCAAGCTCCAATGGAGTTTTCTCATGCACGATTTATATTGCTCTGAACACAAGGTTTCTATCTATAAAAAACCGAACCCTTCACAACGAGACTCTCAACCCTATTTATAGAGGTTGGGGTCATTAATGCTAATTATCTATATTTAATACACATTCTCCCCATTATTGGGGTATTGATACCACTTTAATGCATTTGGCTACATTAACTAGAGACCACAGCCCAAGCAAGATACGTGGGGCCCACTCCATAAAGTTGCCTACTTTATGGGGAACATTCCCCTGGCATTGTCAGGGCGTGCACACATATCCCCATTTCAGACGGCGTAGTGGAGTATGAATTGTCAAGCCATACAATTGACAATACTGTGGACAGATTACCTAAAAGGTTGTCAGATGATCCTCTGACACTACAAACCTGCACTGGCTGACACCTTTCTAACCTTCTAGGTCCCGAGGACAAGGTCCTTGACCTGGAAGACAAGTGCTTGTAAAGAGTTCGAGGGCTACTAACTAGTCCTCGAGGCATGGCCTTAGAGAGACGTATGTGCCCTACATTTATCTGAGGGACGTGGCCTCAGTTGAAGCGACACGCGTCCTTACCACATGCCATATCCACACCAGTTTCTGATTGCCACGTGTCGTTTGATGAAAACACACACAACAATAACATTTGTAGACTTTTGCCCCTTTTGTCCAAAATAGTAACAATTGCTGACGTGGTAGTTAAAAAAATATCAAAAAAATTACTTTTTATAAATTAATTAATTTTATGTTTCAAAAAATAAATAAAAATCATTTTAAAAATAAATTTTTTTTAAAAACTAATTTTTAAATTTATTAAATTATATAAAATCCAACAAATAACAATTCAATAAACATAAACAATTTTTTAATCCAAATATAATTTTAAAAAAAACTAAACTCAATATTTCTAAACTAAATTATACTTTGAACTAAATTAAATTAAAATCTTTAATTTGTTGTCTGATTGTTTTCTAAATGTGTTTAATTATCTACATTTGAAATATATATTTGGTTGAGTTTTTAATTTAGTTTACTTTAAAGATTTTAATTTAGTTTAGAAATATTGATTTAGTCTTTTTGAAATTATATTTGGATTAAAAAAATTGTGTTTATTGATTTTTTATTTATTGGATTTAATATAATTTAATAATTTTAAGAATTAGTATTTTATTGATTTTTTTATTTTTTAAAATAATTTTTATTTATTCTTTCTAATTTAAAATATATTATTGTTAACTGCCACGTCAGCAAACCATTACTATTTTGGACGGAATGGGCAAAAGTCTTTAAGTGCTATAGTTCATGAGTACTTTTGCCAAACAAAAAAATTCGAGGGGCAAAAATCTAAAGTACTATAGTTCATGGGGAAAAAAAAAAGCTTTTTGCCCTTTCTTAATTGTCAGTATTTTCAACATGACAAAATTTATGCCATCAATAAAATTATTGGTGATAAATTTAGGCTTAACCTATTCATATCTTTATTGGTTGGATTGACCTACTTAGGAAAAATAAATGGGCTAATTTTTCTTTATGTTTAGAGAAAAAACAAGTTTCTCTCCTTTTTCAATAACATGATTAAAAAGACAGGCTATTGAAAAATAATTTCTTAATTTAAATTTCATAAATATATTAACTTATAGCAGTTAAAACAATTTAATCATTTTGAAGTGTTTCAAGGAGATATTTTGTTTTTGTTAACCCTAAAGGGAAATTTCACTTTCTATGCCTAGTAGTGTTTCCTAATTAAAAAAAAAATAGCATTATTCATTTTTTTCAATTTGATGCTAAATATTCCTCATCTACTAAAAATATCACTCTCATTATACCAAGAACACCTCTATTATCTTTCTCTCACTTCTCTTTCTTCTCCCTCTCTCTCACGAATCCCTCACCAAAACCCACGATTTGAGCATACCATAATCACAACCAAATTTCGTTCTCAAATCGTTGTAAGTCATCTCCATTGTCGTTGTAAAGATCCCATTAAAGGAAACATCCATTTTGAGGGGTTTTGGAGGAGAAAAACCATGGCTAAGAAGATTGTTTTTTTTTTTTTTTTTTGTGTTGGGTATTGTTTGTTTTTTTTTTTTGGCTATTTCGAACAGATTTAAGTATAGGTTGTGCTTTTTGGGTTTGTTAGAGAGATTTTGTGATCTATGTTTTTCTAGGTTTTCTGCAATATTTTTGCTCCATAGGAGCTCGATAATAGCTTGATAGGGGCTCGATAATAAGAAGAAGATGGGTTATTATGAGCTCGATGCTGCTCAATTGTTGCTCGATGATGGCTCGATCGGGGCTCGATAGGGGCTCAATGAAAATATTTGGTTAGGGTCATGTTTGGTGAAAAACTTGCTGCTCGATATTACTCGATATAGGTTTGATTGAGGCTTGATAAGAGCTCAATAGAGCATGATATAGGTTCGATGAAAACTCCATAGAGTTATTTGTAAAACCTGAAAAGAAAAAAAAAATATTACAATTTTTCTAACAATTTCTTGGCTTTTTTTCATCATAGGTTTCCCTGTTTACATTTTTGTATCTTGCAATGGTGTTTGGGAAATGGAAGGGAGGAAATAAATTTTCAATGATGCTCAATGCACGGTGTTACCGATGGAGAATGATGTAATGTACTTGCAACTTCTTGACATATAGCACAAGGAACTTCATGTTGATAAAGAGATGTATGGGTTGAAATTGGAGGTACCTTACACATGCAGCGACCAACCGTTTACACTTGTTCATGTTGAAAGTAATCTTGGTGTCCATGCATTCTTAGGAATAACATTGCAAGAAAGGATCGCCTTGTGTGTTCACTCCTATTAAGAAGATTTTCATTGCAGATCCATATTCCACTCTCAGTCCCAGTGTTAATAAAGTTCATAGAGAGGTGGGCACTTTTGTTCCTTAAAGAGATCATGTAGGAGATTCTGTAGGTACTGTTGGTGTTGATATCCCAACTGGAGTTCCCGTTGGTGTCTGGACGGACAACCTGTATGAGTATGACCCCTATGTGAATGACGATCCAGTAGTTGAATTTAATAAGGGGCCATGGAATGATTTAGAGACATATTATAGTGAAGAAGTGTCTATTGACAAGTCTGATGATTCGCAAGTCGAACAAGTACAAGAACAACCAGTGCATCATATTGAACACGCAGACCAACCAAGTCAAGGACGCCGAACACCAGAACTGAAATTCAACCCCATCACCAGAGAAAAATCTCCCATACCGAATCTAAAAGCCTTCGAGCCCAAAAACAAATGCACCTTTTTCCTTGTTATTTTCCACAATAATAGCATATACACCAAAACTCTTGAGAAATTAAATTTTGAAGCCAATAAGAACTATTTGAAAGGGGATTCCTTAGCTCTTTCTATCAGCTCAAGCTCCACAAACCTATTCCTAATGGTATCCAAATGAGTGCCACCACTATATGGGACTCGACCAAGAAAGTGATCACCAAACAGAATAAGAAACTTCAACATTTGCATCGACACATGAAAATAGTTAGAGAGAAAACAGAAAGTTAAACAAAACTAGGCAAAAATTGTCAAAAATTTCATAGCAAAACTGAGTTAAACACTGTCATCGAGCAACCATCGAGCCATCATCGATCTACAACATAACCCTATCGAGCTAACATCAATAAAATCAGAATCTGCTTTTATTAAGAACCATCGAGCTTATATCGAGCTCCTATCGAGTCTATCGAGCAACATTAAATAAATCCCATTGTGAAACAACAGACCCCATTGAGCTTAACCGATTACTATCGAGCTAACATCGAGCTTATATCAATCCCTCGAGTTCTAATGTCTCAGTTCTATCGAGCCACTATCGAGCATTATCAAGCTTATGATTTTGCAAAAAACTATCCTATTGTTGAGTTTACATCAAGATCTTATCAACCTATCAAGCAATATCGGAAAACCTAGAAAAAATACCCATAACACAAAATGATGTACCCACCAGAATTCTCAGATCTTTCCCCAAAATTTCAAGGGAAACATGCATTTAAGCTGAAAAAGTGATTTGGAATCAAGTTCTTACCTCCTTCATTGTCTATGGGTCTCGGAAATCTATGAACAAACCATCAGGGTACCGTTTATATACCCAGACTCCTTCCTTCGCCGATTATCTTCTTCAATGGTGGTGAGTCAGGGTGAAGGTTGTGTCGGAGCTTCGAGAGAGAGAGGGAGAGAGAGTCGGGGTGAGGGTTGGAGATTTTAGGGTTTTCTTCGGGTCCGACTGAGAGAGTAAGTGAGAGATTTTGGGGGGAAATTGTAACAACCCAAAATCGCTAATAAGGCTTAAGGGCCTTGATTAGTGTGCCAGGAAGGCATGTTGGGATTTATGTGTGATTTTATGAGTTAAATGCATGGTTATGATTTAAAGCGTGTTATGTGACTATTTGATTATTTGAGATGCATGACTATGTATATTAGTATGCATGTAGGCCCGGATTGTGTTAGAAGGGCATAATTGTAATTTTGGCCATGTTGGGCATAACTGTATTAATATGTGATGATTTTTGAGACCACAGTGGTATGTGGGTATATCCGTGATGTGTAACTTTCGGCACGAGGCGATCCTAGAGCTGGATAGCGGGGAAAAGTCACAACGGGGCATTATGTTTGACTTTGAGCGAGTCAAGGAGTATTTTGATGTTGGGTTATGAAAATAAATAATTGGAGATATATTTGAGGTTAGGATGTGTAGGCGGGAATACTGGGGGATTTTACCATTTTTGCCTCGGGGATATTTTGGTACCCCGAACCTTGAGGTAACCAGCTTAAGTTATAAAAACAAAACAAATAAACCATTTGGAGACTTAGAGAAACCGACCCAGCCTCCACCCTCTCTCTTCTTCTTCTTTCTTTCCTCTTTCTTTCATGAATCCACAGAAATCTTAGGAGAAATCAAGCTTGAATTTCTGAAAATTGATGGTGGGATTTGGAGGTTTAGCTCATGAGTTAATCAAGAACAAATCAGGGTAAAGGTAAGCAATTAATTCTTTTTCTCAAGTTAAATTTATGAGATTTTGTTGGGTTGTGAATGTTTATGGATTTTGATGTTCAAGGTGGAGTTTGTGGCTTGAAACTTTGAAGATAGGTCATGGGATCCTTTGGGAAATGATTCTACAACTGAGGTAAGGTTTAAATTACAGTTTGATGGTTGAAATTGAGAATTTCCATGGTTGGTTTTGAGTTTTAGGTTTGAAATTTCAGAAATTTGGAATTGGGATCTTGGTGAGTGTTAGGTTGGATTTTTGGTGGAATTGTGTTGTTTAAACCATCCTAATGTTGTGATTATTAATTGGTTTTGATTTGGGAGCTTTGGGATGGCTTAAGGTGAGGTTTTAAGCTTGAAAATGGTGGGTTTTTCTGGGTTCGAAGGGTCGGGCCGCGGCATGGTTCTTGGAGGGTCGCGGCCCTTGAAGGCTAAGTTGTGCTGAGGATGGAGGGCGGGCCGCGGCATGGTCCATGTAGGGCCGCGGCCCTTACCTGTTTCTGGGCATTTTGTGGCTCTGTTTGGGGGCCATGCCGCGGCATGGTTGGGCCATGCCGCGGCGCTTAAGGAATTTTGGGATTTTGAGAATTTGGGCTTGGGAATTTAACCTAGGGTGCTCGGGGTTGAGTCTTTTACAATGTTTGGTGAATTTCAACGTTCCGAGTACTAGAACTTGGTTTAGAAACTCATTTGAGATTAATCTTATTGGTATCCATTATCTTGGTTGTGACTAGGTGTTAAGCTAGTGCTCGAGAAGTGGATCGTGCTCGGGGGCCGTCATTTTCTATTTAAAGCATTTGGAACTAAGGTAAGAAAACTATAACACCCGTAGGATAGGGCATGGGCCCATAGTGTGATTTCCGGGCATGGCCCTATATTGCATGTTGCATGATGAGATGATTGCAGGGCATGGCCCCAGATTGTGTTGTGTGCAAATGTTTAACCTTAAATGAATCATGATGTGTGAATGATTATTTTGAATGTACTATATGTGTGATTATGATGAAATGAACGGCAAGTGCCGAGAACGGCGTAGGCCGGGGCGGCCGTGGGCCGAAAGTAACACCTAGCACATGGGATGCTATATTCAGGGTGGGACCCAAGGGATACATGAGTTATCCTCGCGGTGAGAACCGATACCCCAGGGCTTTGGTAAGGTTCTGGGGCGGCATGGCCGTGTTTGCTTAGTCTATTGATTGACTTGTTTATCTGTGGATTATCTGTTATGATAAACTGTATTAACTGCATATGTTATGTTCTGCATGAGTTTTCTTGCTGGGCTTCGGCTCACGGGTGCTCTGTGTTGCAGGTAGGGCAAATACTGAGTCAACCAACCATGAGTACGGAGAGCGTGAAGCGACGCGTACATGTTTGGCATGTCCGACTGCTTTGGTTGGGGGTTTATTTGAAATTGGCTGTAATAATCTATGATTTTATAACTGATCAACTGTAAACTTACTTCAAGATGAAAATGGTTTTCAAACCTTATTATTGGGATCCCAATTGTTTAAAACTAGAAGTTTTTATTGAGTCAACGCATTTTCAAGGATTACAGCCTTAACTTTTATTAGTCACACTTTTGCCTCAAAACCTCGGTTAGCGAGTTCATTGCACTGTTTTGTCTTAAAAATTCACTTAGTAACGGCTCTAAGGGAGTAGGGCGTTACAGAAATCTTTTGGGTGGAAAATGATAGGGGTATTTTGGGTAAGTGGGTAATGACTGGCACTAAATGTTGGTATTAAATATGAAAATCAGAATACACAGCAGAATGAGATCTTTTAAAAGAATTATTAATTACATATATTAATATATTAAATCATATACAAATAGATAAAATATCACCTCTTGAAGCCTATCAAGTGTGCTTGAATCTTTTTTTATAAATCAACAATCTACCTATCCTTATTCTTAAAGCTCACACCTTAGCCTTCCAAATGAATCCTCAAACACACAAGGACGTGTGTGGGAACGTAGGATTCAAAGGTTGATTTAGACTCTCTAGATGTACTTAACACATGAGATCTAGAGAGGATTGAGAAGAGAGAGGCTATATTAATTTCTAGAATTTTAGGTTTAGGAAATTCTTTCGTTTCTTTTCTTGAGAGAGACTAATAGTAAAAAACAACTTATTAAAATTTCTTCTGAAAGTATTGCTTCTTTCAAGTTTATAAAGATAATTAACTAATTTAATTAATCTTTATTTTATTTAAAATAAAACTGACCAGTCACTACTTATTTAATCATTTAATTTAATTCACATTTAAAAAGAATAATTAAATAAACACATAAGTTTGAAATTCAAAATTCAAATCCCGAGGATATTTTCTATCCCTGGGTAGCGCCACACACTCACTGTACATTGAGTGTGTGTCATGAGCCACATTAGGGATTTCCTTAATTATCTCATTTGTTTGTTTAATTAATATTTAAGATAATATATTTTTTCCCAAAATAAATATCACTTAATTCAAAATTAAGTTTTTCTTAAAAATATCATTTTTAAAGAAATGAATAAATATCTTATAATAAGATAATTATTAATCTCTCTCTATATTATTCCAAACATGATTAATATTAATTTTAACATATATTTTCAAAATAAAAACTACACTGTGAAATAATTAATTAATTCACAATTAATCAATTGTCCATAATTATCACATAATTATTTCCTTTCCCCGAAAAATTAATTCATTTGCAATTAAAACCTGCTATCTACAAATCTTCCTCATAACATCCTTACCCTTGATAGTGTAGGACATAGGTGACCTAAGGACTATGGTCCTATAATATGAAACTCCAAGAAACCAGATTATTAATTAAACTCTTTAATCTAATTGTATAACCCAATTTTGGACTCAGTGACTTGGCATTTGAAGAATACACGTGGTAGTAAAACGACATCAAATGTTGAGACCTGGTCAACGTTAAGGGCTAGTTGAAATGAGATAACTTCTAGAGGAAGCCACACCAACACAAGGAGTCATAATCTGCTTGATCCAAGTGTCCTGCTCGAGAAGGAGCAAGTAAGCACTATCCATTGAAGCTACTCGGAGACAAACCCTGCTCGATATGCAAGACAATTTCACCAGAGGATTCAGATTTCACGAGATATTGTGAAATATCCCAAAATATTTATGTAACTGATGTTTAAATGTATTTTTTCCCGTATTATTTGAATTTGTAATCAGTTGTAACAATCTTACACTACGCGGTTAGGGCCTAGATTAATTTGTAAGGGCCCATAGCCCAATAAGGGACTCTATAAATAGAGATCTCTCACAACCATTATTTTCTGAAGCGCACTTTACATACAAAATGTTAGGATTTGTTAAATACAAAAAGATAAGTGTTAAAATATAAGCTAGGTATAAAGACTTAATAAATTTCACATAGTAATGATGTGAATTTTGAGCTTTAATGGTAGGCACTATAAAAATAATTTTTTGGGTCCAAAGTGATGCAGGAAGGTATCTAGCGGTTCCCAAAAAGTTTGGTAGCATTTGGAGCATTTTTTGGATCTTTGGAAGTGTCAAAAAACAGAGAGGGTGGCGATGCGTCACCACCCAAGTGGCGTAGCATCGCTTGATGCTTAGGGTTTCAAAAAACCCTAACAGGCGATGCGTCACCTGCATGTAGGCGATGTATCTCCTAGCAGGCGATACATCACCTACATGCAGGTGATGCGTCACCTACTGGAGTACGTACAAGTTACGTAAATAACTCTAAATGTCATGTTTTACAAGTCTAATCCTATTGGTTAGACCTAATGATGGTGCCTAATCTATATAAGGGTCAAAAAAGAGTTTTGGAAGACTTGATCACCCTTTCTAATTTCTCTCCACCCTCTCTCTAGCTCTAAGAATCTCAAGTTTTCTCCAAAAACTCTCAAAGAAAGTGCTTGACTTTGTGAGTTTACGGCTTATTCAATCTCAATCCTCACTTCCTCCTAAAAAGGCCTCAAGCATCCATGGTGGCTAGGAAATAGAGTATTAGGATAGTGTTAAGAAATGTGTATAAGCCTTGGTTTTGTGATTTTTCATTGTTCTAAGGAGTTGCTCAAAGTAGTGGTTCTACTAGGGTTTTGAAGGTTCATCAAGGTTGAAGAAGACCATTCACCAACTTGGGTTTGTCTAATCTTTCTCAATCTTTATTTAGTCTCTGTCAATCCAATTTTTGTGTAGATTCTAAATTTTGAGGTGGTGTTATCTCACTCTCCCCAACATTCTAATACTCTATAATCTGAGATAGCATATCATGGAAGAATCTAACTCTTTTTCAGCATAGAAATTCACGACTCAAGACTTTGTAAGATTGGATAGGTTAGATGGGACTAACTTTGTTCATTGGCAAGACAAGATTAGATTCTTTCTCACTACTTTGAAGGTTTTCTACATCTTGGACAAAGACCTAAAAGCCTTGGGAGAGCCCAAGGAATATGATACTCAAGAAGTTGTCAAAGAAAGGAAGAAGCGCAAAGAAGATGGATTGATATGTAGGGGTCCCATCCTCAATGCTCTTTCAGATAGGCTCTATGATCTCTACACCAACACCAAGACTGCCAAGGAGATTTGGGAGGCTTTGGAAAAGAAGTACAAAGTGGAAGAAGAAGGTACAAAGAAATTTCTTATTACTCAACATATGGAATTTAAGTTTTATGATAATAAACCTTTTCTCCCCATCAAATTCTTGAATTACAAATTGTTGTGAATAAATTATCTACACTCAATATTGTATTACCGAAATAATTCCTTGTTGGTGCCATTATAGCCAAGTTACCTCCTTCTTAGAGAGGCTATAGAACGAAAATTCTCCATAGGAACGAGGAGATTTTCTTGGAGGAAATTCTCAAACACTTAAGAATTGAGGAGGAATATCGTTCTAGAGATAAGAATGAGGAGAAGTCCAATGGAGAGACTTCCAAGGGCAATGCAGTGGCTAATCCTCTTAACAAGGGAAAATGAACTGGTAAGAATAAGGGCAAGGGTCAAAAACCCTTAGGGCCCAAGAAGAATGAGGGACAATTAAAAAGTTCCAAAGGACCTTGCTTTGTGTGTGGCAAGAATGGCCACTTTGCTAGATATTGTAGGTTCAAGAGGAACTAAAACAATGAGGCAAGAGTCACTTCAACCCAAGATGAACTAGTGGCAACACTAAGTGAAGTTAATGCATGTAACGCCCTGGATAGCCAGGACCGCTACACTGTGTACTTATAAAGGTGCAGGATTTCCTAATCAAATCATTTAGTCAAAACGTGTCACTAAACCATAAATGTGCTAAGGATAAAATGGTTTTGGTCTCAAAAGATACATTTCATATACTTAAACAAATTTACATATGGGATCCCAAAAAAGAACAGTGTTTAAAGGTTAGTTTACAAAATTTCCAAAATACAGACTACCATCAGCCACTCTAAGGCAAAACAGACATTTATAGCTTTTCTGTTCCTGTTATCCTCACAACCGTTGGCGGCTGAGCAGCTGGTCATGTACATTCTTCTCACAGAGCTCTCCAACTCAGGGTTGATGAAGTTTGCCCTTGCCTTTACCTGCACCACGTAGCACCCGTGAGCCAAGGCCCAGCAAGAAAACATAATACACATCTCAACAATCATATCAAGAGAATAATTCATCAAGCATGACCAATCACTTAACATCCCACATTATTCACATAGCATGTAATCAGAATCAAAGATGCAACCAATCATTAATAACAGTCAAATCACATAATAACTAGGGCCGAAAGCTTAGGCCGCACCCTCTGTTTACCCCACTGACTCCGGCCCGCTTAAACCGAGCTCAGTGCATAATAAGCTGTCCTCGGCTACCAGTGGCCGAGTCGCGCCCTGTGCGCAAGTGTAACCTTTGGCACTCTTAGGCCGTTGGTTTACTATTTACATGGCTTAATACCATTCTTCTCAAAGCATACATATTAGGGAACCCTTAGTCCCATTACAAATACACAATCGAGTGCAGTTTTCTTACCTTTGACTTCCAAGTGAACTAGTTACGAGCGATGCTCCTTGAGCGCGATCTGATCCCCGAGCCCTAGCTTAGCAGCTAGTCACAACCAAGATAAAGGATACCATCAACAATCTTAAATGAGCTTCTAGACAAAGTTCTAGTCTCCGGAACATTGAACTTCACCAAACATGGTAAAAGATTCAATCCCGAGCACCCTAGGTTAAATTCCCAAGCCTAGAATCTCAAAATCCCTTAAGGGTTGCAGCATTAACCACCCATGCCGCGGCATGGCCCCAACTAGAGACCTCCCAATGCCCAAAAACAGCTAAGGGCCGCAGCCCTACTCAGACCATGCTGCGGCCCACCCTCCTTCCTCAGTACACAACAGCTTTGAAGGGTCGCGGCTCACCAAGAACTATGTCGCGTCCCAACCCCTTCGAACCCAGAAAAACCTCCATTTTTAACTCTCAAACCTCATGCAAACTCACCCAAAACTACCCCAATTCCACAACTCAATTATCCAAAAACTTCCCACAAGATTCCAAAAACACAACCCAGCTGAAACCTAGACTAGAAACCCATCAAAAACTCACTTCAATCTCTGAAACTTTCTAACTCAAGAACTCAAAACCCAACCATGGAAACACTATAACTCAACCTTTAAACCTTAAATTAGAGCTCACCTCAGCCATAGAACCAATCCTCCAAGAGTTTTCTGGCCTAACTTCCAAGGTTCCAGCCTCAATCTAATCTTCAAATCCAAAACCCAAAAACCACTTAGAACACAACCAAAATCACAAAATTTCAACAATAGAAAATGAGAATCAATCTTTACCTTAGTCCTGGTTGAATTCCTTTGCTAAAATTGAGCTAATCCCTCAAGATCCAAGCCTAAATCACAGAGCTTTTAGCTGAGTTCCTTTAGATTCCAAGAGTTTCCTTTGCGAGAGAAAGGGAGAAAGAAGAAAGAGTCGGTTTATTATGTTCTACTATTTTCTATAACTCCTTAAGTCTATCCTTAGGCAATTAAGCTAATTCCAAAGCTCGGGGTACCGGAAACGTCCCCGAGGGCAAAATTGTAAAATTCCCCAATATTCTCACCTAGACTTCCTAACCTCAAATATATCTCCAATTATTTATTTTCATAACCCGGTAATCTAAATAACCACATGATACCTGAAAAATACCCCTTGACTTGTCCAAAGTCAAGCATTAGGCCCCGTTGTGACTTTCCCGCTATCTAGCTCCCTAGGATCGCCTCAAGTCGCCCGCTGCAGATTTACCCACATAATAATGTGGTTCTCACAAGTATAACATTTAATCACATTTATATTCATATAATCATACAAGCATGCTTATCATGTAATCATGCATTAAATCAATAAATTCACACATAAACCAATTATGCCCTCCCGGCACACTAATCAAGGCCCTTAAGCCATATTAGTGATTTTGGGTCGTTACAATGCAATTCATGGAAAGGTGAGTTTGTGGTGGTATGATACTTGTGCCACCATTCATGTTACCTATGATAAAACTCTTTTCAAGGCCTTTGAATCATCAAAGGAAGGGAATGAGATACAAATGGGCAATGGAAAAAGGTCGAAGGCTGAAGGCAAGGGAACTATTGATTTGTTCTTCACATCCGACAAGAAGGTTCTACTCACCCATGTTTTGTATGTACCAGAAATGAGTAGAAACCTTGTGAGTGGAAATTTGCTTAGCAAACCGGGAATCAAGGTTATGATAGATTCCATCAAGCTTATTTTGTCTAAGGATAATGTTTTTGTGGGAAGGGATATACTTGTGATGGCATGTTCAAACTTTGTACATCTTTTGACAATGTGAACAATAAAGTTTCTTTTTCTTCTTGTTATATGCTT
Source organism: Humulus lupulus (assembly GCF_963169125.1). NCBI lineage: Eukaryota > Viridiplantae > Streptophyta > Magnoliopsida > Rosales > Cannabaceae > Humulus > Humulus lupulus. The sequence continues at coordinate 180,430,264 of NC_084795.1, read as the reverse complement.
GACTCAAATTCTATTAATTTGTGGCATGTTAGATTTTCACATATTGGATTTAGCACAATTAAAAGGGCTATCAAATGTGGATTAATTGATTGTGATAATGTTCGGCATGATAAATGTGAACTATGTGTTAAATTTAAAATGGTAAAGACACATTTTCCAAGTGTTGAAAGAAACTCTAAGTTGTTAGATTTGATACATAGTGACTTATGTGAACTCAATTGAATGTTGACTAGAGGAGGAAGTATATATTTTATTACTTTCATTGATGATTGCTCTAGGTTCACATATGTATATTTGCTTAAGAATAAAGATGAAGCAATTGATGTGTTTAAAGTTTATAAAGCGGAAGTTGAAAATCAACTTGAAAGGAAAATTAAAGTGCTTAGAAGTGATAGGGGTGGTGAATATTTTTCAAATGAATTTAACTTGTTTTGTGAAGAGCATGGAATAATTCATGAATTTACAAGCCCTTATACTCCACAACAAAATGGTATAGTAGAAAGGAAAAATAGAACATTTATTGAGATAATTAATGCTATGCTATTACATTCTAAATTGAATTTTAGTTTGTGGGGTGAAGCCTTGCCCTCCGCTTGTAATATTTTGAATCATATTCCCATGACGAAAACAATATCCCTCCATATGAGTTATGGAAAGGAAAGAAACCAAACATTGATTATTTTAAAGTGTGGGGGTGTCATGACTCGAGCCCTAGGCTGTGGCAGATTTGTAATATCCATAACTTGGGTTGTCAAAGGTCAAACTTTGACCTTCGTTAGAAAATAACCATCATAAATGATCCTTTAGTTTATTTTAAATAGTACTATAATTATAAGTAAAAAATAATAGATTAACTCCTATGATTATATATAAAAATATTAGTGATAAAAGCAGGATCATCTATCATTATACATAGAACAATAATATTCTCACAATTATGTAGTCACCAAACAATTAAATTTAATAATTCATGAAACACCAAAATAATAATTAGCATCCATTATTTCTCATTCCTAAATTTTAGATAGATAATTTAAAGATACAGACCATAAGGTTCCAAATCAAATACATATGTAATGTTCAAAAGATAGGACTATGGTACTAAATAGAACTAGACTAAACACATTGGCTCCATCAATAATTCACTTTCCACATTCGCATCACTGGATTCATGGAATGGGAAAGATATATGGGTGAGCTTATGAAGCCCAATAGGAAAGCAACTAATATCATAAGACCCAAAAAGTTTAATAAAACCCCTGCATGGTTAGCTTTGAAAACAAAACATACATCATCATGTATAAACTAAAATAGAGAGAAACCACACATAATCACAAGAGCATAGCTACACGTGCACATCACATCGTCGACTAGATCCCTAGTTCCCGTTACCGCCATAGAAAAATTGACATCCTAAACCAGGTAGTCAGACCTAATAACCACCACAAGGGGGAGGCTCATAACACTTTCTGTATATAGATGATAGGTCTTTACACCTACATGTGACTGGACACGCGATCTACCTATGATGACGCAAATGCTAGGTCGTGAAACAACAACATGCACAAATCATGATCACTTTGGCTCTCATCAGTATAACCAAATGCAGGTATACATGAAAAACAAGAAACATATTCCCTTTATATTTTAGAAAATTAGGTAGCATAAAATAAATCCCAAAAATAATAACCTGCATAAATAAGTGAACAAAAATATATTTGGCACTCAGTGCCCTCATAACAGATCAGAAAACATACAGATTAAGTTTTCAATTTTTCAAACATTTTATAAATATGAAAATTGGAATATGTTTAATGTCATTCAATACGAGTAAAATAAGCCTAATAGTCAAGTTGAGTCTCCACCTCCTTAGAATTGTCAATTCGAGTCCAAAGCAACCCTCATAAGCTTAACGATGATCCTAGAGTGATTTAGTCCAATTTTATATCACGATTTTCCTACGTGCATCAAATGAGCAACCGATTATCATCATTGTATTATTTATTTAAAATCGTTTCCAACAACATATAATATGACTATATTTAAAATTTCAAGTTCTGAAACTCACCCGAGCCATGAATAGTGCCGGCAGTGAATGGTGTATCGGAAATGTCGACGAAGGTAGGCATGGAATATATAAAAATGACCACATCGGCCAGTAGATCATGTTCATGCCAACCATCGGTCAAAAAAGTGCTCAGACTCATCGAAAATTCACCGGAAAGTGGCGGAGATACCCAAAATCTCGTTGGAGAAAAGTGGCGAGTTGACTGGAATGGTTTTGTAGCGAACCATTTTTTTTTTAGTTTAGTTAATTTTGTGCTTTGTTTTATTAATAATTGTTAAGTGTTAGAAATTCATTTTAATTGTTTGAGAGGAACTATGTGAATGTAATTGTTAGTTGTTTTATTTCATTATTAATTTAATTTGTATGTAAAATGAATTTTTGTTGAATGCACCAAGGTGCATGGTAAGTAGTGATGCACTTGAGCAATTATGTGTGTGCATGTGCATGGTATGCATGGTGAGCATGCAATAGACTATCATGTATTTTTTTCTCATTTTATTTATTTATTTATTCTATTAAAATGAGAAATAAGAAAGGAAAAATGGAAATAATTTGTAACAAAATGGGAAAGTTGGAAAGTTGATGAATGAGTGTGAATTGGCCTCATTTGGCCGAGAATAGGAAGAGACAGAGAGAGGGGTCGGTCAAGGGAGCGAGGGAATTAAGGGGGTGGGTTTCTTTGTTTTTTTTTTTTTATGAAGACATTTTCCTTGATTACCACCATTTATCCTGATTGATTTATTCTATTATTATTATTTGATTTTTTAGCAAAATTAAGGGAAAAGGATTGGGAAATTTTCTCATTCCCATTAGGCTAGCTATTTTCTCTAAGGTTACATAAAAGGAAAGAAAGAAAGAAGAGAGCCATTTTGGCTCTTGGGAACCGTCGGCTAGAGGAGAGAAGAGAGAGATGGAGAGAGTGCATGAGTTAGAGAGAAAGAAAGAAAAAAAGAAAGAAAGAAAGAAAGAAAGAAGAAGAAGAAGAACAACAACAACAACAAGAACAAGAAGAAAAATAACAAGAACAAGAACAAGACCAAGAAAGGATTTCGAATCCTAGGGCGTGCATTTGAGTTTTTATATTTTTGATTCTCTAGTGCATCTCCTAATCTTTTGATTTGCTAAGTCTTTTGTTCTTGGTTGTTGTTAGTTTTTCTCTCTTTGTGTGGGTTCGAAAAACCCTAGGTGTACCAAGAGGGTGATTACCATCTTTCCATATTGAGTCTTGATCATCACAAAGGAGGTAATAAATCTTAGCTTTGATATTTGTCTTGTTGAGTATTTCGTTATTGATAGTGGTTTTATTTTGGATTTTGGCTTTGAATGATAGGGAATTCTAGCATTGTTATGATTTGGTTGTATTTTGGGTTTTGTCATATTTTGATGGATGTTGATAGAAGGAGTCATGATATGAGGATTTTTTTAATGGGTTTATTGGTATTGTTTTCATGATTGGTTCCATGAAGTTATCAGCCTTGTGTGTATGATTTAAGATGGGTTAATTATTTATTGCATGCTAATGGTGATACTAAAATGCATAAAAGAGGTGTAGAACATGCTAGGGTTCATGTGAATGTGAATGAGATTATAGTTATTTTTTTATTGTTGTTCATATGGATTTCGGCCTATAGAGAATATCATTGCATGTTGATTATTTTTTTATATATATTTGATGTCACATGTTGTACCCTAAAATTAGCACGAGTTCAATTACTCAGTTAGGGTACAACTAGCAGATGAATATGTGGAAAAATATCCAAGTAGAATATCTGGCTAACAGTGATGTGAACAGCTCGAGTTTGGGGGCTTGACAGCACGATACATAGGATATTATCAGACCGCCTCTTAGGATAACAATTGAGTTCGAGACTTATAATGACCAGATCCAACTTTGGGCACTCTGAGCTTACTATGAACTAGGGTTCAAATAATCTTTGAAAATGAGCTCGGGTGAGATATTCAGCTCATGGAAAACTGGACAGAATGCATGCTAAAGGATCCCAAGAGATTAGGAGGCTCCTTATACGCTCATTAATGCCCAGGTTGTATCGCATATCTATCATTTATTATCCGAGATAGCAAGAGTATATTCTATTCTATTATCAAATCATATCCCAATGTAAATGGGAATAATTGTATTAAATATATACCTTATTTATTCACATGGTTACCAAAACTTGTCCATGAAATTCCCCTATAAATACTAGGGATAATGGACAAGGAAGAGGACGACCATTTTTTAGTATTACTAAAACTCTGCTGAAATTAAGAGAGAAAAGTAATAATATTGACTCGTGGACTAGGTGGATTTTAACCACTGAACCACGTAAAAGTTATGTGTGTTCGAGAGGACTTTTTATTATTTAATTACAGTTTATAATTTAGCACTAATTTACCTATTTGATTTCTTAATATATTGTTGGCAAAAAACAGCGTCAATAATTTGGTGCTTTCATTGAGCAAAAATTAGTGCTTCACAAGTTTCAGTCGACATTCATCATGGTGCTCACTCGATCGATGCATGATAATGAGATGGACACGGTGCTCACCACTGAAAGGGGCCCAGATCTTCAACAACGTTCTGGGAAACAACCAACGGGTCAGGTCGACGCTGGGAGTTCAGCGTCACTCCCACCAAATCCTAATCCAGGATACTTGATTGCCATCGAGATGGAAAATGCCCAGTTAAGGAGCCATCTTGCTCGGGCAAACAGGCAGATTGAGGAGGTCTTGGCTCAGTTACCCTCTCTTGCAACCGACGTTAATGTCGAAAAGAGGCAAAGTGGGTCTCATAAGTCTCACAGGAATAATCAGTTTAAACCCAGTCGTTCTGTCAGAACCACCACTATGAGTTCTATGCATTCAGAGCAAAACAACCGGAGTGCTCAGCCCACTAGCCATCATAGGTGTCATCATCTGCAAGTCAGTCAGTCAGTCAGGGCTGTGACCCCCAGCTCTGTGCCTTCTTCACAGATTCCCAAAAACGCCCACAACAACCCATGGGGAGGGGCTGGGACAAGCTCACGAAGACAAAGTGCTCTAGCAAATCCTCATGTGCCACGATCAGAACCCCAGGCATAGAGAACTATGGACATTGGAGTGGAGCCGAGGCAGGCTAATTTAATTCGTCCCGATGGAACGAGGATAGTCTCACCAATATAGCATCCTCCATCACTGATAAGACATCCAAAACCACCTCACCCACAACGAAATACTTCAGCTCGTGGGAACAGTAGGAGAAATCCTCACCTTTTGTAAATACTTACACCCCACGGATGCATGATGAGAATCCAGGACCTCGATCTCAATTGCGAGCCGTAAGTTTTGCAAATGGAAGTTACTGGACGAAGAGCCAGCGTGAAGGTAGGTCCGGGAGCGACCTAAGGAGTCACACGAGCTCAGCACAAAGTCCTCGGTATGATCCACATCCCGACCTGCGCGATCATTTGAACTAACAAAGAAGGTATCCAACTCAGAATGAGATGTTAGTTATACTCAGCATGAGGGAGGTCCATCCATTGTATGCGACAATAAGAATGTCCCACCTAACCAAGCTCGAACTTAGAGGGACAACAACCCATCAAACGTGTATAATAGGATGGGAGCTATTGAATAGCCCCCAGCTGTCCTAGGGACCAAGGACCAAACCCTTGAGAGACTGGCTTTGATGGAAGAACAAATGAAAAGACTCTTATCTGGAAAGGGAATGGATGATTGCAACTCAGATGAGGAGCTCGAACCTTTTGCTCCAAACATTGCAGCGGCTACATATCCTATTGGCTTTAGGATGCCGAACATGCCGACATTTGATGGAAACACAGATCCATCCAATCACCTCGGGATGTTCAACACAATGATGATGGCCCACAATGTCGGGCTTGATCTAAGATCTATCCTGTTCCCTTCAACTCTAGTCAGACCTGCCAGACAGTGGTTTAAACAATATAAGAAGCATTTGATAAGCTTGTGGAAGAAATTTTCTTCTAAGTTTAAAAGAGCATTCTGAGCTTCATAGGCAACTTATGTTGAAGTCGATTCATTGGACAATGTAAAGCAGCAACCTGGTGAAACACTGAAAGCATACCTGAGCATATTCGCCAATGTTGCAGCGCGGGCTAGGGACATTGACGATAGATCCAAGCTCACGGCAATGAGAACAGGAATCCTGGTGGGAGGCGACCTGTGGCAAGAACTCCAACGAAAAGGAGTTAAAATCGTAGATGAATTTTTGGCCCGAGCTTAGGAGTGGATAAATCTAGAAGAGGCAGAAGTTGTTGTCGTAGGAACCAGCCAAACCCTTATCCAACCCATTGGAGCAGTGACGGATGTTGCAGCTACGACTCAACCCGTTACCCAGAATAACCAAGCAGGAAATAACAAGAGGAAGGGGAATGGTGAGGGCGACCAGAACAGGACGAAGAAGAATAAGTCTAGGTAGAAATTCAAGCCCGTTTATGCCACCTACACTGACTTAACAGACACCTGAGAGCACATCCTCCTGGCTAATTCTAATCGCGTCCTGTGGAAGAAGCTAGAACCTTTAAGGCATCAGAGGGCGAAGAGAGATCCTTCAAAGTTTTGTCGATTCCACAAAGACATCGGCCATAACACTGATGATTGTAGACAGCTGAAGGATGAAATTGAGACTTTCATTCGAGCTAGACCATTAGCCCAGTACGCCCAAAGTTAGGTAGTTCCCAATCAAGCTGCCGAGCAGAATCCTCAACCAATTTCCGAAGCTCCCACAGGTCAACCTAGAGGTCAAACGAATCAGGTCAACCCTCCCCCAGTAGTAGGAGGAGATATAACCACTATTTTCGGAGGACCTCATTTGGCGGGCACGAGCAGCAAGGCCCAAAAGAGGTATATTAATGAGTTGAAAACTCATAACGGTGTGGAGTTTGTCCTGGAGCAGAAGTTATCAAAACAACAGCGGTTGGAAAAACAACCAATCATTTTTACGAAAGAGGATGCTAGCCACGTTCAATTCCCACACAATGACCCGCTGGTGATAATCGTACAACTCTCTAACCAAAGGGTACGAAGAATATTGGTGGATAATGGAAGTTTCATAAATTTACTTTTCAGGTCCACCCTAGAAAAGATGGGATTGTCCGTAATCAATTTGAAGGCGACCTCAATGATTCTGTATGGGTTTTTCAGGTAATGGAGCGGCAGCCATAGGGACAATCATATTAGTGGTGACATTGAGAGAAGAGTCACAAAATATCTCTAAAATACTCGAGTTCGTGGTAATCGATTTTCCGGCCACATATAACGCGATTTTGGGCCAACCTGCAATGATGGAATTTTAAGCCATCACTTCGATCCGACACCTGGCAATAAAATTCCCCTCAACCTCGGAGATATGCATAGTAAAAATAGACCAGCTCACCTCTAGAGAATGCTATAACATTTCTATGAAGGGAAAATCACAACCCGGGCAATAGGCGATGGTCATAAGTGAGGGAGGTGAGGAATCCCAAGTAATGGACGTCACCCGTGGGATGGAAGAACCTCAAGAAGAAGATGGCAAGGTCACCCAACAGGACAACATTGATCTGCGGGCAGGTGGAGACATGTCTGAGCTTAAAGCATTAGAAGAGCTCGAGGAAATAAACATCGACCTGAAAGAACCTTCAAGAGTTGTAAAAATTGGGAAAATTCTTGAAGTCGAAAAGGAAGAAGGAGTTGGTCGAGTTTCTGGGAAAAAACCAGGATGTTTTCGCCTGGTCGCATGAGGACATGGTGGGAATCAGTCTGAGTATAATAATGCATACTCTAAACTTGGACAAGAGGGTGCCTACAAAGTCCCAAAAATGAAGGTTTTTGGGGACAGTATGATCTGAAGCGTTAGAAGAAGAAGTAGTTCGCTTACTAAAATGCGGATTTATCGGGGAAGCAAAACACCCGAATTGGGTTGTTAACCCTATGATGGTCCCGAAGGCAAATGGGAAGTGGAGAACTTGTATAGATTTCTCTAACCTCCCCAAGGATTGTTTCCCACTACCAAGAATTGATCAGTTGGTAGACGCCACGGCTAGTCACGAGCTCATGTCTTTCATGGATGCGTATTCTGGATATAACCAGATCACGATGAACCCTGCAGACCAAGAGGATACTAGTTTCATGACCAAGCATAACGTATATTGCTATAGAGTTATGCCATTCGGACTAAAAAATGTCGGGGCTACATACCAACGGTTGGTTAACAAGATGTTCGCCAACCAGATCAGGAGAAATTTGGAGGTGTATGTCGACGATATTCTCATCAAATCAAAGACTGCTAATAACCATGTATTCGACCTGGAAGAATGTTTTGGCATATTGAGAAAGTACAACATGAAGTTGAATCCCCAAAACTGCACTTTCAGAGTTGTGTCAGGAAAGTTTTTGGGGTTTATAGTCAACACAAGGGGGATAGAGGCAAATCCATAAAAAAATAGGTCGTTACTAGAAATGTCTTCGCTCAGGTCACGTAAGGAAGTACAAAAACTAATTGGAAAGGTGGCGGCTCTAAACCGTTTCGTTTCAAAATCCACTAACAAGTGTCTACCATTCTACAACTTACTTAGGGGAAACAAGAAATTTGAATGGACTGAAGAATACGAACAAGCATTTCACGATCTAAAAACGCATCTAGCTAAACCCCCTGTACTATCAAAATTGACGTCTGGAGAGTGTCTGTTTCTTTACCTAGCCGTGATAGAAAATGCAATCAGTGCCATATTAATTCAAGAAGAAAACTGGGTGCAGAAACTCGTATATTACGTAAGCAAAAGGCTTCTCATGGCTGAATCATTGTACCCACTGATAGAGAAGCTTGCATTCTGTCTCTTTTTGGCTTCAAGGAAGCTCAGGCAATTCCTCCAGTCCCATTCTATTCACGTCTTAACCAACCAACCTTTGAGGCAGGTGTTGCAAAAGCCTGAAACGTTGGGACATCTATTAAAATGGGCCATCGAACTTAGCCAGTTCAAGATATTATACATACCACGAACAACAATCAAGAGCCAAGCCCTTGCTGATTTTGTGGCTGAGTGCACTGGTTTTCAGGACGAGCTGATAAGGGAGCCAGTGTAAGACTTATGGAAAATATTTGTTGATGGATCTTCAAACAAAAATGGATCAGAAGCTGGGATAATCTTAATCTCACCTGAAGAACATCAGTTATATACAACTTCCAGGTTCGAGTTTGAAGCATCCAACAACAAAGCGGTGTATGAGGCCTTATTGGCAGGGCTAAGGGTGGAGAAAGAGCTGAAGGCGAAAGCCATCCAATGTTATAGTGACTCCCAGCTCGTGGTAAATCAGATATTGGGGGAATACCAAGCTCGAAGCATCAAGTCCTACCTAGCTAAGATAAAGAGCGAGTTGTCTGAGTTCGAGTTTAGCTCCGTTGAGCAGGTACCTTGCAAGCAGAATTCCAACGCTGATGCTCTGGCTCGAATCGCTACCACCAAAGAGGTCAATACATTGAATGTAGTTCTAGTGGAGTTCTTGGAAAGCCCAAGTATAACGGGAGAAATGGTAGAGGTCAGAATGACTGGCATAAAACCGACCTAGGTGACTCCTATAATAGAGTACCTCACGACTGGAAAGCTACCTGATGACAGGAAAGATGTGAGAAAGCTACTTTATCAAACTTCGCGATATGTAATTGTTGAGGGAATCCTATATCGGCGAGGGCATTCGTTGCCTCTCCTGCGATGTGTTCTACCTGAGGAAGCAAAAACTATTTTACAAGAAATACACAAAGGCTTTTGCAGATATCATGCTAGGGGGGGGGGGGGGGAACCTAGCTCTAAAGATACTGAGACAGGGCTATTTTTGGCCCCTTTAACAAAGGACTCAATCTCGTATGCGCCAAAGTGCGACAAATGCCAGCGTTTCAGGATCGTTTCTCGAGTTTCTCCCGTCGAGCTAACCATGATTTCATCCCCTTGGCCATTTGCAACATGAGGAATTAACTTGATAGGTTCCCTGCCAATTGGAAAAGGAGGGGTTCTTTATGAACCTTTGGCAACCATCACCTCGAAGAGAGTCCTGGATTTTGTTTTGAAGAATATCATATGTCGATTTGGACTCCCTAAAAAGATCGTGTCAGACAACGAAACGCAGTTCGATAGTGATCTCTTCATAGAATTTTGTGAAAAATATGGCATCACCAAGAGTTTCTCATCGATAGCATATCCACAAGCCAATGGGTAGGTCAAGGCTGTAAATAAGACCCTGAAGGCAAGCATGAAGAAAGATTAGATGATGCCAAGGGATTATGGCCTGAGCAGCTCCCACAAGTTCTCTGGGCCTACCGGACCTCGCATAGAACCTCCATGGGACATACCCGCTTTTCCCTAACCTTTGGAAGCGAGATTATGCTTCCAATTGAGGGAATGGTAACAACTCACAGACAGAGGACATTTGATCAAGATCATAACAATGAGCTACTTAGTGCATCCCTCGATCTGATCGAAGAAAAACGAAAGGCATCGTAATTACAGCTCGCCAATTATCAACAAAAGATCGCTCGTTATTTCAATTCAAAGGTTAAGGAATGCAGACTTGGATTAGGCGATCTGGTTCTTCGAAGGGTCTTTTTGGCAAATAAAGATCCCAAGGATGGTGTGTTAGGCCCATATCATATCGTAGAGGTCCTACACGAAGAAAATTTCAAACTAGCCCGGCTAAATGGGGAAATAGTTCCACGGACCTGGAATGCCCTACATTTAAAAAAGTATTATCAATAGGTTTACCATTTATTTAAGGTTTATTTATAAAATCCATTTCAATTCAATAACAGGTTGATTATTAAATAACTACTTTTTTTTATTATGAGCTCACATTGTAAAAGCAACCAAGAACGTTATACGTTCTGGTTCCTTGGGGGGACATACTCGAGGATAGCTTTTGAAAAAGTTTAGCTTACTTAGATGAGGATAGTTGTAATGCCCCAAAATTCCTAATGTGGTTTAATGGTTGAATTAGTAGGCCGGGAGGGCCATAATTTATTTATTATGCCATTAAACTATTATATGCATATTTATGTGAATTATATTATAATATAATGCTAAATGCATGCTTGTGGGTCCACATTTTATCATAGGGGCATTTTGGTAATTTGGCCCATTAAGGGGGTACTTGTGTATTTTCATGCATGTTGGTGAATAATTGTTGAGGCCACATAATAATGTGGATTCTTTCAAGCCATTCGGCATGAGATGATCTTTGAGTGCAGGTTAGCGGTTTGGGCATAACGGGATTAAGTGCGGGGCTCAAGGTGAGTTTCGGGGTATTTTGGTGATTAGAGCATTGCTGGGAATTAAAGGGTAACAAGATATGAATTATTGGTATTTAAGAATATCCAGAATAGCAGGAATTGGAGGGTGTTACTTATGATTAACGAAATAGGCGAGAAATGACGATTTTACCCTTGGGAGCCTTTAGAAAACTTTAAATGACCTAGGGGCAAAAAGGTATTTTCACCTTAAGATTGATATAAGCCATTAAAGGCTGTGGAAGGTTAGCTAAAATAGAGTATCAAACATTTCTCCCGTACCTCTTTTCTTCTCCTTTTTCTTTTGGATTTTTGGAGCTTTTCTTGAGGATTCAAGCTAGGGAAGAGGATATTGAGGGCTTAGGATTGTGTTCCACCATTGAAGAGGATCCTAATCTGAGCTTGAGGTAAGTTTCTAGCTATTGAAACTCTAGCTCTGCCTTGTTTTCTGCTTGGTTTTCTAGATTGGTTAAAGGGAATTGATGGGAGTTTTTGGCTAGGGTTACTTGGATTGTGATGCCTAGGACATATGTAGATGGTTTTTGGGTTCATTTAGGACTTAAAATGAGGTTTGGAAGCTTTTGGTTCAGATTGGAAATGGTGGAGTCGAAGGGGGAAAGTTTCAGGGCCATTCTGGCTGAGTGCAGCGCTATTCAGGGAGGATTCTGGTTTGTCTTGGGCATTGGGGCGCTAGGGGGGGTAGCGCTACAGCGCTACCCTGTTCCATTAGATTCCTATTTCAGGCATTTTTAAGGGTTTTTGGCTCAGGGTTTCAATTCCTAAGGCTCGGGATCAAATCTACTCACCGTTTGGGTACAATTCAGGGTCCCAGGAGTGAGGTTTAGGTCAAGACCCTTTTATTGTTGATTTTCAAGAATGAAGGTTATAATTGGTTATGACTAGGTGACCGCTAAGGAATCAAAAGGTCGATCGTTCTCAAGGGTCGTTCTTTTACTATTTCTCGCTCGAACCAGAGGTAAGAAAACCGCACATCATATGTGACATGCATGGTTATTATTGAGGCATGTAGAGTGTTTAAATGTGGGCATTGATTGTATATCAAATGCATAGCAAATCTTGCTCACTTGTGCGTGGCACTGACTAAATAGTCAGAATTGGCAATGGTGTCAGTATTAACTGTGAAGTTGGGACTCATTATTCAAGTTCGGCAATAGTACTGAGCACTGGTCACCTGGTATTGACTAATAAGTCAAGAACGGTCTTAGCGTGTTTAACTTAAGCCGAAAAAGATTAGAGCTAATCGACATCTGCATTGAATGACTCAACATGAGCATTAATGCCGGACCGACCTCAAGTTCGATGAAAACTAAAAGCGCTTGTCTAGCCTATGGTTAGTCACTTAGAGCCAAGGCCAGAAGGCCCAGGTGACTGCATCGTCACATGGCTATGGGTGCTGAGCCCCGTAGTGAATTACTCATCAGTCACTCATCTGTTTAAGCTAGTGACTCACTCATTAGTCACTCATCTATTTAAGGTAGTGACTTACTCATCAGTCACTCATTTGTTTAAGCTAGTGACTTACTCATTAGTCACTCATCTGGTTTACATTAGTGATCTACTCATCAGTCACTCATCTGTTTAAGCTAGTGACTTACTCATCAGTCACTCATCTTCTCAGGGCTATAGGCTCTGTATGATTATCATTTGATATTATATACATGCAGTAATGAGTTTTATTGCTGGGCTTTTGCTCATGGGTGCATTGTGGTGCAGGTAAAGGGAAAGAAAAGCTCACCCAGCCTTGTGATAACTCTACAAAATAGAGTTATTTTACCACTTTTTATGTGCTAATTGTTGCTTAATTCTTGAGTTTTTAAGTAATTTATTAAATTTTTAAGTAATTTTAAATTTATTAGGTTTATTTTAATTTTATAGATTCTTGTGTGCTTTTATAGTTATTTTGTTGTAAAATGTTGTAGTTAATTATTTGAATTATTGTTGTTTAGTTTGAGGTAAGAAAATGTTGTATTATTGAAATTAAATGTTAAATATAAATTAAGTTATAATTAATATTTTCAAAGAATTAAATTGATTTATTTTATAGTTGAAAATATTTTATTATGATTTAGTTTATTTTTATTTTGTAGGGAATTTAATGCATTTTTGCTCTTGAGGAGAAAGAAAAATGAAGGAAATGTGACTTTTTCAATGAAAGAAAGAAAAAGAAATGGCATTTATAAAAAGCCTCTCCACCAGCTGGCCCACCAGAGGATCCAGCCCAGCCATTCGGACCTGCTGCTAGTGAAGCCCGCACGCCAAGCCCGTTTCCCCCAGATGCCTCCTGCCAATCCCAAATTCCTTCCCTTCCCAACCACCTGATGCACACACCCACCAAGCCTTCCTCCCAGCTCCAGCCGAAGACTTCACACCCCTTCCCCTGCCCAACACAGACCATGCCTGGTGTCACAGGCCAACTATTTGCGTACTCCAACTAGACGGAACGTGCGGCACTTGCAGACTCTTCAAGCTAGCAAGTCAGCCTACAACACACACCAACAAGCAAACAAACTCAGCGGTTAGCCACATACACATCTCGGACATGCAACGGGCAATAACGAAGTATGAGCAAGCACAAAGCAAGTCATTCCTAGGAATGTCCACACAACACAAAGCACACAATAAGGAAAGTGGCACGCAATGGCCAAACGAAGATAACAAACAAGTAACACATAAGCAACAAGGAAGCACACAGGGGCAAGCATGGATAAATGTTGTTTTATTAATATATAGCCTTGATAGGGCAAGGGAGTACACAGCTTTGGCCCCTATCTGCTGATGGCCATGGTACTTCCCTAAGTCACCAGGTCACCTCCCCCTAAGGAGCCTTCTAGGGAAATAAATTCTTCCCAGGAACATATATGATTTTTGTCTAGGAGACATATGCAATATTACAAAACTGCCACTACCCTATCCCATGAGGTTGCTTGGTGCAAGACTTGACTAATGATCAAGCACCAAGGCATGCTCATTTACAAAATGGACCCATGTGGGTGTGCCAAAGGGGCAGCACGCCACACTCTCCCCCACTCAATCCTTCGGCGTCCTCGACGAAGTAGCTTGTAGATCTTCAATCTTCTGCGTGAGCTTCTTCAAGTCTTCCACCCTCTCCCAGCTGATCTCGTCATCTGTGAACCCCTTCCATTTTACCAGATACTCTTTATGCTTTTTACGGTCAGTGGTGACCGTCCTTTCTGCCAGGATTTCTTCAGGTTGACGCTTGCTCCTTGGATGAACGATGACTCCTCCTCTGGTTGACTGGTTGCGCTCTAGATTTTTTGGATCTTCATGATACGGCTTCAAGTTGCTGACGTGAAGGACCGGGTGTATCTTCATCCAAGCTGGTAGGTCGACTTTGTAGGAAGTTAGGCCAACTTTTGAGATGATTGAGATCGGGCCCTCGTACTTGCGAACGAGTCTGATGTCTTTGTCCCCTCGGAATCTCAACTGTTCCGGCCTCAGCTTGATTAACACTAAGTCACCTGCTTTGAACTCTAGTGGTCTGCGCTTCTGATTTTCCCACTTCTTCATTCTTCTTGATGCTTTTTCTAAATAAGCTCGGGCAATCTCTATCGTTTTCTTCCAGTCTTTTGTGAAGTGAAAGGCTCGCGGGTTCCGACCGCGATATTCGTCCACTGTGTGGGGCAACAGTGGTTGCTGTCCATTAACAACTTCAAAAGGGCTCTTATTCGATGAAGAATTCTTTTGAGAGTTGAAGCAAAATTGAGCTACATTGAGTAGTTGCGGCCAATTTTTCTGATTGGCATTGACAAAGTGGCGCAAGTACTCCTCCAACATCCCGTTGAATCTTTCTGTCTGCCCATCTGTCTGCGGATGGTAGCTCGAGGAAATTTTCAGTTGTGACCCCAAGAGATTGAATAGTTCAGACCAAAAGGTCCTAGTGAATCTTCCATCTCGGTCACTAACGATGTTCTGGGGCACTCCCCAATATTTTACAATATGCTTGAAAAATTGTCTGGCTGTCTCTTCTGCCGAACAGTACTTCAATACTGGGATGAATGTTGCGTACTTCTAGAATATGTCCACGACCACCATGATCGCACTTAAATCCCCTGTCTTCAGAAGACTGGTGATAAAGTCAAGTGACACACTTTCCCATGGTCGGCTTGGGACTCGCAAGGGCTCCAACAATTCAGGTGTCTTGTTCCTATCGACCTTGTCTTGCTGGCAGACGAGACAGGTCTTGGTTTACTCCACTACATCATCTTGTATTTGTGGCCAGTAGTACCCCTGCTTTAAGAGTGCGTGGGTTCTCTGCCACCCTGGATGACCTGCCCACAGGGTGTCATGACACTCACTTAGTAATGTCCTTCACAAATCTCCAGCTTTCAGAACATACAAGCGCCCCCCTTTAGCCCACAGAAGATCATCCTCCACCCAGAACTGGCGAGTCTTGCCTTCTTTTATGAGCTTCAGGATGGTCCTAACAACCGGGTCTTTCTCCAGGTTTTCTTTGATGCGTTCCTTGAGTGGAGTGTTCACCACGCTAGCCGACAAACTAGCCAAGATCTTTAGAGTCGCCAACTCTGCTTTGCGACTCAAGGCATCAGCTGCCTGGTTCAAGCGTCCTACCCTGTGCTCAAAACGGAAGTCGAATTTCGCCACGAACTCCTGCCAACGAGTCTGCTTAGGGGTCAGTTTCGGCTAAGGAAATGACTAACAACTGCATTATCCATCTTCACCACGAACTTTGACCCCAGCAAGTAATGCCTCCACACTCGCAAGCAATGTATAACTGCGAGGAGCTCCTTCTCCTGGGCAGTATACCTCCTCTCAGCTTCAGAAAGCTTGCGGCTCTCATATGCGACCAGGTTGTCTTCTTGTACTAGTACCCCTCCCAGAGCATAATCTAATGCATCTGTCTGTACTTCGAAGGGCTTGCTAATAGTTGGCAAGGCAAGAACAGGATCCTTCATCATGGCTTCCTTCAAACTCCTGAATGCTTCAGCACACTTGTTAGTCCACGCCCAAATCACACCCTTTTTCAGAAGCTCGGTCAACGGTGTCGCCCTTCTTGAGTAGCCGTCCACAAATCATCTATAGTAGTTGGCTAGGACCAAGAAGGAACGGAGTTATTTTACATATGTGGGGGCTTTCCATTCTTGGATTGCCCTCACCTTCTCCAGATCCATACGAATTCGGCCACATTCCACCACGTGGCCTAAGAACTTGATGCTCTCCTGTGCAAACGAGCATTTCTCGCGCTTCACATATAGCTGGTTCTCTCTCAACTTCTGAAACACTTGAGCCAAGTGTTCTTGATGCTCTTCAATCGTGACTCTATAAACCACGATATCATCCAAGTACACCACCATGAACTTATCTAGATACTTGTGGAATACTTGGTTCATCAGTGTACAGAAAGTAGCAGGTGCATTTGTCAACCCAAACGGCATTACTCGAAACTCATATGCTCCGTAACGAGTAACACACGTCGTCTTTGGTTCATCCCCGTCTGCAATCCTCACCTGATAGTAGCCCGATCTCAAGTTCAACTTTGTGAAGTATTTGGCTCTACTTAGCTGGTCGAACAAATCAGCGATCAGAGGGATGGGGTAGGTGTTGCGAACTGTCACCTTGTTGAGAGCCCTATAGTCGATGCACAGTCTCAAGCTCCCATCGTGCTTCTTCTGGAATAGCACAGGGGCACAAAATGGCGCCTTTGACGGTCTGATGAAGCCTGCCTCCGATAACTCTTTTAATTGCTTCCTCAATTCTTCTAGCTCAGGGGGTGCCATTCTGTATGGCGCCTTTGTTGGAGGTTTCGCTCCGGGAACCAGCTCTATCTGGTGATCAATCCCCCTCTTTGGTGGCAAGGCTTTGGGGAGTTTATCTGGCATCACGTCCCCATACATCATTCAGACCCTCGTAATTTATAGTGGAAAATTTTCTTCCACTACTTCCTCGAACACGGTGGGTACAGCTACATAAGTGGGCTCCTGCTTCTTCACACCCTTCTTGAACTGTAAAGTTGATAGAAGCTTCACACCAGGGGGTGGTTTCACCTTTGCAGGCACCATTGAAGGAGTCTCTCCCATTATGAGTAAGCTTCCAGTGGCAGGAATTGGAATGGCACCTTTCTCGGTTAGAAAGTCCATTCCCAAAACTACATCGAAGTCGTCCATATGGATGACCACCAAGTCAGTCTGCCCCTCCCACATGTCGATTCTCACTTTTACCCCTTTAGCCACGCCAGTTGTGGCCAAGGCCTTGGAGTTGACCGCTTTCATGCGGCCTGCATCTTTCTCCAGCTTCAGTCCCAGTCGCTTTGCTTCAAGTTCAGAGATGAAGTTATGGGTGGCGCCAGTATCAATCATCACGCTTTTCGCAGGCTTGTCATTGATAGTGGCATCCACGAACATTAGCCCTTTCCCCAGGGTCTTCTTCCCTTTCTTTCCATGTTTCTTGAGAGCGTTCAACAGGCGGACAGCGCCCATGTGCGCGTACTCTTCGTCTTCCTCTTCTCCTTCGCCCTGTTATTCTTGGCCAATGAGGGCATTCAGCTTGCCCCTGTAAGAGCAAATTGCCGACTTATGTGGGCCTTTCCAAAGCCAACAAGCTAGCGGCTTCCTCCCTGCAGTAGCATCTGTCCCACTGGAAGAATTGGACTCAGCCGTCCTCTTCTCTCCCCCACTCTTACCCTACCAGGACTTCCCAGACTTCTTACTCCTAGCGCTACTTGAGCTGGTTAGAGGAGTAGCCCTTTTCGTCAGGCTGCTCTCTGGAGTGTAATCTGTTAAGCGTTCGACAGCAGCTTGAGCGGTGGCCAGATCAGACACACGCTGTCTTTGAAGTTCTTGTTTGGCCCACGGTTTCAATCCCTCAAGGAAGCAGAAGAGCCTCTCTACTTCGGACATGTCCTTTATATCGAGCATCAGTCCCGAAAATCTCTTTACATATTCTCGGACTGTCCCGACTTGTTTGAGCTCTCTTAACTGGCAACGAGCTATGTAAGCGACATTTTCTGGCAGAAATCGCATCTTTAATTCTCTCTTCAGGTCTGCCCAAGATGTGATGGTGCACCTGCCATTCTCTATGTCATCATACTTGGTCCTCCACCACACCTTGGCATCCCCAGACAAATACATGGTAGCCATGGCGACCTTTCAGTCTTCCGAATCGGCCCGCACGGCTCTAAAATAATGTTCCATGTCAAAGAGGAAATTCTCCAAATCCTTTGCATCTCTGGCCCCGTTATAGGGCCTCGGCTCGGGTACTTTAGCTCGACCATTCTCCATACCTATCGGCCCTGTTGTAGGGGCATTCCTAACCGCTCACATGGTCAGGTTTACCTTGGCAGATAGCTCAGCCATTTCTTCTTTTAGCACGCCAATTGCCTCCCTGCAGTCTTCCGTAGTGTCATTTATGGAAACTTCATGTTCCTTTAGCATGCGCTCCACTGCCGCGATGCGCTTTTCCCACCGAGGGGAAACAGAAGTACTTGTTGAAGTGTTTCTGTTCTCCAACGTGATTATTCTGGATAGGAGAACATCATTCTCCTTTTCCAGCGCAGCTATGCGATTGTTTGCATCAGACGATCCCGAGTCCTGACTTGCAGAGGAAAGATCCCTGACCCTTTTGTCCAGGCCATCTAGTTCCCTAACCGCTTCTCAAGAGCTTCGATCCTCTGAGTGTTGCTCACCATAGTGTGTTTTTCCAAGCTCTTTCTAACCTGGCTCTGATACCAACTGTCACGGGCCGGTTATTTGGGTACTCCAACTAGACGAAACGTGCGGCACTTGCAGACTCTTCAAGCTAGCAAGTCAGCCTACAACACACACCTACAGGCAAACAAACTCAGCGGTTAGCCACGTACACATCTCGGACATGCAACGAGCAATAACAAAGTATGAGCAAGCACAAAGAAAGTCATTCCTAGGAATGTCCACACAACACAAAGCACACAATAAGGCAAGTGGCACGCAATGGCCCAACGAAGATAACAAACAAGTAACACATAAGCAACAAGGAAGCACACAGGGGCAAGTATGGATAAATGTTGTTTTATTAATATATAGCCTTGATAGGGCAAGGGAGTACACAGCTTTGGCCCCTATCTGCTGATGGCCATGGTGCTTCCCTAAGTCACCAGGTCACCTCCCCCTAAGGAGCCTTCTAGGGAAATAAAGTCTTCCCAGGAACATATATGATTTTTGTCTAGGAGACATATGCAATATTACAAAACTACCACTACCCTATCCTATGAGGTTGCTTGGTGCAAGACTTGACTAATGATCAAGCACCAAGGCATGCTCATTTACAAAATGGCCCCATGTGGGTGTGCCAAAGGGGCATCACGCCACACCTGGCCTGCCTCCATTCAGCCGCCTGCCACACCAAAAGCCCAGCCACCTTTGTGCATTTTGAGCCTAACAAAATCATTTTTGTCCCCTTTGTCCAAAAATACCACTTTTTACCCAAACTTTTCTACATATTTTACCCCAAAACATCATCATTACACCCTATAATTTACTCATATTTGCCATATTATAATTAATTAAATTAATTTAATCAATTTAATTAATTTAAATTGATTATTTTAATGCTCATTTTTTGGCTATAAATAAGGGATTTAGGGGTGTCAATTAAGAGAGAAGAGGTTACCATACCAAAAATTTTACACATTTCAAAACCTCTCTATTCTCTTCATCTTCTTCTTGTTTTTGGTTATTTTTCTATGTATTTTTAGAGGAAATTTTGGGGGTTTCTCCTCCAAATATTCCTATCTATGTTTGTATTTTCTATTCTAGTTATGAGTTTCTAATCTTTTTAAGATTATTAAGGTGATGATGAAACAATATGTAACTAGATAGTATTTATTTTTTATGTTGATTTCCCATTTTGTGCAACAAAGTTTATGGAATTTTCTTCTTCAAATATCTTCTTTCATCTTAAATATTATGTATTTTGGATTGTTAGCACATATTTACACTTTGTTCTTCATTAGTGCAAAAACATAATATTCTTTGTGTAAGATGTGTCATTAAATTGTACACATCCATGCTTAGAACAAAAATATTATGTTTTGCCTTATAAATAATGTTCATTGATTTATTTGTTATTTCATTAGATTGATTTACACTATATGCTTTGAAATTATAATTTTGAAAAGTGAAGAAAAATCTTATCTTTTTAGAAGTAATTTGTGCTTAAAATTATAAATCTACTTGGAAAATGATAGTTTAATTTATTTTAACTATCACTAAAACTTGGGAATCAATTTACTTATAAATATTATTGAACTTATATTTTGTGGATTCTAATCCTTAATAATCTTATTTTAATATCTTTATTATTATCCTTTAGTTTATTTTCTTGTCACAAATTTTCATCAATATTTGGAGCTAGGTTAGAATTTATTAATGTTGGTTTAAAATAGTTTTCTTTTCGATTTTAGACAACTCCTTTGGGTCGATCTCGTGCTTACACGAACACTATATTCCATATACGATTTGTGCACTTGCGAGTATAAATTTTTAAAACATACCCATTTTGGGTCCATCACCTTGAGTGGAGAGCTTAGGTGGTGATGTGTACATATGCGGCCGCTTGACCACCATGGCCAAGGAGTTTCTCAGAGGGACTAGGGGTTAACCCTATTTTTACCGCTTAGGTCGGTGAGTTGTAAATTTTAAACGGTAATGACCATTTTGGATTGTAAATAACTTGTAAATGTTTTTATGGGCCCATAAACAGTTTTATGTTTTAAATAAAATATATCCTTTCCTTTTTTGATTGGTTTTTCACATTAACCTATTAATAACACCTAGATGCATGTTTATAACCAAAGAACTCAATTAGTGATTTAAGCACGGTTGAAAGTTCACAGTAACGGTCTTGGAGTAACCAGGGTGTTACAATTAAAAACTTAGATTTGGAGAAATTGATTATTTTTCAGTTTTTTTTTATAAAAAAAAACTCGAATTTTCAATAAACCTAACACGAACTAACTTTGAGAAATCTCTAAAACCCCTGGATATAACCATATCAGAGGCCTAATTCCTAGCAGGTATAAAGCTATTAAACCTACTAAACCCCTGGATATAACTAGGTCTGAGGCCTGATATAACCAGGTCTGAGACCTGATTCCTAATAGATATAAAGCTAAAAAAAACTCGAATTTTCAATAAACCTAACATGAACTAAGTTTGATGAATCTCTAAAACCCCTGGATATAACCAAGCCTGAGGCCTGATTCCTAATAGGTATAAAGTTATTAAGCCTACTGAAACCCCTGGATATAACCAAGTCTGAGGCCTGATATAACCAGGTCCGAGGCCTGATTCCTAACATGTATAAAGTTATTAAGCCTATTAAAAATCCTGGACATAACCAGGTCTGAGGCCTGATTCTTAACAGGTATGACGCAAATAAGCAAGCAAAATCTTGGATACTAATATATCGATAAAATCTATCTTAATCTAAAAGTCAACCCCTAAGATTTTGAATGTACAAGAATCTAAGGATTCATAAACATAAGAAAATAATAGACTAAGGGAAACACAAATAGATCAAAAGTTTGATGTATATTCAAAAGTATATTGTCATATCAAGGAGAAAAACCTCAACCTAAGCCCGAAGGCAATTTTTTTGGTCCCAAGGGACTGTTACAAAAGTTTAAATAATAATAATAATAAAAAGGTTGAAAAATAAAATCATTGAGCTCCGCCAGATCGCTCCAGAAAAGTCACCTCCTCGCCTCCCCCTCGGCAGCTCCCGAAGCTTCACCAGTTTCCAATGGTTCCTGTGAGAACCGAATCTTAAACCGAGCAAGATACAGATCCCAAAGCTCAGGCTGCATGAAAGAGAAGTTCCAATCCTGGCTGAAGGCCCAGCAATAGTAAAACATCTCCTCCATTTGAGTCGAGGACTCTGTAGCTTCCTCCTTGACCTTGGCCTCACCCTCGATAAGCTTCTTCAACAAGTTCTTCATTTTCGGCTTGAGCTGATCCACATGGCGGCTCGCCTCCACGACCTGATCCTAGGAGGCAGACAGGGTGGCTTTAGCAAACCACTCGCCCTCTTGAGAAGAAACCAGGGCAGCTTTGGCAGCATGTTCGCTCTCTTGAGCAACGCTCAGGGCAGCTTGGAGTTCCCTGTCCCTAGATTTAACACGAGTCATGCCTTTAAATTGGGCCAGGACAGACTGCAAAAGAATGAAGCAATTCAAGAATGGCTTTAAAAAAACCTAAAGAAAAAGAAAAGGTTAGGATAGTGAAAAGGACTCACAGTAAGATTCACCCCCGTGGAAGATTCAAGGACATCCTCAGGGCTACGGTCCTCTATGGCCCCTTAAATCTCTGGCGCTGGCTCTATAGGCATTGCAGACCATGTGGCTTACCGTCTCGTACACAGTACCCCAAAAGGCCTCGGGGATCTTGTCCAGGTCGTGTGGCTTGACCGAGATCTGGACAGTGGGAGACTCGCCTTGGATCACTTGAGGATTTGAGGGAGGCATGTGTTGAGGAGGAGGAGAATCTTCTTGGACAGTAATCCTTGTTACCAAAGTTAGGGGAAGTTCTTTTTGTGGCTGCTCCCGGGCGGTGCTGGCACCTTTGTCCTTAGCCAGAGATTTGGTGGTACCCCCCCTCCCCCTAGTTTTCGGAGTTGTTTTCTTTGTCACCCTAGGGATCTTCACCATGGGACCAGCTCCGGTCCCATCGACCTTAAGAGCACCCCTCAAATCCAGGGCTCCTGGCAGTTCCATCTCTTCAACTGAAAAAGAGCGAGCAGAGGATCCAGTTTATAGAAGTAATTATTCAAAAGTATTATAAGAACAAGAAGAAGAGCAATAAACCTACCCTCTGGGCTAGGGGAGGAATCTACTACGATCAGCTCGGGGTATTAACCAGGCTAGGCACAACCTCTAACTCTGGGAGTAACGGAGGTAGGGGAGAATCTAAAAGTTATGACCTCTTGGATCCTAGGGGTTAAAGTCCTTCCTCAAGGTTGGACACATCTACATACTGCTTAAAACTAGGGGCATACCCGCCCTGACGTAGGAAAGGCCATGACCTAGGGTTTGTCCCATACTCCTCAAAAATGGTGGATCTAAAATGAAGAGTGTTGTCAACTACGATGGTACCTTTGGGGTAGCAGTGATCATAGCGTACCACCAAATGGTCCATGCACTGAAGGAGGGTTGTGTTTAGGTCTGGTTCAGTGGGGTGAAAATTAACGAGCTGGTTAGGGTTGAATCAAATTAGCCTATAACTAGCAACAGCCTGATCTAACTGTCTGTAAGGGAGGGGCCGACGACTGCCCCGCACGCGACTTGCTCAGGATCAGGCCCCTGATTATCTTCAGGAGCTCTCCTTTTATGCACCAGCGGTGCCACATTTTCTTCCTCCTCGGTATCCTCATTGGATGGCAAGGATTAAACCTAAAACCCCTTCGGCTTCTACACCACAAACAGGTATTCAAACCGATTTACCATTAGGATTTTCTTTGAAAAACCCAGAAATTTTGACCAGTTTTATGAAAACTTTGTTTTTAAATAAGACTAATATCGTTCATCTAGCTTAAACTGAGTCCTATCACCTATTTACAAATAGACGTATACTAAACGACATTGAGCAAAGGATTTTTTCACGATAAAAAAAATCAATGGAAAACAAGGAGTCGAAAAATTAAAAAGAGGTGAGTAAATACTTAGTGTTTATATGATCAGCTCAAAGAAGTGTCGATATGTCCACAGGAAGTTTCTTGAAAGCCTCTGAGAATCTGAAGGGCGACAAAGGGTTTTTGCAAGAACTTGAAGAAGAAAAAGGGAAACTTTGTTGTTTGAAAAGGAAAATTTTCGAATGCAAAGGTGGTGAGGTTTCAGGTCTGAACATCCTTTTTATACGTAAACTACGGGAATTAATTCGGGCCATCCGATTGGGTTAGGTCAAGATCCAAAGGCAAAGATTAAATGAACCATAAGACGACAAAAAGTTGATAGGACAGTTGTCACAACCCTTGAAATCCGAACGGACGCCAATTGCAGGCAGCCACATGTCCAGTACTTGAGTAGTGGGCAGGAACGATTTTACATGGTAGAAACCTAAAAGCCCCTACTGTGCATGTCAGAAAGTGACGACATCAAGCATGAGCAGGAGTTAGGGGGCAAATGTTGTACCCTAAAATTAGCACGAGTTCACCTACTCAACTCGGGTACAACTGGCAGATGAATATGTGGAAAAATAGCCAGGCAGAATATCTAGCTAATAGTGATGTGAATAGCTTAAGTTTGGGGGCTTCACAGCACTATACAGAGGATATTATCAGATCGCCTCTCAGGATAACAATTGGGTTCGAGACTTATAATGACCAGATCCAACTTTGGGTGCTCTGAGCTTAAACGAGCTCGGGTGAGATATTCAGCTCATGGAAAACTAGACATAACGCATGTTGAAGGATCCCAAGAGATTCGGAGACTCCTTATACGGTCATTAATGCCCAGGCTGTATCGCATATCTATCATTTATTATCCG
Source organism: Humulus lupulus (assembly GCF_963169125.1). NCBI lineage: Eukaryota > Viridiplantae > Streptophyta > Magnoliopsida > Rosales > Cannabaceae > Humulus > Humulus lupulus. Next base: position 180,405,408 of record NC_084795.1, on the reverse strand, counting down.
AGATAGCAGGTGTATATTCTATTCTGTTATCAAATCATATCCCAATGTAAATGGGAATAATTTGTATTAAATATATACCTTATTTATTCACGCAGTTACCCAAACATGTCCATGAAATTCCCCTATAATTACTAGGGATAATGGACATGGAAAAGGACAGCCATTTTTCTGTATTACTAAAACTCTGCAGAAATTAAGAGAGAAAAGTAATAATATTGACTCATGGACTAGGTGGATTTTAACCACTGAACCACATAAAAATTGTGTTTGTTCGAGAGGGCTGTTTTTTAGTTCATTACGGTTTATAATTTAGCACTAATTTACCTGTTTAATTTCTTAATATATTGTTGGTGAAAAACCACGTCAACATCACATATAATCATTAGAAACATGTTAGGTTATTTTGCTAAGTTTGGGAATCGGTATTAAGTCCCTTTCAAACGATGATCTAGTTGGTATATGATGATTTGGTCTAAGCATTGTTTAAACATGATTAAAAATGTCTCTTCTCTTAATTGTGCTTGCTGTTTTTTTTTATATATAATTTGTGATGATAATGGTAAATTAATTTTTTGAAATGCACATATGATTCTTCAAAGTGATATTTGATTTTAAGTAAATAAAATGGCATATTATTTCTTATGTCAGTGGTTTTTTTATCAAATTAATACATGCATATTTTTTTGTATATTTTACGAAAGAAAATATAGTTTTAATCCAAACTTGTAATTTTAATTAAATAAATAGTTGCTGGAATTTTTGGTTAACAATAAGAAAAGACTTTTAATGAGGTTAAAACTAGTGCATCAAATAAATTAAACCATAAGCTATGTATATGATGAATGTTTTATTAATAAAATGTAAATATGTATTTTTCACACTATTATTTATGTGCAGTTTTTTTATTGAAAATGTTAAAAAGATTATGGTTCAAATTCATTTGTGATTTTTAAACAAATTATTAGTTGCTGAAACTTTGGGTTATTAGGATAAAAATTTATTATTTTATTTAAGATGAATAATTCATACACCCCAATAAATTAAGTCTTAAATAATATATATGAAAATATAATTATTCCACTCTTTAATTATGAATTTTCCCATTTAAAAACATGCAGTTTTTTTTAGATTAGTAAAAATTATTTTCTAAAGAAAACAAGAAACTTATTTAGTTATTCTAAATAGCTACAACTTTTGTCACATTTTTTATGCAATTTAAATAATAAATAGAATTATTATTTTATGAGAAATTAGAAAAGTCTTAATGGATTGTTTATAAAGTAAATATGTTGTATTAAAATTTGTATAACAAATTTTGGGATTTAAAGAAACAATTAATGGTAAATAAAGAATGATGCTGAATTTTTTTTTTTTAAAAGGCAAGAAATGAGCATGTAGGAATGGTCGTTTTAAAACATTAAATTTTAAGAATGCTCACACGTATGCATATCGCATGCAAATGCATTTTTACGTTCAAATATATGTCCATTGTTCAAACACATAACTTTTACGTTATAATCATAAATGGTTAATAGATAGAATTAGCATTATTCTTTTGTGATTTTATGTGGAAATAGTGTATGTTTGCAATTATGGTGCAACTTGTGCCACGTGTGCATGGCTCATGCACACGTGGAGTATGTATGTTGGGCATGAGTAGTCTTACATGATTCTAAGAGACGAACGTTTGGTTATGATTATAGGATCGTTGTGACGTATTCTCATTTTTGCTTTACTCGGACTTGAGGTGAGGAAGTTAGATAGAATTTCTATGTTTATGCTATGAAATGATAAGATTTGTATGCTACAAGAAATAATGTACTGTGTAAATGATGATGCTATGTTTTGATGATAAACCAAGTGATATGGAAAAGTATAATTCTATCTTAATATGTTATGACAAGTATGATGCAACATGTATTTTTCTTTGTTGTGATGTGAACTGGATTGCATGTGTTTGTATGATGAATGAAAAGAGAAGGTCCTAGCGTGTTGAACGCAGCACAACAAAGGAGTTACTAAGGATATGACGTAACTCAAAGGGCAGACGCATCGAGGTTATTCAAGGACCTAAGATCTTGTTTACCTCATAGAGGAGGTTTTACCAGCCCAGTTATACTGCTTACCTCAAGATGTGACATGGACAACAGAGTTGCCATGATCACAAAGAGTATGCTTATGTTGAATGAATGTGATGTATGACTATGTTTCATTTATGATTATGAGATATGAGTATGATGAAAATACGAATTGTCTTGTTACATTGTACATGTCTTCTTGTCTTTTCTTTGATTTTGTTGTACTTCCTTATTGGGCTTTTAGCTCACCCCCTTACTTTCCCCCTTTCAGGTAAATAATAGGGTTTCTCCCTAGCACGCGCTGTGATGTGGGGAGTTCCGATGTCTGAGTGTGTATGGTGTGGGGGTTTTCTATGAACGAATAAACGATCAATATAAGCGTCGAGATTTAAAGTATGGACTTTATTTTGTTAAAATGCCAGTGGGACTTAAACTTTTATTTTTTTAAAACATAGCATATGAATACTTTATTTTTATTTTAAACTATTGGGCCCAAACTTGCATGTTTTATCAAGGCCCCACTAGGTTTATCTTTTAAGTGGTATTTTTCTATTTATCTATGAGATAAGTGACGTTTCTACAAAGTAATAGAATAGGTTGTTTTACATGTTTAGTGGGTTTTGTTACACGTTTCTACAAAGTAATAGAATAGGTTGTTCCAAAGGTACCAACCAGAGGTGGTCGGAGTTGCCCGGAAAACATACTCAAAGTTGACGGACCAAAACATTGATTGGCGACTCAAAACAATTGACGAAGAGTTGGGCAGCGCTGCTTAGTGGTTGAGGTAGCTGGAGCAAGGCAAATCCAATGAACCACCGCATGTCTAAAATGGAGGTCGTCGGTGGTTGGGTCTTTGTCGTAGTGTGTTGCCGTGGAGAGAAGAGAAAGAAAAGAAAGCAGTCGGGAAAGGGAAGAAGAAAAGAAAGAAAGAAAAAGACTGATTTAAAGACTTGGTGGGTCCCACCTTTATTTAATTTTTTATATATATATATAACAAGTCTTTACATCCTTCCCTCCTTAGAGAAATTTCGTCCAGAAATTTTCAAAGTACAACCTCAAGCTGAAAAGTAAACAAATGAGGATAATTCTCACACATCTCCGACTCTAACTCCCAAGTAGGCTAGTCTTCTCCATGGTTCGGCCATAAGACCTTGACTACTATAATCTCTCTGTTACTTAACACTTTTAACTCTCTCACCAGAATTCTGATAGGTTGTTCTTCATATGTCACGTCCTCTTGAAGAGGGATAGCCTCATAATCAATCATGTGCAATGGGTCTGGAGTATACTTCCTCAACATCCACACATGGAACATATTGTGAACATGCCCCAATCGCGCTGGTAAGTTCAATCGATAAGCAACCTCCCCAACCATCTCGATAACCTCAAAAGATCCAATATACCTCAGGGCTAGCTTACCCTTCACTCCAAATCTCGTCACACCACGCAGAAGAGTAACTTTCAAGAAGACATAGTCAACAACCTCAAACTCAACTTCTCATTGGTGGAGATTAGCATAACTCTTCTGACAACTTTGAACAACCTTAAGTTTCTCTTGGATGTATTTGATCTTCTTTGTGGTACTAGCGCTAATTTGAGGTCCAATAGTGACATGCTCATCTAGTTCTACCCAACACAAATGTGATCTGCATGGTCTCCCATATAAGGTCTCATAAGGAGCCATGCATATACTAGCATGGTAGCTATTATTATAAGTGAATTCCACCAATGACAAGTGTTCTCCCCAGCTACCCTCAAAATCCAAAATACAAGAACAAAGCATGTCCTCCAAAGTTTGGATGGTCCTCTCAGACTGTCCATATGTCTGAGGATGATGAGCGGTGCTCAAGTTAAGTTCAGTTCCTAAAGCTTTTTGCAATGCTTGCCAAAACCTTGATGTAAATCAAGGATCTTTATAAGAAACAATGCTGGAAGGCAACCCATGTAGTCGAATATATTATCCACATAAAGTCGAGTTAGTCTAGAATCCTTATAATCCTTCCTAATTGGAATGAAATGAGCAGATTTGGTCAAACGATCGACAATCACCTAGACAGTGTCATGCTTTAATGGTGTTAATGATAATCCTGTCACAAAGTTCATCATGATCTTGTCCCACTTCCATTCTTGTAACGTCCTACGTTTTCGGGTACCTTTAAACGACTCGGGTCGGGATTTTTTCCCCCGGGTTAAGAATATTATTTTAAATAATATTATATTTTGTTTGTAAGTATTCCATGAGTTATTGCTAGCCAAAATATGAATTTTGTGATTTTAAAAGTCAAGATAAGACTTTCGGTCCTGGACCGACACAAAATCCTGATCGGGTAAAAATCTCGGAAAATAAAATGAAAAATCATGGAAATTATATTTTGGGCATAAAATACATTCATAAAAGTTAAAGTTTGGTCAAAAATAATAAACCTAAATGAAAATGGAAATTTTAAGGCATTTTGTGTTAAATGCCTAATTTTGCCGAAATGGGGAATTTTATTTCATGAATGGACCTTAGGTTAAATTTTATTATGTGATTAATTAAATTAAATGTGAGAGACATTTAATTTAATTAATTAATGTTAAGTTTGGTGATTAAAACTTAATAAGAGTGAAAATGTGTCAAAAGCCAATTTGGACTTTTCTTCTTATGAAACATTTATTAACCATTATAAAAATAAAAAAATGAAATGATCATATATATAGCAAGGGGTGGCCGGCCAAGTGATGTTTTGAAACCCAATTTATTAACTAATTGAGTTTAAATCCCATTTATTTAAAGGTTTTGGATATTGTCAAGTGGGCAAGTGGGAGTAAAACACTTGAGTGTTTTTAGGGTAAATTAGATAGTATAAACTCTTCCAACCCTCCCCAACCGACCACACCACTCTCTCTCATTCACTCATCTTATTTTTGAAGACCTCTCAAAGTGTTATCTCAATATTCAACCTCAAGAACACCAAGGAAACTTGGAGGCTAAGTCTTGGTCTAGGAAGTATTTTTCCCTAAGGTAAAGTTTCACTAATCTAGGCTTTTGTAAAGTTTTAAGCATAGAGTTTCAAATAGCTAATTAACTATGTTTTTGGGGGAACTTAGTTAGGGTTTTTGAAAGGTTTTGAAGGAGTCAAAGCTTATAGGAAGGTCCAAACCTTAAGCAAGAACACCAAAGAGGTAAAAATTTTACTTTTGATGATTTTGTTGTAGGGTTTTTAGTTTTAAGCATGATTTTGTATATTTAATGCTTAAAGTTTCTTGTTGGTGATGTAATAAGGTTATTTTAGTTGTTTAATAATATTTATGATGCATGTGTATTGATTTTTGAAAATGGGAACCAAAACCCCCAAGGGTTTTGTAGGATACCCTAAAACAAAACATGTTTTGAGCTGTGACTTCCAAGGGGTCAAGCAGCCACTGTATATTGTTTTTGTAAAATTAAATTGTACTGTGATGTTGTTGAGATTGAGTACATAAAATTGAGCTTTTGAAACACTAAAAAATGTTTATAAATGAGTAAGTTATGCTATTTCAAAGTTTAGGTAAAAAACTGTTTTTTCGTATTCTTATTTTCGGAACCAAGTTTGGACAGCCACTGTATAGGGCAAATGAACCCAGTTTTTTCTAAAATTTTGTGGACATATTTCTTCCATAACCTATTATTCCACTGTAAAATTTGGTAAGAAAATATTGAACGGTTTGAAATTTATTAACTGTCAAAGTTTAGAAAAAATAAGGACTTGAAAATAAGGTCATTTTTACCTCATTGTTGGAAAATGATTTCACCAATCAAAAATGCTCATTTTGACCTAAGATTTTACAAAGACCTAAATAGCATAACAAAAATGGAATTGGGAAATTTTGGTAACAATTGGGCAAGTAAATTTCAAGTTATGAACTAACGAAGTATGTAGTTAAAAATGTGAAAAATAGGCTTTTCACACTTAGTGTAAAAATGAGATTTTGGAACATAAAGTAAAAAGTAAAATTTTGCTTATTTCCAGATATAAATTGGTAAGTCTTGAAATCATATTTTCACTCAAATTACCCCTTTGAGTTTAAATGAATTATTTTTTTATTAAAGAGCTTTTATTCTTTCTAAAAATAAGAGATTTAATTTATTAATAGTTAATAAATTAAAAGAGGGTTTAAAACCCTATAATTTGAGAAAATAATTAAATGAATTATTTTTCTAGTAAGTAAAATTGATTAATTGATTTTGGAAAATTAATTAGTCAAGATGGGAAATTTTTAATGGTTTTTCTAATTAAGACAAATTAGGCAATTTTCTTAAAACGGTTTTTAGATATTAAAACCTTAAGAAAAATAAAAGGAAAATTTAAGAGTTTATTTTCTTTAAAAATAATTAAAGAATTTATTAGTATTTTCTGGATATAATATCGGCTAAAATCTTACATATTTTAACCGACAAGTCGAAAGTGCGGGTTAATAGCGATATCTTGAAAGAATAAGATTTTTAGCGGATTGTGAGAAAATACCATTGTGATACCCGAGCCTAGGTATCGAGACCTTAGGATAGGCCTCCCCGAGACTTAGGGTTTAGTCTCGAATATTTTGTATGACTTTCCTTAATAGGTTTAAAACCAAATAAGGATTATAAATCCTTACAAATGACTTTTATTAAAATGACCAAACTGCCCAAAATAATAATAATGAATTATGAGTGCCATAATTAATCCGAGTATACTGTATGGATAACTACAGTATTGGCTAAGCGTAACTGGACTGAACGTTAGAGGGTGAAAACCTGCTGAGCGTTAAGGACTCCAAGTAAGTCAACTTATATTGTATGCCTGCAACATGAAATGATTATTGTCTTGTATGTTAGTATAGGGATACATGCACATATATAGGCTGTCATAGAAAGTTGCTTATAGACGTTAGTCTAGTGAGTGCTGATTTAGAAAATATGAACGGTAGATGTCCGTCATATCCTAGAAGGTTGATCCCCGTCACACTGCTTGATTTTATTTATGTCTGGTTCATTACCGCGACGAGTGGCCATGAGATGAGGATAAGCTGGTTAAACCTAGGGGCGCCAAGATAAATGGGACCTAGGGGCCCTCATGCTTACTTAATCATTGGACGATTAGAATCCGAGCAAGTGCTCTGATAAGTTATTCTCGGATAGCAGCCGTGAATATGGCCATTCAGTGAGAGTGCCTAGAGATACTAGGGGTTGCCAAGATTGAGTGAGGGTGAACACCCTAGGGGCAACTGCTCACCAGCACCACTGATTAACATAGAAGTCTCCGTAAAACCGTGTAAATTGGATTACACTCTTGAATAAGTAGCGATGCCCTAGGTAATACGATAGTTACCTTTGATGAGAATATTTATTGGCTAGATCTTAGTGTGGGGACTCGGTTCTCTTTTACAGATTAGCAATTATGTTGGAGGGCGCATTACGCATGAATTGTTGGAAATTGTCGAGCGTTGGTCTCGAATTATGTTGTGATATAATATATCTGCTTGCTCTGGGATTTTCTTAGTGTAGGGATATATTTGTTGATAAGATATAGTTGTGATATAATATATCTGCTTGTTCTGGGATTTTTCTGAGTGCAGGATTTTTATCTAGTTATGAATTAATTTATCCTTGGTTATCAAGCATGACCATAAGTTTGCCAGGATGCTTTAGCGTTCTTGAAATTGATTGTGTAGGGTCCGGATGGGTCCGGAACCCTAATTCTCTACATGCTTTGTTTGAAAGTTGATCTTACTAAGCGTTTTCGCTTACCTAGTTGTTTCATGTTGTAGGTAAGGGCAAGGGCAAGGCAGAGCAGTGAGCGCTGGAGTCTTCCTTGCAAATGTACATGTGGACCGACCTTTTGGGAAGCCGTTTTATTTTTGGAAATGTTGTGTAATTTTCCTAAACTAGGCTCACTCTACTCTTTATAAAACATGTTTGTAACTAAATGTTAAGTACGGCCATACGACTTTTTTAAAAGTTTTTTTTCTATGGGTTTTTGAGACATTTTGTTAAATGAAAACATTTATATTTCCGCATTATCGAGTGTTGAAAATCCGGGTCGTTACAATTCTGGTGTAGGTAAAGGTTGAAGCAACCCTGAAGGTCTCTTATGCTCAGCTTTAACCTATTGGCAAACCATACACTTAGCTACAAAGCTAGCCGCATCTCTTTTCATACCTTCCCACCAGTATTATCTTTTCAAGTCTTGGTACATCTTTGTGCTTCCAGGATGTACATAAAATTTAGACCTACGAGCCTCGATCATAACAGACTCTCTAAGAACAAAGATATTTGCAACGACCAATCTTCCCTTATGGTATAAGAATCCTTCGGCACTTACTGTCCATCCATCTAACTGCTCACTGTTTCGAATATGATTCTAGATAAGTCTCAATTTTCATCTTGCCACTGACATTGCTTAACTTCCTGAAGTAGCACTGGTGTAACCACCACATTTGAAACACAAGAAATCTATTTTCCTTCATAGTACTCCAAATCATAATCACCCACCATGAACGTTCTTTTCCAATCCTCAAGAGCCAAACAAGCCAAAGTGTCATGAGGTTTTCTACTTAATGCATCAGCAACCACATTTGCTTTTCCAGGATGATATTACAAAGTGAAATCATAATCGTCCATGTACTTGACCCATCTTCGCTGCTTCAAATTCAAGTCTTTTTGAGTAAACAGATACTTTAAATTCTTATGATCAGAATATAATTCAAACTTTTCCCCATATAAGTAAAATCTCCAAATTTTCAAGGTAAAAATCACTGCTTCAAGTTCCAAGTCATGTCTGGGGTAGTTCTTCTCATGTGGCTTCAATTGGCGCAAAGCATTGGCAAAAAACTTATTATTTTGCATGAAAACTCCTAAACCAGTACTAGAAGCATCAGTGAATATCACATACAATTCATCACTATTAGGCACAATGAGAACAAACGTCGTAGTCAATCTTTGTTAAAGTTCTCTGAAAGCTTCTTCACAACTATCATCTCACACGAACTTTGAATCATTTCTTGTTAGCTTTTTCAAAGGCATAGAAATTCAAGAAAAAATCTCCACAAAGCAACGATAGTAACCTAATAACCCAAGAAAACTTCAACCTCAATAACAATCTTTGGTCTTTCCCACTTCAAGAAACAATCTATCTTTGCGGGATCCACAGTAATGACATCCTGAGAAATTACATGCCCTAAGAATTTGACCTTAGTAATCCAGATGTCACATTTCTCTTTCTTAGCATATAATTGATGGTCTCTCAAAGTTTGCAACACAATTGTTAAATGTTCCGCATGGTCCTCAGTTGTCATGGAATACACCAAAATGTCATCAATTAAAACAACCACAAACTTATCCAAATAGGGTCTAAAGATTCTATTCATAAGGTCCATAAATGTTGCAGGCGCGTTCGTCAATCCAAATGGCATCACCAAAAACTCAAAATGTCCCTAACACATTCGAAAAGTAGTTTTAGGAATGTCCTCTTCCTTAATCCTCAATTGATGATAACCTGACCTCAAATAAATCTTGAAAAACACTTTGAACCTCTGAGCTGATCAAACAACTCATCTATCATCGGCAAAGGGTACTTGTTCTTAATTTTCATCTGCGTCAATTTCCTATAATCAACACACAGTCGTAAGAATCCATCATCTTTCTTGGCAAATAAAACTGGAGCTCCCCATGGGAAAGTAATGTTCGTTATATAACCTTTATCCATTATCTCACCCAATTTCCTTTTCAATTCAGCGAACTTTCCAGGTGCCATGCGATAAGGTGTAGTAGAAACTGGTTGAGTCCCGGGAATCAAATCAATGCAAAAATCAATCTCTCTATCAGGTGGTAGCCCTTGCAAATCCTCAGGAAGCACATCTGAAAATCCATTAACCACTGACATCCAAAGAAACTTGTCTAGAGGCCTAGACTTATCCTTAATTGCAAACAAACTCACATAACACTCTAAGTTTCTTTTCCCTCCTAAACATGCCTTAAGGATAGGATTCCACCTTACTGCATTCATGTTGGATCGATATACAATGAAATCTCCTATTGGAGTTAAAAGAGTCACCCTTTTGTGTGAGCAATCTACAATGGCTTAGTACTTAGACAACCAATCCATGCCAAGAATCAAACCAAATGTCCCATAGGTAACACTATCAGGTTTCCTAACAACCTATTCCCTTCAAACATAATACAAACTGATTTACAGTTGGTTGATACTTCACCATACCCTCCCATAGGTACACTCAATTGCAATGTAGGACTAAAATTTTCCCAACTCAAACCCAACATATTAGCAAACATTAATGATATAAAAGAATGTGATGCACCAGTATCAAATAATACATGAGCCCAAGAGTGTGAGATAAGAACCATACCATCCACAACTCATTACCTTGTTCCTCCTTGCACATCATCACCACCAAGAGCATAGGCTTGACCAGAGGCTTTTCATTTTTCTTTCCCTTTTACTTAACCAAGATGGTTGTGCCTCCACCAGAACCTCCTCCTTGATTGAACCCTCTCTGACTCCCAGTAGAAATAGGAGTTTGGAAACTCTACGAGTACCACTAGTTGAATCCTAAACCTTGAGGCCTAAACTGATGTTGATATTGGGATTCTTGCCCTAGTGCGGGTGTGAAACCATAGGATGAAGACTGAGACTGGTTACTCCTAGGTTATCCTATGAAAGGAGTAGACCTAGCATAACTCCCTATGGGTCCTCCATGTCATGGTTGGAACCTCTGTTGTCGTTGTGAGCAATCTTTCTTCTTATGACCCTGTTGGCCACAACTGAAACACCCATACGACCCAATTTGAGTCTTTCCTAAAGATCTAATACTATTGCTACCCCCACTAAGTTGTTGTCCTTGGGAGAACCATCGCCCTTGGTTCATCTTGTTCATTTTTCTGATACCATTTTTTTTTCATTTCCCCTTTCTCAGGCCGAATTGTTTTTCTCAATTCCTTCTTGATGAGCCTCAGTCTGTAAGGCTACTCTCATACACTCATTCAAATTTCCAAAGGTCATAGGGGCAAGTGGACCCAGTATCAAAGGATTTAAGCGACGTAGGAATTACTCAATCAAAACAGATTGAGGGACCGTACCGGCATAAGCATAGGAAGATAACTCTACAAACTTCATGTAGAATTCATTTACTATCATATCTCCTTGTCTTAAGCTGTCAAATGACCCAGTTAAGGTCCTACGATGAGATTGGTTAAAATATTGCTCCCTGAAGACACTTTCAAAGTCTCTCCAAGTCATCCCTCCAGTCTCGATGGATCTACTCAAAGTTCCCCACCAATTTGCTGCACTACCCTCTAACTTGGATACAACAAAAGTCACAAAATACTCTTCAGGTGTTCCCATGGTGTTGAAATTTTCTTAATCTGCCTCAACCATCTTTCAACAATCATAGGGTCTTGCCCACCCTCAAACTTAGGCATTTGAATCCGATGGAAGATCTGGAAGTGATGACTCTACCGAGCAACTCGATCCATCTATTGGGCAGGAAGTCCTCTTAAAATCTCAGGAATGGCATTCATTGGGATGCAGCTGGCTGAGGGGGAACCTCGGCCTCAGGGACTTCAGCTGCAGGCCTTTTTCTTGTTGTCCTTCCTCTCGGAGCCATTATCTTAGGTCTGAGAATTAAGAGCTAAACAGTTAGTGAGGAATGGATGATTTTCAGATACATATGAATTTATATATTAAAATACTCTGAGGTATTTCAACCCGGTGCTCTGATATCATTGTTCTGTCACGACCCGAGCCCTAGGCTATGGTAGATTTGTAATATGTTGGTATTAAATGATCAAATCAAAGATACACGACGGAATATATAGACCCATTTTAATAAATATTAATACCAACCAAGATCATACACATATGTAAATATTAAATCACTTACAAAACAGATCATGGATTGCATCTTGTAGCGTATCAAGTGTCATTGAATCTTTTTATATAAAATCAATAATCTTCCAATCCAGCAATCTGAAAGCTCACACCTTGATCTTCCAAAGCAATCCTCAAACATACAAGGACGTGTGTGGGCACGTAGGATTCAAAAGGTTGGTTTATGTGACTCTCTAAATATACTCAACACATGAAATCTAGAGAGGTTTGACAAAGAGAATGTTTAGAATAGTTTTCAGGTTTGAGAAAACTATCGCTTTAGAGAGAGAGTCTATATTTTTATTCTCAATAATAATAATAAAGCTTATTCTAAAAATCACGCACTATCAAACTTATATAAAGATATTTAATCTAATAATCATCTTTATTTTATTAAAAATATAATTCAAATTAAAACTGATCAGATATTCACATTTAATTATTTATTTAAATCATATTTAAAAAGAATAATTATATAACTAACTAAACAAAATTATTTGAAATTCAAAATTCAAATCCCAGGGATAAAAATCCCTTAGTTAGGTGCCACACACTCTGCTACATAGTGTGTGTCACCCAACCTAATCAGGGCTTCCCTGATTTCTCATTTGTTTGTTCAATCAATCTTTAAGACAATATATTTATCCCAACATAAATATTAGTTAATTCAAAATTAAATTTATCTTAAAATATCAGTTTTAAATTAAATAAATAAATGTCATATTGTAAATAAGATATTTATTATTCTCTCTCTTCATATTAATCCAAACAAGATTAATATTAATTTTAACTTATAGTTTTTCAAAATAAAAAATTATATAGTTAAATAATTAATTAATTCACAATTAATCAATTATCCATAATTATCACATACTTATTTCCTTCCCCTGGAATATTAATTCCTTTGCAATTTAGCCATTTCTTTTTACAAATCTTTCTTTTGACATCCTTACCCTTGACAGTGTAGGACAGAAGTGATCTAGGGACCATGGACCTATAATACGAAGCTTCAATAAACTAGATTATTAATTAAACTCTTTAATCTAATAATCTTATTTATTAATTCCATGATTACTCCACTATAAATATGGAATTACACTCTAAGTATTTATAGAATTATATTTGTAGAGTTCTCTCTTGTAGTCCATTGAAATAATCAACATATGTAGTTCTTGTTGGAAAAACAATCAGAGTGCACAGCGAAAATGGCGTGGTGGGCCCAGTTTATAAAACACAAAAATTTTCAATCTCTCATATAAATAATTTATATGTTCAAGAAAACATCCAGACATAAACATTAATATGCAATATTATTAATCATGCAACATATATATAAATATACACATACTTGTATATATATCATATGCACACAGATACGAATATTCAAGAACATAAATATTTACCTCTTGAAGCCTATCAAGTGTCCTTGAGTCTTTTCGTATATATATATATATCGATCTTCCTATCCAATACTTTGAGTACTCAAACCACGATCTTCCATAGTGTTCTCTACACCTCAAGATGTGTGTGGGCACATAGAGAACGTGGGTTTGTAATTTAGAAATCACAAGTATATCTCAACACATGAGAACTTGGATTATGACTTGAGAAAGGTTAGAATAAAAGAAGAAGATGATGACAATTTCTCGTCTGACAAATTCTGAAACTTTTTTCTGAATTTTAACTCTCTTGTTTTCTTCTTGTTATCATATAATATATATATAGAGAGATTATATATATTACCTTATTATTCCTAATAATAATAGTAATATATTAATAATATCATAATGATAATAGGAATGAATTTAGCTAAATATCTAACTTGCCAAATTTGAAAAAATCTATTTTCAAATTATTGATTAAATAAATCAAAATAAAATAAAAATAATACTGATAATTTATCAGTACACTGCTACACGCATGACACAGTCCCTGGACTGTGCCATGCGTGTATAGCAGTATTCCCTTTCAGGGATATTGCATTTTTCTTTTATTTATTTATTTAATTAAAATCAATCATTCCACAAAATATGTTATTATATTTTTTTTAGGGAAAAATTCACAACCATATTTCAAAATTTAAATTTTAAATTAAAAATTCAAATTGATGATCATCATTATTGTTGACCACGATTTTGGCCAACTACGAGTAGACGCAAAAACGACAATAAACCTTGAATAGAAAATAATAACACAAGTAATTTTATAGTGGTTCAGCCTCAATTTGTTGGTAATAGCCTAATTTACTTAGAGTTGTGATATATGTAGCCTACACTTAAGATTAGATGAACCTGAGCCAACTGAGTTTCTTAAGTGTAAGTAGAAAAATACAAAGTTTCTCTCTCTAGAGAATACAAGCTTTCTCTCTCTAAGCTCTCTCAGAAAATGCCCCAAGAATGCCCCAAGTAACAGTCCCAAAGTCTCAAAATTAGAGAGTCTCCAAGTCTCAAAAAGATCAGATCCCTCAAAATGATGCCATGAGCTCTTTATTTATAGGCTCATGGATCGTACATGAAAATATCCCATTTTGACGGGATCTTTGGTTGTTTCAACCAACTTTAATTAATATATAATAAACAAATTCAAATTACAACAATATAACTATTACTTCGGGATATCAGAGAGATTTGCGCGGTAGTTGCGAGCCATTCGGGTTGAAGTTGTTACTGAGATTTTGTCCCGACAATGGACCAAATCCATTCCCCGAAGTAACTGGTCGGGCATGGCACAGCCGGCCAAAGCACACCACTGGTTGGGCATGGCACATCACTGGTCGCCCAAAGCACACCACTGGTCGGGCATGGCACAACACTAGTCGGGCATGGCATATCACTGGTCGGGCAAATCATTCCTGACGAGCTAAATTTATTTCCTGACCAATAATATCACAACTCCCTAGGTCAACTTTGAACCTTTTTACTTCTTTAAATAACACATTTATTGACAATTAATGTGTCATTTACTGACCATGCATTGCCACTTTTCCAATCCAATTGCCACATCATCGAACAAAATTTTGGGGATAACATTTTCCCCCCAAGTTTATTTTATGATTTTCTCATATGATAAACTTTATTCTAGATGATAGTTATTCACGTCGTCCAAAAGCTTCCACCCGCTCAGTAACTTTCACTAATAATAAAAGTCCGACCAATTAAATCTCCAAATAGTGAATAACCAATTAGAAATTCAGAGAATATCCTAGCAGTTGCCTCCACGTGTTGACTCACCAGTAACTTTAAAATTCTTTGCGTCCCACACTTCCAAAAAATGACTTTCTATACTCTCCCGCCTTTTGAAGTAAACCCACGATTGAACTTTTTTGTCCATGAAAATGGTAGTTATCAGCTCCAATCATGGGAAAGAGAATACTAAGGGTTTTAGGGTAATTGTAAAGTTCCTCTTTTTCCTTTAAATAGGCCCATGCATGCCTATCCCTCTCAAGCCAAAAAGAACATCACAAAAAAGACTCCTCCTTGTCGTGGTCAACTCCTCATCAAAGCTTCATGTCTCTCCAAGCAATTTCAAAGGAAATTCTCAAAAAAATCCAAATCTTTTCCACCCATTTGAGTAAGTTCTCTCTTCTTGATCTTTACTTTCAGGCATTTTATGCTTTAAAATTCCAAACAAAAACTTGTTAGAACTTGTATATGTCAAAACCCTCCTTTTGGAATGCATTCTTGGAATTGTTGTGATAAATCTTTGTAAAATAGAGATTTTGTGGCTGTTTTAGTATTGTTTAGGCTTTGGGTTAGTCAATTTTTCCTTCAAGTTCATGAAATTTTGAAGAAAGAATGATTTCCCATTCCACATTGTAGTTTTGGGTTCATGAGTTTAAGATGAGCATTTGATATTTTCTCGAGACTTGTTGAACCCTTGAAATTCCACTTTTTGATCTTGTTTGCATAGCCCAAGAATAAGAAAATATGTTTATGCATCACGTTATGCTCCATACCCTTCATCTCATCAAACTTGTTTCTTTTTCCATTCCTAGCCGATCGGATTCCTTTGGCCCCTCAGAACCCAAATAATTTCTTAGCTGCCTAGACCCCTGTTTGTCCCTCAGACATGCACCCAAACACTCGGCCACGCACACAGCTGCTCGGACACGCACAGACGCTCGGACATGCACCCCAACGCTCGGACACCACCCAGCTGCTCGAACACTATAATGCCCCAAAATCCCTAATGTGATTTAATGGTGGGATTAGTAGGTCGGGATGGTCATAATTGATTTATTATTCCATTAAATTAGTATATGCATGTTTATGTGAATTATATTATAATATGATGTTAAATACATGCATGTGGGTCCACATTTCATCACAGGGGTATTTTGGTAATTTGGCCTGTTGAGGGCATAATTGTATATTTGTATGTATGTCAGTGATCTAGTGTTGAGGCCACATTATAATGTGGATTTTTTCGAGCCATTCGGCATGAGACGATCTTTGAGTGCAGATTAGCGGTTTAGTCATAACGGGATTAAGTTCGAGGCTCGGGGTGAATCTCGGGGTATTTTGGTGATTAGAGTGTTGCCAGAAATTAAAGGGTAACGAGATATGAATTATTGGTATTTGAGAGTATCAAGAATAACGGGAATTGGAGGGTGTTAATTATGATTAACGAAATAGGTGTAAAAGGACGGTTTTACCCTTGGGAGTCTTTAGAAACCTTTATTTGACCTAGGGGAAAAATAGTCTTTTCACCCCTAAGATATATATCAACCCTTTGGACTATAGAAGCTTACCCAAAACAGAGCACTCTTCTCCTTCATCTGATCGTCATTCCTCCTCCTTCTTCTTTTCAATTTTTTGAACCCTAATTTGAAGAACCAAGCTAGGAAATCAAAGGTTGGAGCTTAGGACTTTAGTTCATCCATTGAAGAGGACTCAAATCCAGCTTGAGGTAAGAATTCATCCATGAAACCATAGCTATACTCTATTTTTCTAATGGTTTTCAGTTGAGAAATTTGAAGTGTTTAGTTGGGAATCAATGGAAGTTTTTGAGGAAGTTTACTTGGGTTTTGATGAGGTTAGGGTATAGATGAGGTTTTAGGGTTAAATGGCATGTTTGGGTGATGTTTTGGGCTGGTTTGAAAGCTTGGTATTCAGGGGAAATCGCAGGGGAGAAGACCAGAAAAATCTGGTCCTGCAGGTGGCGCCCCAGCGCCACTCCTAGCGCCCCAGCGCTAGGCAGAAGCAGAGAGGTGAGTCTCTCTGACTTGAGGCGGCGCCCCAGCACTACCTAGCAGTGCCCCAGTGCTAGGTCAGCCTTAGCAAGTCCTATTTTTAGGGCTCGGGATGACTTTGGGGGCTCAGGGATTGGTTCCTTTACCCCGTTTAGGTTGATTGGGAGTCCTGAGAGTGCGGGATTGATCCCGGGAGTGAGGTTTTAGATAGTGAACCTTTTATTGATTTACTTTATTGATGGGTTCCTATTGGTTATAACTAGGTGACCACTAAGGAACTAAAAGTCAGATCGTTCTCAAGGGTCATTCTTTTACTAATTCTCGCTCGAACTCGAGGTAAGAAAACTGCACCTTATATGTGACATGCATGGTTATTATTGAGGCTTGTTGAGTGTTTAAATGTGGACATGGATTGCATATCAAACTCTTAGCACATCTTTCTTACTTGTGAATGGCACTGACTTACTAGTCAGAGTCGGCAATGGTATCAGAACTAGCTGTGAAGCTGTGACTTACTAGTCAAGTTCGACAGTAGTTTTGAGCATTGGTCGTAAGTTACTGACCTAAGAGTCAGGAGCGGCATAAGCGTCATGAACGCAGAGCTGATGAAAGATTAGATCTAATCGACATCTGCATTGAATGACTCGTCATGAGTATTAATGCCAGACCGACCCCAAGTTCGATGAAAACTAAAAGCGCTTGCCTAGTTCTATGACTAGATACTCAGAGCTAGGGCCAGAAGGCCCAGGTGACCCTATCGTCACATGGATAAGGGTACAGAACCCACAGTAGTGACTCCATGGTCACTTCCTTGGTTTACATTGGTGACTGGCTCATCAGTCACATATCATGTTTACGCTAATGACTTGATCACTTATTTGTAAAGGGTACGGAATCCCATGTTAGTGACTTATACATATGTCACTCATTAGTTTAGGACTATAAGTCCTGTTGATTATTATGATCATCGTTTGATATTATATTCTTGCAGTATTGAGTTTTCTTGCTGGGCTTTGGCTCATGGGTGCTATGTGGTGCAGGAAAAAGGAAAGAAAAGCTCACCCAGCCTTGAGTAGAGAGCTTAGGTGGTGATGTGTACATATGCGACCGCTTGACCACCACGGCCAACGAGTTCTCAAGGGAACTAGGGCGTTTACCCTATTTTGGCTGCTTAGATTGGTAGATTGTAAATTTTATACTGTCATGACCATTTTGCATTGTAAATAACTTGTAAACGTTTTTATGGGCCCATGAACAGTTTCATGTTTTAAATAAAATATATCATTTCCTTTTGATTGGTTTCCACCTAATCCTATTAATAACACCTAGAAGCACGTTTTTAACCAAAGAACTCAGTTAGCGAGTTAAATCACAGTTCAAAGTTACCGTAACTGTCTTGGGGTAACCAGGGCGTTACAAACACCGCCTAGCCGCTCAGACACATGCATCCACTTCGATGCGCACCCTGCTGCTCGGACATGTGCACAGCTGCTCAGACATGCACTAATTGCTCGGACACACGCTGCCTCTCGGACACGCACCCAGACGCTTGGCCATGCACACAGGTGCTCGAACATGCACCAGCTTCTCGGACATACACCCTACTGCTCAGACATGCACCTGCTACTCAAACACATGTTGTCGCTCAGACACGTACCCAGACGCTCGGCCACGCACATAGCTGCTCGGACATGCACCAGCTGCATAGACGTGCGCCCTGCTACTCGGACACGCACACTGCTGCTTGGACATGCACCAGCTGCTCAGACGCGCACCCTGCTGCTCAGACACGCACACAACTTCTCAGACATGAACCCCTGCTCCCCTTATTTTTTGTAGATGTATTGCTTTGACTACAGGGGAGGTAACAGCCAAACAGACTCTGATTCCTCATCTTCCGCTTCAAGTGATACCCTTCCGAGCAGAGATTCTTCTTCCAAATATCCAAGCCAACGAACCCGGGAAGACTGTCTTTGTCGTCTCAAGAAAATCATTCCACGATCAGCTTTATACTTCCTTCATGAAGATCAGTTCCTTAAGCAGCAACGTCAGCATCAACCAATGAGGGTGAAAAAGTCCAATCGACTCCCTCAAGAACAAGACCCTCAAGTAGCTCGAAGAGCAACATAAAAGGTAGTGGAACGCGATCTAATAGCTAGAGAACTCTTGGTAGAAGAAGCTCAAGCGGAAGCTTCTTCAAGGCCTCTTCGCCTGGTCTAGAAAGCTGGTAAACCCAGGAAAAAGGCTACCCAGGCTTTTACAACTGAGATTCAACAAACAGCTGCTCTAAAATCAAGAAAAGATGAAGATGGCATGCCTTCTTGGTTCATAGCTAAGCTTTCTAAGCTAAACTCCAAAAAAATTTATAAGCATATTCTAACTTTGGGTCTTGAAAGAGTTAATGAGATATGTCAGCGACCTCACCAGAGAGCTAATAATCCTGGTAAAGCTTTTTGTGCCTGGTCTAGATGCCATGTTTATACAGGAGCTACTATCCCTGTGCACTCTTTCTTTCAGTCAGTAGCAGATTACTTCAATGTCTCTCCCTTCCAGATAGCTCCAAATGGAATTCAAGCATTGTCTGCTCTATACATTCTCTACCACTTCCAGGGCTGGAACCCACCTACTCCTCACGAGGTACACTATTTGTTCGATTTTAGGACTAACCCCAGTCACAAGAACAAAAGTCCTTGATCTCTAGCTTTATCAGGTCTCCTTTTAGTTCTATGCCCTCAACTTTGATCGGCACTCCTCGTACTATTCGTGATGATAGAACTACTTTGCCTGAAGGCAATTCCGTAACAAACCTAGTTCTAAATCATTCACAATGTTTGTCTAATTTTTCTATCATTCCTAACGAGATATACTAGTGTGTTGCTCCCGAATCAAACAAAACTGAACATATATTATCGAGGATAAGAAGTTGACCTGTGATCACTTTGTTACTAGCTTCGGCTTCTCCTTGGGTCAAGGCAAAGACTCTAGCTGGAACCATCTTGTTGTCCTTCTTTTCTTCTTGTTTGAGATGTGGACAATCCTTTTTTCGATGACCTTCCTGTCCACAATTGAAACAACCCTTGGTGTTTGCACGACACTCCCCAGGATTTCTTTTCTTACTCTTGGAGCACTGAGGGTATTCCACATAACCCGACCTATTATTACCGTTATTAGATCGTCCTCCTTTGTCAGCGTCGGCTTGCTTATTATCAGGATGATTTCTTTTCTGCCCATTATTACTATGCTCGTTGTTGTTGTGGTTAAAAACCATTCTGAGTCTGACTCTGCTGCTTGGGTTCAGACTTGCTGGCCTCTTCCTTACTAACATTGGCTTGAGACTCTCCCCCTCTATAGTCGTTTCTAAGACATCGGCATAAGAAGTGGTTCCAGGATTTTCCAGGTTGACACCTAACTCAGTCTTGAGTCTGAGACCCCTAGTGAACTTGGTAACCCTACAGAACTCAGTTAGGACCAACTCTGGTGCAAACTTGGCTAGACGATCAAATTGTCGAGTACTCGACTACCATTAAACTGCCCTACTTCATACTGGCAAATTCTTCCACCCTCGTAGCGATGATAGCCAAGTTGTAATACTTTTTTGTGAAATAGCTCCACAAATCTAGCCCAAGTCATGGTGGTGACATCATGAGTCCATTGTACCAAATCCCACCAGATTCTAACATGCTTTTTCAGTAGAGAGGAATTGCAGGATAAGCTATCTGCATTGCCAAGGTTCATGTGGGCTAGAATTGGTTCAACATTCCTGAGCCATTCTTCAGCCTCAAAGGGGTCAATTGTCCCTTCAAAGTTTAGAGTGTGCTGCTTATGGAAACGCTCGTAGATTGGCTCTATGTACTAAGCTGGATAAGGTGCATAGTTTACCACTGGCAATCCCCCATATGGATATCCTACATTCTACCCTTGCTGGGATGCTTGAGTCGTTGGCTGAGGCTGAGGCTGCGGCTGAGTCTGCAGCTGAAGCTGCAGTTGAGGTTGTGGCTGAGGTTGTGGTTGAGGTTGTTGTCGTTGTTGCTGCAGTAGTTCTTCCACTTGTTGCCGTAACCGGATAATCTCAGCAGTTTTGTCAACTGGTGGTGGTGCATTTCTACTAGCGGAAGCATTGGTAGCACGCGCTCCCCTTCTTCGGACTGGAAGGGCATCATGAGTCTCATTGGCGGTGCTAGGGGCATTGCCATTCGTGCGTGAAGATCTTCATAGTGACATCTTCAGTAAAGTTCTAATAGTTGAGAAAACACTTTAGAACTTACCCTAATAGTTTCTAAGGAAAAACTTAGTCGAAGCAAACATAACTCGGACCTATCAGTTAGGATTTCTTATGAAAAATTATGTAAGCCATCTTTTATAAATTAGGGTGTGTTTCTATACTTAGACTATTAAACAACCTTTATTATTTTCTAAGATTGTTTCTAATCACCCTATATGACTTAATTCTAAGGCTTGAAACTCGTCACTGGTCCAAAGTTAACCATATTGAGGGCAGGCTGGGATTAGTGAAATCATTCCCACTACTATGGCCCCTTAAACTCTCAATACAGAACCTGGTCCATTGATTTGTATCCACCCTCACTGAACTCAGTCATTATTTAGTGAATTTATGCTAAATTTATTATGATTGTAAAAAAAAATCAAACTCACACATGCCATTCAAAAATATAAAACTTTATTCATTTGGAAAAAGATTTTCACTTATTACAATCATAAATTCAAAATAAAAAAAGAAACTATACTAATAATAACTAGGGTAAATTTTCTAAAAATCAGGATCTTCTACATCTGACTCTTCATCTAACATATCATCATTAGTCTCCTCATAATCATCATTATCATGAGTCTTGAAACTACCTTGGGGAATATTCATTAAGATGTTATGCTTTTGTTCATTAGTGAATTGAAACTCAAACCTATAAGTAAACCTAAGTATAAGAAAATAATATCTCATGGCTACCGGTAAATCATCTTCATCATCCATAGTCTCCCATAATTCTTCCAATTTTGAAACTACAGTAGTAAAATCCGTAAAAAGGCTAATTCCTAGGACATATTGTTCCATAGCTCTCATCATGATTTGCCTAGCGATTTGAAGGTGAACTATTTCCTTGTGAAATATGATCAATCTTTGAATGATTCTTTCTTGCAATCCTATTGGCTCTCTAACCCTTTTCAATGCCTTAATGGCTTGGATATCATGATAGGTCAAAGCTCCGTTCATTTTGACTGAAAACATAATGACTAAAACGTTAGCTATTAACATAAACATAATATATATAACATAAAAACTTACATTGGTGGTTAGATCCGGAGCTTTTGCGTGTGTATCAAGGAGAACTTCATGCATATGAACCGTGGCTCTGATACCAACTGTAATGACCCGACTAACTCTAAGAACTCAGACCATTAAAACTACTAAGCATAATTACTATTTTGGAATACATACATAAAATAATATAACTTTTTCGAAAATCCAAAATACGGGATCCTATTGTTATTACATAAAACCATAAAGAAAACAAAACAAAAAAACCTTTAATTAATTGTTCGAATACTAAATGCGGAAAAACATATATACATAATTGAAAAGACTTGAAACAAAATGTCATCCTCGATCTTTCCTTTCAGTCCATTCATTTAGTTCTCGCTTAATACAAATGCCAAAGCTGCCATGAATCCATCCCGCCTTCCATGCTCATTTTCCTGCTCCATCTAAAATAAAAAGGAATGAGCCTAATGCCCAGCAATGAAAATCTACTAATACATATCATAAAACATAAGACTAAAACATAAATCATAAAATGTATAACGTATGACGTAAAAATGTAAAAACATAAGACTATAATATTAATTGTCATTAACTCATTACCATAATATGTGATAAAAACCATCTAGATCCCCTTGCTACTATTCGAGGTAGGTTTAAACACAATATAGTATATGATAAACCATCTAAGTCCTCTTGCTACTATTCAAGGTAGGTTAAATCATAACTATAGTCTGCGATAATGATAAAAGTCTTGGGATTTACTTATTTGCTATCTAAGCAACTATATTTCCCAACCGACTACAACATAAAACATATACATATATATATGCATACATACACATAGCATATAAACATGATCATAACACATAAAATCTAACCTATTTTCCTTACCAAAACCCAGAATATTGGAGACAAGAGCAGGATTGAAAACTCCTAAAACCAACAGAAAAAAAAAATCATAAGTTTCCTAAAGAAAATAAGATGAAGAGAAGATATAAACCATCAAGATAATAACTTACCGAAAACCTTAAGTTACAAGAAACTCAAACACCTAACCAAAAGCCATTATAACAAGTTAGAATTTTGAAGAAAAATGAAAAGAATAAGAGAAACTATAATGAACTAAACCTGAAGATAGAGTATACCTTAGATAGATTCGAACTTCGATCTACACCTCAATATTGAAATATCACTCTATCTTACTTCCCAAGTGTTTAGAAAAGTTTAGATTTGAAAACTTTTAACCCCAAAACCCTAGTGTTTCTCTCTAGAATGAACTTAGCAGCTTGGAGGCTCTAAAGAATGCTTGAATGATGAAGCAAATGGCTTAATGAAAAGTCCTATTTATAGAGTTCAAGGAGTGAAACTAACCCCTTTTAAAATGAATAATAATTTAATGAATTTGAATTTTCTGTTCAACAGATGCCCATAACTCGATCAAAAACGCGTAAGAGCAAGTCCAACTTGTTGAGGGCTGTTTCTAGCTCGGATTCCACAGAATTTCAAATATGCCAAAGAGAGGCGATATATCGCCTGCCCCTATATCCTGAGCCTCCATTGTTTCTCTCGTTCAAAGTCGACGTGTTTTCCATATCACCCATAAGCGATATATCATCCCCTATAGCTGCGATATATCGGCATATGCTAATATTTGAAACACGTTTTTGCACACTTTCAGCACACTTGAAGTTTCTTAAAAGATCTTTGACTGAATAAATGTGATCCTAACAGCTGCTAGAAGGTTCTAGACCTTCTAGATCTATCCTTTATTAATTTATTCATCTAAAATCCTTAAATCCTTAATAAACATGCACGTGACAAGTATCACGTTCTTAATTATTCTATCTAAACCTTAGGTTATAATAAATATCATTTCTAGGACCAACTATATTAATCAAACCTTATGTTAAAATTAATATTTCTAAACTATATGTTAAACTTATAAAATTTATAACTATTTCTACGAGTTTCCAACTAAATCTTGGCTTGAACCAATAATCACGAAAACTAAAATACTACAAGCTACTACTACTACTATCTAGCTAAGTAAAATTCTGAGACGCTACAATTTCCCTTACTTAAAAGAATTTCGTCCCCGAAATTTACTTACCAAACAATTTCGGATACCGTGCTCGAATGTCTTCCTCCAACTATCTAGCTAAGTAAAATTCAGAGACGCTACATGGAGTGACTTGAATAGTGGGAGGATGAGGTGGAAAAGATCTGACATTTTTGGAGAAAAGAGTGGTCCCCACATGTAGAGAGAGAAAGAGAGGGTTTATACCCCTTTTTTTTAGCCCAAAAAGAGATCATCTTCTCAATAACAAACCCCTGCCGCCCATCACCATTTGAGGATAATTTTCTGCACCTTTTGAGCTGAAACATCAAGAAAAGAAGAGGAAAAACCTAGGAGAAGGAAGCTAGAAGAAGAAGAAGAGTTAGAAGACAAAAATAGAAGATTTCTATCATTTTGGCTTGTCTTTCTAAACTCTCTTTTCCTATAATTTTATTTTTCTCATCTTGAACTCTTGAGATAATGTTAAATATATATATTGTGGTGATTTGGGTATTTTGATTATGAGCTAATTTGTTTGTGTTAGGGATATTGATGAACCCTAATTTGTACTCAACCCCAAAGTGTTGAATGTTTTATACAATTTTTCACTTGTTCATTTGAGCTATATTTATTGTGCAAAATTTTGCTTGAGAATGATCAACTTAGGTGAGAAACAAGCTAGTTTTAATTCCAGAATGGTTGGAATTAGTGGAAATGCTTGATTGATGCATATTGATAATTTTGTTATTGATTAGTGGATAACTTAGGGATATTTTATTCACCTTGCAAACTTGAAGGAATGATGCTTGAAATTATGTTCTTGAAATTAAATTTATCATAAGAGTATGTGAATTTAATTGATGGAACTTTTGTTAGGAGTGTGTCCTAAAAGCATGTAAAGACATTTTTTTTCTGTGAATAAATAAATACAATGGTTTATTATTATTGTTATATTTAGATTGTTAAATTATTGTTTGAATAATTTTGTAAATATCTGAAAAATTCCATATTCATTATTGAGGATGTGATCTTGTATTAGTACGAGAGAATTAAGATCACATGAATGAATAAAAATAGTCAACAACAACAAATTAAAGTTATGGAATTCTTTAATTGGAGTTGTAAGTACGGTTTATTGAGTACCATAATGATACAAATAATCTAGATTCAGATTATTGATGTGGAAAGACATCTCAGTAAAGGTGTTTTATATAATATGATTATATATGACATGGACCGATGTGAATTAAAGTCTTTATCCAAAAACCATTTAACAATAAAGACTTGTAATTCATATCATAACTGATGATCATTTTTAGACCAACCTAAATCCTGAGTGTTCATGAACTCCTGTTCATGTTTATTAAATCTTTTGATTCATTCGTTAAGGTCTCTTCAAAGAATGAGGCTAATGACTTTTGTTTTGGAGATTTAATATCATGGATGGCTGGGAACATGTATCAACAATACAGAATCTAATATTTCCTAACGGATCGTATATTAGTTCCCTTAAGGGTTAATTTTGGAATTGAATGATTTTGAGCTCAAATCTGTAATTAGATTATAGATTAATTATTCACTAGTGAATTAATGGTACTTAAGGAATAAGAAGTCAATTAGAAAGGTAAAATGGTAATTCTTCCATTCTAATTTATGAACTAATTAATTAGAGGGTTGAACTATTGTAAGATGGTTATATCAATGGACGACTTAAGAAAAGATTTATGTAAAAGTATATCTATAACATAAAGAGTGCAATTCTGAATTTATAGTGGAGTAATATCAGAATTAATAAATTAACTATTATAATTAAAGAGTTTAATTATTTAATTTATTTATTGGAGCTTAATGTTATAGGTCCATGGTCCCCAAAATGGCTCAAACAATCACTGACAAAGGTAAACACAAAAATGGGCAAAAAGGACTTATGTGATAAGTAAAATATTTTTCTATGTATCAAACATAATTATTGTTTAATTATGTATAATTAATTAATTATTTGATTTAACAAAAATATAACTAATTTTGAATTAATTTATTTTTTGGGATTTTTGGTATTTAAATAATAATAAAAATTGTCATGTGCTACACACATAAGAGACTGTGTTCAGTTTCTTGATTCCACAATTTTAGTTATTTAAATATTAAATAAATAATGAGATATTTTAATATGATTAAAATATTATTATTTAAACAAAAATCTGATAACTGATCAGTTATTTTGAATTTGTTTAAAATAACAAATATTTTAATATATTGGATATATTAAATATAGGATATCAGCTTTACAGAACGTAACTTTTCAGGGATAGAAAAATATCTAGAAATCTCTCTCAGAGAAAGAGAACAGTGACACAAACAAAAGTCATTGTTCTTCACAAAACCTAGGTCCAAACTTTATTAGATCTCATGTGTTGAGAACATTTGATAAATAGCTTTTGCCTATTGTTTGTATAGCGAGCCCACACTCGTTCTTTGTGTGCTGAGAACATTTTGGAAGATCTTGGTGTGAGATCTCAAGGATTTAGCCATACAAAAAGATAGCAGCAAGGAAGGACCTAAGGTAATTTTTCTATTCTTGTCTTTGATTCAATATAGATATATGTATGTGAAGAAGTAGATCTAGAAATCTTTTGGGATTAAACTGACAATTTGATTGTTGTTCCGCTGAGTATAATCTTGATTTGATCAATATGTATTGAATCTGTGTGGGTTTAATTTTATGCATTTATTTATTTTGATGAATGGATGGATGGCTTAATGTGATTGAATGCATGGGAATGTTGAATCGTTAATTATATTGTGTTTTTGGGTTAGGTTTTGTTTATGATTAGATCATTGTGTAAGCCATTAAAGGGAATAGGATTTATGTAATTTTATTTGGTTTTTGACACCATAAAATTGTAATTCCGATCACACAAAAGTCAGAACGGAGCCCAGGATTCAGAATTCAGCCACCGATCCTCCGAGGTCGACCTCCGAGCCGCTGGCGTACGGAACCGTACAGTCCAACCCTGGCACCCCGTTTTGACGCCACGTCTCCCCGCCTGACTGGTCCAGAATTTTTTTTATTTTTTTATTTTTTCTGAAATTAATCTGTTATTTTTTTAAAATTTTAAAGTGTTCAAATATCCTATTTTTGAAATTTGATATTTAAATAATGAGATATTTTTGTTATCTTAACAACAAAAAATTTAATATCTTATTTAAAATTTATTTTTTCAAAATAACAGATTTTAATTTAAATTCATTTCAGTTTTAATTAAAAATGGTTTTAATTAAAAGGAAAAATAAAAATAATGATTATTTAAAAGTTTGTTTTAATTAATCAAAATAATTAGAAAATTTGTTTTCTTATTATTATTCTGGACCAACAACGACACATATCCTACTGACAAAGTAAAGAAGCCCGATGGAGTTCAAGGCGGATTTATTTTAATTTTATAAAGTGGTTGTAAAATTAGAAATACCCAAAAGCACCCGGTTCAACATTTATTGTTTATTTATTTATTTAAATAATTATTTTCATGTGATTGATGTGATTGATAACATGTTCATGCATTGTATGCCATATATGAAAACCCAAACATTCATAATCATGCATCTCATTAGTAGAAACATGATTATTAGGATTGTCCTATATGTTTATATGAATTGTTTTGAGAAATCAATTGCATGTAAATTACTTAGTTTTATTTTGAAAACTTGGTAAAATATCACACCGAATTTTAAGTCTTTATGACTTCATTTCTTTAAACCAACTTTATTTTAAAAGTGTTTTTTTAGTAAATATTAGATGAACATAATTGGTAATTTAAAATTGGATATGGACCTAGAAACTCGCTTTCTTTCCAATTTTAATTATGTTCATAAGGTTTAAGGATGTTATAATTAATTTGGAATTAATTAGGTTAAAAACACTTATTTCAAAATATTGAGTGGGAGAGGGTTGATATCTCAAACATAACCCATGGTCTCCATTATTAATATAACACCGTGAGATATGAATAGCGCCTCGCGACGACTTTGTTTTCGTCCCCCTAAGGAAGGTGTCTGGACATATCAATAGCAAGGTTGTATTTCTTACATAGATAGGAACTAATGATGTATTTTAGGCTTGACCAACCCTAAGGCGGCATGTCCTAAATTAAGTCATGAACTCCGAAATAATGGGTTACACTCACAAAGTTATAATTAAGCTCGTGCAGTGAATAATCATAACTTGACCAAACTAAGCGGTACTTTAATGTTTAAAAGAGAAAATAAAGAGTTATTTTAAGTTTTAAACAATAAAGATAAGAATGTCTTATAAATTCTCTAAAATTAATTTGACCGACCCTAAGGCGACACTTTAATTGTTAGAAAATTTTATCGTGGAAATTAATCTTTATTTTATGTGTTTTAATTGTGCTCATGCATCACGTTTAATTTCTAAAAACTTTGATAGTTATTATTCTAAATGTACGCCCTGTTTTTCCCACGGGCTGATTAGCAGGCCGAGCTTCGGACTAATCATGCTTAGTCCATAAACATCCCCTAGGTCGGAGATCCCGTCTTGAGGTCGTACCCCCCTTTAGCTCGAGGAATCCTCAAGGGCTCGCCAAGACTCCCAAGACTGGAGCAAAGAATCGGAAGGCCGAAGGTCGGGTCAGATGCACAGCTCGTGGTACGAGCTAGATATGGAGGCTATGACCCCTTGTAAAGTCAACACACACAAGATAAACGTGCATATATCTAACATCACGTGTCCGATATCTCCCTGACTTCTCGGACACGCTGCAGGAACGTGCGTGTTCAGACACCCACGGCTGGGTTGGGCCGTGCGGCCCATTATCTCCTTACCTATCGATTTGACCATACTTATGTGTCAGGTTTAGGAATTAATCATGAATGTCACAGAGTTGATATGACAAATAAGAAGGTCACGGGATGACCTCCTTACCAACTTCCAGGTGCCTTCTCCTATAAATATGGAGACCCTGGGAGTTGATAAGGGTTGGAAAAAATAGTCTCTGGAGAGATATACTTTGTAACCAAATACCCAGAATATATCAATAATATTGACTAGTGGAGTAGAAGGGTTTTAACCTTTGAACCACTTAAAAACGTGTCTTGAGTCACCTATTTCATTCCCTGAGATCTTATATCTGTTACGGTTCTACATTCAGCACTAATCCCTTCCTCTCCTTCTCTTAATTACCTGTTGCCGAAGAACCGCGTCAACACTAAATATAATAATATTTATTACAAGAAAAATGTCTATTGATGAATTACACACCGATGCCTTTCTCAAATCCTTGGTTTTTGAACCTGAAAATATGCAACACTGATTTCGAGGCATGTTGACTATTTTTTTCTTATAAGAAGAAGATGTCAACTGTCTGTGAAAAACCTCCAACAGAACCACCTCTGGCTACTAGCTATGAAGCAGATGAAAAATATGCAAATTGAATGAAATCCGATCGGTTGGCACGTTATTGCATGCTTTCAACCATGCCTGACGAAACAAAGGAAAAATATATACTCTATGACTCAGCACATGAGATGTGGCGAGCAATGACAGAGGAAGTCTTTGCCGAGTGTCATCGTTTATCTCAAACGAAAAAGGTGAATAAGATTCACATATATTTTTTCAACTTTGAATAATATATTCAAATACAATGAATATCATATTCAAATTTTTGGATAGTAGATTCAAAAATATACACTACTACAATCTGGACATCAGTCATCGGCCATGAGAGGTCGGTTCCGCTTAAACTGACTTACCGCATGTTCATAAGTCGGTTTACACAGAACCGACATATCATGTATAACAAAGGTAAGCATAGGAGGTCGGTTATGCCGGAACCGACCTACCATGTGGACATGGTAGGTCGGTTCCTGCAAAACCGACATCCCATGTTAATCATGGAGGTCAGTTCTGTGTGGACCGACTTACCATGTCCTACATTTCTAACATGGTAGGTCGGTACTATATGAACCGACTTATCATGTCACATTTTTATTTATTTTACATTATTTGAATTTTAAAATGCAATAATTTATTTAGTAGTGTATGAAATAAATGTAAAATTTTTATATTTATTAATGTACATTATAATGTTTTGAAATATAAATAGATTAGTCAAATTAATCAATTATTTATAATATAAAAAATAAATATATTTTATAATGAAAAAATATTTTAATTGAATAATATTTATAATTTAAAATAAAAAAATTTATAAATATTTTAATGTATTTAATTAATATTTTTAAATGACATGGTAGGTCGGTTGTGTGGGAACTGACTTTTCATGTGACATGGATCAAATTAATCAATTATTTATAATATAAAAAAATAATTATATTTTATAATGAAAAAATATTTTAATTGAATAGTATTTATAATTTAAAATAAAAAATTTTATAAATATTTTAATGTATTTAATTAATATTTTTTTAAATGACATGGTAGGTCGGTTGTGTAGGAACTGACTTTTCATGTGACATGGTAGGTTGGTTCTATGGACTGACCTATCATGTCATAAAAATATATTGTTAAAGATATAGTCTAATTTGTTTTTGTATTATTTGAATTTTAAAATATATTACTTTATTAAACAATACACATATATAATTGATTTGTGAATGCAATAAGTATAAAAATTATTTATTTATTAATATTATATATTATAATTTTTAAAATATTAATTAATTAATTATTCAGAATTAAAAAAAATTAATTTAGTTTTTAATAAGAAAACATTTTAATTTATACATGACATATTTATAAATATTAGAAAAAAAAGTAAATAAGTTGGAGATTTATAATTTTAAAATAAAATATCAACATATTAAAGTTATATATTTTTTAATTTTAACATCATAAGTCGGTTCTATAACAGACATATTATGCTGCAACATAGGTCGATTGCTAATGAACTGACTTATCATGTTAAAATTATATATATTTAGCTTTAACAGCATAAGTCGGTTCTAGAAATGACTTATTATGCTACATCATATGTCAGTTGCTATTGGACTGACATATCATGTTAAAATTAGGGTGAAAAAAAAAAAACCACAAATCTCGCGCATTCTCCTATTCTTCACTGTACACCCCCACGAAATTTTTTTATTCTTGTCTTCTTCATTCCGGCAACTACAGCGACTCCTCAACTCCGGTCGGCAGCAGCTCCTCCTCAATTCGTTGGTGATTTCTCTCTCTCTCTCTCTCTCTCTCTCTATATATATATATATAAATTATGGATTGAAGCGTATATGTGGATTGATATCCTTCTCTTAGTTTCTCTGGTCTCTTCTCCATTGTGGTTTATATATCATTATCTGGGTTTTTCATGACCATTTTTTTTTTCCAGAAGAAGCCATTATCTTACTCCGGAAAATGTGGAATTACTTAATACTTTTCAAGAATTTGCGAGTGGAATTACCAATCTAAAAATGTGAGACAACATTCCAGTGAATCCAATGTCATTATGTGATTTTATGTCTTTCAGTTGGGTTTTTATGATGATCAGAGTATCTTTGATATTTACTATCACTTAGTTGGGCTTTTCCTTCGGTTCTCTTATCTCATCCACCACCACTTTGTCATTTCTGATGCTTATCGGAAAAATAAAGGACTGAGCAGACTATATTTTAATTCCTTTATATTGCTTAGTATTTTGGTGGTCATCAATTCAGCAACAATAATTTGCATATTCATGTAAATGCAGATACACCTTTTTGATATTGACATTCCTGGGAAGATTACTTTTATTGAATCGAAGACTCTAACTGTTGGCCATAATCCTACAATTGTGGACACAGGTTCTTGATGATCACACTATCTTGTTCATTCGTTTTGGCAAATTTCGTTTTGCTGATAAAAGGGAATACAATTTTTTGATGAGAAATTAACCATTAAATAATTTATGCAGATGTGGGAAGAATCGGTATAGGTATATGTTATGATCTTCGGTTCCAGGAACTAGCAATGATTTATGCAGCAAGAGGTTGGCATTTTATTTAACTACGGTAGTTTTGATTTCCTATAATTGACTTTTGAAACTGCTCTGAACAAACCATTTTACTCTTTTCTCGGGAAACAAATTTTCTGTTTAGTTATTTAACTTGACAGCATAGAAGTTTTTTTGTTGCAGGTGCTCACTTGCTATGCTATCCTGGGGCTTTCAACATGACTACCGGACCTGTGCATTGGGAATTGCTACAAGGGCAAGGTATCATAACTGTTTCATTCAGGTTTTCATATTTCTTCACTGCATGGAGTTGCTTGGCTTGGCTTGACTTGTGTATATCAGTCATCTTTATTGATATGGTGAAAGAAGCAATTTGTCTATATTGGAAGTTGTTCAAAATATGTTCATTTACAATAAAAAAGAAACTACTTTTGCACTCATTTTGAGAAATGTAAAATTTTATGCTGACTCATTCTTAACCATTTTGTTGTCCATGCTAAACAAAATTTGTTCTTTAGATTTTATTATCAATGGTATTTATTTCCAGCACAAAATCATTCTCACTTGAATTCCCTCTTCTGTCATGTGCAGGGCTGTAGATAATCAGGTATAATAACAAATCTCTTATCTGTTTTACACCAAATTCCAGAGTTCCAATACAAGAAAGTTGTTTTTTCATGACCATTTTTTTTCTAGAAGAAGTCGTGTTGAGACTTGAGAGCAAGTAACAAGTAGTCCTCACTAGAGAAGACAAAGAAGTGAATAAGTCATATAGTTTTCTTAGATAGCCTAATCTAAAAGCAAAGTCACTTCAATACTGACAAATATTGAAAGAAGAAATAAGAAAAAGACAGAAAAAATGGTGCTCCTGACACTCCAAGTGACGTTTGCACCTTGACTAAAATGGTATGATGGCAAAGTAATTTCTCATTTCTTTAATCATCTTCTTTATTGATTATGAATTATATATATAAGCATTTTTAGATTTTTTTTATATATATGGAATTTGGGCTTCTTATTTTGCTCTGTACATTCATATTAATACTTGTATGTACTCCTTCCTTGTAGCATAACTCCTCCCCATCATTGACTTGAGGCCATGGGGCTTTGCCAAGTATTTATGTAAATCTTGACTAATCTCTTATCTATTAATCTTGACTAAATCTTGTATTATACTATAATATATACTCATTAAGGTTGTAAGTTCTAAATGATCAATGAGCTTAATTTTTATTTGTCTAGTAATCTTTAAGGTATTAATTTAATTTTGTAGGTTTTGGGTGGAAATATTAGCAAGGATCATTGCCAAGTGAATTAATTTGCTTGATTATTGTTAATTGCAAGAGGTACGTATGTTCTCTTATTTTTTTTATAAATATTATTATAAAAATGTTAGAGGAGTTTGAATATCTTAAATATTCATCCATAGTGAAGTAGGTTCTGAGATTAAAATTGTGTGTTGCGGTGATAATAGAAGGTTGAGAACTTGTGTATTTTAGTGAAGTAGTTTCTGGGAAATTTATTTGTGTGCTGCGGAGATATAAGGAAGAAACTTATTGTGTGTTGTTTGAATTGCTTGGTTCTCTATTGACAGATGGTTAGGTCACTATTACAAGAGAAATGTTGCCAAAATTCATCTTGAATTATGTTTTATTTTCTTATATTTAAATTATGTTGTGCTTGCATTGTTATTTTTTTATTGGTATGGGGAAGCTCTGTCAAAATTTAAGTTAAAAAGATAGTGTATTAATAGGAATATGACAGCGCTAAAATATTGTATTCAAGTCTTGGTGAAATTGCTTTTGTAATAATAAAGTAATTATGTTTTCACGTATTGTGGTGTTTAACATTCTAACCATTAAACAATCATACACTATAATGATTAGTTTTATTGTATAAAAAATAAATAGATAGCAATTCCAAATAGCAAAGAACAAAAAGATATCCTCTCCAATTCGAAAGTTAAGAGTCCTTTAGCTAGCACAATTCAATAAGTTGCTTATTCTCAATTACTCAGTTGTAGCAAACTGAAAAAAAAATATATACACATATATGATAAGTGGCTAATATTTTGTCATATTGATTAATGATAAGTTACTCATTAGCATGATACTTATAATACATAATATAATCCATTTGAACTACTAATTAATACTTAAAAAACTATTGAGAGATTGGTCAAAATTGTAAAATGGCCATTGTTTGATCATGATTATCTCTTTCTTTCAATAGCAATTTTTTTGTCTCTTTTGTGGTTCTTAAGGACACGGATCACTTATATATTCTACCCATTTGAATACATATTTATCTATTTAACTCAACCCCGCCACACCACGCCACACATGTCACACACACCTTGAGTCATCTTTACTTGACACACCTTTCTACTTTTGCTAAATTTAAATCATGAAAAAAGCCACACTTTATTGCCTAACTATCCTATCGGAGTCTATTAATTCTATATAAGCTTCAATCAATATCTTCTAAGTCATCTCAAACAATTATTGAACATCTACATTTTACTTGCTGCGTGTTTCTACTATGGCACTTCCTCAAGCCAACTTCGGTACCTTTTCTAGTTTTTATTCTAGTTCGAATTAAGATGTTTGCATGCCATGTCTTCAAGGCCAAAGTCTATTGATGTTGATTGGACTACAAAAGTGATCTCTCATGTTCGTGCTCACCAACCTCTCTTTCTCTATATGTATCTTAATATATTTGGATATATATATACACATTGATCTCTCATATGTGTGCACTTCAATTTCTATTTCTCTCTCCCTATATATGTTATTACTCTCCTGTCATGATTACAAATACAGCACAATCATGATTTTTTTTTTTAAATCAAATTCTGGTGTCTATTTTAAAAATAAAAACAACAGAGTCTGGTTCTGGGCATAAGAATAACTACTTTAAGACAAAAAACATATTACAAAAACTTCTTAAGCATATTATATATGGAATTTTATTTTCATTTTCCTGACCTTTTTTTCTTTTGACTTCTTCGACTAGTACATTTTATAACTCACTCAATGTTATAAAGAAAGCCAAATAGAAACATTCAAAGAGGCAAAACAGAGCAAGATTTTCAAAGTTCTTATTTGAAATATACCTCGAGCATTAACAAATCTAATGCAATGCTTCCATTTCAAATCCCTACAAAAATAAAGCTACATTTCGTGAGTAAAAAGAAACCAATGAAACTGAAAAAATAGAATGGAAAAAAGTATAAACCCCATGCCAAAAAGCTATTCTTTCTCACTACAGGAGTTATCGTCAGGTCAAAACTCAAAAGGGCATATGCACAATAAGATGAAAAATAAAAAGTTAAATCAAGAATAAATCTGATCAAATAAAAAAAATCATATTCTATAATAAAACAAACCACTGATCACAATGGTTAGATAAAAAAAAAACTTCAGTAATGAAACTAGTCGAACTTGAGATGAGAGAAGGAGATGCGAGAAAGTATATAGGTCAAAACCATTGGTTATCAAATGTTGGATCCACTAAAGAAGAGCGAGTTGAATGGGTATCAAATTGTATGCTTGATTCAAATCCGGGTCAGATGTGGTTGTTGCCATATCATAAGGGGTAAGTTTTTTACTTTTAGTATTTTGTTAGTGAATATATATAATATTAATAATGAAATATTTTTGTGTTTTTGTTAGAAAGCATTGGATGCTTATAATAATTGATTTTGATCACCAATTGTGCTATTTCCTGGATTCTCTTCACAATTTTCCACCAGATGAAATCAAATCTCTCATTTCTCGGTAAAAATCTTACCAATTAACTGCATAATCTTTAATTCATTTAAAATTAACAACATCTAAATGTTTATGTTATTATTATTTAGTGTCTTTCAACATTTACACACAAATAATGCAAAAACTAAGGAAGTCGCGTGGAGAACAGTTAAGTGTCCTCGTCAACCATTACAATCAGTACAATGTGGGTCCTATGTTATGAGGATGATGAAGGACTTCGTGACAAATGAGTTTTCAATGCGATGGATAACTAGTAATGTAAGTGAAAATATTCATTATTAAAGTTCTAGCTTTACCTTAAGATTAAATATATTAATTCAACTCATGCAATGAATTTTATTTTAGTGTGGCGGGAAGAACTATTACACAAAGGATGAGATCAATGAAGTACGTGAAGAATGGGCACAATGCGTCATGGATTTGATGAGTACTACATAGGTCCACTCACTTTTGTTAACTTAGACTTTTAATGAGATATACTTACAATGTTAACTTAGACTTTCTTGAAGATATACACACTTTTGTTGCCTAACTATAGTTTACAATGCTTATGTGAGTCATTTTGTAATTAACTTAAGACTCGTTATTTTAGATACTTAGTTCAAATTCTAGTATTTTATATTATTGTGATATATGTTTTGTTTTGTTCAGTTTGTTTGTATAAAAAAACATGATTTGTTTTGGGCATAATACACTTTTTAAGAGAAAAAAAACACCATAAGTCGGTTCTACTAAAACTGACAATAGATGTCTACACCATAAGTCGGCTGTGAACCGACATATCATGTTTTACACCAGAGGTCGGTGTACAACCGACCTACCATGTCATACACTAGAGGTCGGTTTGCAACCGACGTACCATGTCTTACACCAGATGTCGGTTTGGCGCCAACTGACCTACCATGTTTTTACATCATAAGTCACTGCATGGGAAGTCAGTTCCCAACCGACTTATGAACATTCAGATGTCAGTTTTTAACCGACTTATCATATAATTTTTGTAGTAGTGATATGTCACTAAACTATTTTTCTTTTGTTTTTCCTTTCGCAGAATCATAACCCTGAAAAGGAGAAAGAGACTAATGAGGATTTGAATAGAAAGTAAAGAGATGGAGAAGTTGGAGTGTAGTTTTTATTTAGTAATTTTATTGTTAGTTGAACAATTTAAATTTCTTTATTTCGTTTTAGAAATTTTAGATTTCTTTAAACAAAGAAAACTACAGTCTAGAAATTTAGTTTATTGTTAGTAATTTTGATTATTAATGTTTGGAAACTTATTTCTATTTTTGCATAACATTTATTTCTTTTATTAATAAAGTAGTTATTATTTAAAGAAATTATCTATTTACTTGTTATGCAAATGTTTTGGGATAAATAAAGTTTACATACTTATAATGAATGACAATTTTTTTTATAATTTTGAATTATTTAAAAAACAGCTAATCCTAAATCTATTAAACTGATTCCGATAGTGAAACATATCTGTGACACTTGAGATTGGACCATATTGGTCTAGACAGAATAAATAGGCTTGTAAAGGATAGTCCTCTAAGAGAACCATTTATTGGATCTCTCCCTATTTGTAAATCTTGTCTAGAAAACAAAATGACCAAGAGACCTTTCTTTGCTAAAGGTTCAAGAGCCACAGAACCACTTTAGCTAGTACACATGGATGTTAGCGATCCACTTAATGTACAAGCAAGAGGAGGTTATGAATATTTCGTCACTTTCATTGACGATTATTCAAGATATGGTTACCTATACTTAATGCAAAGAAAATCTGAAACTTTTGGAAAGTTCAAAGAATTTCAAGCAGAGGCTGAAAAGCAATTAGGTAATTCACTAAAAAGAATTTTGATTTGATCGAGGAAGAGAGTACTTGGATTGTGAATTCAAGAACCATCTACGTGAGCATGGCATTCAATCCCAACTCACTACACCTGAAACAACACAGTAAAATGATGTTTCGGAAAGTCGGAATAGGACGTAATTAGATATGGTTGGATGAATGATGAGTTTCTCATCATTACCACTGTCATTCAGGGGATATGCGATTCAATGTGTTCTATACATATCGAATGATGTTCCATCTAAGTCTATCCAAAAGACACCCATAGAATTATGGAATGGTTGTAAACCTAGTCTACACCATTTTCAAATTTGGGGGTGTCCTGCATACGTGCTTAAAAGGGAAGACCGGGAAGTTGGAAACGCGCTCTGAAGTGTGTATGTTTGTGGGATATTACAAAGAGACTAGAGGTGAAATTTTCTATAGTCCAAAAGAAAATAAAACATTTGTATTGACAAATGCAACTTTTCTTGAATATGACTATGTTAATAACCACAAACCTCACAGAAAGGTTGTTCTGGAGGAGATGATCTCGAATGAAGTTGCAAAAGTCACCAGCAATGACCAATGAAAAACGGCAAGAGGAAACTACTAGTTCTAGTCAGAATAGTAGAGAACCTCGTCGTAGTGGGAGGGTTAGTAAGCAACCCACACGCTATGAACACGAAGTTCAAATGCTTGTGTCTGACACAAACAAAGACGATCCATTGACATTGGAAGATGCAATGAATCATTCTGACAAGGAAAAATGGCAAGAAGCCATGAACCAAGAAATGGAATCGGTGTATTCCAATTCTGTCTGGGTTCTTGAAGATCCACCTGAGAATATCAAACCCATTGGTTGCAAGTGGATATTCAAGAAGAAAAGAGGAGTGAATGGGAAAGTAGAGACTTTCAAAGCAAGGCTTGTAGCCAAAAGGTTACACACAGAAAGAAGGGGTTGACTATGAAGAAACCTTTTCTCCTGTAAGAAGGGGTTGACTATGAAGAAACCTTTTCTCCATTAGCCATGCTAAAATCCATTTGTATACTCTTGTCCATAGCTGCGTGCATGGATTACGAGATCTGGCAAATGGATGTCAAAGTAGCTTTTCTAAATGGCTACCTTGACAAAACCATTTACATGTCTCAACCAAAAGGGTTCAAATTAAAAGATCAAGAGCAAAAGGTTTGCAATCTTCTTAGGTCCATTCATGGACACAAACAAGCTTCTAGATCTTGGAATCTTAGATTTGATGACACAAGAAAAACATTTGGTTGTTGAACAAAATGTTGACGATCCTTGTGTCAATAAAGAAATAAAAGATGGTATAGTAGTATTCCTCGTTCTTTATGTTGATGATATCCTACTCATTGGGAATGATGTAGAGACATTATCAAATGTAAAGAACAGGTTAGCTAAACAATTCCAAATGAAATATTTGAGAGAAGCCAAGTATGTTATGGGCATTAAGATTCTTAGAGATAGACAGAACAAAACTTTGGCACTGTCTCAAGCAACTTATATTGATAAGCTGCTACAACGCTTTAATAAGCAAAACTCCAAGAAGGGTGATATGCCAACCCATTCTGGAGTATTCCTTTCCAAGGAGTAGTGTCTCGAAACATCTCAGGAAGAGGAAGACATGAGACAGTATCCCTATGCCTCAGCAGTAGGCAGTCTGATGTACGCCATGAGTGTACAAGACCTGACATTTGTTATGCAGTAGGGATAGTCAGTCGTTATCAATCCAATCCTGGATTGAGTCATTGGATTACAGTGAAGAATATTCTCAAGTATCTTAGAAATACTAGAGATTATATGCTTGTATATTCAGGTGGAGACCTGAACCCCACTGGTTACACTGATTCTGATTTTCAATCAGAAAGAGATAGTCAGAAATTGACTTATGGATTAGTGTTTATTCTTTGAGGAGGAGCATTAGTCTGAAGAAGCATTAAGCAAACCAGCATTGCAGACTCCACCATGGAAGTCGAGTGTATAGCGGCTTGTGAAGCAGCTAAGGAGGCTCTATGGCTGAAAAAGTTCTACACAGATTTGGAAGTAGTTCCAGAAGTGAAGAAACCACTTGTTCTTTACTGTGACAACAGTGGAGCAGTGGCCAATTTTAAATAACCAAGAAGCAACAAGAGGGGAAAGCATATAGAACGCAAATACCACTAACTCAGAGAAATCGTACATAGAGGAGATGTGTCCATTTTGAAGTCGTATCAGAACACAACCTCGCAAACCTGTTCACGAAGACGCTTCCAGCAAAGCAATTCGAGGGTCATGTACATAATATGGGATTGAGAGAAATGCCTCACTTGCTTTAAGTACAAGTGAGAGATTGTTAGGAGTGTGTCCTAAAAGCATGTAAAGACATTTGTTTTTCTGTGAAAAAATAAATACAATGGTTTATTATTATTGTTATATTTAGATTGTTAAATTATTGTTTGAATAATTTTGTAAATATCATAAAATTTTCATATTCATTATTGAAGATGTGATCTTGTATTAGTACGAGAGAATTAAGATCACATTAATGAATAAAAATAGTCAACAACAACAAATTAAAGTTATGGAAGTCTTTAATTGGAGTTGTAAGTACGGTTTACTGAGTATCATAATGATACAAATAATCTAGATTCAGATTATTGATGTGGAAAGACATCTCAGTAAAGGTGTTTTATATAATATGATTATATATGACATGGACCGATGTGAATTAAAGTCTTTATCCAAAAACCATTTAACAATAAAGACTTGTAATTCATATCATAACTGATGATCATTTTTAGACCAACCTAAATCCTGAGTGTTCATGAACTCCTGTTCATGTTTATTAAATCTTTTGATTCATTCGTTAAGGTCTCTTCAAAGAATGAGGCTAATGACTTTTGTTTTGGAGATTTAATATCATGGATGGCTGGGAACATGTATCAACAATACAGAATCTAATATTTCGTAACGGATCGTATATTAGTTCCCTTAAGGGTTAATTTTGGAATTGAATGATTTTGAGCTCAAATCTGTAATTAGATTATAGATTAATTATTTACTAGTGAATTAATGGTAGTTAAAGAATAAGAAGTCAATTAGAAAGGTAAAATGGTAATTCTTCCATTCTAATTTATGAACTAATTAATTAGAGGGTTGAACTATTGTAAGATGGTTATATCAATGGACGACTTAAGAAAAGATTTATGTAAAAGTATATCTATAACATAAAGAGTGCAATTCTGAATTTATAGTGGAGTAATATCATAATTAATAAATTAACTATTATAATTAAAGAGTTTAATTATTTAATTTATTTATTGGAGCTTAATGTTATAGGTCCATGGTCCCCGAAATGGCTCAAACAATCACTGACAAAGGTAAACACAAAAATGGGCAAAAAGGACTTATGTGATAAGTAAAATATTTTTCTATGTATCAAACATAATTATTG
The DNA here is from genome assembly GCF_963169125.1 of Humulus lupulus. NCBI lineage: Eukaryota > Viridiplantae > Streptophyta > Magnoliopsida > Rosales > Cannabaceae > Humulus > Humulus lupulus. The sequence goes on along the minus strand of NC_084795.1, from coordinate 180,363,904 downwards.
TTTAATTATGTGAAATTAATTAATTAATTATTTGATTTAACAAAAATATAATTAATTTATTTTTTGGGATTTTTGGTATTTAAATAATAATAAAAATTGGGAAAAATCACATGCCATCACTGGCATGTGGTACACGTGTAGCACAGTGCACAGTCACTGTGCTACACGCATAAGAGACCGTGTTCAGTTTCTTGATTCCACAATTTTAGTGATTAAAATATTAAATAAATAATGAGATATTTTTATATGATTAAAATATTATTATTTAAACAAAAATCTGATAACTGATCAGTTATTTTGAATTTGTTTAAAATAACAAATATTTTAATATATTGGATATATTAAATATAGGATATCAGTTTTACAGAATGTAACTTTTCAGGGATAGAAAAATATCTAGAAATCTCTCTCAGAGAAAGAGAACAGTGATACAAACAAAAGTCACTGTTCTTCACAAAACCTAGGTCCAAACTTTATCAGATCTCATGTGTTGAGAACATCTGATAAATAGTTTTTGCCTATTGTTTGTATAGCGAGCCCACACTCGTTCGTTGTGTGCTGAGAACATTTTGGAAGATCTTGGTGTGAGATCTCAAGGATTTAGCCATACAAAAAAATAGCAGCAAGGAAGGACCTGAGGTAATTTTTCTATTCTTGTCTTTGATTCAATATATATATATATGTATGTGAAGAAGTAGATCTAGAAATCTTTTGGGATTAAACTGACAATTTGATTGTTGTTCTGCTGCGTATAATCTATGATTTGATCAATAAAATCCAACAACTTTAACAGGAGCATTTGGAAAAAAATGGCATGTGCATTAAATTGGAAATCCTAGTTACAAGAGAACTTTGCTATGAACTTTGTTGCAACATTAGGGGAAAAAATATAAATTAGGGGGATTTGATATGCCTAACTTTTATCATAATATTAATCACAATTTGTCATTTCCTAGCTTTAGTGTTAAAGGCTTATTTTAATTCTCTTGTTTAGTCTTTTGAGTTCAATTAATTAAATCATTAAAAATTATTTGTACCCCAAATTGTTTGGTGTTGATTTTTACAATATTTGTTTGACAATCCTTGAGGAGACGATAAAAATTACTTTCATTATATTACTTGTTTGACGGCCATGTACACTTGCACACACTTAGGAAAATTCACAACATTACACGTGCACTTCACACCGTCCACTAGATCTCTAGTTCCCGATACCCACCATAGAAAAACCGACATCCTAAACCGAATAGTCGGACCTAATAACTACCACAAGGGGGAGGCTCTAAACACTTCATGTATACAGATGTTTGGTCTTTACACCTACAGGTGAGAGGACACATGATCTACCTATGATGACACAGAGGCTAGGTCATGAAACAACAATATGTACAAATCATGATCGCTATGGCTCTCATCAGTATAACCAAATGCAGGTAAACATGAAAATCAAGACATATATTCCCTTTATATTATAGAAAATTAGGCAGCATTACGACTGCACTTGAATAAAAACAAAAAATCATAACCTGCATAAATAATTGAACAAAAATATATTTGGCACTCAATACCCTCAAAACAGATCAGAAAACATGCAGATTAATTTTTCAAATTTTCAAATATTTTATAAATATCAAAATTTGAATATGTTTAATGTCATTCAATACAATTAAAATAACTCTAATAGTCAAGTTGAGTCCCTACCTCCTTAGAATTGTCAATTCAAGTCCAAAGCGACCCTCCTAAGCTTAACGATGATACTAGAATGATTTAGTCCCATTTTTATATCACGCTTTTCCTAGGTGCACCAAATGAGAAACTAATTATCATCATTGTATTATTTATTCAAAATCGTGTCCAACGACATATAATATGACTATATTTAAAATTTCATGCTCTGAAACTCATCCGAGCTGTGAATAGTGCCACCAGTGAGTGTTGTATCGGAAATGTCGATGGAAGTAGGCATGGCATATATCAAAATGAACACATTGGCGAGTAGATCATGTTCATTCCAACCATCGATCCAAAAAGTGCACAGACTCGTTGGAAATTCACCGAAAAGTGGCGGAGATATCCAAAATCTCGCCGGAGAAAAACGACAAGTTGACCGAAACAATTTAGTGGGTTTTGTTCCCCTTTCCATTCTGGTTCCAAAGGTACCAACCACTCGTCAAGAGGTGGTCAGAGTTGTTCAAGAAACACAATCAAATTTGACAGACCAAAACTTTGACTGAAAATTCTGAACAGTTGACGACGAGTTGGGTTGCGCTACTTAGTGGTTGAGGTCGTTGGAGCAAGGTTAATCCAATGAGTCACCTCGTGTCAAAAATGGAGGTCGCCAGTGGTTGGATCTTTGTGGTGGTGTGTTTCCATGGAGAAAAGAGAAAGAAAAAAAGGAAAGAAGAGAAAGAGAAAGGGAAGAAATAGAGAGAGAGAGAGAGAGAGAGCAGTCAGGGAAGGGAAGAAGAAAAGAAAGAAAAAAATAGACTTTGACTTAAAGAATTGGTGGGTCCCACCTTTATTTAATTTATATATATATATATAGACAAGTCTTTACAGGGGGGGTCTTGCTTATTACAAGAGCACCGATCCTAAAATGACCAAGTTGAGTCCAAGGGCTATAAGATGTGCATTTTGGGTTTTGCCCAAAATAGAAAAGCTTATAGATTATTAGACTTGGAGTCTAATGTAATAATTGAATCAAGAGAGGTTGAGTTCTTTGAGAACATGTCATGCTATGACAATTTAGAACCAACTCAAACTAGAGAGCCTCAAGAGGAGACTCCTAGAATAGTTGGTGAGCAACCTCAATCGCCTAGAAGGAGTCAAAGGCTCAAAGATTTGGGATCAAGTGGGGAGTGTTTTCAAATAGAGAAACTATACCTTGTTGAAGGTGATAATAAGGAAGTTACTTGGAAACATCCAATATTACTTCAAATAGAAGATGATCCCAAAACTTTCAAAGAAGCAATGTCTTCAAGAGACTCCGCTTTTTGGAAGGAGAAAATTAATGAGGAAATTAATTCAATTATGTCAAACCATACTTGGGAATATGTTGACCTTCCAAAGGGGTCCAAATCAATTGGGTAAAAATGGGTATTTTGAAAGAAATACCATACCGATGGCACCATACAAACCTTCAAGGCTAGGATAGTAGCCAAATTATTCAAACAAAGGGAGGGAATATACTACTTTGACACATATGTATCGGTAGCAAGAACTACTTCTATAAGATTTTTGTTTGTCTTATCATCTATATATAACCTTTATGTTCACCAAATGGATGTCAAAACGACATTCCTAAATAGGGATCTTGAGGAGGAGGTCTATATGGAACAACCAGAGAATTTTGTTCTTCAAGGAAATGAACATAAAGTGTGTAGACTTGTAAAATCATTATATGGTTTAAAACAAGCTCCAAAACAATAGCATGAGAAGTTTGATAAAGGCATTGTATCTAATGGATTTAGACACAACAATGCGGACAAGTGTTTATACTCTAAGATTTGTGGTGACTATGTCATACCAGTGTGTCTATTTGTAGATGGTGTGTTTATTTTGAGTAATGAGATGAAATGAATAATGGAAACGAAGAAGTTTCTATCTTCTAAATTTAAAATGAAAGACCTTGGAGAGGTGGATACCATTCTAGGTATCAAAGTTAGAAGGAATAGTGGGGGTTTTGTGTTGAGTCAAACCCACTATGTTAAGAAAGTGCTCGACAAATTTAGTCATCTCAAAATCAAAGAGGCACATACACCATTGGATTCAAACATTAAGTTTGAAAAAGAAAGCGGTGGCTCAATTAGAATATGCAAGTGCAATAGGAATCATAATGTACGCCGCTCATTGCACAAGAGTGGGTATTGCATATGCGGTTAGTAAACTTAGTAGGTTTACTAGCAATCAAAGTATCAAGCATTGGAAAATTATTGAGAGAGTTCATGGTTATCTTAAGGGAACCAAAGAGTATAGTCTTCACTATTCGAACTTTCCAAAGACACTAGAAGAATATTCTGATGCTAATTGGATATCGGGAGTTGGAGATAATCTCCCCACCACTGGTTGGGTGTTTACCCTTGGAGGAGGTGCAATCTCATGGGGCTCGTAAAAGCAAATTTGTATATCACACTTAACTATGAAAGGGAAGTTTATAGCTGTAGCGACAACTAGCAAAGAGGCTGAGTGGCTTAGGAATCTCATTATGGATATAACTTTAACCGTAGATATGGTATCAACAATTTCAATACATTGTGACAGCCGATTCGCACTTACTAGAGCATATAATAGCATGTATAATGGAAAGTCTAGACATATTAGTCTAAGACATGAATATGTGAGACAATTGATTCAAGGTGGAATCATATCGATCTCATATGTTAAGACAAGTGAGAACTTAGTAGATCCATTTACAAAACTTCTTGTGATAAGGTTAGTAAGTTCCACTTCAAAAGGGATGGGATTGAAACTCCTAGAATAATAGATTCACCGATAATGGCAACCCAACTCTCAACTTGTACAAATCAAGGGAAAGAGTTCAATGGGTAAGAACAAGTCATTGATAAGTGAATAGTTTCAACACTAAAACTTATGGTGATTTCCATCGGAGAAGGTTAGTGTTGGTTGCTACTGAGTTAGGGTTAAGCCTAGGGTTTTAATGAAGTTCAATTGAGTGAAACAAGCATCTATAAAAGGTAGCAAATATGTTGTAATAATTTTACCTATGTGGACATAGAGGTGGTTCCGCCTCTCATGGGAGTTGGATTTTCTCCCTGGAAAGTTATTGAAGAGATTAACATAGCCATGATAGTGCTAAGCAAGAAAATGGGAAAAAAAAATATGTGGTGGAGGTGTGTGAAGTGTCACTAGTTTTATCATATGGAATACTCAGTTTAAGCTTTTTAGCAACTGATGATTTCAATAGGACTTTGTGGTAATTTCACTAAGGTAAAGTTCAAATCGAAAGGTAGTTTATCATATGGAATACTCGGTTCAAGCTTTTTAGCAACTTTAAAAATTCTTTTTTGGGTCCAAAGTGATGCATGAAGGTATCTAAGGGTTCCCAAAACGTTTGGTAACATTTAAAGCATTTTTTGGACCTTTGGAAGTGTCCAAAAATATAAAGGGTGGCGATGCATCGCCACCCAAGTGCCATAGCATCGCCTGATGCTTAAGGTTTCAAAAAACCCTAATAGGCGATGCATCGCCTTTTCGCCTTGGACAGCCAAGATCTTTACACTGTGTGTTTTAAATAGTGTTAGACTCTCTAGACGAGTCTCTTGGCCATATATGTGTAACTAAACGTGATTAACGGTTTAGGGTTAAAAATTTTGGTCAAAAGGAATAACCATTTCATTAAAAATTTAACGTTCATACATAGGTTCCCAAAATAACGTTTAAAAGGCTAATTACAATTCAAAAGTTACAACCAGCCGACCTAAGCGGAAAAATAGGTTTTGACCCTAGTTCCTCTGAAAAACCACGGTCGTGGTGGTCGAGCAACCACATATGTACACGTCGCCACTGAAGCTCTCAAACTCATGGCTGGTCCAACTTCCCTTTCCCTTTACCTGCACCACATAGCACCCATGAGCCAAGGCTCAGCAAGAAAACTTAAACATGCTCATAAACAGTTAACAGCATATCACATAATCATAATAGGCATGCCTAGTAATAATAACCCTACTCATGCATGCATTCTATTCAGATAAGTGACTACAGTTTCACACTGGGGCCCGTTGCCCTAAATAAATGACTAATGATTCATATCGGGGACCAGTGCCCTAGGATATGGGACTATGGAGTCCCCTCGGGGCCCATTGCCCTATCCTCTATATAACCAGCCTAGGAGCTAGCCCAGTGTACCTAGCGCTTTAGTTTTCCAATGACCATTGGGTCGGACAAGCTTATGTCATGCTCCTGATTAGGCCTAACCATAATGACCAACACGCTATTGCCACCCTTGACTTATAAGCCAAGCCTTTCGACCAGTGCTCAGCGCACTATTGTCTTCCTTGACTTATAAGTCAAGCCTTTTTCAATCAGATAACACAAACAAGTATACATCAATTAATAATTATTCAGATACAGAGCTGTACGCCCTGGTTTTCCCACGGGCTGTTTAGCAGGACGAGCCTCGGACTAAACATGATTTAGTCCGAGGTTCCCACAGGCCAGAGGCTCTATTTCCAGGACGGGCCCTTTCTAGCTCGAGGGGGTCCTGTTTCCAGCTCGCACTTGTTGCACCTGGAGCTGGGAATAACATCCGGCGACCACGGACGGATGAGCTCGGGTTATGAATTGCTCCAGTAACGAGCTTCTCAGGAAGCTCTGACCCTATGGGAAGTCAACACGCAAGATAAACGTGCATAATCCTGCCATCACGTGTCCGATATCCCCCTGACTTCTCGGACACGCAGCAGGAACGTGCGTATTCAGACACCCACGGATGAGTTGGGCCGTGCGGCCCATTATCTCCTTCCATAATGATTAGACCACACTTGTGTGTCAGGTTTAGGAATTAATCATGAATATCACAGACTTGATATGACAAATGGTAAGGTCACGAGATGACCTCCCTACCAACTTCCAGGTGCCTTCTCCTATAAATATGGAGACCCTGGGAGTTGATAGGGGTTGGAAAAATAGTCTTTTAAGAACTATATACTTTGTAAACCAATTACCCAGAGAATATCAATAATATTGACTAGTGGAGTAGAAGGATTTTAACCTTCGAACCACTTAAAAACGTGTCTGGAGTCACCTAGTTCTTTCCACAAAGATTTCATATCTGTGACGGTTCTACCTTTAAGTACTAATCTCTTTCTCTTCTTCTCTTAATTATCTGTTGCCGAAGAACCGCGTCAACAGTTTGGTGCTTTCATTGAGAGCAAGTCCGATTAGTACTACCACAAACATACAACTATGGTGACCACTCGATCCAAACATGGCAACGAGACAGAACAGCATGATGGGCAGGAGGCCCGCCATGTTGCCCTCCCTGATGAGCAAGTTCCTGAAGTCCAGCAGAGGCCAGGAAAGTAGCCGGCCAGCCAAGACGACACTGGTAGTTCGGCGCCCCGGCCGCCTAATCCGAATCCATGTTATTACACTGCGGTGGAGATGGAGAATGCTCAGCTGAGGAGCCAGCTAGCAGCAGCTGGTCAGCAAATCCAGGATATTCTGAGTCGACTACCCCCTCTCACAACCAACGGTAACGTTGGAGAGAGGCAAGGCGAGGCTCCTAAGTCTCGCCGGAGTAATCGATCCAGGCGTAGCCGTTCGGGTAGACTCCCTGCAGCCAACTCCACCCCTTCACCGCACCATCAAGAGGCGAACTTCAGGGAAATGCCTCATACCGAACAGCAGCAGTACAGCCGTTCGGTTAGGACATCAACCCCTAGCTCTCAGCCTTCCTCGAGGACGCCCAGAAGAGATCGAGGAAGTTCCCAAAGGAGGGCCGAGGGGATCCAGAGACGTCAGCCCGTCCCCGAAGAACGTCCAGTTCCTCGTCCAGCTCGCCTAGCGCTAAACCAGCAAGCTGGCAGGGCCGAGGGGCCCCCACCAAATTTAGTCCGTCCGGACGGCACTAGGATCGCCTCTCCGGTCAGGAATCCTCCTTCTCCCATCAGATATTCGTCTCCTCATCCCGTCCGAGACATCCCGACCTACGGAAATAGTAGGGGAGACCCGCCATCGGCCGGGCCTTCCCGGCGCAGCAGGGTGCCGAGGGAAGGATCAGGTCGGAGCCGCCAAAGACACACCTCGAGCCTGTCCAGCAAGAGTCACTGGACCAGTAGTGCACGGAGTGATCTTTCGGGAGGAGACCTGCGACAGCGACTAAGTTCAGCACAAAGTCACCATACTACCCAGGGAGGCGACCTTCGAGATCGCCTCAACTCTCATAGAGAGGATCGAGTTAGGGATGGTAGCCAGGCCCGCTCAGTTGGGGTCCGATCCGAAGTACGTAATGGCGGGAATGCCCCAAATGACCTATTTCCAGATAGGAGGGGCAACAACCCGCCTAATATGTACAACGAGTCCGGAGCTGTTGAACAGCCCCGGAATAACCCAGGATCTCAGGACAAAACCCTAGAGCGCTTAACTCAAATGGAGGAGCTGATGAAGAAGCTCCTGTCGGAGAAAGAAAAGGACGAATATGATTCAGGGGATGAGATGGAGCTCTTCGCCCCCAACATAGCAGCAACGGCATACCCTTCTGGCTTTCGTATGCCTCACTTGTCAAAGTTCAGCGGGGATGGAGACCCATCTGACCACTTAGGGATGTTCAACACCCTAATGATGGCTCATAACATCGGGCCAGAGCTTCGTTGCTTGATCTTTCCTTCCACCCTAACTGGACCTGCCAGGCAGTGGTTCAAACAAAGTAAAAGGCAGTCAATCAGCTCCTGGAAGACCTTTTCGGCTGACTTCAAAAGGGCGTTCCGCGCCTCTCAGGCCGCTAGGGTCCAGGCCGACTCCCTAGCTAACGTGAGACAGCAACCTGGAGAGACGCTAAAAGCCTACTTGAGCAGATTTGCAAATGTCGCTGCTCGAGCCAGAGACGCCGACGACAGCTCCAAATTCATGGCTATGAGGACCGGGATCCTAGTAGGCGGAGATCTGTGGAAGGATATTCAAAGGAGGGGGGTCAGCTCAGTTAGTGAATTCCTTAACAGAGCCCAAGAGTGGATAAACTTGGAAGAAGCTGAAGCTTCAGCCGCGGGGACCAGCCAGGTCCTCGAGAAGCCCGTTGGGACGGGAACAGAGATCGTAGTAGCGACTCCCGACGTCACGCAGAGTAACCAGCCCGGTGGCGGCAAAAGAAAAGGGAATGGTGAAAACAGCCAGCACGGTCAAAAGAAGAATATGTCCGTGGATAAATTCAAGCCCGTGTTCACAACGTATACCGAGCTCACCCAAACCAGAGAGAATATTTTCCTGGCCAACGCTACGCGAGTCCCCTGGAAAAGACCGGAGCCAATAAAGCACCCAAAGAGAAAGAGAGACGCTTCCAAATTCTGCCGTTTTCATAACGACGTCGGGCACAATACCGACGACTGCAGGCACCTCAAAGATGAAATCGAGACTCTCATCCGAGCAGGTCCGTTGGCGTAATACTCGCGGAACAGGGTCCCGACAAGTCGACCCGCTCCGGAGATCCCAGCCAGTCAACCTGGACCTCGGGTAGATCAGGACGTCCTTCCCCCCGTGGTCGAGGGAGAGATTTCCACCATCTCTGGAGGACCACACATGGCTGGCACGAGCAGAGGCGCCCAGAAGAGGTACGTAAATGAGTTGAAGGCCCACAATGGAGGGGAGTTCGTCCCGGAACAGCGTCAATCAAAACAACAAAGATTAGAGAAACAACCGATCACTTTCACGGAGGAAGACGCGAGCCATGTCCAATTCCCTCATAACGATCCCTTGGTCGTAGCAGTCCAGCTCGCCAACCGGAGAGTAAGGAGAGTGTTAGTGGACAATGGGAGCTCGGTGAACCTCCTATTCCGTTCCACCTTAGAAAAAATGGGTCTGACCGTCTCCGAGCTGAAGGCAACCTCGATGATACTATATGGTTTTTCAGGAGAAGGGTCAGCAGCGATAGGAACGATTGAGCTGGTGATCACCCTAGGAGACGAGTCCCGAACAGTGTCCAAACTGCTCGAATTCGTAGTCATTGACTGCTCCGCTGCCTGCAATGCAATTTTGGGCCGACCTACGCTCGTTGCTTTCGAAGCTATCACGTCCGTCCGACACCTCGCCATGAAGTTCCCTACTTCAACAGGGGTCTGCACTATCAAGGGCGATCAGCTCGCTGTCAGGGAATGCTACAGCATTTCCATGAAGGGAAAATCTAAACCCGGGCAGGTGACGATGGCCATTCAGGATGAAGAGGAATCACAGGGACCCAAGGCGGCTCCTGAGATTGAAAAACCTCGGGTTTCCGAAGACGAAAAGCTCGCCCTAAGCGAGGACGTTGACCCCCGAGTAGGCGAGGACAGGTCCGAGCTCCAAGCTATTGAAGATCTCGAGGAGGTAGGCATCGATGAACAAAACCCATCACGGACGGTTAAGCTCGGAAAGAACCTCTGCGATAGAAGAAAGGCGGAACTGACTGCGTTTCTGAAAAAGAACCTGGACGTATTCGCATGGTCGCACGAGGACATGATAGGGATCAGTCCGAGCGTAATCATGCACACGCTCCACCTAGACAAAAGCGTCCCTGCCAAGTCTCAAAAGCAGAGGCATTTAGGGACAACCCGAGCTGAAGCCCTTGAAGAAGAAGTGGCCCGGCTCAAAAAATGTGGCTTTATCCGCGAAGCCAGATTTCCCATTTGGGTTGCCAATCCCGTGTTAGGTCCAAAGCCCAATGGGAAGTGGCGGACCTGTATCGACTTTTCCGACCTGAATAAAGCCTGCCCCAAGGATTGCTTTCCATTGCCGAGGATCGATCAACTGGTGGATGCCACGGCGGGGCACGAGCTCATGTCCTTCATGGACGCGTACTCGGGCTACAATCAGATCGCGATGAATCCAGCAGACCAGGATCATACCAGCTTCATGACCCCGACTAATGTCTATTGCTATAAGGTCATGCCATTCGGTCTTAAGAATGCCGGGGCTACCTACCAAAGGCTGGTAAATAGAATGTTCGCGGATCAGATCGGGAAAAACATGGAAGTGTACGTCGATGATATGCTTGTCAAGTCAAAGATTGCCAGCAACCACGTCACCGATCTGGAAGAATGCTTTAACATACTGCGAGAATATGGCATGAGGCTCAATCCTCAGAAGTGCGCTTTCGGTGTCGCATCGGGGAAATTCTTGGGTTTCATAGTCAATACCCGAGGAATCGAGGCAAACCCCGACAAGATCAGGTCACTGCTCGAGCTTCCTTCCCCAGGTCGCGGAAAGATGTCCAAGGCCTCACAGGAAGGGTGGCAGCACTGAACCGGTTCATTTCCAAATCGACTGACAAGTGTTTACCCTTCTACAACCTGCTCCGGGGAAACAAGAAGTTCGAATGGACAGTAGAGTGTGAAAGCGCATTCCTCGACCTAAAAACGCACCTGGCTGAGCCACCTGTGCTGTCAAAGCCCAAGGTAGGAGAACCTCTTTTCCTCTACATGGCCGTCACTGAGGACGCAGCTAGTGCTGTTCTGGTGCGAGAAGAGGACCAGGCTCAGAAACCGGTTTATTACATCAGCAAGAGACTCCTCGGAGCTGAGTCAAGGTACCCATTGATGGAAAAACTGGCGTTCTGCCTAATCACGGCCTCGCGAAAACTCAGGCCATACTTCCAGTCCCACTCTGTACACGTCATGACCGATCAGCCTCTAAGGCAGGTTTTGCAAAAGCCTGAAGCCTCGGGGCGCTTGCTAAAGTGGGCGGTCGAACTCAGTCAGTTCGTGATTTTCTATACTCCCCGAATTACCATAAAAATTCAAGCCTTGGCCGACTTCGTGGCAGAATGCGCGGGATTCCATGAGATCCCATCAGAAGACTCACCTCAGGTCGCCTCCTCAAGTTCATCGTGGAAGATCTTCGTTGATGGCTCATCTAATGAGAACGGCTCCGGGGCCGGAATCATTCTGATATCCCCAGAGGGGCATAGATTCCACTCGGCGCTGAGGTTCGGGTTCAAGGCGTCTAACAACGAGGCAGAGTACGAGGCCTTGTTAGCTGGACTTAGGATAGCCAGCGAGCTAAAGGCAAGCTCTGTCCAATGCTTCAGCGACTCCCAGCTCGTGGTGAATCAGGTTCTAGGCGAGTATCAGGTGCGGGGTCCCAAGATGGCCTCCTATTTGGCTAAGGTAAAATCCGAACTGTCTACGTTTGGGCAAGGGTCGATCGAACAGATACCTCGGGAGCAGAACGCCAACGCAGATGCTCTCGCCAAGCTCGCCACCTCGGGAGAGACAGAAACCCTGGGGTTGGTGCCAGTTGAGTTCTTGGAGAAACCCAGCATAGACGGAGATCGAGCAGATATTGAAATGATTGACATCAGGCCGACCTGGATGACTCCCATTGTTGAGTACCTCGTCGAGGGCAAGTTACCCGAAGGGCGCAACGACGCACGACGAGTCCTTTATCAAGCTCCGAGGTATACGCTAGTCGAGGGGGTGTTGTACCGACGTGGGCATTCCTTACCTCTCCTCCAGTGCGTTCTTCCAAGTGAAGCGAAGGCCATCCTGCAAGAAGTTCATGACGGATTCTGCGGAGATCACACTGGGGGGCAAAGCCTGGCCTTGAAGATCCTTCGGCAGGGTTATTACTGGCCGACTCTGTCCAAAGACTCGATCTCATATGTAAAAAAGTGCGACAAGTGTCAGCGGTTTGCCGCGGTTGCACGAGCTCCTCCGACCGAGCTAAAAATGATTTCATCTCCCTGGCCCTTCGCCATTTGGGGGATAGATCTAACAGGCGCCCTGCCCACCGGAAAAAGCGGGGTCCGTTACGCCGTGGTAGCCATTGACTACTTCACCAAGTGGGCCGAAGCAAAGCCGTTGGCGACAATAACATCGAAAAAAGTGCTAGACTTCGTGGTTAAAAGCATCATATGTCGATTTGGCCTACCCAAAAAGATCGTCTCCGACAATGGCACTCAATTTGACAGTGACCTGTTCACCGAATTTTGCGAAAGGCACGGAATTGTGAAAAGCTTCTCGTCCGTGGCCTATCCCCAGGCGAACGGCCAGGTCGAGGCTGTCAATAAAACTCTAAAGGCAAGCCTCAAGAAGAGGTTAGATGAGGCAAAGGGGATCTGGCCAGAATAGCTCCCCCAAGTTCTGTGGGCCTATAGGACCTCACATCGGACTCCCACGGGTCACACTCCTTTCTCCCTAACCTTTGGAAGTGAAGCAGTCCTCCCCGTGGAGGTGAAGGTCCTGTCGCACAGGGTCCGGTCCTACGACCAAGACGAGAACCACGAGCTCCTATGCCACTCCTTAGACTTAGTGGATGAAAGGCGAGAGGATTCACAACTCCAGCTCGCCTGTTATCAACAGAAAATCACTCACTACTTCAACACTAAGGTCAAAAGACGTGCCTTTAGCGTCGGCGATTTGGTCTTGAGGAGAGTTTTCCTGGCCGGGAAAGATCCCAAAGATGGGGTTTTGGGACCAAGCTGGGAAGGACCATACCAGGTCATCGAAGTCATCAAAGAGGGAACTTATAAGTTAGCTCGACTTGGTGGAGGGGCGGTCCCGCGGACTTGGAATGCTATCCACCTAAAGAAATATTATCAATGAGCCATTTGTAAGGCCTAGAAGGTCACCTTCCATGTATAAATAAAAATCAAATGTTTCTCGTTATTTGCAAGTGTAATTTTAAAGTAACAACGAAAGACCCTTTCCCAGTTACTTGGGGGGCATATGGTACCTGGATATATCCAGGTCTCCTTAACGACTTAGGTGTTAATTTTTATCTGCGGATAAGAGTTATCACAAACTAAGTCCTTTCCTGGTCTTAACCAGGTCATAAAACTTAGGAGTTAACAAAAATTTGTTGACCGTGGTTCTTCTTTAAAGAGCCCGGGATACGGATAAAAGTTGACGCGAACTAAGTTTTTTCAAAATCAGTTCCTGGTCTTAACCAGGTCATAAAACTTAGAAGTTAACAAAAATTTGTTGACCGCGGTTCTTCTTTAAAGAGCCCGGGATACGGATAAAAGTTGACGCGAACTAAGTTTTTTCAAAATAAGTTCCTGGTCTTAACCAGGTCAGAAAACTTAGAGGTGAACTAAAATTTGTTGAACGCGGATCTTCTTTAAAGAGCCCGAGATACGGATAAAGTTAACTCGAACTAAGTTCATAAAAATAAAGAGATGAATTCTGACCAAATGCATAAAAATATATATGTAAAACTGGCTGAGCAAATTGTCTCGAGGCGGAAACGCCTCACATAAAAAGAAAATTACAATAGAAGGAGTTCAAAATACTTAAACAAGAAGTGTCCTAAGCCCCATCAGTTGGCCCTTTGGAGGTCGCGGTCTCATCCTGCTCCGCCGCGGCAGAGGCCTCTCCAGTCTCCGATGGAGGAACCTCCTTATTCAGGCGGGCTTGAAGTTGCGGCAACAAGAATGCCCAGAGGTCCGGCGGCATGAAAGAAAAGTCCGCGTCCGGATTGTGGGACCAGCAGTGATAGAACAGGTCTTGTAAGGACTGCTCCGACACGACCCGCTCGTCTTTCAGGGCGGCCTGGGAGGCCTGGGCTTCGGCCTTCGCCGCCTCAAGATCTTTCCGCGATGTGGCTAGGGAGTTTTTAAGCTCCTGGTTCTCGGAGCGGATCTTCTCTAGCTCGGATGCGGCCAGGGAGTGTTTAAGCTCTTGGTTTTCAGAGCGAATTTTCTCTAGCTCGGCTTTAGAGGCCGCCAGAGCGTCTCTCGCCTCCTGAGACTCCTGGAGGGCGGTCTGGCGATCAGCTTCCAAACCCTCGAGCTGGGCCTTGGTCCTAACGATGCCTCTGTAGGCGGCAGCAATGCCCTGCAAGAAAAGAATGATAAATTAACAAACTGGAAGGAAAAAGGCGGCGTGTGAGTGTTAAAGCCTTAAAAGAAGGGGGCACTTTACCGTTAAGGTCATGTCCATCGCAGACTCTACAAATCGGACCGGGCTCGTTGTTTCGATGGCTCGGAGCTCCTTCTCCCTGATATTGTAGAAGTGGCTGACAGCGTAGCTAGCCGACTCATACACCGTACCTCGGAATGCTTCGGGCAACTTCTCCAGAGCCCGGGGGTCGACCGGGATACGCACGTCCGGGGCTGCCGCGGCCAGATTCCCGACCTCTATTACCCCGTCCTGCGCGGCTAGTGGAGATCATTGGGGTGGCGGGTGCATGAGCCCTGTCCTGGCGACAGGGAGGTTCGCCCCCGCGACCTGGGATGGCGGGGCTTTCTCCTTCTCCTTAGCCGAGGATTTGGTGGAGGCCCCGGCCGAGCTCTTGGACTCACGAAGCCTCTTTAACCTCGGCCGTGCTGGGGGATTCCCACCGAACACACCGCCCCGCAGACTATTCCCAGGCTGAGACATCTCTTCTGCCAAGAACAAAAAACATGGTTATTAGCAATCATGCAGAAATAAAGACAAAAGGTCCAAAGGCAATAAGAAAGCAAATACTAAGGGAGCCCTACCCCCCGAGCTGGAAGAGCCTAGGACGATTATCTCGCGAACTGGCGAAGGTTCTAGGTCCGGTTCTGAATCGGGGCTGGACTCTTCTACGTACTGCCTAATCCCCAGAGCATAGATGCCCCTCTGGAGCGCAGGCCACGTGCGTAAGTTGGTCCCGTACTCCTCAAAAATGACCGACCTAAAGGCTAGGGTATTATCTACTACTACGGTACCCTTAGGCCGACTCTCTTGGTTGTCCAGCACGAGCTGGTCAACGCAATGGAGCAAGAGCGTGTCCAGGTCCGGATTCCTTGAGTGACGATGGACGAGCTGCCTAGGGTTGAACCTAACCAACCGGGGGTCTGCAGTGGCCCTATCTACGTTCTTAAATAAGTAAGAGTTACCTTGACCGGAAGGACCCGCGGCTGCTCCGGATTGGGCCCTCTCCTCGCTCATCCCCTGGGCGACCTCCAAGGTCCTCTTCCTGTTCATCACCAGAGGAACTTCCTCACCTTCTTCCTCGCCTTCGTCATCTGCGACCTCCTCCGCGACGATCGGTCTGTTGTCGTGAGCTGGGGGAGGCCCCCGGGGCCTTTTCAAATTCAAAGTCTGATTTGGGAAAATCAGCTTGCAGAATACCATCGTCTCGTCCGTTACGAGCGCGCGGTAGTCTTTCTCACTGTGGGGCAAGTTCGCCAGTGTATCGTATTGACCCCCGAGGGTCACAGACTTTTCGGTCCTCGCGTAGATGGCTGCAAGGTTGGTTGAAATCAGAAGTGGAATAAGGGACGAGCTAAAATAAGATAACCGTTAAAAGGCGAGCTAAATCAAGGATCACTTACGAGGACGGTTGAAATAGTGATGATCGCAGTTTCGGAACCCAGTTGACATAAAAAACTGGTCTTTGAAGTCGTTTGGATGGCTCGGCAGCTCGATCACTGCTGCTGTGTTAGGGAAGCGGGTTAAGTAATAGAACCCGTCGCCTCGCCCCCGCTGGTCCGGGCTGGCTTTGAGGCAAAAGAAATATAGAATATCAGCAGGAGTGGGGACCTCCCACTCATGCTTTTGGAACAAATACCTCAATCCCGCCAGCAGACGGTATGAGTTGGGGGGGAGCTGAAATGGGGCCAACCCCACATAGTTCAGAAAATCAGCAAAATACTGATCCAGGGGGAGGAAGGCCCTTGCCTTGAAGTGTTCCCCGCTCCAGGCCGCGAATGACTCGTCGAGCGGCGTGCATCTCCGCTCCCCATCCGCAGCAGGTCGGGCGATCACGGAGGTCATCCCCAGAGGAATGTTGTGGTTGAGGAAGATTTTGGTGATCTTTGCCTGGCTGGTTATCTTCGAGACGATTCTCTCCGCCTCGAAAAATGCGTCAGGGGCCACCTCGGCTTGCTTCTCCACCGCCGGCCCAAAGTGGGGAATTGGCGAGCTGGACACCACCGCCTTTCCTTTATCCTGCTGGGAGGACGAACTTCCCACATTCTTCTGTGGCAGATTTCTCTTTGGAGCCATCTGGTCGCCTATCGAACAAAAGAAAACACTTTAGAAAAGGCGACCCAAGCAGGAGAGTGAAGCAAGTATTCTGTACACGAGCTGGGGTAAGCCCAGCCCGTGGAGAGTGGTGCCACGCGTTCCAAGGAACACGCGCCTATGCCCTCAACAGATCCCAGATTACTCGGAATTCGTGTGTCAGAGGACTCAGAGTAAAAAATTGCCTTGGGGGGAAAGTTTCAACAGGCAAGGCGTGGCAAAACCGCTTTTAAGGCGTATTCCCTAAGCTACCCAGTTTTTGCACCCAAAAGTCCTAAGGATCCTACCCAGAAATTGTTCCTAAGAGAGAACCATGGAACCCATATTCTAAGACGATGTCCCATGGCAAGTGTGCCCTAATCTAAGAAGGGCTGTCACCCTCCATATCCGCGCGACCCAGAAAACCTTTGCATGTGGCTACAGTAAAAATTTTTGCCTAAGCTACAGTGGCATGCTTTCAAAAATAAACAAGGACAGAAGACTTACAGTATATGGTTAGATGGTGAGTGAGGTTGCTGCGCTGGTAGGAGCTTCGTTGGCACAGTGGTCTCCGAAGTTTTGAAGGAACTCGTACGCTTAAGCTTCGTGAACGAAGAAGATGAGAGCAATGGAAATGAGGGTTTTGTTCTTCGGAAGGTCAGAGAAAATAAGGAAATTTTAGAGGTTTTGAATGATAAGGTGGCCCGTGCGTGGGATGACCACCCCTTTTTATACACGGGAAGGATCACGTGTAAAAGGCCCTTGGGAGACCCTCCACTCGAAATGTGAAACTACGGCTGGACAGTAGGCTAGGCCATTTAATGCGGTTCTCGTAGAGTGTACCGTCGCCACCCACGGCGTTCCACGTATCAGACGCCTGCGAAAAGCATGGAATGCGAAGGGTTGTGGGAGAAGTCTAAAAGCCCCTACTGTGGTCTCCCATATCTGACGTCATGAACCACGAGCAGGAGCTTGGGGGGCAGATGTACGCCCTAGTTTTCCCACGGGCTGTTTAGCAGGACGAGCCTCGGACTAAACATGATTTAGTCCGAGGTTCCCACAGGCCAGAGGCTCTATTTCCAGGACGGGCCCTTTCTAGCTCGAGGGGGTCCTATTTCCAGCTCGCACTTGTTGCACCTGGAGCTGGGAATAACATCCGGCGACCACGGACGGATGAGCTCGGGTTATGAATTGCTCCAGTAACGAGCCTCTCAGGAAGCTCTGACCCTATGGGAAGTCAACACGCAAGATAAACGTGCATAATCCTGCCATCACGTGTCCGATATCCCCCTGACTTCTCGGACACGCAGCAGGAACGTGCGTATTCAGACACCCACGGATGAGTTGGGCTGTGCGGCCCATTATCTCCTTCCATACTGATTAGACCACACTTGTGTGTCAGGTTTAGGAATTAATCATGAATATCACAGACTTGATATGACAAATGGTAAGGTCACGAGATGACCTCCCTACCAACTTCCAGGTGCCTTCTCCTATAAATATGGAGACCCTGGGAGTTGATAGGGGTTGGAAAAATAGTCTTTTAAGAACTATATACTTTGTAAACCAATTACCCAGAGAATATCAATAATATTGACTAGTGGAGTAGAAGGATTTTAACCTTCGAACCACTTAAAAACGTGTCTGGTGTCACCTAGTTCTTTCCACAAAGATTTCATATCTGTGACGGTTCTACCTTTAAGTACTAATCTCTTTCTCTTCTTCTCTTAATTATCTGTTGCCGAAGAACCGCGTCAACAAGAGCATTCAAACATGCTTAACCAAACAATCACAGGCATAATCATAATCATGCTCATTCATAGGGGCACGAGCCCTAATCAAAACTATATTTAACAACTAGGCCAAACCCTAATCACATACATCACGTATTGGGTTTTGCCTTTGATCCAAACACAAGCAAGCAATAAACTAAGCCTTATTAGGGAAATTAGGACTTTCCCAAAACATGGAAGTAAATGTGGGGTTCCGATCTGACACAATCAAACTTGGAGCCCCATGAAGGCGCACTATCTCTCTCACATAGAGATATGCGTACTGATTAACTGTATAAGTTTTCCTCACTGGTAAGAAGTGAGCTTATTTTGTGTATCGATCCATGATAACCCACACCGAATCATGTTGACCCACGGTCCTAGGTAACCCAACCACAAAATCCATTGTGATATCCTTCCACTTCCACTGTAGGATATCCAGAGGCTGTAATAACCATGCTAGTCTCTGATGCTCATCCTTGACTTACTTACATGTCAGGCACTTAGCCACATATTCGGTCACATCCCTCTTCATCACAGGCCACCAATACAAAGTCCTTAGATCTTGATACATCTTCGAGGTGCCTGGATGCAAAGAGTAAGGGGTAGTATGAGATTCATCCAAAATCTCCCCTTTGATAACAGTATCCATCGGAACACAGATCCGACCCTTGTATCTTAGCAAGCCCATATCTAACACAGTATGATCCCTAACCACTCCAGCTAGGAAGTCCCCTCTAATCCTCATCAGTTGTGGATCACTCAATTGGCTTCCCTTTATCCTCTCAAAAAAAGTAGATTGTAGTGTGATGTTGGCTAACTAGCCCACCACTATCTCTATTCCAGCTCTGGTCATATCCTCTACCAATTCCTTGGATATCTGTCTCGCACTGTATAATTGCCCCGGCCCCTTCCGGCTTAAGGCATTTGCCACCACGATAGCTTTTCCTGGGTGATACAGGATTTCACAGTCATAATCCTTCACCAGCTCTAACCAACACCTCTGTCTCATGTTTAGGTCTTTCTACAAGAATAAATACTTCAGGCTCTTGTGGTCAATATATATCTCACATTTCTCCCCAATAAAGGTAATGCCTCCATAACTTTAATGCAAAGACCACTGCTGCCAACTCCGGATCGTGAGTAGGGTACCTCTGTTCATATTCCTTTAACTGACGTGATGCAAAGGTAATCACCTTCCATGATTGCATAAGAACACAATCCAAACCCTGCCTCGAGGCATCACAGTACACTACAAACTTCTCATGATCTATTGGAAGACTCAGTATTGGAGCTGTAATATATCACCGCTTCAACTCATGGAAGTTGTTCTCACACCTATCTGACCACACAAACATTTGGTTCTTGCGTGTCAGTTCCATCAGTGGGGTAGCAATCATTGAGAACCCTTCCACAAAATGCCTGTAATAACTTTCCAATCCAAGGAAACTCCTTATCTCTAAGGCATTCCTTAGCCATTCTTTGACTGCCTCAATCTTAGCTGGGTTTACCTTGATCCCATCTCTAGACAATGTGACCAAGAAATGTCACATGCGGTAACGAAAACTCACACTTCTTGAACTTCACATACAGTTTGTGCTCCCTCAGTCTCTATAGCACCAGCCTAAGATGATGTTCATGTTTTGCTTTTGACTAAGAATAAACCAGAATATCATCGATTAATACAATCACAAACCGATCCAGATAATCTTTGAACACCCTGTTCATCAGATCCATAAAATTTGTTGGGGCATTGGTCAAACAAAATGACATGACTAGAAACTCATAATGCTTATATCTTATGCAAAAAGCATTCTTCGGTATATCCTCCTCCTTGATCCTCAACTGGTGATAACCAAATCAAAGATCTATCTTCGAGAACACCATCTTACCCTGCAACTGATCAAACAAGTCATCTATCCTTGGCAGAGGATACTTAATATTAATTGTTAACTTGTTCAGTTCCCTGTAATCGATGCACATCCTCAGAGAATCGTCTTTCTTCTTTACAAATGGGACTAGCGCACCCCATGGAGAGAAACTAGGTCTAATAAAACCCAAGTCTAACAACTTCTGTAACTATGCCTTCAGTTCTTTCAACTCTTCTGGGGCCATTCAATACGGTGCCCTAGACACTGGCTCTATCCCTGGCGCCAGTTCAATAACAAACTCTATCTCTCTATGTGGCGGCAACCCTGGTAAATCCTCTAGAAACACATCCAGGAACTCATAGATGAATCTAGTCTCTTCTGGTCCCACTAGCACGACCTAAGTGGTATCTACCACACTGGCTAGGAATCATATGAAACCACCTCGTAGTAGGTCTCTAGCCCTCAATGCTGATATCATAGGTACACGGGGTCCATGCATAGTGCCAACAAATACAAAGGGGTGCTCACCCTCAGGCTCAAAGGTTACCATCTTCTTCCTGCTGTCTATGGTTGCCCCATATTTTACTAACCAGCCCATGCTTAAAGACATGTCAAAGTCATTCATAACCAAATCTATCAAGTCAACTGACAATTCTCTGCCATCCAGTGTCACTGGCAATGATTTGATCCATCTCCTAGAGACTACTAACTCCCCAGTGGGCGGTAAGGTTCTAAATCCCACAGTATAATAATCACATGGCCTATACAGTCTACAAATTATCCTACTAGAAACAAAAGAGTGTGTAGTACCAGAGTCAATCAAAACAGTATAAGAGGTTCCAACACTAGAAAGTTGATATGTCACTATTGAGGGACTAGCCTCAGCCTCTGCCTGCATTAATGCGAATACTCAAGCTGGAGTCAATCTATCCGCCTTCCTTGGTTCCTCCTTTCTTGCTCTCGGGCAATCTTTCTTTAAGTGTCCAACTATCCCGCACAGAAAGAGGGTATTTGCCTGACACTCTCCCACATGATGCCTCTTACATCTACGCACTCTGGGTAAGTCTTCCAACCTTCATTTCTGCCGTGGTGGCCTATTTGGATACCACGTGGCCTCTTGTCGGAGCCTGGAGCTGAAAAGACATTCAGAGCCATCCTTTTCTGGTCATTGGGGCCTCCACCTCTATTTGAACCCATAAATGGAGGTCCCATCCTTTTGGTATCTCTCCTGGCCGCATTCTCACGCCAGATTTTGTTCTCTGTGCCCTCTACAGTAAGGTCTTTCTCCACCATCTGTGCATATGTTGTCACTCCAAGCATAGTGGTATTGCGAACATTATGGGCTATCATAGGTTGTAGCCCTTGAAGGAACCTTTCCTTCCTTGTCCCATCAGTGGGCACCAAGTCTACAGCAAACTTGGCCAGTCTGTCGAATCTTAGTGCATACTCAGTCACTGACATATTTCCCTGCAGCAGCTTACTAAATTCCTCTGTCTTTGCAGCCCTAACTGCATCATTGTAATACTTTTTGTTGAATACCATTCTGAACCCCTCCCAATCCATGGCATTCACGTTCCAGGTCTGGGATATTACTTCCCACCAAATTTGGACATCCTCCCGAAATATGTATGTGGCATAGGCCACCCTTTCATTACCAACTATCCTCATGAAATTCAGGATAGCGGTAACCATGCTCATCCATTGTTTGGCCTTGGTCGGATATGCACTGCCCTAAAAAACTGGAGGGTGCTACTTTTTAAACCTTTGATAGAGAGGTTCCAATTTGTTCCCAGTCTCTAATGTTTGTACTACTTCCGGCACCAACACAAGTGGCACCTCCAACTGAACGTTCCTTGCAAGAACATGTTGTTGTCTCAGGAGGCGGATCTCTTCTTCCAGCCTCTATAATCTGGCATGTATATCAGCAAGCACTTGCTAGCAGTTCTCAGGAGCTGGTGGAGGGGTCTGACCCTGATCATCATTCTTGGACTGTATTCCTTTGTCAGCTTGTAGATCTGACTGTCCTAGAAGCTTACTTCCAAGCTTGTACCTTCTTGCAATAAACAATTCGGCCTGTTAGATAATAATAGCTATACTTCTTGCTTCCCTAGGAACCAAGACCAAATAAACAAGCATTCATACTCAACAATCATGCTAATAAGCATGTCAATTTATATTCATACCCAAACATGGTGCTAATAAGGACCTCCTTACATTCATAACCAAATAGTGATTCTAATAAGCATTTCTTTAACATTTACCATAATTGACAGTGCTAATAAGCATTTCCTGGCCTACATATACATATAATAGCACTAATAAGTGTTTCTTCAACATTCACAAGAAATATCAATGCTAATAAGCATGTCTTTATTAATCATTCAACAATCACGGGCCAAGCCCTATCAGAATATCGCATGCTCCCTAATAAGGTAGGAAGACAAGGAATTTATATCCTATTTAAGCAGTTAAACGCACAACCACATAAATAGTTACTAAACCCTAAGTCGAGTTTGTCTTTAGTGGCGAGTGTACATGCCCAGCCAATCTTCCAAAACTTTTAAACTTGTCACGCTCTGATACAAAGTTGTAATGCCCTGGATAGCCAAGATCGTTACACTGTGTGTTGTTAAATAGTGTTAGACTCTCTAAACGAGTCTCTTGGCCATACACGTGTAACTAAACGTGATTAACAGTTTAGGGTTAAAAAATTGGTCAAAAGGAATAACCATTTCATTAAAATGTTTACGTTCATACATGGGTTCCCAAAATAACGTTTAAAATGTTAATTACAATTCAAAAGTTACAACCAGCCAGCCTAAGTAACAAAATAGGGTTTGACCCTAGTTCCTATGAGAAACCTCAGTCGTGGTGGTCAAGCAGCCTCATATGTACATGTTGCCACTGAAGCTCTCCAACTCATGGCTGGTCCAGCTTCCCTTTCCCCTTACCTGTACCACATGGCACCCGTGAGCCAAGGCTCAGTAAGAAAACTTAAACATGCTCATAAAAAGTTAATATCATATCACATAATCATAATAGGCATGCCTAGCATTAATAACCCTACTCACGTTCAGTAAGTCACTATAGTTTCACACTGGGGCTCGTTGCTATAAATAAATGACTAATAAGTAATATTGGGGCCCAGTGTCCTAGGATATGGGACTATGGAGTCACCCCAGGGCCCATTGCCCTATCCTCTGTATATCCAGTCATGGAGCTAGCCTAGTGTACCTAGCACATTAGTTTTCCAACGACCATTGAGTCGAACAAGCATATGTCATGCTCCTGATTAGGCCTAACCATATCGACCAGCACTCAGCTTGCTATTGTCGCCCTTGACTTATAAGTCAAACCTTTCGACCAACGCTCAACGCGCTATTGTCGTCCTTGACTTATAAGTCAATCCTTTTCAATCAGATAATGCAGACAAGTATACATCAATTAACAATTATTCATATATAGAGCATTCAAACATGCTTAATCAACACAATCACAGGCATAATCATATTCATGCTCATTCATAGGGCCCCGAGCCCTAATAAAAATTATATTTAACAACTTGGCCAAGCCCTAATCACATACATCATGTATAGGGTGCAGCTTTCTTACCTTTGATCCAAGCGCAAGCAAGCAGACAAGAAAGCAAGCACGACTCTTGAGAACGATCCTCTCCCGAGCCCTAGCGGTAACCTAATTACAATCCATAAATAACGTTCTCATTACCATTTAATTCCATAAATGAACCATGCTCATAATCATGCTCATTCATAAGGCCCCGAGCCCTAATAAAAATTATATTTAACAACTTGGCCAAGCCCTAATCACATACATCACGTATAGGGTGCAGTTTTCTTACCTTTGATCCAAGCGCAAGCAAGCAGACAAGAAAGCAAGCACAACTCCTGAGAACGATCCTCTCCTGGACCCTAGCGGTAACCTAGTTACAATCCATAAATAACGTTCTCATTACCATTTAATTCCATAAATGAACCCCGAGACTAATCCCGTGCTCTTGGGACCTCCAATTCCAACACACGGGGTGGCGAAACCGTTCTCCAAGCCCCTGGGCCTATTCCCTAAAACTACAAAATGTAGGCGCCTGAAAATTTCCTGGCACTGCAACACAGCCTAACATGTGTCGCAACACCCACGCAGAGCCACCTTGCCCTGGACCACCCTAGCGTCGCGGCTCGAAATATTAGTGTCGCGGCACCCCTGCGCAAACCCAGAAAATCTGGGTTTTTCCACCATCTTCTCCAAACCAAAACCCTGAAAACTCACCACAACTCTATACCAAGACCAGAACTATACCCCCACAAACATTTCCAGACTTCATAAACAACTTATACACCTCCAAAACCAAGCCAAAACCTAACTCCAATTCAAAACCCAAACTAAAAGCTAAAACTCAAGAAAAAAACTTAGTTCACCAGAATTCTCAGGAAGATAGAGCTAGGAATCTTACCTAAACAGTATAATTTGACCTCCCCGCTACACCTAATCCAACACTAGCTTCAACTCCCTTCAATTCCAAGCTTTTCCTCCTTAAAAAATCAAAACTCCTCAAGAGCTGTAGGAGATAGAGAAAGGAACGAGAGAGAGAGTGTGTGTGAGGAGCTGAGTGTTGTTTTTCCTTTGGTTTCCTACCTGTGAAGGAACCCAGTGACTAAGTCACTACTAGGAAGGAAAGGACCAAAATGCCCCTTCATCAACCCTAACTCACTTAATGCCCCCAATGGAAATATCATAATTTTCCACATTTCCCGCTAATCTCAATTAACGCCTCATAATACCCATTACTTAAATATCCTCAAATAGTCACTAAATAACTCCCCATTACCCGATAAATCCCAGTAATGTACCAAATTACCAAAATGCTCGTCGGCTCACCCTAAGCCGGATATTTTGACCTCTTTATGAATAAACCGCTAACTTTCTCCCTAGGATCGTCTTGTGTTGAGTAACCCAAATATATCCACATAATTATGCGGTCTCAATCATATAACCTATATATTCAAATATGCCCTCAACAGGCCAAAATTATGAAAATGTCATTATAATAAGAAACGAGCCCACATGTATGCTTAATACACCTAAACATGCAAATACAATCATATTATAATATAACTCACATAATTCATGTAATCATGCATATAATTACATAATAAATCAATTATTGCCCACCTAACCCCCAAATCAAGGAAATAAGCCTTATTAGGAAAATTGGGACGTTACAGTCTGCATGTAGGCGACGTATCGCATACCAGGCGATGCGCCACCTTTTGGAGTATGTACAAGTTACGTAAATAGCTCTAAATGACGTGTTTTACAAGTCTAATCCTATTGGTTAGACCTAATGACGGTGCCTACTCTATATATGGGTCAAAATATAGTTTTGAAAGACTTGATCACTCTCTCCAATCTCTCTCTACCCTCTCTCTCTCTACCTCCAAGAATCTCAAATTTTCTCCAAGAACTCTCAAAGAGAGTGCTTGACTTTGTGAGTTTAAGGCTTGTTCAATGTCAATCCACATTTCCTCCTAAAAAGGCCTCAAGCATCCATGGTGGCTAATAAATAGAGTATTAGTACAGCGTTAAGAAACGTGTATAAGCTTTGGTTTTATGATTTTGCATTGTTCTAAGGAGTTGCTCAAAGTGGTGGTTCTACTAGGGTTTTGAAGGTTCATCAAGGTTGAAGAAGACCATTCACCAACTTGGGTTGCATAATCTTTCTCAATCTTTATTTAGTCTCTGTCAATCCAATTTTTGTGTAGATTCTAAATTTTGAGGTGGTGTTATCTCACTCTCCCCAACACAAAACCCTACGGAATAGTATTCTTTCTCAGGCTTAAGAAACTCAGCTGAACCTTGTTTGTTCTTAATCTTCGATCTGAGACTTCTTTGATTAATAAAAGTGCAAGTTGACATAGGTCATTACCAACTCTTGGGGCTGAACCACTTAAATTTTTTGTGTCGTTTACTTGATTTCAGTTCTCTAAATCTATTTCTGTCATATAAATTGACTCAATGTCGTTGACCAAAATGCTGGTCAATATTTTGGTGCTTTCATTGAGAGCTGAAATCCAAGATCCCATTTTACTAGATCCATCTTAAGCAATGGCTATCACTACTAGAAACCAAAGTCAAGAACCGCAAGGGGGGAACCCTAACACTACCAATCTTGATCACCCCTCAAGGATTCTGATCCCTCCTTTGTACCCCGCTCATCAATTTCCTCCCCCTGGAAACCTGCCCCCACTAGCGACATTTGGGCATGATGAGCCCCATGTGGACTTAGGATAAGATCTTCACCACAACCTTAAACAGCTAAAAGGGGTCGTGGGGCAGATGCAGGAACAATTTTTTACCATGCATGATAGTCAAGCAGAAGCTCAAGAGGCTATATTTGAAACCCTCAATAAATAAAGACATGATTTTCAAGCTGGGTTAGATCTAAAGATACGAACCCTTGAGGCCCGACTAGAGGAAGTTTACCATCGTAATGTTGAGGTGGAAAGGTGGCTAGTTGCCCTCTTGTCACAGAATCAAGTAGTGAGATCCCGACTAGTGAATCCTCGGCCGAAGAACATTGGTCAAGCAAATCCTAAAGCCCAACGACCAGCCGGTCAGGCTCCAGGACCTGCTCATCCATCACGGTCTTGGGACCACATAGTCCCCCCTGGGCAAACTCAAAGCCAACGCTCCAGCAGAGGGGCTCAACCTGGGGTACAACGACCGCTTCATCAAGACGAGCAAGTGATGTCTAACAAAGAGCAAGGTTGCGCCAAACAAGTGTTTGGAATCGGAAGTCCTGGTAATGAAATACTGAGGCATGCAGCCACACGGGAAGGAAAACCTCCTAACCCTCAATTTGGACAACAATTCCGACAACCAAGTAATGAAAGACTAGCTAGCCAGAACCGAGTCCAGCCACCTTGACATGTTGGATACAATTACGGTCATCCTTATAGAAGAAATAGAAGGAGAAATGATCTGGATTCCAATAGCAGTTATCAAACAACATACAAAGACAATTATGATAATGACAAGGGGGATAGTTGATACTACCAATCCCGTGATTATCAATATTATAACGACCATCGCAACGATGGACATCCAAGAGGATAGTTTGTTTTGCAAAGGCCATCTGGCCCTCAAGATATCCCACCTAGAGAAAATGTGCAACCTGAAGGATAGTTTGTCCCACCAAGGCAGCAAGAGCGAGCAAACTGTCCAGAAAGACCACCTCTTGGCCCTCCTCAAGCAGAAAGTCAGAATTCATGGATGACCCAGAGTGCCCAATCTACGAGATGTCCTCAACCAGCTCTTAGAAGACAATGGTTCTAATGTTGCAGGACCTGTTGCACCAGTATTCCTACCTGCACCATAAGGAGGACCTGCAGCAATCCCAGTCGCTGCTCCAGCAGTCGTGCCACTAGTAACCCCGCCAATCCTAGAACAACTAGATGCCTTAACACAGATGGTTCGAAAGCTAACTACTCCTAAACTTACTGATATTGATTTAGAGAGAAGGAAATGGTCTCCTTTATCTAACTGAATAAATGCTCTTACCATTCCACCCAAGTTCAAGATGACAACTTGGAGGATGTATACTAGAAAAGAAGATCCCATCTCACATTTCAATAACTTTGAAATACAAATGGATCTTCAAGGGGTGAGAAATGATGTTCGTTGCAGGATCTTCCCTACAACCCTAGCTGACTCTGCTCAACAATAGTTCTTTAAACTAGAACTTGGAACCATTACATCCTAGGATAAACTTGTGAGGCTCTTCTACTCACAATTCTTTGATGCTCGTATCCCACCAGCTAAGCTCAACGACCTTGTGAACATCAAGCAATGGCCTAATGAACTTCTTAAGGATTATGTGCAGAGATTCATGCAGGAAGCTGCAAGGTCAAAAATGATCAGTGATGATGGAAAGCTAATGGCCATTATGGCTGGGATTCAAGCAAAAGGTCCCCTATGGACTGATCTCAGAAGAAAGGTCGTATACTCAACTAGAGAATTTCTAAATCGAGCAGATGAGCTCATTAAGCTGGAAGAGGCTATTCGAAAAGCAGATCAGGCCAAACAAGCAGGCAATAGTACTGCACTAACCAAAAATATTAGTACATCCAATCAGAACCAAACATCCAATGGTAATAGTAGTAAGAAAAACCAGCATGGTGGCAAACAAAGTAATAATTCCAACGGTGGCAATAATAATGATAGAAAACGAGCAAAAACCAATGATAGGCCACAAGAGTACAATCCTTGTTTTACCACCTATTCTACGCTCGTGGTGTCACGAGCAAAAGTCTTTCAAGCTACACAAGCTGAAGTGCCTTATAGGAAGCCAAGTCCTATTAGGAAAGATATAAGTAAGAGAGACACGAACAATTTCTGTGATTTTCATAACAACTATGAACATGACACCAATGATTGTAACCAACTCAAGGATGAAATCAAATTTCTCATCCACCAAAATCGCCAGGCCATGACAAGATATGTTCGACGTCTTGCCGAACAAAGTCAGACTGTTGCACCTAATATGGATGCACCAGCACAACCATTACAACCAGCCCCTGTAGCTGGTCAATTAGACATGATATCTGGAGGACCACACCTAGCTAGATAAAGTAGAAAGGCACTGGAGCATTATGCTTGAACACTTCGCCACGAACCAAGAAATGAGGTGTTGGTCATCAAGGAGGGTACTCCCAAAAGACCTCAGTAATAATGTAAGCCCGTAACACTCACCAAGGACGACTCCGTGCATGTTAAATTCCCACACAATGACCCTTTGGTAATAGAGGCCCAGATTGCCAACAAGATCGTTGCCAGAAAAATGATAGATAATGGTTCCTCCGTAAACATGCATTTTAAAACTACCCTTGAACGGATGAAGTTATTTGTATGAGATTTGGAGCCCTGCACACATGCCCTATATGGATTTACTAGAGAAGGAATGAGTCCAGCTGGAATAATTAAACTGTAACGCCCTAAACTCCAGGGACCATTACGGTGTGCAATTTGAAAAGTGCTAAACTTGCTAATCGAGTCATTTGTCCATAATCGTGTAACTAAGTATGACTAGCGATTTATGATTAAAAATTTTGGTTAAGATATAACATTTCACTAAAATGTTTACTGTATACATTGGGATCCAAAAAATATAATTTAAGGGTTTATTACAAGAAAATATTCACAACCACCCGATCTAAGCGGCAAAATAGGGTTTAACCCTAGTTCCTCTTTCAACCTTCGGCCGTGGCGGTCGAGCAACCGCATATGTACACATCATCACCTAAGCTCTCTAACTCAAGGATGGTCCAGCTTTCTTTTGCCTTTACCTGCACCACATAGCACCCGTGAGCCGAAGCCCAACAAGAAAACTCAATATGCTCATGAACAGTAATAACATGTCATCAAATCATAATGTGCATACCTAGCAATAA
Organism: Humulus lupulus; assembly: GCF_963169125.1. NCBI lineage: Eukaryota > Viridiplantae > Streptophyta > Magnoliopsida > Rosales > Cannabaceae > Humulus > Humulus lupulus. The sequence goes on along the minus strand of NC_084795.1, from coordinate 180,334,178 downwards.
TAGCCTTAATCATGCATGCAAACAAGTTCAGATAATGACGAGGGATTCATGATGAGGAATCCTGCCCTCTTGAATGGATGACTATCAAGTCAATCCTAATCAGATGAGTGATTTAACACTTTGTGGTTCCATTAACCATAATGAGTAACTGACAAGCAAGTCACTACGGGGCTCAGCACCCACAGCCATGTGACTGATGATCATTATAACCATACAGAGCTTATAGCCCTGAACAGATGAGTGAATATCACTGCGAGGTTCTGTTTAACCATAATGAGTGACTGACGAGTGAGTCACTACGGGGCTCAGCACCCACATCCATGTGACGGCGCAGCGAGTGACTGATAGGTAGTCACTACGGGCTCAGCACCCATAGCCATGTGACGAAAAAAGTCACCTGGGCCTTCTGGCTCTGGCTTTAATAAGATGAGTGACTGATGAGTAAGTCACTACGAGCCCAACACCCATAGCCATGTGACAAAGCAGTCACTTGGGCTCTCTGGCCCTGGCTCTAAGTGACTAGCCATAGGCTAGACAAACGCTTTTAGTTTTCATCGAACTTGAGGTCGGTTCGGCATTAATGCTCATTTGTGTCATTCAATGTAGATTTCGATTAGATCTAATCTCTGTCGGCTTGCATTAAACACGCTAAGACTGTTCTTGACTTATTAGTCAATACCAGGTGACCAGTGCTCAGTACTACTGCCAAACTTGACTAATGAGTCACAGCTTCACAGTTAATACTGACACCATTTGCCAATTCTGACTATTTAGTCAGTGCCATGCACAAGTAAGCAATGCTATCAGGCATATATCATATGTCAAATATCCAAATATAGGGCATTCAGCATGCTTACTTAATAGTTGCTAGCATAATTATGATCATGCACAAACACGGAGACTCAAGCTCTGATCAATCTCATATTCAACATTCATGGCATGCCCTAATCACATGTTTCTTGTGCATCACATGCATCACATACTAGGTGCAGTTTTCTTACCTCTGGTTCGAGCGAGAAATAATAATTGAACGACCCTTGAGAACGATCAATCCTTTGACCCCTTAGCGGTCACCTAGTCATAACCAAATATGGGATTCCATCAATAAAATCAATCAATAAAAGGTTCCCAGACCAAGACCTAGCCTTCAAGACATCAAATCCCACTAAATCGGGTAGTAGGGACCATCCCGAGGCTTATGGTTTGGATTCCCATGATCAAAACACATTTATGGCCAAAACCTCCACTAAGGACCGCGGCCCTACATCCGCCATGCAGCGGCCTGCCTCCCAAACAGAAGCGGCCACCCTTCAATCCCCAACACGGGTCGCGACACCTTTCCCATGTCGCAACCCAACGGCCTTCTTGCACCCACTTGCTTCATCATCAAGCTTGGGCCACAGCGCTCTAGAACAGAGCCATGGCCCCACCTGAAACCAAGCCAAAAACCCCTGTTTTTCCTCTTCGAACTCAATTAATAACCTCACTAAAACACTTCCAACATCACAAAGCAAATGTCCCAACTATTACCACAACTTGTCTATCATATAACCAACTGTTATCCAGATTTCCGGATAGCGTTTAGATTGATGACCTCGGGGAAGCAGAATTATCGATGTCTTTCACGGAGGGTGACCAGAGCTCGCGGATGGACAGAAAGACTTCGCCTCTCCTGTCTAGTATCCGGATTACTCTTCCAAGCAAGCACAACACGGAAACTCGTCGACTCTCCCGGACTCCCGAAGGATACCCCTCGGGGAGGCCCCTTCCAGGAGAGGCTCTTCGAGTGGTCTCCGCGGAAACAGTTCCGTGCCCCGCACAGAACAAAACCGAACGGTCGAGTCCGGGAGAAGGCATATTTGGAATGATATCCGTCTGACACAGGATCCCGCCTGACACGCCCGTCAGGTCAAAGCCGTACACATCCCAGCACGCCTAAGGGTACCTTTTCGCCTACTATTCCGCTGACAACTTGGAAAAGACGGCTGACTTTGTGTGTTCCCCATACTTTCACGTAAATATACCCACATAGAGTCTGGTAGCCATGCTACTACAGTAATTGTATCCCCTATTTATGGCTGGTGTAATTAAGACTCATGTAGGTAGAGAAAAACCCTAATCCGAAACCCTAGCTATAAAGACCCCTTCCTTTTACAAGAAGGGGGACCGAGAGATCACATAGCAAAAACTCTACCAAAATCTCTCTAGCTTCATCTTCTTCAAGAGAACCCGAGAGAAACATTGTGAGTGTGTGAAGTTCTTATGCACCAGCCATCTTACTGTAACCTTTTCCAAGTATAATAACATCGACTCGTGGACTAGGGCTTGTTAACGCCTGAACCACGTAAAAACACTGTTTGTTTAGTTACATTTCAGTATTTCTACAGTTCTTATCTTTTTATTATTCTGTTAGTTATTCGTTTCCGAAAAACTCGGTAAACACCAACAAAACCTAAGTTTTAAGCCAATCAAAACCTCATCAAATTCCCATTCCTATGATCAAAACTTCAACCTCAAAACTAACACCAAAAACAGAGAAAGGAACCAGAAAATTGAATCAAAACCTTACCTTAAACTCGAATTGAATCCTCTTCCATGGTTAAACACAAGCCTAAACCCTTAAGCCTTGATTCCCACACATGAACCCTCAATTTGAGCTTCAAAATTTCAGAAGGAAAGGAGAGGGAGATGATCGGGGAGGGAGAGGGAGATGATCGGGGAGGGAGAGGAAGGAAACGCTTTATTTTCTGCTGCCTTAAGCTTCCTAAAGTGATATATATCCCTTAGGTCAAAAGACCGAAATGCCCCTAGGCTTATCTTCTTTCCTTAACAGCTCCCAAGGCTAAAACTGTCCTTTCCTGCCTATCTCATTAATCATAATTAATACCATCCAATTCCCGTTACTCCCAATATTCTCAAATGCTAATAAATCACATCCCATTACCCTTTACTTCCCGGTAGTGAACTAATCCTCAAATTACCCCGAGACTCACCCCGAGCACCGAAACTAACCCCGTTATGACCAGACCGATAACTTGCATTCAAAAATCGTCTCATGTTGAATGGCTCGAACAAATCCACATTATAATGTGGTATTATTCATAATTCACCCACATGCATGAAAATATACAATCACGCCATCAACTGGCCAAATTACCAAAATTCCCTTATAATTAAAAATGGACCCATATGCATGCATTTATCATCAAATCATAATATAATTCAAATAAACATGCATATAATCATTTAATAATATAATAAATCAACTATGGCACTCCCGTCCTCCTAATCAAGGTCCTAAACCTTATTAGGGATTTTGGGGCATTACATAAACTAGTAATTACTGTGGGATCTGCACCAACAAATAGTACTGTCATGGCCAAGTTTGTGGTAGTTGACACTCCCTCGACTTTTAATGCCTTACTTGGAAGACTGATACTGATCAACCTAAGAGCCATTACATCCACATTCTACTTAATGATGAAGTTTCCCACTAACGTCGGAATCAGGTGTGCTAAGGGAAACCAAAGAGAGGCTCAAGAGTGCTATAACTCCTCCATCATAACTGTTAAAAAAGGCTTGGCAACGACCAACATGATATTTGTTGGACGAGCAGAGAACAAGCCAATAGTAGTGATGGGAGTAGGCACCATTGGAGAACAAGCCACTTTTTCCTCGAATAAACCAAGTAGCTCGAAGTAGGGAGTTTCCCAAAGCAAAGGAGAAGATGTTGATCCTCGCTTTGGGGTCTTTGATACTAGAGTGGGACCAATTGAAAACTTGGAGGAAGTTTCACTCGAGCAGGATGAACCGACCAGGATAGTAAAATTTGGGAAAAACTTATCTGAAGAAGTCAAGTCTGAACTTATAAGTTTTTTAAGAAATAAGCAAGACATATTCTCCTAGTCACACAAGGACATGACGGGCATTGACCCCCTGTTATCTGCCATGCCTTGAATATAGATAAAGATAACTTCAAACTGATACAACAACAAAAAAAAAGGTTGCTCGATAAAGATAGATTCAAGGCCTTAAAAGAAGAAGTTGAAAGAGTAAAATAAAATGGATTCTGTAACGCCCTGAATAGTCATGATCGTTACACTGTGTGTTAAAATAGTATTTAACCTGTTAAGCGAGCCATTTGGACTTAAAAGTGTAATTAAGGTTAAATGACAATTTGGTATTAAAAGTTTTTGGTCAAAAAGTTGAATTTTTCATTAAAAGGTTTGAATAATTACAAGGGATCCCAAAAGTTTCTAAATAAAGTACAAGTTCATCAAAATTATAGACTTAGTCGACCTAGTCGACAAATTTTACACTAATGACTTCTGCTCCTCGGAATATCTTGATTATGGCGGTCGAGCAGGCTAAGTATGTACAAGATGCCTCTACAACTCTCCAACTCATGGTTGGTCCAACTTTCATTTGCCCTTACCTGCACCACGAAGCATCCGTGAGCCAAGGCCCAGCAAGAAAACCCTAAGCAATCTTACAGATAATCAGAAAAACATTAACATGTATTGTATACTCTATAACCATAACTGGTTCACATAGATTTTCCAAACAATAAATCAAGGCTTTAATTGCCATGAGATCTCCGACCAAGATAAAAGAAGTACAAACCCTGAAGGGACGAATCGTAGCTTTTAGTAGGTTTGCCTCAAAATCAACGGACAAGTGTGTGCCATTTTTCAACTTGCTAAAGGGAAATAGCAAGTTCAAGTGGACAAAAAAATGTGAAGGGGCATTCCAAGCACTCAAAGTTCATCCGACACAACCACCAATCTTGTCAAAATCGATTAATGGGGAAACACTTTATCTATATATGGCAGTTACATAACACATTGTTAGTGCAGCCCTTATCAGGGAAGCAAACAGAGTCCAACATCCAGTGTATTATATAAGCAAAAGGCTTATTGGAGCAGAAACATGGTACCCCCTAATCAAAAAATTAGTTTGATGCTAGCAGCAAGAAAGTTAAGGCCCTACTTTCAAGCTCACCCCATCACGATACTAACTGACAAGCCTCTTAGGCAGGTGTTACAAAAACCAGAAACATCTGATCGACTACTGAAGTGGGCAATAGAGCTAGGGCAGTATGAAATCACATACCAGCCAATAAATACTATCAAAGGACAGGCCTTAGCAGATTTTATTGTTGAATTCACTAGAGTACCAGAGGAAAAGGAGCAGATAAAGGAACCAGAGATTGATGGTGAAATTTTTCCAACATGGAAGTTATTTTTAGTGCAGCCCTTATCAGGGAAGCAAACAAAGTCCATAATTCAGTATATTATATAAGCAAAAGGTTTATTGGAGCAGAAACACAGTACCCCCTGATCGAAAAAAATTAGCTTGTTGCTAGCAGCAATATAGTTAAGGCCCTACTTTCAAGCTCACTCCATCATGGTACTAACCGACAAGCCTCTGAGGCAGGTGTTACAAAAATCGGAAACATCTGGTTGACTACTAAAGTGGGCAATAGAGCTAGGGTAGTACAAAATTGCATACCAGCCAAGAACTACTATTAAAGGACAAGCCTTAGTAGTTTTTATTATTGAATGCACTGGAATAGCATAGGAAAACGAGCAGATTAAGGAACCAGAGATTGATGGAGAAATTTTGCCAACATGGAAGTTTTTTGTTGATGGGTCCTCAAACGAACATAACTCTGGAGCTAGACTCATTCTTATTACACTTGAAGGGCATTGCATTCATTACGCACTTAGATTCGGTTTTAATGCTTCAAACAATGAGGCAGAATACGAAGCTCTCCTGGCAGGATTACAACTTGCTAGGGATGTCAGAGCTATATCAATCGACATATACAGTGATTCACAACTGGTCGTAAATAAGGTATTGGGCGAATACCAGGTTCGAGGCATAAAAATGGCCTCCTACCTCAATAAATCTAAAGATTTTCTGGCACAGTTTAAAAAGTTTACCATAAAGCAAGTGCTCCGTGACTAGAATTCTAACGATGATGCCTTAGCAAAATTGTCAATTGCTAAGGATGTCAATACTCTAAACGTAATACCGGTTGAGAACCTTGCTCAACATAGTATAAACGAATCGAAAAAAATGCTATTGCTCAATAAAACCCCCTTCTGGATGACTCCTATTGCAACATACTTGGAGAAAAGAATGTTACCTGAAGACATAAATGAGGCTCGAAATTGTTTAAGGCAAGCTGCTAGTTACGTTATCATTGATGGAGTAATGTACAAAAGAGGATACTCGATGCCTCTACTTTAGTGAATTACTAGAGCAGAAGCAAATCTGCTAATGATTGAAGTACATGAAGGATTATGTGGCAATCATACAGGGGGGAAATGTCTAGCTAAGAAGATATTGCGACGAGGGTAATTTTTGGCCAACAATGAATGAAGATTCTATGGAGTATGTGCGAAAATGTGACAAGTGCCAACGATTCTTCAAAATACCTTGAGCAACTCTTAACAAACTTAAACAGATGCAAAGTTCATGGTCTTTTAATGTGTGAGGCAATGACCTAATCGGGCAACTACCAACAGGAAAAGGTGAAGTCAAATTTGCAGTGGTCATAGTGGATTATTTTACTAAGTGGATTGAAGTAGAACCACTAATGGTTGTAACACCCTACTAATCAGGGATTGTTACAACGTGTATTTAAACTAGTGCTTGACTCCCTAAATGAGTCCTTTGGACTAAAACATGTGATTAAGTAACTAATGGCTCAGGTATTAAAGATTTTGGTCAAAGGAATAAACATTTCCATTAAAAAAAATTGTCTTTATATGGGATCCAAAAAAAATAGAAGTTCAAAATTCATTTACAACTCAGGGATTACAAAATAAGTCAACCTAAGCGGCAAAACAGGGTCCAACCCTAGTTCCTCTGTGATATCCCAGTCGTGGAGGTCGAGCAGGCTGCATATGTACACACCTCCCCTTACGCTCTCCAACTCATGGCTGGCCAAGCTTCTCCTTACCCTTACTTGCACCACATAGCACCCGTGAGCCAAGACTCGACAAGAAAACTTAATTAAACAGATTCAAATAGTCAACAGAATATAAACAACAAGCTTAGCAGTAATAATTGTAACCAAGCAGACACATTATATAAGTATGCGACCACTGGGTCACACAAGTGCGTATCGCACTTCTATTTTTTCAAGTGGCATCAGAGCCAGACAAGTGCACAATACACTCCCAGGGTGGCCTAGCCATAGCGGCCTGCGTTCTGCATGCATAGTGCCGACCACGGCTTATAAGCCAAACTTTCAATTAGGAATTATCATACATATAGTATTTTCATCATATAAATAAATGCATCGCATTCCAGTATACTTAATCAAATATCCACATGCATAATTATATTCATGCTCATTTACAGGGGCCTGAGCCCTAATCATGTTTACATTTAACAACCGGGCCAAGCCCTGATCATATTTACATTTAACAACCAGGCCAAGCCCTAATCATGTTCACATTTAACAACCGAGCCAAACCCTAATCACATATCTCACGCATCAAGTGCATTTTTCTTACCTCGAGCTTTGTGTGAATAAGGAAATGACCCCGAGCGCTATCTCTGACCCGAGCTTGGAGAAAACCCTAGTCACAATACAAGTATACGTTCATCAGGAATCAACCTCAGATCTCGAGTTCCAATCTGAACTCTAACTCTCAGAACCACTGTTCCCAACTAATGTGACACTAAAAATGTCCCCCGATCCCCCAAGCGGGCTCCCAAACCGAATTCCCGAGCCCCCGGGCCTTATTCTTGTAATTCAGCAAATCAACCTTTCAGGGCACCAAATGCGGTCGCGCCTGCCCTTGTCGTGGTCGCGCCCACAAAAAATTTGGGGTTTATAGGACATTGGCATGGTCGCGCCCCTCAACTCGAGCCCCCAAATTGAAGTTCAATCTCACCCTTTCTAGGACATTAGCGCGGTCGCGCTAGGTCACCAAAAACCCAAAAATGGCCCAGAACATAAGTGTTCTTCCCCAATTTGAAACTCTGTGATTTCCTACAAAAATTAGACTCTGAATTCGACCACAATTAGTGTTTCTAGCAGAATTTCAACCGCAAAACATTCCACAAAGCTCAGTTATACCAAACCCAACACTCATCTCACCACAAAACAACCATAGAATCTCAAACGAGGAATCAAAGCTAGGGAACCCAAAAACACCATTGAAGAATGAAGGAACCATAGAGTTACCTTAATTTCTCTACCCAATCTAAACCATTGCTAAAATCCCTAGCTTGACAGCTCTAAATCCCTCAGCAAGCTTCAATCCTCATTCAATTTCCCTTCAAGAATCCAATTAAGCCTAGCTTTGGTGAAAAAGGTGCCATCAGGCGAAGGCCCCTAGTAATTCCTTAAGTAGAACAGGCATGCATGCCATAAATTTTAGAGGCATAAACACTCAATGCCCAAGCCCTCAAGCACACTTGTACTTATTTTCCTGTTTAACTATGCATCTTTCCTTACTCTCACTTGATTTGGTTCTCTGAATTCAACGTAACTTAATGATCACGAGAATAAGAACTCCAAACATTTTAACTAGCGGATTCTATAACTTCAACGCAACACGAATGTCACGAGAACAAGAAATCAAACCATTTTAACCAATTGGTTCTGTAAATTCAACGTAACACGAATGTCACGAGAACAAGAACTCTAACCATTTTATACAGTTGGTTCTGTAAATTCAACGTAACACGAATGTCACGAGAACAAGAACTCAAACCGTTTTATACAATTGGTTCCTGTAAATTCAACGTAACACGAATGTCACGAGAACAAGAACTCAAATTGTTTTATACATTTGGTTCTGTAAATTCAACGTAACACGAATGTCACGAGAACAAGAACTCAAACTGATTTATACAGTTGGTCCCTTGTAGACTCATAGTCCTAGAAGTGACTTTGATGTGAAATTTACCGTTGGTCCTCACTTGGCGTCCTATGCCCTTGTAATCCAAAAATTCGGGCTTTGAGGGGTCCTAGCATGTGAAGTCGCCTCCCCCCCCCCCCCCCCCCGAGTATGCACTACTTGGGAGGACAACCAGGGGTTTCGACACTGCTCTCTGAGTGCACATCTCATCACTTCCATACAATCTCACACCCCCTCGGGAGGTGAAGTTAATGAGGCACCCAGGCGTAGGCTGCCTGGGTATCCTTCTGTATCGCACAAATCAGGATTTGGTTATTACTCTCTGGGCGCGCGCTATCCTCGCGAGGTAACCTAAATTCTTAAGTCTGTGTTATACTGGGTTTTCTAGATATGGGATAGTGACATTAAGGGCACTTTGCTCATCAACTAGCCAAGCACTCCATGTCACGGATTTCCCGAGGCCAAGTATGGGGTACTCAGCCTTCCGTTTGCATCTTGAGACTAAAAGACTTGGTCAGAGCTCCTCGGGCCCGGTGTCCACGAGAGGTGACAATAGTCTATTCTCATGCTTCTTGGGTTATATAGCTCATGGATGCTAAGCTTAGTTCTTCTTGGAACAAGCTGCCTTCTAGGCTAGACTTCACTAGTTTCCTAGGATTTTCGTTGTGAGGCATAGTGCTGCCCTAACTCAATGTCCCCCAAGTGATTGGAGACTAGTCTGCGGTCACTTTTTCAGGCGAGCAGGTGCTCTTACACATCATTAATGGAATATAAAGGAAACCAAAGAACATAAGAAAAACAAAAATAAATTTCTTACCGCGTTTTATATACACGATTTCCATTACATGTGCCCGAAGGATAAAGGGGGTATTACAGAAATAGACAATGTTCACTGCTCATATTACTGGTAATATCGACAAAGATGATCGGCATTCTAAGCGTGAGGAATCAGCTCCCCACTAAGTCGGGCTAATTTGTATGTTCCAGAACATACAACGCTCTCGACTTGGTATGGGCCCTCCTAGTTGGGTCCTAGCACTCCTGCACCGAGGTCTCGGGTGGCTAAGAAGACTCTTAGCAACACCAGATCTCCGACCCCATATTTCCTATCTTTCACTTTGGTATATGGCCACCTTCTGTTGGTAAGACGCTACTCGCAACTAAGAAGCTTCGCGTAGCTCCTCCACGAGGTCCAGGGACTCTTGAAGTAAAGCATGGTTCGTGGTCAGATCATACATATCCCGTCGATGTGTGGAGATTGCTACTTCAACCAGGAACATAGCCTCATACCCGTAGGCCATCGATAAGGAAGGATGGCTGGTGGAGGTCTGGGCAGTGCTGCGATAGCTCCATAGTGCCCTAGGCAGCTCCTCGGGCCATGCTCATTTTGCCTGCTCTAGCCTTTTATTCAAAGTGGACTTGAGTGTTTTGCAAACTGCTTCCACTTGGCCATTGGCACGCGAATGGGCCACGGAAGAGAAGCTCTTGATGATACCATGTCATTGACAGAAGTCTGTGAACACTTCATTGTTGAACTACAATCCATTGTCAGAGACTATCTTCCTCAGAAGCCCATACCGGAAAATGATGTTTTCAATGACGAAATCCAAAGCCTTTTTGGAGGTGATTGTAGCAAGCAGCTAGGCCTCAACCCACTTCATGAAGTATTCAACGGCCACTATGGCATATTTCACCCCTCCCTTCCCTGTAGGCAGGGACCCAATAAGATCGATGCCCTAGACAACAAAAGGGCATGGGCTGGTCATCTGCATAAGCCCATTTCGAGGCGCTCGGGGGATGTTGGCGAAGCGTTGGCATTTTTGGCATTTCTTGACGTAATCCATCACATCTCCGTTCATGGTGGGCCAAAAATATACTTGTCTTAAGATCTTCTTGGAAAGGCTCTACCCCCTAGCGTGATCTCCGCAGAAACCTTCATGTACCTCTCGTAGTATTAAATTGGCTTCTTGCTTGGACACGCACCAAAGCAAGGGCAAAGAATAACCTCATCTGTAAAGCCTACTATCCATGATTATCTACATCAGTACTTGGAACAGCAACTTCCGAGTTGCCTTTTTATCTTGGGGCAACTCCCTAGAGACGAGGTATTTAACTATTGGCTCCATCCACCCATCTTGGGGTTGTACTGACTCTACCTCACCTAGAGTCGAGATACTCAGAGACTCCAAGTAGTCAATGGGGACCACATTGATTAATTTAGCATCTTTTGTAGCGACCCAAATTTGCTAATAAGGCTTGGAGCCTTGATTAATGTGCCTGGAGGGCAATATTTGTTGTACTGTATTAATTTAAGTGAATTTAATGAATATATGGTTAGAATGCATGTTTACGTGATTAAATATGCATGTGGGCCCTATTTGGTAGTTAGGGGCAAATTGGTAATTTTAGCCCATTGGGGGCATAAATGTAATATATGTGATATTTTCTATATAATGGTGATATAATTGTGATGCACGTTCTGAGACGGTCCTAGAGAGCTATTCCGCTTAAAGTCACAACGGGATTTAATACCCGACTCGGGAGGAGCCTAGGGGTATTTCAGGATTATTATAAATTTAGTTGGGGACTTCTAATTAATGGTTAATGGTATTTTAGTAGCTTGAGTAACCATAGGTAACAATTGAGGATAGTTACTTTAAGTGAAAAAGTAGTATTTATGTAAAAGAATTAGAAAGGTCTAGGTTGCCCTTAAGGTTTAGCTTGAAAGAGAGTTAGATGGAAGGGCAAGTGGGTCTTTTGGCTGGGATTTAGATAGCTATGGCTGAGAGAAGGTCATTCATGTTCTCTACACTTAGACAAAATTCAATTCTTGCTTAAAGTTAAGGAGAAGCTAAGAAGCAAGAAAGAAGGAAGAGAAACTCTGATTTTGTGGGATCAAGAAGGGAGATAAGGCTAGACAACTTAAAGGATTTTTTTGCATATTGAGGTAAGGGAATTCTGTGTAATTATGTTGTAGAAATCAGCTAAGAATATCATGGTTTGAGAATTGAATTGTGAGTTTTGTTTGGTGAATTCTTGGGATGAATTGTGGTTAGGTTCAGCTTGAATTTTGTTGAATTAAGATTGGAATTTGGTTGGGAAAGCAGCTCAAGGTCGATTCTCCACTTGAGGTAAGGGTTTCATGCATCTCTGTTTGGTCGATTGCTGGTGTGGTTTAAGAATTCTAAGGGATGGTTTAAGGTTTACAAGTTGTGGTTTAAGTTTTGAAAGGCTTGGTTTAAGTTTCTGAAGTTTTAAACCAAATTGTGAATTGTAGGTTTGATTGTATGTTTGAGCTTATTGTTGATGTTTTTGAGTTGTTAGATGGTCTATGTGGGGTTTTGAATTGAATTTGGGACATAGGTAAGTCTTGGTAATGATTTGGGAGTGTTTTGGCTCTGGGAAAACATTTGGAGAAACCCAGATTTCTGGGTTTGCGAAGGGGCGTCGCGGCCCTGTTCTTTTGCGCCGCGGAGCTAGGCTGCATCAGTGGACGGGGGGCCCTTCTGGGCGCCGCGGCCCACATAGAGTCGCACCGTGGCACTAGGCCATTTTTGGCAGGGAGAAATTTCATTTTTTAGGGTTTTGCCCAGGGGGCTCGGGGGACGCTTCCGCCACCTTGTGTGGGGATCCGGGAGGTTCCGAGAGCTCGGGATTGGTTTTGGGAGATGTATTTAAATTGGTTAGTAATGGGAGTTCTATTTATGTGTTGTGACTAGGTTCTTGGTGAGGCTCGGATTAGAGGACCGTGCTCGAGGGTTCAGTGCTCAAGAAGCTCGGGACACAGGTAAGAAAACTGATGTACCCATAGAGCAGGGCGAGGCCCCATAGTTGTGTTGCAGGGCACGACCCTATATGATTATCTGTTGGGTGTAGCCCATTGATTATGTTAGTATATGTCTAAGTTATGTTTAATTATGTTGTGTATGCATATATGTGAATGATCGGCTAGAGCCGGGAACGGTGAAGGCCGAGAACGGCTAAGGCCAGGGAGCAGCGTTTAGCACACGAAGTGCGAGTTGCCAGGGTAAGACCCTAAAGGATACCTGGGATATCCTTACGGTGTAGACCGCAACTCAGGGCCTGGTAAAGCGCCTGAGACGGCATGGTCGTATGTGTTTAGCTTGTTGACAAATTGGTTTTATGCTAAATGGTTCATATGCATATGTTATCTGTTTATGTGGAGTTTTCTTGCGGGGCTTTGGCTCACGGGTGCTCTGTGGTGCAGGTAAGGGCAAGGAGAAAGTCAACCGACCATGAGTATGGAGAGCGTGACACGACGCATACATGTCTGGTCTGCCTGGCTACCACGGCTAGGGGTATTTTTGGAAGTTGTTTGTAAAGAATTCTATTTTGTCGTCTAGTCAACTCTAATTATATTTTGAGTTGTAAATATTTATAAACAGTATTTGGGATCCCAAATGTCAGACGTTTTATGATTTTCAGTAAATGGAATTATTTTCAAAGTTTAGGACTCTGTTTATGGTTTGATTACACGTTTACTCTAAAACCTCGATTAGCGAGTTAAAAGCACGTTTAAAATTCACTTAGTAACGGCTCTAAGGAAGTAGGGCGTTACAACTTGGTATCAGAGCGAGCCAAGGCTTATTGGTTCTGGAGATTGACGGGACATGTACGCTCGCTGTCAATGACAAGCTCGACTCAGGGTTGGTTAGTATAATTGATTATATGCTTGAATATGTGCTTGAATGCCTTGTTTGCCTGCTTGTTTCATATAGAGCATGATGAATGAGTTAATATATGCATGAAGCCAGGGCATGGCCCGTTGTGTGTTATATGTTATCCGTGTGTTATCTGGATTGCTGTTCATGGTTGGTTGTTGTGACTGGGAGGTGATATTGGATTTTGTTATCATGCCTGATGAGCAGCGTCGTTTGTTGCAGGCATATAGTTGTGATGCCTCGACAATCATCCAGAATCCGCGGCAGTCGGGCCGAGGATAAAAATCAGGGTCAGGACCCTCCACCTGCCCCACAGAATTGGCAAGAGATGTTTGCTGAAATGGAAGCGAGGATGCAGAGAACAGAAGAAGAACTTCGTCAGTTGAGGCAGCAGGCCCCTCCACAGGTCACTGGGCTGACAATTCAGCAGGGTGCAGCACCAGTGCCGGTTCAGCCTATGGTTGAGAACAGGTGGGAACCTCTGTATGAAAGGTTCAGGAAGCAGCATCCTCCCACATTTGAGGGTGGATCAGACCCACTACGGGCAGAGCAGTGGATGAATATGGTTTCCTCTATCCTGGATTTCATGAGGGTTGAGGGAAATGAGAGAGTTGCCTGTGCCAGTTATATGTTTAGAGAAGATGCTCGCATCTGGTGGGATGTTGTGGTTCAGAGAAGAAATGTGGCAATTATGACCTAGGAAGAATTCAAGAATATCTTTAACGAGAAATACTACAATATAGCAGTCCGAGCTGCAAAGGTTAATGAGTTCATCAACCTGACTCAGAACCGGTCGACCGTGATATAGTATGCACTGAAATTTGATCGATTGGCGAAGTTTGCGCCAGATTTAGTGTCGAATGATGCGGCAAGGAGAGAAAGAATTGTGCGGGGGCTGAATGTTATGATTGCCCGTGATGTGAAGATCACCTTGGATCCAGGGACTACTACCTATGCTCAGGTTGCGGACAAGGCCCTTACAGCTGAGGGGGCTGAGGACCAGATCTGGAGGGAGAGTGTTGTTAGGCGCGATGCTAGGAGGACAGTGTCTCCTTTTGTTGGGTCTAGTCAGGGTAGTGGCCCCAGTGAGCAGAAGAGAAAGGCCCCAGATTCCTTTGTTCCTCCCAGTTCTGATAAGAGGGCACGGGGTGCTTTTAGTGGCCGCCAGGGCGGGAGTGCCAATTGGAGGAGTTTCCCAGTGTGTCCTCGGTGCAGACGACAACATCAGGGTGAGTGCAGGATCAGGGCCTGCTTTGTCTGTGGGAGTGCCAATCATTTGAAGAAGGACTGCCCACAAGTCAGGAAGGAGGAGCCGAAGCAGGGAGACAGTCTCGCTCCTGCCAGAGTGTTTACGTTAACTCAGACTGAGGAAGAGGCTAGCCCCTTAGTTGTGGCAGGTCCGATTTCTAGTGTTGGGTCCTTGTATTCTGCATTGTTTGATTCGGGAGCTACCCACTCGTTTATGTCTGCTAGGGTGATAGATTAGTTGTGTAGACCTAGTGTTGTGTGTGCTAGGGGTTTTCAGACTTTGTTGCCAACTTGGGAACTGGTAGTCTCTAGGAGATGGATTAGGGCTTTACCAGTAGAGGTAGATGGTAGGGAATTTTCTGTTGATCTGATTGAGCTTGAGATGGATGATTTTGATATGATCTTAGGAATGGATTGGTTAGCAAAATATGGGGCAACGATTGACTACAAGCGCAAGATGGTGACTTTTGAACCAGAAGGGGAGGTATCATTTGTATTCGTGGGGATGTCTAGTGAACCGCGAATACCTATTATTTCAGCATTGAAGGCTAGAGACCTGATGCAGGAAGGTTGCATAGGATTCCTAGAAAATGTTGTGGACACCTCTAAGGTTGAGTCGGTTGGACCGAGTGAGACTAGATTGGTGTGTGAATTCTCAAACTTATTTCTTGCAGATCTGTCAGGCTTGCCGCTGCAGCGGGAGATTGACTTTGTTATTGAGTTGGCGCCTGGGGTGGAGCCAGTATCTAGGACACCTTACAAAATGGCTCCAACAGAGTTAAAGGAGTTGAAGATTCAGTTGCAAGAATTACTTGATTTGTGGTTCATCAGACCGAGATTCTCGCCATGGGGTGCTCCAGTGTTGTTTGTTAAGACGAAGGATGGATCTCTTAGGATGTGCATTGACTACAGGGAGTTGAATAAGTTAACTATTAAGAACAAGTATCCACTACCTAGGATTGATGATTTATTTGATCAGTTACAGGGGAGTACGATGTTTTCTAAGATTGATCTCCGGTCAAATTACCATCAGCTAAGGATTAAAGAGGAGGACATACCAAAGACCGCTTTCCGAACGAGGTATGGACATTATGAATTCATGGTTATGTCCTTTGGATTAACCAATGCCCCAACAGCTTTTATGGATATGATGAATAGGATTTTCAAGGATTATTTGGATAAGTTTGTGATTGTATTCATCGATGACATCTTGGTGTACTCTCAGTCAGAGACAGAGCACGAGCAGCATCTGCGGTTGGTTTTTACAGCGGTTAAGGGAGCATAAGTTATATGCTAAGTTCAGCAAGTGTGAGTTTTGGCTACCGCAAGTCACGTTTCTGGGTCACATCGTCAGTAAGGAGGGGATTCTGGTTGATCCAAGTAAGATTGAGGCAGTTAGAGATTGGCCTAGACCAAGCAATGTTCCTGAAGTGAGGAGTTTTCTGGGTTTAGCAGGATATTATCGGCGGTTTGTTGAGGGGTTCTCC
This sequence comes from Humulus lupulus, assembly GCF_963169125.1. Taxonomy (NCBI): domain Eukaryota; kingdom Viridiplantae; phylum Streptophyta; class Magnoliopsida; order Rosales; family Cannabaceae; genus Humulus; species Humulus lupulus. The sequence goes on along the minus strand of NC_084795.1, from coordinate 180,317,876 downwards.
AAAATAGCTACGCCTTTGACAGAATAGACAAAGAAGAAGACAAGGTATGTCTGGACAGACAGATGTGAGAACAGCTTCCAGGAGTTGAAGCGGCGACTGATCACCGCGCCAGTGTTGAGTCTGCCAACAGATAATGAAAAGTTTGTAGTTTATTGTGATGCATCTAGACAGGGTTTGGGGTGTGTGCTGATGCAAGCTGGTAAAGTGATAGCCTATGCATCGAGACAGTTAAAGGAGTATGAGAAGAGATATCCCACGCATGATTTGGAGCTGGCAGCGGTGGTATTCGCACTTAATATATGGAGACATTATCTATATGGGGAGAAGTGCGAGATATACACCAACCATAAAAGTTTGAAATATTTCTTTACCCAGAAAGATCTGAATATGCGCTAGAGACGGTGGTTAGAGTTGGTTAGGGATTATGATTGTGATATCCTATGCCATCCTGGGAAGGCTAATGTAGTGGATGATGCATTGAGTCAGAGAGGCCCAGGACAGTTGTTCATATCTGATAAGCTGGCTGAGGTGTTGACTAGAGCAGGAATAGAATTGGTGGTTGGCCGATTAGCCAACATCACTCTTCAGTCTACACTCCTTGAGAGGATCAAGGAGGCGCAGGGGAAAGATTCCCAGTTGAGAGGTCACAGAGAGGACGTCTTAGTCGGAGTGGCTAAGGACTTTTCTCTTTCGGAGATGGGGTTACTGAAGTACAAGGGTCGGATTTGTGTTCCAATGGATTCTGTTATCCAAAGGGAGATTTTAGATGATTTGCATAGCACTCCCTACTCTTTACATCCGGGTACGACGAAGATGTACCAAGATTTGAGAGCTTTATACTGGTGGTCGGGCATGAAAAGGGATGTGGTGGATTATATGGCCAAGTGTTCAACGTGTCAGCAGGTCAAGGCTGAGCACCAGAGGCCAGCGGGATTGCTGCAGCCTCTAGGGATTCCAGAGTGGAAATGGGAGGATATTACCATGGACTTTGTGGTTGGTTTGCCAAGAACTGTGGGATAGCATGACTCGGTGTGGGTGATTGTGGATAGGTATACTAGGTCGGCCCACTTTCTGCCTGTCAGGATGACTTATACTGTGGAGCAATATGCTGAATTATGTGTGAAGGAAATTGTTCGACTTCATGGAGCTCCGAGGTCGATAGTATCTGACAGAGACCCCACCTTCACCTCCAAGTTTTGGGAGAGCCTGCAGAAGGCTATGGGCACGCAGTTATGATTTAGTACCGCTTATCATCCTCAGACCAATGGACAGTTTGAGAGAACGATTCAGATATTGGAGGACATGTTGCGAACCTATGTATTAGACTTTGGGGGATCTTGGAGCAGAACTCTTCCCTTGATTGAGTTCTCGTACAATAACAGCTATCAAGCAACTATCTGAGTGGCTCCGTATGAGATGTTATATGGGAGGAAGTGCAGATCACCTATCCATTAGGATGAGATGGGTGAGAGAAGTTATTTGGGTCCTGAGATGGTCCAGAGGTCTAATGAGGCGATTGATAAGATTAGAGTGCGGATGCTCGCCTCCCAGAGTCGCCAAAAAAGTTATTCAGACCTGAAATGCAGGAGAGTAGAATTTCAGGTTGGTGACCATGTGTTCCTTAGGTTTTCACCTCTGAGAGGAGTGAAACGATTTGGTGTCCAGGGCAAGTTAAGCCCTAGGTTTGTAGGCCCTATTGAGGTTCTGGAGCGGGTTGGGGAGGTAGCCTATAGGTTGGCAATGCCTCCAGCCTTATCAGGGGTTCATAATGTTTTTCATATGTCCATGCTTTGAAAGTATGTATCAAATTCGACACACGTATTGAGTTATGAGAGTTTGGAGCTGGACCAAGATTTCTCCTATGTGGAGAAGCCGGTTCGGATTCTTGATCGGAAAGATAAGGTTTTGCGGAACAAGACCATCGCCTTAGTGAAAGTGTTGTGGAGGAACAGCAAGGTTGAGGAGGCGACTTGGGAACTTGAATCAGACATGCGGGAGCGGTATCCCGAATTGTTCAGGTAATTTCGAGGACAAAATCCCTGTAACGAGGGGATAGTTGTAGCGACCCAAATTTGCTAATAAGGCTTTGAGCCTTGATTAGTGTGCCTGGAGGGCAATAATTGTTGTATTGTATTAATTTAAGTGAATTTAATGAATATATGGTTAGAATACATGTTTACGTGATTAAATATGCATGTGGGCCCTATTTGGTAGTTAGGGGCAAATTGGTAATTTTAGCCTGTTGGGGGCATAAATGTAATATATGTGATATTTTCGATATAATGGTGATATAATTGTGATGCTCGTTCCAAGACGGTCCTAGAGAGCTATTCCGCTTAAAGTCACAACGGGATTTAATACCCGGCTCGGGAGGAGCCTAGGGGTATTTCAAGATTATTATAAATTTAGTTAGGGACTTCTAATTAATGGTTAATGGTATTTTAGTAGCTTGAGTAACCATAGGTAACAATTGAGGATAGTTACTTTAAGTGAAAAAGTGGTATTTATGTAAAAGAATAGGAAAGGTCTAGGCTGCCCTTGAGGTTTAGCTTGAAAGAGAGTTAGATGGAAGGGCAAGTGGGTCTTTTGGCTGGGATTTAGATAGCTATGGCTGAGAAAAGGTCATTCACGTTCTCTACACTTAGACAAATTCAATTCTTGCTTAAATTTAAGGAGAAGCTAAGAAGCAAGAAAGAAGGAAGAGAAACTCTGATTTTGTGGGATCAAGAAGGGAGATAAGGCTAGACAACTTAAAGGATTGTTCTGCATATTGAGGTAAGGGAATTCTGTGTAATTATGTTGTAGAAATCAGCTAAGAATTTCATGGTTTGAGAATTGAATTGTGAGTTTTGTTTGGTGAATTCTTGGGATGAATTGTGGTTAGGTTCAGCTTGAATTTTGTTGAATTAAGATTGGAATTTGGTTGGGAAAGCAGCTCAAGGTCGAATATCCACTTGAGGTAAGGGTTTCATGCATCTTTGTTTGGTCGATTGCTGGTGTGGTTTAAGAATTCTGAGGGATGGTTTAAGGTTTACAAGTTGTGGTTTAAGTTTTGAAAGGCTTGGTTTAAGTTTCTGAAGTTTTAAACCAAATTGTGAATTGTAGGTTTGATTGTATGTTTGAGCTTATTGTTGATGTTTTTGAGTTGTTAGATGGTCTATGTGGGGTTTTGAATTGAATTTGGGACTTAGGTAAGTCTTGGTAATGATTTGGGAGTGTTTTGGCTTGGGGAAAACATTTGGAGAAACCCAGATTTCTTGGTTTGCGAAGGGGCGCCACGGCCCTGTTCTTTTGTACCGCAACGCTAGGCTGCATCAGTGGACGGGGGCCCTTCTGGACGCCGTGGCCCTCATAGAGTGGTGCTGCGGCGCTAGCCCATTTCTGGGCAGGGCCAAATTTCAGTTTTTAGGGTTTTGCCAAGGGGGCTCGGGGGACGCTTCCGCCACCTTGTGTGGGGATCCTAGAGGTCCCGAGAGCTTGGGATTGGGTTCGGGAGATGTTTTTAAATTGGTTAGTAATGGGAGTGCTATTTATGTGTTGTGACTAGGTTCTTGGTGAGGCTCGGATTAGAGGACCGTGCTCGAGGGTTCACTGCTCAAGAAGCTCGGGACACAGGTAAGAAAACTACTGTACCCATAGAGCAGGGCGAGGCCCCATAGTTGTGTTGCAGGGCACGGCCCTATATGATTATGTGTTGGGTGTAGCCCATTGATTATGTTAGTATATGTCTAAGTTATGTTTTATTGTGCTGTGTATGCATATATGTGAATGATCGGCTAGGGCCGGGAACGGCGAAGGCTGAGAACGACAAGGGGCCGGGAGCAGCGTTTAGCACGCGGAGTGCGAGTTGCCAGGGTAAGACCCTAAAGGATACCTGGGATATCCTTACGGTGTAGACCGCAACTCAGGGCCTGGTAAAGCGCCTGAGACGGCATGGCCGTATGTGTTTAGCTTGTTGACAAATTGGTTTTATGTTAAATGGTTCATATGCATATGTTATCTGTTTATGTGGAGTTTTCTTGCTGGGCTTCGGCTCACGGGTGCTCTGTGGTGCAGGTAAGGGCAAGGAGAAAGTCAACCGACCATGAGTATGGAGAGCGTGACGCGACGCGTACATGTCTGGTTTGCCTGGCTGCGACAGCCAGGGGTATTTTTGGAAGTTGTTTGTAAAGAATTCTATTTTGTCGTCTAGTCGACTCTAATTATATTTTGAGTTGTAAATATTTATAAATAGTATTTGGGATCCCAAATGTCAGACGTTTTATGATTTTCAGTAAATAGAATTATTTTCAAAGTTTAGGACTCTGTTTATGGTTTGATTACATGTTTACTCTAAAACCTCGATTAGCGAGTTAAAAGCACGTTTAAAATTCACTTAGTAACGGCTCTAAGGAAGTAAGGCATTACATCTTTGGTCGTGGCCAGTTTATCCAGGGCATCTGCATTGGAATTTTTCTCCTACGGTACTTGCCGAATAGTGAATCTTCGGAAGTTAAGCAACATTTCTTGAACCCTTGCCAAGTACGCTGCAATCTTTTTTCCCCGGGCCTGGTACTCTCTGAGAACTTGGTTCACCACGAGTTTGGAATCGCTAAATATTTTGAGTCTTTCGGCCTTGAGCTCTAGTGGCACACAGAGCTGGGCGATTATGGCTTTGTATTCCCCTTCATTATTAGAGGCGCTAAACCCAAAACAAAGGGTACTATGCACCCTATGCCCCTCGAGGGAAACCAAAATAAGTCCTTCCCTGGCGCCATTTTTGCTCAAAGACCCATCCATGAATAACTTCTATGCATGTCCGACCACTAGGGAGCACTCGGTCCTCTCCTGATTCCCAGTGCACTCGGTAATGAAATTGGCAAGTGCTTGACCTTTTATGGCTGTCATCGGATGATAGATGATTTCAAACTGACTCAACTCCACCGACCACTTCAAGAGCCTTCCCGATGTGCATTGGAATTTTTCTCCCGCGGTACTTGCCGAACAATGAATCTTCAGAAGTTATGCGGCATTTCTTGAACCCTTGCCAAGTACGCTGCCATCTTTGTTCCCCGGACCTGGTACTCTCCGAGAACTTGGTTCACCAAGAGTTAGGAATCGCTAAATATTTTGAGTCTTTCGGCCTTGAGCTCCAGTGCCAAGCAGAGCTCGGCAATTAAGGCTTTGTATTCGGCTTCATTATTTGAGGCACTAAATCCAAAACGAAGGGTACTATGCACCCTATGCCCCTCGAGGGAAACCAAAATAAGTCCTGCCCTGGCGCCATTTTTGTTCGAAGACCTATCCATGAATAACTTCCATGCTTGTCCGACCACTGGGACGCACTCGATCCTCTCCTGATTCCCAGTGCACTCGGTAATGAAATCAGTGAGTGCTGGACCTTTTATGGTTGTCCTCGGATGATAGGTGATGTCAAACTGACTTAGCTCCATTGACCACTTCAAGAGCCTTCTTGATGACTCATGCTTCTGAAGGACTTGTCTGAGGGGATGGTTTGTGAGGACCTTAATCAAATGCGCCTAGAAGTAGGGTCTTAGCTTCTGAGAGGCAACCATTAAGCAAAAGGATAAATTCTCCATCAGCGGGTACCTAGACTTTTCCCCGAGGAGTCTTTTGCTGACATAATAGATGGGGTGCTGAACACGACTTTCTTCCCTTACCAACTTGTCACTGATGGTGTCTTCCGAAACAGCCATGTAGAGCATAAGAGGTTCTCTGTCTACTAGCTTGGATAAGATCGGAGGGTTTTCCATGTGTGCCTTGATCTATTGGAATGCCTATTCGCACTCTTCTATCCATTCAAACCTCTGACTCCCTCGGAGAACATTAAAGAAATGGATGCACTTGTCCGTTGCCTTGGAGACAAAACGGCTCAAAACTGCGATCCTTCTTGTCAAACTTTGAACATCTTTATGTTTCTGGGGAGATGGAATTTTGATTAGAGCCTTGATCTTCTCGGGGTTCACCTCAATCCCCCGAGCACTTATGATGAAGCCTAGGAACTTGTCGGAGGCAACCCCAAATGTGCACTTTTGGGGGTTGAGCTTCATCCCGAACTGGCGAAGCATCGCGAAGACTTCAGTCAGGTCGCCCACATGGTCTGGGGCGGTCCTGGTCAGATGATAACTGGTGCCATGATTGAATCGATCCTATTCGAAGCTTTTTAAAACATTCATCTGCTGGCCCTGTCAGGATGAGCGGGAACACATGACACTTAGCGTCATCGGAGACACGATGCACTGACATTAACCTATTTAACTTAGACAGGTGGTCCGTGGGATCCCAAACACTATCATAAGATGGTATGGTTGGCATTTTGAAGCCTATAGGTAGCGGGGCCTCAACAAGATGAGGGGCACATGGCTCCACTTCTTCATCCTCTGAGTCAGACTCATGGCCTTGCGGCCTGGCCATCTTGAGCATTATCCGCTTCAAACCTTCCAACTCTACATAGAGCGGGTCGCGATCCTGGTTGATGCTCTGAGCTGGGTTATCTCTTCTCCAAGCATTGAGATTATCTCAGAGATCTAACGGGCCTCTCCCAACAAGCTCGCGTCTTCCTGCCTTATTGTACCTCCAGGCATTGAGGTTATCTCGCAGGTCAGCCTATCCCCAAAACGCACTATTATCCTCTGGATGAGCCACTTCGGTCTCTCAATCGGACTCGACGTTTTTGTTTACCGAGATATTGATGCCACGTTCTTGGTTTTGTGGGTCGTTCCTCGGGTGGGTCCCTGGACCATTATTCCTAAGGGGCTGGCTAGGTCCCGAAGGGACACCAAGTCCATGCCACGCGCGATCTGTATGGGCGCGTCGGGGCAGAATGCCTTGAGCCCCACGAGCACTGACTGGATGGCGGTGTCCTCGGGCCCCTGTGTCGTTATCTTTGCCAGCCTTCTGTGGAACCTGGTGGCCTTTGGGTTCTTGATGAGCTCTCTTCTGCTTTTGAGCAGGATTATCGTTAGCCTTTCCCTTACGACGGTCATGTGGTAGCATCGAGGCTCCAACTCCTACTGGGTGCCCGGCGAGCACCTCAACTGGCGGATCTCGTGCCTCCCAAGCACCCATAGAACCACAATGACAGGTGGCACTCCAGCGAGGTACACAAGTGGCATGCCAGTTGGATGTTTAGCTGGTACGTTGTCATTGGGGTCCACTCGCAATCCCTAAGCTAGAAGAGTGGCCTTCATGGCAAGTACCATCTTCTGAAGGGCAACGATGTTACCCTCTTGAGCATCAATCTTTTGTTGCATGGTGGCCACCTGCTCATGGAGCACCACCACCTCTGGTGTCTCTTCCACATCCATGGGCTGAGGGTATTCTTCCTCATAATACCCCTGGTCGAAACCATTATCCTCGCTGTCATATTCGGCGTATTCGTCGTAGTCCTCCATCATCTCAGGCACGTTCTGAGGTGGTCGCCTACTGGGTTCTCTTCCTTCAACTCCAGTAGGAGGGAGCACGTCATCTGTAACATTTCTTCGTGTAGTTACCATGGCTGTGAATGTTTCAAATGATTTCTTCAAGCTCTCAATGAAAACACCAAAATGTTGATTGCCTTTTTCGCAATCAACCGTAAAAATAGATATTAAAGAAATAAGTGAATATAATACAAGAATTTTTACATGGTTCAGGTTATAAAAGAACCCTAGTCCACGAGTCTCTGGTATTAAAAGGTTTGGAAGCTTGTGAGGGCAAGCTTCAATGGAGTATTCTCAGGCAGTGTTAGATTGCTCTAAGTACAAGGTATTTTTCTCTCTAAAATAGCTAACCCTTTACAAGGAGACTCCCAGCTCTATTTATAAAGGTCGAGGTAATTAATACTAATCATTTGTCATTAATATCCATTCTTCCTGTGATTGGGAGATTAACACCAATTTAATGTATTGAGCTGCATTGAACCGAGACCACGGCCCAAGCAAGATCCGCAGGGCCCATTGTAGAAAGACAACCACTTTATGGGGAACATACCTGTAATGCCCTGGTTACCCTAGAACAGTTACGGTGAATGATGAACATGAAATTTAACTCTCTACCCGAGTTCTTTGGTTAAAAAACGTGCTTCTAGGTATTATTAACAGACTAAGGTGGAAAACCAATCAAAAGGAAAGGATATATTTTATTTAATACATAAAACTGTTCATGGGCCCATCAAAAACATTTACAAGTTATTTATAACTCATAATGGTCATTACTGTTTCAAATTTACAAACCCGCCGACCTAAGCGGCAAAAAATAGGGTAAACCCCCTAGTTCCTCTGAGAACTCCTTGGATGTGGTTGTCAAGCGGCCGCATATGTACACAGCATCACCTAAGCTCTCCACTCAAGGCTGGGTAAGCTTCTCTTTCCCTTTACCTGCACCACACAGCACCCATGAGCCAAATCCCAGCAAGAAAACACAGTAATGCATATAAATATTACCAAATGATTATTATTATAATCACACAGAGCTTATAGCTCTAAACAGGTGAGTGAATATCACTTTGTGTTTACAATAACCATGAATGAGCATACAGCTCTAATCAGATGAGCGATTCAACACTTGAGGTTCTGGTAAACCATACTGAGTGACTGACAAGCAAGTCACTAACGTAAATAGATGAGTGACTGCTGGGTAAGTCACTAGCTTAAACAGATGAGTGAATGCTGGGTAAGTCACTAGCTTAAACAGATGAGTGACTGCTAGGTAAGTCACTAGCTTAAACAAATGAGTGACTGATGGGTAAGTCACACAAGCGCTTTTAGTTTTCATCGAACATGAGGTTGGTCCGGCATTAACGCTCTTCTGAGTCATTTAATGCAAATGTTGATTAGATCTAATCTTTGTTGGCTTGCGTTGAACACGCTAAGGCCGTTCCTGACTTATGAGTCAGCACTATGTAACCAGTGCCCAGTACCACTGCCGAACTTGACTAATAAGTCACAGCTTCACAATTGATACTGACACCTTAGTCAATTCTGACTAATTAGTCAGTACCATGCACAAGTGAGCAAGATTTGCTAGGCATTCAATGTAACGACCCAACTACTCTAGACTTTGTACCATTAATGACTACTATACATAGACACTAATCTTTAAGAAAACGTACATAAGAAATAAACATTACTTTATTAAAACTTGTAAAACAAATGTTAAACTACATAATATTCAAAGTAGGATATGGGATCCCATTGTTTTGAAAATAAAAACATAACATAACTTAAATAAATGGGTTACAAAATTAGATGTGGAAATACATAGATATCATAATTAAATGACTAAAAAGCAACTTCATCCTCGAATTGTTCACGCAGTCCACCGATGTCATTCTCCCTCAATACACATTCCCAAGCTGCCAAGAACCTTCCCGCCGCCAAAGCTATTTTCCTGCACATATAAAACATAAAGGAATGAGCCTAATGCCCAGCAAGGAAAATCTACTACAAGCATGAAACATAATCATACACATAAACTATAAACTATACACATATATCTATAAAGACGTACATCATATAAGACTATACTATTAATGGCCATTAAAACATGTGATAAACCATCTACGTCCCCTTTCTAATATATGATGTAGGTTAGATCACATGGTAGGTGTTGACGCGGTTCTTCGCCAACAGGTAATTAAGAAAATAAGAGGAAGGGATTAGTGCTTAACTATGAACCAAAACAGATGAATGATATTTTGGAGATGGACTGGTGACACAATTACGTTTTTTTGGTGGTTCAAAGGTTAAAATCCTTCTACTCCACCAGTCAATATTATTGCTATATGCTTGGTATTCTTTTACAGAGTATTTCCTTACACCATAGAATCCAACCCTTTGCAACTCCCAGGGTCTCCATATTTATAGGAGAGGGCACCTGGGAGTTGGTAAGAAGGTCATCTCATGACCTTCTTACCTATCATGTCACTTCTATGACATTCATGATTAATTCCTAAAACCTGACACATGAAGTGTGGTTTAATCAATAGGTAAGAGGGATAATGGGTCGCACGGCCCAACCCAGTCATGGGTGCCAGAATACGCACGTTCATGCTGCGTGTCCGAGAAGTCAGGGATATATCAGACATGCGATGTCAGATATATGCACGTTTACCTTGCGTGGTTGACTTTACAAAAGGTCAAAGCCTCCAACTCCAGCTCATACCACGAGCTGGATGCTTCCCTCAACCTGTGGCCTTCAGAGTCCAAACTCAGTCCTTAAGTAATCTTGGTGAACCCTTGGATACCCCGAGCTAACGAGGTAGGACCTGACGACAACAGCTCCGGCCATGGGGGATCCACGTGGCTGATATAGTTTAGGCTGTATCTCAGCTCGCTAATAGCCCGTTGGAAAATCAGGGCGTACAGTAGGTTTATGATAACCCATCTACGTCCCCTGTCTAATATCTGAGGTAGGGTAAATCATAACCTTGAAACATGAGAAAACATAACATAACATACTATGGCATAACTTATCATAACATATCAACATAACATATAAGCATATAAAACCATCCTATTTTCCTTACCAATATACCGGGATGATGAGAACAAAGTCGAGATTTTGGAACACTCCTAAATACCATAACGAAAAGGTGAGTATACTAAGGAATAAAGATGAAAAGAATAACTACACCATCGAAATGATACTTACCAACAAGAATCTTACGTTCAAGTTCTTAGTTGCCTAACCAAGAATAGAGAATACGAGTTAGGATTTGAGTAGAAAAACTATAAGACAATACAGAAAGGAACTAGAATAAGGAATACCTTGAATGCTTCTATGACCGAACTATACCTCGAACCTAAATATACTATAAACCTTACTTCCCAAGTGTTTATTAAGCTTATACCCCCAACCCAAGTGTTTACACTCTAAAGTAATCCTAGCAGCTTGTAGGCTCTGAACTCAGCTTGATGAATGAAGAAATGGCTGGGTACTAGTCCTATTTATAGAGTTCAAGAATGAAAAGATCTTCATTTAACTTGAATAAAATAATGGTTTTTTAATTGAAAAACATATGAATAATCGTTCAGCAGAGGCTGAAGACTCGGTCAAAAAGATTCTGGACTTATCAAGAGGTTAAGGATTAAAATGAGCTCAGTTTCAAAATCATTCAAATTTTATTCTCATGGGTCGATATATCGCCCACTATAGGCGATATATCGCCTGGCTTCATATGCCCGAGGTTGTCGTGCGAAGCTACGTGTTTTTCGTATCCCCGTATGGCGATATATCGCCCCCTAGAGCTGCGATATATCGGCATACGCTGAAATATTATACACGTAATTACACTTTTTCAGTCTAATTTGAATTGAGTAAACAACCTTGACTAAGTCCTTTAATGATTTCAAAGTTGCTAGCAGACCCTAGGATATTCAAATATTACACTTAATAAACTTATTCTCAAAAATTCTTAATTCCTTAATAAACACACATATGACAAGTGTTAATATCTTATTGGGTCTATCTAAACCTTATAGTATAATAATTATCATCTCCATAATCAGTCATATTAATCAAACCTTAGGTTATAATTAATATTCTTAAACTATAGGTTAAACTTAGAAAATCTACAAGTGTTACTACGAGTTTCCAATTTAGTCCCAGCTTGAACCAAAATCCACAGTCATAAATATACTACTACTACTACTAGCTATTACTACTACTACTACTAGCTAAGTAAAGTTCTTGGACTCTATATTCAATAATCAATCCATGTCCACATTTACACATTCAACATGCCTCATGAATAACCATGCATGTCACATATGGGGTGCAGTTTTCTTACCTCTGATTCAAGCGAGAATGAATAAAAGAACGACCCTTGAGAACAATTGACTTTTAGCCCTTTAGCGGTCACCTAGTCATAACCAAATATGAGACACCATCAATAAAATGAATAACAAAGGTTCCCAAACCAAGATCTAGCCACCAGGACATCAATCCCCACTAATCCGGGTAGTAGGAACAATCCCGAGGCCTAAAACCAAGTTCCTGGGGTCAAAACACTCAAACAGCCTCAAAACCACCCAAGAGCCGCGGCCCCCAGCCACACCAGGAGCAAGGGTCGTGGCACCCACTACCCAGTGCAGCGGCGCCCAGCAAGGCCAAAACCCTATAGTTGCTTCTTCAAGCTTGGGCCGCGGCACCCAAGAACAGGGTCGCGGCCCCCCACGCAGAACCAGCCACAAACTCGATCTCCTTCATCCCAAACCCTCCAAAAACATACCTAAACACTTCCAAATCCAAAAATCAAAGTTCCCAAACTTCCCAAGGACCCAAAACCATCAAATCCCGAGGCTCAAACGAACCAAAAACTCAATGATTCACAAAATCTTATTCGAAGCTTAGAAACTCTAAAAACTCAAAACTTAAAACTTAGATTACCTTTGAATGGGTTGTTTCTCGTCAAATCCTTCGGTCAAGAAGCTTCTAATCTTTCCTAGGATCGCTATTCCTCGATCCTCGCTTGATTCTGACTCCTAGAACTCAAGATTTCTTCGAAATTGCCTTGAACGGTAAAATGAACTAACGGGAAGAGAGAAAGTGTTTTCTAATGCATGGTTCTATCTGACAAGCTACTTCAAGCTTAAGTAACCTCAAATAAAACCTAGTGCTCGGGGTCCCAAAATCACCCCCGGGGACATTATAGTCAAAACTCCCAGAATTTCCTCCTGATCTCAATAACTCCCAATTTATCATCAAATAAGCATCCTCATTACTCAATATCCCAATAAATGACCCCGTTATGACAAAATCGCTAAATTGAAATATAAGACCGTCTCATGCCGAATAGCTCGAATTTATCTCCATAATAATGGGATCTCATCCATAACTCACAATATGCACCACAAAACACAAATATGCCCTCAACAGGCCAAATTACCAAAATATCATAATAATCAAATGTGGACCCACATGCATGCATATAACATCATATTATAATATAATTCACATAAACATGCATATTATCATTTAATGGCATAATTAAACAGTTATGGCCCTCCCGGCCTACTAATCTAGCCACTAAACCGCATTAGGGATTTCGGGGCATTACAATACTCCTGGTGTTGTCAGGGCATGCTGTATGTATTTTCGTGTCAGGCGGCGTAGTGGGAGTGCAAATTTTCGAGTCATACCATCGACAACACTGTAGGCGGATCGCCCAAAAAAGGTTGTCAGGTTTTCCTCTGAGGCAACTAACCCGCATTGGCTGACACCTGGCTTATCCTTTAGATCTCGAGGACTAAGTCCTCAGCCTGGAATATAAATGATAGCAAGGAAACATGTGGACTGCCAAGCATCCTCGGGATATAACCTTGGGAAGACGTACGTAGCTCTCGGGACATGGCCCAGGAGAGATGTCGACATCCTCCCTCTATCCGAGGAGAATGATCTCCGACTGTAGAACTGACCTCCCGAGGACATATCCTCAGGGCATGGCCTCGTCAAAAGAAGCACATGCCCTACTCGGATGATCACGTGCCCTTGGGTGAAAACACAGACAACATACCCCATTGTGACTTTTCTGCTAACTTTCTCACTAGGATCGCCTCATGTCGGGTAACTCAAATATATCCACATAATAATGTGGTCACAATTATAAATCATACATATTGACACTTACACCCTCAATGGATCAAAATTACGAAAATGTCCTTCTAATAAGAAACGGGCCCACATGCATATTTAATACACTTAAACATGCAAGCATAATCATATCATCATACCATTCACATAATTCATGTAATAATATGCTCATAACACATAATCACATAATTTACTCAAGTATTGCCTCTTGGCCCCCTAATCAAGTCACTAAGCCATATTAAGGAAGTTTGGGCATTACAATGGTGAACACTTGCAAAAATATTATCAATAAACACTGGTCGAAAGGCACACTTTGCCCACTTACTCCAACTAGAATTGTTCTAAATTCATTTTACTTGTAAAGGTGAGATTATTTCCCACTTGTTTATTCTACATTTAATTTTGGTTGTAAGGCACGTATTGCCCATTTTTTGAACACCAATTATTACTTAGACAAGTTTATTTGTTATGTGATTATTAGGCATGTTTTTTCCCTTAAATATGACCAATAACCTCTAATTAATTCAATTCTTAATGTTTTTATTCAAAACATTCATTGCTCATAGAACTTTTTACTCAATAGACACGTTTTGTCCATGTTATTACAAGATATTTACAAGGGCGTGTGCTAAACACACTCAATATTGCCAACTTTTGTTATTATAACAAGTATTGCTTAACATGTGAGCTTTTTTAACAGCATATAAGTATACTACTTTATGAAATGAATTCGAGTAGTTGTGTTAGCTCAACTAGGACTGGTTACTTGGCAAGTGACCAAGGACTTACCTCCTCGATCACTTGGGGGGTATATAGGGTATACATAATAGCACATAAGAAAATGAGGAAAAAATCACAACTGGGTAGCATTTAGAAATTTTTTCAAAATTTATAAAGTGTTGTGCTATGTTCATTAAGAACATGAAAAAATATATAGCATTTAAATTGTTTTATCAAGTTTAAATTAACAAGCAATATATTGTAGATAACGCAAGAAAATTATCACAAAAATATCTGAGATTAAAGGTTGCTCGGTCAGCACCAATGTTTTTTTCACCACAAACGTGACGGTTCTGGTGACCAACAAATAAAAAAAAACTATATACTTCCAAGGACACTTCCCCTCAAGGCTTAACCACCTCAGCATCGTCCTGCTCGAGCCTCTGATTGCCATCAGGATTTAAGGAGACTTCTGGGGAAGCAACAACTAACTCTTCCTTCTCACGGGTTAAACATTTAGCATTCTCTTTATCCTGAAGGTTAACGGGCAGATAGTCAAAGTTAGCTCCCTTATTATTTTTCCAAAACATGAAAGAAAGAAAAAACAACTAAAGGTCGCACTCCTGAACCTTGTTAGGTCCAAAGAATGTGAATCCTTTTCTTTGGCTAGTTCTTCCTTGAGTGCCTTTTTCTCATCTGCCAGCTTTTGCTGCTCTGCCTCCAACTACTTTACGCACTCCTTAAGGTTTATCCTCGTCTGCTCAAGCTCCTTGATCTAACGCTTTTGCTTGGTCCCCACCTTCTCGAGCGCCTTAATCACCTTGACCTTGTTTTTAACCTTAGTTATTTTTTCCTTCAGATCATCCTGAAGCTCCTTGCAAATTTTTTAGTTGATAGTGTTTGAATCCTTGAAGCTCTTCACGATCGCTTGTGATTTCTTCAATGACTCTGCAACCTTGAGAGCTTCAGTTTGGTTATGGGCGAGAGTTATCATACCCTACGAGAACTTTAGAAGTTAGATTCGAGCAAGAAACTTAACAAAAAAACTTAAGAATTTAAATGGAAACTTACCAAAAAGAGCTTAGACATGGCGCGACCCAGTTCCAATTCCACAAACGAATGCTCATGGTTTATGAAGGACTCAATACTCAGGCGGTGTTGGGCAAGTGTCTGTGCCCGGGAGGAGATGGCCTCCACGGCGACCTTCAATTTCCCTTTTTCTCTCTCAGTCTGAGCAGCAGTTGGGTCCATGGCTGGTCGGCCAGTAGGAGAAGGAGCAGGTTGACTATTAGGAGACTCCCAACCAATGGAGGGAGTGTGAACAAGAAAAGATGTAGAAGGTGCCGCAGGAGAGGCAGGTGCAGGTGGATCGCTACTTGTTGCTTGGCGGCTGGCTCTTTGCTCAAGCCAGCTTCATGAGTCACTTTTCTTTTCATGCCTCCTTTGGTTGAGGTTGGAGGTGAAGCATAAAGGTTGAAAATGTCTGACTCAAACATTGCTCCAGAAAAAAAAAAGAATAAACATTAAAGAAAAAGTTGAAGATACACAACAAGCAGCAAAAAAGAGCTTATGTTAGCATTTGTAAAAATTAAACAGTTTGCCAACAACCTATATTACATAGAAATTCCTCGTCGAAATCGAAAGAGGAAGACATATCAAGAGGATCATCCTCCTCCTCCAGCACCTGTTTCCCCTTCCCTTTGTTCGCGGAAGGTGCTTGAGCTCTTGGGCCAGGAGCATCCTCTTGCTCCCTAATGTTAATCCTTGTTGCCCTTCTCCTTTGAGGGACAGGGGTCACTTGGGGTTTTTTGGATCGCCCCACCTCCTCGCCAACTGTCGGGTCGGCAGTTCTTCTATCAGCCACACCCTCAGTGGTGCCTCCCTCACTGTTCTGGTGGGCGTCGAGCAGACCGACCTCTCTCAAATTTTCCTTCATCATGAGAAGTCTGCAGTTCTTCTACGCGAAAGAAAGTATATTCAAGGTTTCTACTCTTCTTACCAAGTCCGACGTAGGAAGAGGTTTTCCCATGGACCTAAAGTACAGTAAAAGAAATAAAACTAAGCACTAGTGTCAAGGAGGAATGTGAAAAAAAAAACTATGGATTATCATTACCTCCTCGTTGGAAGGCCAAGTTATCTACGACCAGGTCAGTCATCAGAAAGTATTCTTTAAAATTACCACCCATGTTGCTGCTAAACGTGGGCTCTATTAGGAACACTGATAATTATCGAATTTGTCTATTTTAAATTCATTATTCTTCTATGAATATGTACTTGATTATTTATTTATATATTTTTAATTAGTTTATTTTGTGTTTTTAGGATTTTTCAAGACATTTGGATGAAAAAGAATGAATTTGGGATGTTTTACAAGCAATGGTTAAGCTTGGAATTACAAGTCTGAAACTTCACACTTAATTTTGATAATTTTTCAATACTCTTTTGAAAATATTTCCAGAAAAACATGTTTATATCTCTTTCTTACATTTCCATATCTTTTTTAATAGTCCAATTCTGAGATATATCGAGGATGTTATGGTTAAAATACCGTCAGTGGTTGTAGTTGAAGAAAAGGAAAAAAAATGCTATCACCGCGGTCACACCAACAAAGCCCAGAGGTTGCAGCTATTAATGTCCCAGGCCGCAGATGGAGCCCGATTTTCTGGAAAATACATGTTCCAATGGCCGCAGCCGCCAAGAAACACTGACCGTGGTCGACGATCGATTTTTTCCTTAATTTTTGAATTTTAAATGTATAACTTTGGATTGTGAATTTTATAGGCTAGAGCAGCAGAGGAGGAGAAAAGACATCATCATCTACATTCTTCAATCTAGTTTTTCTTTCTTCTCAAAACTCCTTTATTTTCATTGAATATTTATTTTTGTGAGTATGAGTGTGATTATGGAGTAGTTTTCTTTGTAGTTGAGGGTTATTTTGAAACCCTAGACATGAGATCTTGAATGCATTGATGGATTTTATTCCTTCTATTCCCTTATATTAAATTTCTTCTATTTTTCTATTTGAATGCTATGATTCTTATAAAATCTTGTTTAGATGGGCACTAATTAGGGTTTTGCATTGTTCTACTATCATCTTAGGATTGTTATTCACCTAATAGTTTAGGATTCTAAGTAGAGTGATAAATTACAATTAGGGTATTGTGACGGGTATTTTAATTGTGGTGAAGAATAGAACCTAGGTTAAATGAATTTCATGCTTAATGAATTTGTTTCCTAGATTAACTTGTTTCTATTGAATGTAATATTTTTCCTGGGTTAAATAGATCACATGCTTAATGGATTTATTGCTTGGTAAAAAATATTAACTAAGAGCGCTTAGCTTTAATTATTAGGGAAACTTGGATAATTGACTGCTTAAATGTTATCTGCAGGGTTAATAGTTTCATTGGGAATTGGATATTATTCGTCATTGTTGGTAGATTGATTGTCGAAGGTGGAGAATAATTCTTAACTATTTCTTTAAAATTGTATTATCCATTGTTCTTTGTTTATTACTTTATTTTATGTTATTATATATTGAAACAAAATTCCCTATTTAATTCTTGTTTTTATTTTGAACGATAAATTAAGTAATAGTCCTTGTGGGTTCGACCTTTACTACCATTTTACTAATAATTTAGTGAGTAATAAGGAATAAATATATTTAAATTTGATACAGCATTCAACACGCATCAAACACCCTGGTCGTGTCCCTATGGCAGAAATAGAAGAATCTCATGCCTTGCTGACTTGGGTTCGACTTCAAGTCATCGAGGTAATGAACCTCGTGAGGAGTAGGAGCATCCCACCCTTGGATGTGATAAACGCTATATGCTACTAAAAGCATTAGATATCTATTTGGCGTTATTTGAAATGGGGCAATGTCGAAGTAGTTAGCAATGCCCTTAAAGTAGTCATGGAGGGGGAGAGTGGCGCCTGCTTGAATATTGTAACGCGGCCAGGCGCTAAATGCGCCACTAGGAAGGTTAGCGCGCTGGTCGGCCTGGGGAACAACCATTTTTATCATCCTGATTCCATACTTCTTGTGGTACTCTCCAAGAGAGATGCTCGTGAGGGTACTGGCAGGAACTACGTATCGGGGCACATTCTTCCTCTTACGAGGCCCTTACTTGGAATAGAGCCTTATGGTGTCAGCCACCTACTGTGGTTCTTGTGACAACTGTTGTTGTTGTTGTTGTTATTGTGGAGCTTGTTGCTGAGGTTGTTGTTGCTGTTGTGGTTGTTGCTCATTGGTTGCATGTCTTGCGACCTAGAGATCCACAGTCGATCTTTGTCTTGTTGTTTGTTAATCCTAACCATATATGGTGAATAGAATGCAACAATTACAACCTCTTCAACAAAATGTAGACATGCTCGTTGCCCTCCCATTGGTCAGAATTCTGACCAGGAATGGATCAATAGAGTCAGGATAGACAACAAAAGTCCAATTAATAGGAAGGAATTTCCTTATTCCTTGGTTTAATTCTTCAATCGTTCGGTAATATTCCTTATCGGGAACAAAATGAAAATCAAAATGAGAATGCTCACCAGATTCATCAGTAGGTTCCAGAATATCACGATTGAGATCAATGTCTGGTCGATTCTGCTCCACGTCATCGACCAGCATTTGTAGCGAACCTGGGTCAATTGAATAATCACTTCCCCAGTGATTGCGTGCATACATCTAATAACAAGTAAATGGGAAGTGAGTTATTCAACCAGTTTGTGTGTGTGCCTAATAAATGTGAGTTGCTCGATAAACATGATTCTATGATCGAGCAGAAGCTAGGTTGGATCCAAAAGACTGTTAAAAAGTTTTTTGCGAAAATTTTCGACTTACCTTTTGGAGAAAAAATTCTCACTATTTTTCCAGAAAAGAACAAGTGCTATCTCCTCAATTTTTCAGAATTTTCTTGATGTATCAACAAGATCAAGTATATCCCAAAGCCTAAACCATTTTCTTAGTTTCCAAACATATATTTTTCTAGAAAATCAGTGATTTTTGCATGGAAAAATGAAATTTTTTCTACAATTTGCTTAAGAACACAAAAAATCCAAAAGTTCAAAATACTCAAGAAAGCAATTAAATCAAAGCATGAAGTTACAAAAGTAAAGCAAATGCGATTGCAATATCAAAAAACTTACTGTATTGAATATTGAGAAAAGGGTCTTTAGTAAAAATTGAATTTGTGGATTGGAAAGTGAAGAACAAGGCTTCGATTCGAGAGGATTTCAGAGAGAGGAGGCTTAAAAATTGTCTGAAAGCATAAAGAATGAAAAAGGAAAAGGCAGCGCTATTTATAGGCCAAAGTACGCATGCGAGCAACTGACGTCATAGGAAAACTTTTCATCATTAGTTTCTAGTTGATATGACGTCAAATGCGTGGGAGAGCGAAAAATTACCTCCTTTTTCCAAAAAGTACCATCATTGCTGCCTCAAAACGTGGTGTCAGATTGCGTTGGGAGCCCAAAAGTCATCAATTGCCTTACCTAGGAAGTGTGATCATGACCTATAAAGGTGATGCTATGAATTTTAAATGTGTCAGAATTTGAAGAAGCGCCAACCTGGTCAAAGCATGCAAGTTTATCTAGTATTGGTCACAACAAGATAAACTTGAGGGGCAAATGTTTAACCCAATTTTGAACTCAATGACGTGGCATTTGAAGAAGACACGTAGCAATAAAACAACATCAAACGTTGAGAGTTGGTCAACGTTGAGAGCTAGTCAAAATGAGATAGTTTCTCAAGGAAGCCACACCAACACAAGGAGTCCTAATCCGCTAGATCCAAGTGTCCTGCTCGAGAAGGAGCAAGTAGGCACTATCCATTGAAGCTGCTCGGAGATAGACCCTGCTCGATATGCAAGAAAATTTCACCAAAGGATCCGGATTTCACGAGATATTGTGAAATATCCCAAAATATTTCTATAATTGATATTTGAATGTATTTTTCTTGTATTATTTGAATTTGTAATCAGTTGTAACAATCCCACACTATACGTGTAGGGCCTAGATTAATTTGTAAGGGCACAGAGCCCAATAAGGGACTCTATAAATAGAGATCTCTCAAAGTCATTATTTTCTGAAGCGCACTTTACATACAAAACTCTATTGAATTGTATTCTTTCTCAGGCTCAAGAAACTCAGTTGAACCCTGTTTCTTTTTTATCTTTGGTCTGAGACTTCTTTGATTAATAAAAATTCAAGTGGACATAGGTCATTACCAACTCATGGGGTCGAACCACTATAAATTATTTGGGTCTATTACTTGATTTCAGTTCTCTAAATCTATTTCTGTTGTATAAATTGACTCAGTGTCGTTGACCAAAATATTGGTCAACACTAATAATCTTATTTATTAATTCTATGATTACTCCACTATAAATATGGAATTGCACTCTAAGTATTTATAGAATTATATTTACAGAGTTTTCTTTGTAGTCAATTGATATAATTAATAAATGTAGTTATTTCCTCCAATTATTGGTTCATTAATTAGAGTTGGTCAAAACTACCATTTTACCCTTCTAATTACCTCTTATTCCTTAAGTACCATTAATTCACCAGCAAATAATTAATCTATAATCAAATTATAGATTTGAGTTCAATAACTATTCAGTTCCAGAATTAACCCTTAAGGGAACCAATATTCGATTAGTTAGGAAAGTATGGATTCCATTATTGTAAATCATGTTCCCAGCCATTCATGATACCGAATCTCCAAAATAAAAGTCATTAGCCTCATTATACTAAGAAATATTAACGAGTGAATCAAAAGATCCAATAAGCACAAACAGGAGTTTATGACTACTCAGGATTTAGACTGATCTACAAATGGTCATTTATTATGATAAGAATTAAATCTTTATGGCAAACGGTAAGTATTTAAAGATAGTTAATTCATATCGGTTCTGTCATATATAATTTATATTATATACAATACATTTACCATGATGTCTATCCGCATCAGTAATCTGAATTTAGACTACTTGCATCCCATATGCTTAGTAAATCGTATTAGTAACCATTCATTAAAGATTCCTTACTTTAATATGTTACTATCTATTTTATTCATTATATATGATCTTAATTTTTCATACTAATACAAGATCATATTCTCATAAATGAATATAGAATTTTTTTTTATATTCATATAAATTATTCAAATAATAATTATAACATTCAAATATAATAAAATTGTACTTTTATTTAAATTAATAAAATGTCTTTACATGCTTTTAGGACATAAATTCTAACACTAAATTGAAGTGAATAGTACATGACATTTTTTTTTAATTTAAGTATACTATATGCATAAAAAGTGAAATTTCCCACCCTAAATTGATGTTAAGAACATGTCATACTCATAAAAAGATAAAGTTATTATAATTTTTAATTTTAAAAATATAAATTCATTGTGTCTAAAAATATTGCCAAATTCAAGAATAAATACAATTACAAAGGATGAGATGTAATTATTCCAGTCCAATTAATGACAAAGAAAGCAAAACAAAAGCAAGCAAAAGAAAAATATATAATTTATTTTTGCATATACTCACATGAACCAAATTATTTTTGTCATAATAATTTATAAAAAATGAGTCCCATTATTTCAAAAATAAAATAACAATATATGTTTTTTTTCTTTCTTTAAAGGAAAAAAAAAAAAGGAAGAATGGCACATGTTGAGGTTTGGTCATGGTGTCTACGTTTTCCCCACTATCACGTGCGTTTGTCTCACTTTGCCCCTTTCCGATATGCGAATGGTACCATAAGATACTCATGTATGTGTATATATAGATTGCTTTGTGCCACCGCATCCCTTTTTCTAATGCTACTCTCCTCCACCCCCACCATTGCTCATCCTCTTCCCCCACTATCTAATCACCTCCCATCACAAGAAGAAGCAAGAATTTTATAATTTGTTGTCATTAATATCTCAACCAAAAATAAAGGAGCATTATAAGGCACCTTAATACCCTAATACATTAGGACATAGCATCTCATCATTGGTGTAATTTTGTAGCATGTCCTACATATTTAAATTTAGAATAAATAATATTTTTGTCTTCTAAACTTTTGACATTACTAGATTGTGCCCCCTAAAATATACAATTTATTGAAATTTCCCTCTAAACTATTGATACTATCAAATCGTGTCCATTGTTACGATTTGCATAAAATAAACATTTTTGCTCCCAAACTTTGATAACTACCAAATTGTGCCACATTTGATTATAAAAATGTAAAAATCTATTTTTCTATTAGTTCTTAGAAAATTAAAAAAAAAATCAAAAAAAGTCTAAAATTATTTAAAATTTCTTTTAAATACATTTAAGTTTTTAAATATTTTTTAAAATAAAAACTAAATTATTACAATTAAAAAGATATATTCCCTTCTATTTCTTTATTTTTTTATTAATTTTTCTAATTACTTTCTATTCTATCATTTTTGCCCCCTAAAATTATTTTTAAAATTAAATATATATAAAAAAATATTATAATTTAAAATGTACTAATTTTAGAAGAAATATATAAAACTTAATTAATTAAGAAAATAGGGAGAAAATGAAAGAATAGAAAGTGTTGTCTGTATTTTCACCCAAGGACATGTGATCGTCCGAGTAGGACATGTGCTTCTTTTCACAAGGTTGCGCCCCGAGGATAAGTCCTCGAGAGGTCGACCCTACAATCGGAGATCAATCCCCTCGGATAGAGGGAGGACTTCGACATCTCCCCAAGGGCATGTCCCGAGAGCTACGAACGCCTTCCTAAGGCTATGTCCCGAGGATGCTTGGCAGTCCACGGGTTGTCTCTTACCGTCAATTATATTTCAGGCCGAGGACCTTGTCCTCGAGATCTAGAGGATAAGCCAAGTGTCAGCTAATGCGGGTTAGCAGCATCAAAGGAAGACCTGACCAACTTTTATGGGTGATCCGTCAACAGTGTTGTCGAGTGTACGACTGGACAATTCGCACACCCACTACACCATCTTATATGGATGTAACGTCCCAAATTCCTTAATATGGCTTAGTGCCTGGATTAGGAGGTTAGGAGGGCAATAATTGATTTAATGCATTATTATATGATGATATGCATGATTATGTGTGTTGTATTATTATATGACTGTATTTGCATATATGTGGGTCGTTTCTTATAAAAATGGCATTTTTGTAATTTTGGCCCGTTGAGGGCGTATTTGTATATTTATGTGCATGTATTTGATATATGGGTGAGACCACATTATTATGTGGATATATTTGAGCTATTCAGCATGAGACAATCCTAGGAAGCAAGTTAGCGGTTTAGTCATAACGGGATTAATTACTGGGCTCGGGGTGAGCCTAGGGGTAATTTGGTACTTAGTACATTACCGAGATTGAGCGGGTAATGGGAAATGATTTGGTAATTATTTGAGGATATTGGGAATGATGGGAATTGTGCGACGTTAATTATGATTAACGGGATAGGTGGTAATAACAAAAGTTCCCTTGGGCAGCTTTGAGGGATTAGATTGGCCCTAGGGTCATTTTAATCATTTTAGGCTATTAGATAGACTTAGCCAAGTGAAGATGTAGAATGAACCAAGGTAGCAGGAAAACAGGCTCTCTCTCTCTCTTCTCTCTCGATCATACTCTCTGTCTCTCTCTCTCTCTCAATTTGATTTTGAAGATTGGAGTTTAGGAAAATTGAAGCTAAGTTGAGCTAGGTTCTTGATTGGGTAAAGCTTAGGGAAAATTCAGAGATTGAGGTAATGATTCTAAGCTTAAACTTTGAGTTTTTCCTCTATTTTTATGTTGTTTATAAGCTTGGAAGTTTGATCATGGAATTGGGTTTTTGATAGTGTTTTGAGGGTTTCTAAGCTTGGGTTTTGTTGTTGGTTTGGTGATAGTGTTGTGTTTAGGTTTGGTATTGATTTGGGGATTGTTTGGTAGTGTTTTTGGTGGAGTATGGATTGAAGGAAAATTAGGGGAACTGGGTTCGCGGGGTCAATTCGCAGCTATGTTCTTGGGCACCGCTACCTGAGCGAACCCCAGAGCTTTATTGGGGCTATGTCTTCATGGCGCACCGCGACCCTCAAGGGTAAGTCACGACCCACCCCTAGCACCCAGACAAGGGGTTGTCTGTCTAGGAGGCACGCCATGGCCCTTGGGGCAAATCGCGGCCCTCCTGGTTCTTTTTGGCCAGGTTTCGTTTTAAGGGCGGGTTCTCAAACATTAAGGCTCGATATCGAATCTACTACCTTGTTTGGTAGAGTTCGAGGTCCTGGGGCCTAGGACTTGGTTCGAGAACCTTTTATTACTCATTATTGATGGGATTTCATATTTGGTTATGATTAGGTTACCGCTAAGGGCCTAAGGTTAGGATCGTGCTCAAGGGTCGTTCTTAACTTATTTTACGCTCGAGCCCAAGGTAAGAAAACTGCACCCATTACGTGACATACATGATTGTTGATGAAGCATGTTAAGTGCTCTATATATGGATATTTGTTGCATCATGAATGCTTGGTTGCATTGTTTACTTGAGAAACGCACTGGCTTATCAGTCAGACACGGCAATAGTGTTGAGCGCTGGTCTTGAAGCTCTAACTTAACAGTTAGGAACGGCAATAGTGTTGAGTGGTGGTCGCATGGCATTGACTTATGAGTCAAGAGCGGCAATAGCACAACGAGCGTTGGTCGATATGATTAGATCTAATCAATAGAGAATTATACACTCGTCCGACCCAATGGTCATCTATTCAGAGAGCAGGACCCCAGGATGACTTAACAGTCATCTATTCAGGGCCCAGGACCACAGGATGACTTAACAGTCATCTATTCAGGGCACAGAACCCCATGATAATTTATTAATACATGTATGCATGCAGTAATAAGTTTTCTTGCTGAGCCTTGGCTCACGAGTGCTATGTGGTGCAGGTAAAGGAAAATAAAAGCTTACCCAGCCTTGAGTGGAGAGCTTAGGTGGCGACATGTACATTTGCGGCCACTTGACCACCACGGCCAAGATGTTTCATGGGAACTAGGGTTCAACCCTATTTTTGCCGCTTAGGTCGGCGGATTGTAACTTTTGAATTCTAATGACAATTTTGGATTGTAAACAACTTTATAAGCACTATTATGGGATCCCATGTACAGCTTAACATTTTTGATAAAATATACATTCCTTTTGACCGAGATTTTAACCCTTGCCCATTAATAACACTTAGATGCACGTTTATGGCCTAATGGCTTGTTTAATGAGATAAGCACTATTTAAAGTACACAGTGTGATGGTCTTGGTTATCCAGGGCATTACAATGGAGGTACTTACAGCACGCCCTGGCAATACCTGGGGCATGTTCCCTATAAAGTACGTGCTTTTCTGTAGTGGACCCCACAAATCTCGTTTGGGTCGTGGTCTATATTCAATGCAGCCTAATGCATTGAATTGGTATTAATCCCCCAATAATAGGAAAAGTGTGTATCAATTACTTATGATTAGTATTAATGACCCCAGCCTCTATAAATAGGGCTAGGAGTCTCATTGTACAGGGTTCGATTTTTTAGAGAGAAAATACCTTGTACTTAGAGCAACCTAAACACTGCCTGAGAATACTCCATTGAAGCTTGCCCTCATAAGCTTCCAAACCTTTTAATACCAGAGACTCATGGACTAGGGTTCTTTTATAACCTGAACCATGTAAAAATCCTTGTGCTCTCTTCGCTTATTTCTTTAATCTCTCTTCTCAGGGTTGATTGTTAAAAGGGTAGTCAACATTTTGATGCTTTCATTGAGAGCTTGAAGAAAGCATTTGAAACACTCACACCCATGGTAATTACACGAAGAAATGTTACAGATGGCGTGCTCCCTCCTACCGGAGTTGAAGGAGGAGAACCCAGTCGGCAATCACCTCAGGACGTGCCTGAGATGATGGAGGACTACGACGAATACAACGAGTATGACGGCGAAGATAATTGTAACGCCCTGGATAACCAAGACCGTTACACTGTGTGTTTAAAATAGTGCAAGACTTGCTAATCAAGTCATTTAAACAAAATGTGAATTCAATGTCATCAACGGATTAGGAATAAAAGATTTTGGTCACAAACAGGCTATTTTCATTAAAAATGACAGTTTAACACATGGAAACTCAAAACAGGGTTTAGACGACTTAATTACAACAAATTCCAAGAGTTACAAATAATTTAAGCCACTCTAATGGCAAAATATAAATTTTAGGTTTCCGTCCCTGTTCAATTCCTCGATCGTGGTGGCCGAGCAGCTGACAATGTACACCTCGCCCCCAGAGCTCTCCAACTCATGGTTGATTCAGCCTACCCTTGCCTTTACCTACACCACATAGCACCC
Organism: Humulus lupulus; assembly: GCF_963169125.1. NCBI lineage: Eukaryota > Viridiplantae > Streptophyta > Magnoliopsida > Rosales > Cannabaceae > Humulus > Humulus lupulus. The sequence goes on along the minus strand of NC_084795.1, from coordinate 180,291,233 downwards.
ATGAGTCGAGGCCCAGTAAGAAAGCATGATATCATAGCAAGATCAACATCATTAATCAAACATTCCACAATGCACAACCAAGAATTCAGCAATTCAAATCATTTACCCAATCAGTGATAACACTCAGCAGATAAACAGTTTATCATCTAGACGGTCAACCAATCATATCCATAACACAATATTCACGTTCATAATCAACAGTCTATCACATCCACCAATTGATATTCAGGGTCAGCGCCCTTAGGTCGCACCCTCTATTTAACACACTGTCTTCGGCTCACTTGGGTCACCCCCAGTGTAATACTCACTGACTCTGGCCAACTTAACCGAGCTCAGTGATAAATAAGCTGCCTCAGCTACTAGTGGTCGAGCCGCGCCCTGTGCGCAAATGTTGACTCCGACACCCTTAGGCCGGTTATTGCATGTCCCATGGCATAATACCACCTCATGACATGATATACAAATATAGGGAGCTCTTAGTCCCATCATGTTCATATGGTTAATCACATTCATATAACAAAGCACACAAACATAGGGAACACTTAGTCCCAACCTAACCACATAATCAGGTGCAGCTTTCTTACCTTTCGATTCGCTAGCTTTGATCACTTGAATCCTTGAGCACGATCCCTCTCGAGCCCTAGCGCTCACCTAAACACAATCATAGGTCAAAGTCATCACCAAACCTCAAGTGCAAAACCTAGCCTTGGGACCAATCCCGAGCCCCCAGGAAGTCCTAGTTCCACCAAACAAGGTGGTGGAACCAAACCCCAAACCCTTGGTCAAAAACCCTTGCAAATAACCCTAAAATCCCTTTTTGGAAACAGGACAGCGCTACAGCGCTCTTAGGAGGGCGCTACAGCACTACAAGCAGAACCAAATTCCCCTAGAAAGCTTGGCCTAGCGCTACAGCGCCCAAAGGCTAGCGCTAGTCACAGACAGGCAATACCCCAGTTTTCCCTCCTGCGATTTCCTCGAGCTAAACTCAACCAAAACCTCTCCAAACCTTCACCAAACTCAAAAACAACCTTATTAACACACTCCACTCATGCCAAGCACCCCAAATACCCAGAACTCAAACACATGCATCCCTAATCTCAAAATTCACCATAGCCACTTCTAGATATCAAAACTCAACAGAAACCAGTCAAAACATCAAAGTTAAAAGCTTAGAATTTCTTACCTTTAGTGGGAATTCGGTTTCAAGACAACCTCTACACCTCCTTAGCTTTCTCTCCCTCAACCTTTGGCTTGAATTCCCTAAAGTCCCCATCAGATTCAACTTAAACACCACAATTCAAAAACCAAAACCAAAAACTGAAGAACTCTAAAGTCTTACCTCAGGTGATTGTGTGTTCTTGCTAAACCCCTGCCAATTCTTCAAACCTAGCTTAGGATCCTTGATGCTCAGCCTAACCCAGCTCTCCTCTGAGCTTTGCTCCAAGAAAACCCAAGAAAAGTGGTGTGAGAACCACAAACCGACCCTAGAGAAAACTCTCTATTTTCCTCTCCTTTCTCTTTTCTTTCTTTTCCTTCTTCAAACTTCTGTAGTATTCTACCACTTCCACTAACATAAAGCCTCAGTAATACCCATCTTTAAAAAGCCAAATGACCTTAATGCCCTCCCTTTTATTTCTAACCCTTTAATCCACTCAAGGGCATTTTAGTCATTTCACCCCAATTCCCGCTAACTCCTCGAGTGTCTCTAATATTTACCGCTTACTACCCAATACCTAATTAACCACCAATAATATTCCTCAATGTCAAAATAGACCCCAATATACTCACTAAATTCCCATTTATACCCCCAAGCTCACCCCGAGCCGGGTATAAATCCCCGCCATGACTTTTTCGCTAATCTGCTCACTAGGATCGTCTCGAGTCACAGATCACAGATATATCCACATAATAATGTGGTCTCAACATTAGCCTACCAATATACACACAATTACGCTCTCAATGAGCCAAATTACCAAAATACCCCCACAGCAGAGTATATAGCCCCATGCATGCCTTTATCATCATATAATAATATGACCCACACAATCATGCATATAATCATATAATAGCACAGTAAATCAATTATGGCGCTCCTGGCCTCCTAATCAAGGTCCTAAACCTTATTAGGAAATTTGGGTCGTTACAATAATGGTGTCGACCAAGGGTATTATGAGGAAGAATACCCTCAACCCATGGACACGGAAGAGACACCAGAGGTGGTGGTGCTCTGTGAGTAGGTGGCCGCCAAGAAACAAAAGATCAATGCTCAAGAAGGTAATATCGTCACCCTACCGAAGATGGTACTTTCCATGAAGGCCACTCTGGCAGCCTAGGGGATGCGAGTGGACCCCAATGGCAACATACCTACTGGGCAGCCTACTAGCGTGCCACATGTGCACCCTGTTGGAGTGCCACCTATCAATGACGCTAGAGTGCCTCACGAGCACCCAACTGTGGAGGCTCGCGATCCACCAGCTGGGGTGCCCATGGGGCACCCAGCAGGAGTTGGGACTCTGATTCCACCGCAGGACCATGGCAAGGGAAAGGATGTTGGTAATCCCACCCCAAAGCAGAAGAGGGCTCGTCAAGAACCCAAAGGCCACCAGGTTCCTTAGCAGGCTGGTAGAGGTAATGACCCAAGGCCCCGAGGACACCGCCAGGCAGTCAGCGCCCGTGGAGCTCGAGGCATTCTACCCCGACGATCCCATACGGATCGCACGAGCACTGGAGCTAGTGTCCCCTTGGGACCTAACCAGCCCCATAGGAGTCACGGTTCAAGGATCCACCCGAAGAATGCCCCACCAAACCAAGAATGCGGCATCAGTATCTCAGTAAAAAAAAATGTCAAGTCTGATGGAGAGACTGAAGTGGCTCGTCCAGAGGATAACGATGCATTTCGAGGACAATTCGACCTGGAAGACAACCTCAATGCCCGGAGATGCATTAAGGCAGGAGGACAAGAGCCTCTTGGGAGAGGCCCGTTAGATATGCGAGATAATCTCAACGCTCGAAGAAGAGATAACCCAGCTCAGAGCATCAATCGGGATCGTGATCCGCTCTGTGCAGAGTTAGAAAGTCTGAAGCGGATAATGCTCAGGATGGCCAGGCAGCAAGGCCATTAGTATGAATTGGAGGATGAAGAGGTGGAGCCATGTGCCCCTCACCTTACTGAGGCCTCGCTACCACTAGGCTTCAAAATGTCATCCATACTACCCTATGATTGTGGTTGGGATCCCACAGACCACCTGTCTAAGTTCAACAGGTTAATGCCGGTGCATCGTGTCTTCGACGACACTAAGTGTCATGTGTTCCCGCTCACCCTGACGAGACCAGCAGATGAATGGTTTAAAAAGCTCCGACCAGGATCCATTCAATCATGGCACCAGTTATCATCTGCCTTCCGAAGACAATTCATAGGAGTTCGGAAGGTAAGCTTTGAGGTCAATGCCTTGGCAAACATTAAGCAAGGGCCCTTCGAGACCCTCAATGTAACATCCCAAAAATGCTAATTGGGTTTAGTGCCTTGCTTAGCATGTCGGGATGGCACAATTGGATATATGTGTGAATAACTGATTAAATGTGTGACTATGTGGCATGTATGATATATATATATGATGGAATGACTATATTTAAATGCATGCTTATTTGTATTAAGTATGCATGTAGGCCCATTCCTGATAGTTGGGGCATATTTGTAGTATTGGCTCGTTGCGAGCATAAATGTTATTATATGTGAGTAAATGATTGAGACCACATTATTATGTGGATATATTTACATTATACGGCTCGAGATGATCCTAGTGAGCGGATTAGCAGAATAATCACAGCAGGGTTTAGTACCCGACTCGGGGCGAGCCTGGGGGTATTTTGGAAAATTTAAGGTATATTTGGGGTTTATTGAGTAATGGGAAAATAATTGGAAATTAAGTCAGCGTGTCGGGACTAATTGGGAATTTATAGGACCATTCGAGGAATTAGCGGTAAATGTGGCAAATGACGATTTTTCCCTTGGGGCCATTTAAAGTTAAGGGTATGCTTAGGGGGCAATATGGTATTTTGGTAAGTGAATAGACTCAATGTAAGCCTGTAGACACAAGGTAATAAGCAGAGTCTCTCTCTCTCTCTCTCTCTCTCTCTCTCTCTCTCTCTCTCTCTCTCTCTCTCTCCTTAGTCGATTGGCACACCTTTCCTTATTGGGCATTGAAGCTAATGGAAAGGCTTGGGGAAATGGATGAGGAGAAGGCTCAGAATTGAAAGTTTGGAAAGCAAAGTTGAGAATGGAGGCTAAGAATGGACAAGTAGCAGCTGAGGGATCAAATAGAAGTATTCAAGGATTAGCTCAAGGATCAAAACATCTCTGAGGTAAGGCTTCAAAGTTCTAAATTACTGAATTATGTTGTGTTACTATTGAAGTTTAGAGTTTGCAAAAATTTTAGGTTGTGATTGGTTATGGGTGTAAGGGAACTGTTTATGGACTAGATATGATGTTTAGGATATAAGGATATGAATTCTAAGCTTAGCTCTGAGTTTGGCTGGTGATCAGGGTTGGATTTTTAAGGTTGTGGCTGGGAGAAATGCTGAGAAAACCCAGGGAATTCTGGATTCATGGGGGCATGCCATGACCCAATTCTTGGGCACCGCATGCCCAGAATTCCCTAGGAGGGTTGCTGTAACACCCTAATCTCCAGGGACCATTACGGTGTGCATTTTAAACAATGCTAAACTTGCTAATCGAGTCATTTGGCAATAATCGTGTAACTAAGTATGATTAACAGTTTAAGGTTAAATTTTTTGGTTAAGATACAACGTTTTACTAAAACGTTTACTGTACACATTGGGATCCCAAAAATATAATTTAAAGGTTAATTACAATAAAATATTTACAACCAGCCGACCTAAGTGGCAAAATAGGGTTTACCCCTAGTTCCTCTTTAAACCCTCGGCCATGGCGGTCAAGCAGCCGCATATGTACACATCATCACCTAAGCTCTCAAACTCAAGGATGGTCCAGCTTTCTTTTGCCTTTACCTGCACCACATAGCACCCGTGAGCCGAAGCTCAGCAAGAAAACTCAATATGCTCATGAACAAGTAATAACATGTTACTAAATCATAATATGCATGCCTAGCAATAATAGCCCTATTCATGCATGCAAATAAGTCCAGATAATGATGGTGGATCCTGCCCTCCTATATGGATGACTATCAAGTCAATCCTATTCAGATGAGTGATTAAAACTTTGAGATTCTAGTAATCATGCTGGGGTGTGTAGCCCTAATCAGATGAGTAATTAACACTTTGAGATTCTGATAACCATGCTGGGGCGTGTAGCCCTAATCAAATGAGTGATTAACACTTTTAGATTCTAATAATCATGCTGGGGCGTGTAGCCCTAATCAGATGAGTGATTAACACTTTGAGATTCTGATAATCATGTTGGGGCGTGTAGCCCTAATCAGATGAGTTACTGATGAGTGAGTCACAAACTTGGGCTCAGCACCCATAGCCATGTGACGATGCAGTCACCTGAGCCTTATGTCTTTGGCTCTAAGTAACTAGCCTTTAGACTAGACATGCTCTTTTAGTTTTCATCAAACTTGAGGTCAGTCAAGCATTAATGCTCATGACGATTCATTCAATGCTTATGGGGGTTAGATCTAATCTTTTTAGCTTGCGTTAAACACGCTAATACCGTTCTTGACTCATACATCAATTCTATACGACCAGTGCTCAGTACTACTGTTGAACTTGACTAATAAGTCACAGCTTCACACTCAATACTGACACCCTTGCCGATTCCTGAATCATAGGTCAGTTCCATTTACAAGTAAGAAATGCAACCAGGCATATATCATATGTCAAATATCCAAATGTAGGGCATTTAGCATGCTTACTTAACAATCACTAGCATAATTACGATCATGCACATTTACAGAGACTCAAGCTCTGATCAATCTCATATTCAATATTCATGTCATGCCTTAATCACATGTATCTCATGCATCACATACTGGATGCAGTTTTCTTACCTCTGGTTCGAGCAAGAAATAATAAAAGAACGACCTTTGAGAACGATAAGTCCTTTGAGTTCCTTAGCAGTTATCTTGTCATAAACAAATATGGAATCCAATTAATGAAATCAACAATAAAAGGTTCTTGACCTAAACCTCACTCCCGTGACCTCGAATCGTACTCAAACGGTTAGTAGATTCGATCCCGAGCCTTAGGGATTGAAACCCCGAGCCTAAAACCCTTGAAAAACACTTCTTAGTTCAAATAGGAAGGGCGAGTCGTGACTTGTCTTAGTGGGTCGCGACTTGCCCTCAAACAAAGAGAACCAACATGAGAAGCCAGGGGCGAGCCACGACTTGACCCCTGCTGGGTCGCGGCGCGCCTCCCCCACTAAGCCCAGAGAGCCTCTAACTTGAGTCCAAGTCATGACTTGGCCTAGTGAGTCGCGACTTGACCCCACGAACCAGCATCCCCTACCATTTTCTCCATTAAAACTAGCCAAAAACCTTCACCAAACCTCCATTAAACCAACCCAAAATCAAAACCAAGCATCCATACATCATATCCACTAGTTTAACCACAAAACCTAAGCTTTGAACCATTTAAAACCTCATCAAATTCCCATTTCTATAATCAAAACCTTAAGCGCAAAACTAACATAAAAACATAGCAAAACCCAGAAATTCATGGCTAAATTCTTACCTCAAACTTAGGTTTGAATCCCCATCAGTGGCTGAACAAAATCCCAGAACTTCAAGCCTTGATTCCCACACTTGAATCCTCAAATTGAGCTTCAAAAAATTCAAAGGGAAGGAGAAGGAGATGATCGGGGAGGGAGAGGAAGGAAACGCTCTATTTTCTGCTGCCTTAAGCTTCCTTCTACAGCCTTCCTACTTAACACATATCTTAAGGTCAAATGACCAAAATGCCCCCTAGCCTATCTTCTTTTCTTAGCAACCCCCAAAGGCAAAATAGTCATTTCCCATCTAATCCCGCTAATCATAATTAACGTCCTCCAATTCCCATTATTCCCAATATTCTCAAATAATAATAAACCACATTCCATTACCCTTTTAATTCTCGGTAATGAACTAATCATCATATTACCCCGAGACTCACCTCGAGCCCGGTAAATAACCCCGTTATGACCAAACCACTAACTTGCATTCAAAGATCGTCTCATGCCGAATAGCTCGAACAAATCCACATTATAATGTGGCCTCATTCATAATTCACCAACATGCATGAAAATATACAAATATTCCCTCAACGGGCCAAATTACTAAAATGCCCTTATAATGAAAAGTGGACCCACATGCATGCATTTTTCATCATATAATAATATAATCCACATAATCATGCATATAATCATTTAATGGCATAATAAATCAAGTATGGCCCTCTCGACCTCCTAATCAAGATCCTAAGCCTTATTAGGAAATTTGGGTCACTACAGTTGCTAACTTGAGAGCACGCCATGACCCTAGGGGAGCAAGTCGCACCCCGTGTCCTCCAGTAGGGAGGACCTAGCTTCTGTCTTAGTGGCAACCCTAAATGGAAAATAAGGGGCACTAAGTTTTTTAGGCTTGGGGAGGCACGGGGTTTCAAACCTAAGCGCTCGGGACGAATTCTACTGCCCGGTTTAGTAGAATTCGAGGTCCTGGAGGCTAGTATTTGAATTCAAAGCTTTTAAATGGTTTAGAATGTTATGGTTATCCATTATCGCATTGTGATTAGGTTATACCGCAAGGGCTCAAGGATTAGGGATCGTGCTCGGGGCTGCTATATGCTTGCTGCTCGAGATCTGAGGTAAGAAAACTGCACCCGAGTTGTGGTTGGGGCTTAAACCCCCTTGCATGAATATATTATGAACATGAGCATATATGTAGTTAAGAATATTTGATTGGGAATGCTTGTATGTGCTGCCATTGATTACTTGCTATGCATTGTGCATCTGTGATTATATTTGTTTACAAGCCAGCCTAAGGGTGCCGGGGGCCGATAGCAAGCGTGTGGAACACAGCCCGGCCTAAGGGTGCCGGGGTCGGTCATAAAGCTAGTGGACTCAACTTAAGGGCGTCGGACCTGGACATTATACAATAAACAGAAGTGTGGTTCACGCTTAACTATTTGTATTGGTTTATGAGGTTGATTTATATGCTTGATTAAGTTGAGTACTTTGATTAAGATTGTTGCATATATTCTATTGTTAGTTGAATCTGGTGAATTATATTTAATGCTTTTATATTGTTGCCTAGTTGTGCGTGTTGTTTTAAGTTTTCTTGCTGAGCTTTGGCTCACGGGTGCTACGTGGTGCTGGTAAGGGAGTTGATAGCTGGACCAACCATGAGTTGGAGAGCTTCAGGGGTGGTGTGTACATATGCAGCCTACTCGATCGCCACGGTCGGGATAGCTTGGGAGGAACTAGGGTTAAACTCTGCTTTTGCCGCTTAGGTCGGCTAAATTGTGTATGTTTATCTTTTACAAATCTGTAAACTGATTTTTGGGATCCTGTGAACAAATTTGATATTTTAATGGAAAATAATCATTTTGTTGACTAAATATTTTATTACTTCACCTTGACTTAGTCTTTAATTACACATTTAAGTTCAAACAACTTGCTTAGCAGGTTAAGCACTATTTTAAACACATAGTGTAATGGTCTTGGTTATCCAGGGTGTCAGACTCAAGGCCTACATCAAGCGCTTCAAGGAGGAAGCGTCAAGAACCAAAAGGGTCGATGATGGCCAGCAGTTGATGGCGCTAAAAGCTAGCATCCACGCAGGGTCCCCGCTTTGGGATGATCTCCAACGAAGGGGATGTCGGCATCTCGATGACTTCATTCGTCGACCACAAGAATACATCAGTTGGGAGGATGCCCAGATCAGGGCATTAAGAGCATCCGCCATCTTCTCTACATCCACCGCGCCTAGCCCCGTGGCCTCGAGGATCCAATATTCCCCCTATGTCCCCATCCAATGGAGCTCAGGGGGAGTCCAACCCAGCCAGAGTGCCCCACCTTCTGGTTACAGCGTCATGTCTACTAATGGATTTGGTATGGCTCTGGCAGGGTTTGGAGCAGCACCCACTGGATATAGCACTTTTCAGCCTGCATTCAGTGTTGGAGTTGTTGCCCCCTCCAAGCCTGCTGAATCCAGTAGAACTCCCAGTGGCACTTGGCACGAAGGGAAGGGTAAGAGCTGCAAGCCCAAGGGAAGCGAGACCACACAACCCAAACAGGGAGTCGCATCAGGCGAGAAGTACATCTCGTAGTATTCCCAGTACACTGACTTGGTAGAATCTCGAGAGAACATCTTCGTGGCCATGGCACAACACGTTCATTACAGGAAGCCGCAGCCCATCCGAAGAGACAGGGATAAGCGAGACCCTAGACAATTTTGTCATTTCCACAATGACATAGGGCACTACACCAATCATTGTTGTCAACTCAAGGATGAGATTGAGAATATCAACAAGCTGGGACACCTCCACCAATACGCTAAGGGTGGAGCGCGTCCAACACAGCCTCTCGTGGCAGGAACGGTGGTACCACCTGTTACACCACAGGTCCCAGCAGCAGCTCCAGTAGCCCCCAACATCCAATGGCCCAAGGACCTCCTCCAATAAACGGGTGGGTAGGAACCATCTCAGGAGGGCCTCACTTGGGGGGGGAATTCGCGAAGCTCGTAGAACAAGTATGCTAGGGTTTTGAATCACGATGATGAGGTCATGGCTTTGGCCCAAATTCCACGAATGACTGACCAAGTCATAATATTCTCTGAAGACGACACTCGGAGAGTACATTTCCCACATCACAACCCGTTGGTGATTGAGAGCCAAATCTCCAACAAAATGGTAGCGCGGATTCTGGTAGACAACGGGAGTTCGGTGAACATCCTGTTTAAGTCACCCTTCGAGAAGATAGGGCTAACCACGGCAGACTTGTCCCTGGTCACCTTGACACTGTACAGATTCTCGGGAGAAGCCCTCATCCCAATGGGGCAAATAAAGTTCTCCGTGACACTTGGAGAGGTACAACAAGCCTTTAAATACTGCACCTTCATGGTGGTGGACTGTCGGCGTACAACGCCATCTTGGGACGACCTTTACTAGTGGAGTTTGGGGTCGTCACCTCCATCTATCATCTGTGGATGAAGTTCCCCGCGGATGCAGGTATTGGCACAGTCCGTGGTGACCAGAAAGGGGTAAGATAATGTTACAATGTCTCCCTCAAGGCTCCAGTGATGATGGTAAGGGATGAAGGTCCCAATAAGTTCGAGGCCTCGGAGGTACAAGTTGTCTAGGAGTCGGGGCCCGATGAGTTAGATCCAAAGGTTAAAGAGGACAGGTCCATTAAACCAATAGAGGAGGTGGAGGAGGTAGTTCTTGATACTCCAACCCCGACTGGAAAGTAAAAGTTGGGGGAAGCTTAAAAATGGAAGTCCAAGAGGCATTGGTGGGCTTCCTCCAAGGAAACCAAGACGTGTTCACATGGCCACACTCTGACATGGCTGGTACTGATCCAAATATCATATGCCATGCCTTGAATGTTGATTCTAGGTTTACTCCCGTCCAACAGAAGCAACAGACGTTTGATCAAACTCGAAAAGAGGCTCTCAAGGCCCAAGTGGACAAACTCCTCTCCAATGGATTTATCTGAGAAGCCCAATACCCCATGTGGTTGTCCAATCTTGTCCTCGTGCCAAAGCCGAATGGCACTTGGAAGACATGCATCAATTTCTCAGACCTTAACAAGGCCTGTCCAAAGGACTGTTTTCCGCTCCCAAAGATAGACCAGATGGTCGACGCCACCTCTGGTTACAAGTTATTATCATTCATGGACACATACTCGGGATATAACCAGATATCCATGCACGTCGTCGATTAGGAGCACACTAGCTTTCAAACCGACAAGGGTGTCTATTATTACATTATGATGCCTTCCAGGCTGAAAAATGTTGGTGCCACCTACCAGAGATTGGTTAACAAGATTTTCAAAAACCAATTTGGTTGGAACATGGAGGTTTATGTGGACGATATGTTGGTCAAGTCCAGGGCTGCCCTAAACCACGTGGGCGACCTAACTGAGGTCTTCGCAGTGCTCCGCCAGTTCGAGATGAAGCTCAACCCCCAAAAGTTCACATTTGGGGTTGCCTCCGGCAAGTTCCTAGGCTTCATCGTTGGTGCTCGAGGGATTAAGGCGAGCCCCAAGAAAATCAAGGCCCTAATCGAAATGCCATATCCCCAAAAACATAAAGATCTTCAAAGCCTGGCAGGGAGGATCGCAGCTATGAGTCGTTTTGTCTCCAAGGCAACGGACAAGTGCATCCCTTTCTTCAATGTTCTCCAAGGAAGTCAGAGGTTTGAATGGACAGAATAGTGTGAACAGGCATTCCAACAGCTCAAGGCACACATGACGAACCCTCCGATCCTATCCAAGCCAGTAGATGAAGAACCTCTCCTGCTCTACATTGTTATTTCAAAAGATGCCATCAGTGCCACATTGATAAAGGAAGAATTTCGGGTTCAGCACCCCATCTATTATGTCAGCAAAAGAATCCTCAGGGCAGAGTCTAGGTACACGCTGATGGAGAAGTTAACCTTTTGCTTGATGGTTGTCTCTCAAAAGCTAAGACCCTACTTCCAGGCGCATCCAATTAAGGTTCCACAAACCATCCCCTCAGACAAGTCCTTCAGAAGCCTGAGTCGTTAGAAGGCTATTGAAGTGGTCGGTGGATCTAAGTCAATTTGACATCACCTCTCATCTGAGGACTACCATAAAAGGTCAGGCACTCGCCGATTTCATTACCAAGTGCACTGGGAATCAGGAGAGGATTGAGTGCACCTTGGTGGTCGGACCAGTCTGGAAGTTGTTCGTGGATGGGCCTTCGAATGAAAATGGCGTCGGGCCAAGACTTATTTTGGTTTACCCCAAGGAGCATAGGGTGCATAATGCCATCTGCTTTGGGTTTAGCGCCTCTAACAAGGAAGCGGAGTATGAAGCCTTAATCGCTGGGCTCTACGTAGCACTAGAACTCAAGGTCGAAGGACTCGAGATCTTTAGCAATTCCCAACTCATGGTGAACCAAGTTCTCAGAGAGTACCATGCTCGGGGAACAAAGAGGGCAGCGTAGTTGGCAAGGGCTCAAGAAATGCTGCATAACTTCCAAAGATTCACTTTTCGGCAAGTACCGCGGGAGCAAAATTCCAATGCAGACGCTCTAGCTAAACTGGCCACGACCAAAGATGCTCAATAAATAAATGTGGTCCCCATTGACTACTTGGAGTCTCCGAGTATCTCGGCTCCAGACAAGGTGGAGTCAATACAACCCCAAGATGGGTGGATGGAGCCAATAGTTAAATATCTCGTCTCCGGGGAGTTTCACCAAGATAAGAAGGCAGCTCAGAAGTTGTTGTACATCGATAGTAGGCTTTACAGGCGAGGTTATTCTTTGCCTTGCTTCGGTGTGTGTCCAAGCAAGAAGGCGGTTTAATACTACAAGAGGTACACGAAGGTTTCTGCAGAGATCCCAAGGCAAGGGTATTTTTGGCCCACCATGAATGGAGATGCAATGGATTACGTCAAGAAATGCGACAAATGCCAGTGCTTCACCAATATCCCCCGAGGGTCTCCAAATGAGCTTACGCAGATGACCAGCCCATGGCCTTTTATTGTCTAGGGCATCGACCTTATCGAGTCCCTGCCTATAGGGAAGGGAGGGGTGAAATATGCCATTGTGTCCATCGACTACTTCACAAATTGGGTTAAGGCCGAGCCACTCACTACAATCACCTCCAAAAAGGTTTTCGATTTTGTCATCAAAAACATCATTTGCCGATATGAGCTTCCGAGGAAGATCGTCTCCGACAACGGATTGCAATTCGACAGTGAAGTGTTCATGGACTTCTGTCAACAGCATGGCATCATCAAGAGCTTCTCTTCCGTGGCCCATCCGCAAGCAAATGGCCAAGTGGAAGCAGTTAACAAAACACTCAAGTCCACTTTGAAGAAAAGGCTGGAGCAGGCAAAATGAGCTTGGCCTGAGGAGCTGCCTAGGGCATTGTGGAGCTACCGCACCACTGCCCAGACCTCCATCGGCCATTCTCCCTTCTCGATGGCCTACGGTTATGAGGCTATGCTCCCGGTTGAAGCAACAATCTCCACACACCGACGGGATACGTATGATCCGACCTCAAACTATGCTTTACTTTGGGAGTCCCTGGACCTCGTAGAGGAGCTACGCGAAGCTTCTCAGCTTCGATTAGCATCCTACCAACAAAAGGTGTCTAGATATTTTAACTCCAAAGTGAAAGAAATAAAATTTGGGGTCGGAGATCTGGTGTTGCGAAAAGTCTTCTTAGCCACTCGAGACCCCAGTGCAGGAGTGATGGGACCCAACTCGAAGGGCCCATACCAAGTCAAGAGCGTTGTATGTTCGGGGACATACAAATTAGCCCGACTTAGTGGGGAGCTGATTCCTCATGCCTGGAATACCAAGCATCTTTGCTAGTATTACTAGTAATATGAGCAGCAAACATTGTCTATTTCTATAATACCCCCTGTAGCCTTCGGGCACATGTAATAGAAACCGTGTATTTAAAACACAGTAAGAAATTTATTGTCTGCTTATATTCTTTGGTTTCCTTTATATTCTATTAATGCTATGTAAGAGCACCCTCTCGCCTAGACAATTGACCGCAGACTAGTCTCCGATCACTTTGGGGGACATGGAGTTAGGGCAGCACTACGTCTCACAGGGAACGACCTAGGAAACTAAACTTGTCAATTGTCAAGAGTAAGCCTAGCGTCGCCATCCGGAGAATAGAAAATCCTAGGAAACTAGTTAGGTCTAGCCTAGAAGGCAACTTGTTCCAGGCAGAACTAGCTTAGCACCTAGGAGCTAGATAACCCAAGTAGCACGAGAATAGACTATTATCACCTCTCGTGGACATCGAGCCCGAGGAGCTCCTACAAAGTCTCTTGGTCTCGAGATGCGAACGGAAGGCCGAGTACCCCATACTTGGCTCAGGAAATTCGTGACATGGGAAGCTTGGCTAGTCAACAAGTGAAGCGCCCATAATGTCACTATGTCCCATAACTAAAAAATCCAGTATAACGAAGACTTAATTTAGGTTACCTCCCAAGGACAGCGCGCGCCCGGAGAGTAATAACCAAATCCTAATCTGCGAGATATGGGCAGATGTCCAAGTCGTTTATGCTTGGGCACCTCGTTAACATCACCTCCCGAGGAGATGTGAGATGATCTGAAAGTGACGACATATGCACTCAGAGAGCGATGTTGAAACCATGGCTGACCTCCCAAGTAGTGCGTACTTGGGGGGCAGGCAGTTTCACGTGCAACGACCCCCAAAAGCCCGAATCTTTGGATTGCAGGGGCATAGGACGCTGAGTATGGACCAATGGTAAATTTTTGCGTCAAAGTCACTTCTAGGACTATGAGCCTACAAGGGACCAACTGCATAAAACGGTTTGAGTTCTTGTGCTCATGACATTCGTGTTACATTGAATTTATAGAACCAACTGTATAAAATGGTTTGAGTTCTTATTCTCGTCACATTCGTGTTACGTTGAATTTATAAAACCAACTGGTTAAAATTGTTTGAGATCTTGTTCTCGTGACATTCGTGTTGCGTTGAAGTTACAGAACTAACTGGTTAAAATGTTTGGAGTTCTTGTTCTCGTGAAATTTGTGTTATGTTGAAATTATAGAACCAAGTGTATAAAATGGTTTGAGTTCTTGTTCTCGTGACATTCATGTTGCATTGAAGTTATAGAACCAAGTGTATAAAACAGTGATTTCTTGTTCTCATGACATGCATGTTACGTTGAATTTATAGAACCAAAAGTTTTTAAGAGGGTTTGAGTTCTTTTTCTCGTGACAGTTGAGTTACGTTGAATTTATAGAACCGATCGCCTAATTCTCATGGTCATTAAGTTACGCTGAATTCAGATAACCAAATCAAATGAAAGGAAAGATTACAAGTGTGCTCGGGGGCTCGAGCATTGAGTGTTTGTACCCCTATAAACTATGGCACGCAAGCCTGTTCTATTTAAAAACTACTGGAGACCTTCACCTGATGGCACCTCTGTCACCAACTCAACCACTGGGTTGTCCTCGGAAGTCCAGCCCGCCGCAGAGGCCTCTCTCTCTTGAGATGCACGGGCAGCGTCCGTCTCGAGGCATGCCTCAAGTTTGGTCCTCATGTTAGGATCCTCTGTGAAAGAGAGGTCCATGTCCTTGTTGCTCTGCCACGCAACAAAGAGCATGTCCTCAGCCATAACGTCGAGGTCTTTGTCCAGCTACCTGTTGGTTTTTCCAACTCACCGACACAAGCTTCAAGTTCCACTTGGTTCAAATGAAACTCCTTGCGGATCCGAGCCAGTTCCTCCTCCATGATCTGTGTGCGGACTGCGGCATCTTCCAATAACTTTGTGAATGTCTCCTCCAAGACAGATAACTTCAACCTCTCCATTAACAGTTGGTCCTCCACCTCTTTCTAGAGCCGCAAATGTTCCTCCATGGGGACTGCAGTCTCTTGGGTTTGAGCAAGCTCCACTTGGACGCGAGCCAACTCCTCCCGAGCCTTCTTTAGCTCAAGGGCTCACGTTAGCACCAGGTCCCCAAGTCATTGATTTAAGGTCGCAACCTATAAATTCAGAATGAAGAATCAGCCAAAAAGAAAAGATATACACCAAGACTTGAACATAAATCAAGACTTACCCTAGTGGCAGTGTGATGGCTGGTTGCCACCAGCACCACCTCATTGTCACCATCGCAACGGGCGAAGCTGCCTGCGGTCATCTCGCACAAGGATGTTGTTAATCCCTATAGGAGTTCTGTGCTGAGTGGTATGGCCCTCTCTCCTATTCTCCCCGCGAGGAGAGTTTCAAGCTCTTCACGACGAGGAGTAGAGATAGGTTTCTTCGACCAGTCCTCGCGCAGAAACTCAGTCAACAGTCGGACACTCTCGTTGCCTTCACTGATGCGAGCATTGTAGTACTTGGTGACTTTCCTATGTAGACCCGAGCCATCGTCATCGTAATGCTCCGGAAAGATGACCAATCGGGGATCCTTGGCTTGAGGGGGATTGGGAGGAATTTCTTTGCCTTTCTCGGAGAATCCCTCATCTCGGGGAAAGGAGGCCTCAAGGTCTATCACCTCATTGGCGATTGCTGCACTCGAGGTAAGGGCCATTGGAGCAGTGGCTGAGGGTGCCAGAACAGACGAAGGGGGCATGGGCACTATTGTCGGGGTCGTCAGGAGGTCGATCTTAGAAGGGCCCAACACCCTTTGGCGTTTTGAGCGCACCAAGTCTGAAAGGTCCATGTTGTCTACACAAAGAAAACACCCTGGTTAGTACTAATAAAAGAAAAGAAAACCATAATAGAATAATACATGTAGAAAATAAAGATAAAACTCCTTGGGAGCCCCACCACGATCAGGCTCCTTGGAATGGAACATGGTACTAGCAAATTCGCGTACGAGACGACCCATCTCCTGTGTTAAATTGGTTTCATACTGACAAAACCAAGGGGCATGCATGGTCATCGACTTGTCAAGAGGCACGAAGCCATGAGGGTGCCTTTTTCTCTTCGGGTTGTGGAGGAATGCATCGATGAGATCCTGGTAATCTTGGTACTCTTTTGTAGACCAGTGACGCTATGAAACTTGGTCATTTGAGAAGGGAGGGACAAAACAAGATATGGTTGGGACTAGTTCCTTCCCTTACGTGCCTAGCATAGTGAAGAATGATCGGAGATTTACCTTGATGCACGGAGGACGATTCGATCCCCGCTTCTAGCTCCACCTCAAGCTCTTCATCTTCTTTGCCTCTGTGACGGCTTTGATAGCAAGAACACTCTTCGTGTGCTCCTCGCGAAGACTCTGTTGGTATTGTTGAAGTGCCTTGGCCGCCATGAAATCCATGTGTAGCTTTGCTTCCATCCGAGATCTCTTCGAGTCCCGAAACTGGGTAAGGACCACCGGATTTACACTTTTCCCCGCCTGCAGCAGCCCACACTGTCGAAGACGGGCATCGGTGATGAGAAGGGGGAACTCTAGATCCTCATTGCAGAGAGAGCCTATCACCCGAAGCCTCTCGTCGAAGGAATCAAAGAATGGGGTACGGCGATTTGAACCTGATTAGAACAATATTAATAGAGATAAGTAACAAGCTAAGTGTCATCGGGCTAACCTACGTGAGTTCGATACTTACCGACGATGGTGAAGTCCAGAAGTAAGGTGGGATTAGTCCTTGTTGGGAAACCTTCCGCCCAAAAGAATTGATCTTTATAAGCTCGAGCGTGGTTCTCATTGCCGCACGGAGCTATATAGCCTTTCCCCGGACTTGTGTGTGTTCATTAGGGTATAATATCCCCCTTCTTCGAGCATTGCCAAAAACTGTAGATATAAAGTATTTCGGTGGTGGATGGAGTAGGCCAGATTTGGGTCTTGTATAGGACGCAGAGTCTGGCCAGTACCCGATAGTCATTTAGAGACAGTTGAAATGGGGCTATGCCGAGGAATTTGAGGAAGTCAATGTAATATTGATGCAGCAGCAAGGCTGCACCTGCTTGAAGATGTGAGGCGCTCCAAGGCCCAAGCTCGTGAACGCTTTCGTGCACCTTCTCATCCTCCTAAGCCAGGCGCACTAATATCTCACTGTTGTCTACCTTGTAATTGGTGAGTATTTTAATCAAGGCACCCTGATGTCGTAGCTTGCTCGGAAGGTCTTCTACTTTGAATCCTATGGAGGGATACGGAGTATCTAATACCATCGGACTAGTGTTGGCCTCTTCATCTGAGAGGCCAACTCTGCAAGGCCTCATCACAGCCGACCCCGAGCTCTCCCATACGGTAAGAGCCTGGCTGCTGCCAGCCACTTGTTTCCCTTTCTCGAAGTGTTGTTCTACCTCTCGGGCCATCTGGAAGATTTCATTGTTGGAGGCGTAGAACCCTTGTTGGTGGAGTTTATGAAGATCCTCGGACATCTGAAAACAACCAAGCAATTAGCGCCTTGACCCAAAGGAAGTTGGGCCAAAATGAGATCCCCTAATACAAATGCTCTGGGAAGGAGAAAGAAATAGATTGATGGCTCTGAGGTGTCCTCGGAGCCAAGTACTTGACGTCAGAGACACCATCGGACAAGATGAGCACCATCAGAGAAGATGAACATCACCAGAATCTGGAAAAGACACAGATTACTGAAAAATGCCCCAGAACACTACAGAACGCTTAAGTGTGCCACTTAAGCCCTTTATGACCGCAAATAAGGCAAAAACAATCTATGAAAGGCTCAAAAAACAACTCCTAAGCATGCATCTTATACTCTCAAACACGCATGAAAACGAAAAATCACAATCCAGGGATACTTACTCGAAATGTAGCGTTGGATTATGTTGAACCAAGTGTGAACTCTAAAGAATAGTTTGCCGCTCACCCAGAAGTACGAAGCTTCACACCAGTCATCCAGAGTGACAAAGGGATTGGAGAGGAGGCAATACCGGAAAGTGGTTTGAGAAGTTGAGAGAGTTTGAAGACTTTGAAGGCATGAGAAAGTTGAAATGGACTAAAGTAACATTGGGGGTTTGACTCTCAACCTTTTATACACCCAGTGCTTGGGAGCGAAGTAAGTTCACCCCAACCGTCAGATTATCTAGGACATGGGTACTCGAGAACGATCAAAGGGCCTAAGATCAGAGAGGGGTGGATCGTGATTATTGGCATTGGAAAATGAAATCTCCAGTATAAACTGAAAGGACGCCTAGGGTACGAAAAAGACATTTCGAGCCGCGGAATTGACCTTTCATTAATGGCACGGATTGATGGGCCCAACAATGGGGTACCAGCACGTGGCAAGAAATCTCATAGTGACATCAGCGGAAGTCCAAATGTTTCCTATCTGAGGACTTTTCAAAGTCTTTCTTAGTTTTAAGTCTCCACTGTCCGAGGACGAGTAGAGACTTAGGGGATAAATGTTGTCTGTATTCTCACCCAAGGACACATGATCGTCCGAGTAGGACATGTTCTTCTTTGCACGAGCTCGCGCCCCGAGGATAAGTCCTCAAGATGTTGGCCCTATAGTCAAAGATCATTCCCCTCGGATAGAGGGAGGACTTTGACATCTCCCCAGGGGCATGTCCCGAGAGCTACGAACGCCTTCCTAAGGCTGTGTCCCGAGGACGCTTGGCAGTCCACAGGTTGTCTCTTGCCATCAATTATATTCCAGGTTGAGGACCTTGTCCTCGGGATCTAGAGGATAAGCTAGGTGTCAACAAATGCGGATTAGCAGCATCAAAGGAAGATCTAACCAAATTCTATGGGTGATAAATCAATAGTGTTGTCGAGTGTACGACTCGACAATTCGCACACCCACTACGCTGTCTGACACGGAGGTACTTACAGCACGCCCTGGCACTACCTGGGACATGTTCCCTATAAAGTAGGTGCTTTTCTACAGTGGGCCCCACAAATCTCATTTGGGTCGTGGTCTCTATTCAATGCAGGTCAATGCATTGAATTTGTACTAATCCCCCAATAATGGGAAGAATGTGTATTAATTAGTTATGATTAGTATTAGTGATCCCATCCTCTATAAATAAGGTTGGTAGTCTCATTGCAAAGGGTTCGGTTTTTTAGAGAGAAAAGACCTTGTACTCAGAGCAACTAGG
Organism: Humulus lupulus; assembly: GCF_963169125.1. Lineage (NCBI taxonomy): Eukaryota > Viridiplantae > Streptophyta > Magnoliopsida > Rosales > Cannabaceae > Humulus > Humulus lupulus. The sequence goes on along the minus strand of NC_084795.1, from coordinate 180,271,528 downwards.
AACTCATAATGCCCATACCTGGTACGAAAAGCAGTCTTTGGTATATCTCCCTCCTTGACCCTCAACTGATGATAACCAGAACGAAGGTCAATCTTTGAGAATACCTTCTTACCTTGCAACTAATCGAATAGATCATCTATCCTTGCCAAAGGATATTTATTCTTAATTGTCAACTTATTCAGTTCTCTGCAATCAATACACATTCTCAGAGAACCATCCTTCTTCTTTACAAACAGATTTGGTGCACCCCAAGGTGAAAAACTAGGTCTGATAAAACCCAAATCTAACAGTTCCTGCAACTGCACCTTTAACTCTTTCAACTTAGCTGGGGCCATTCTGTAAGGCGCTCTAGACACTGGCTCCATCCCTGGTGCCAGTTCTATCACGAACTCAATTTCTCTGTGCGGTGGCAATCCTGGAAAATCTTCTGGAAACACATCCAGAAATTCACAAACAAGTCTAGTCTCTTCTAGTCTCACTGGCATGACCTGAGTGGTATCAACCACACTGGCTAAGAACCCAATACAACCTCCTTGCAATAGATCCCTAGCCCTCAACACATAAATCATAGGAATGCGAGGTCCATGCACAACACCAACAAACACAAAAGGATCCTCACCTTCAGGCTCAAAGGTGACCATCTTCCTTCTGCAATCAATAGTTGCCCCATACTTTTCCAACCAGTCCATACCCAATATCATATCAAAGTCAGTCATAACCAACTCTATTAGATCAACTGACAATTCTCTGCCCTCCACTGTCACTGGAAAAGATCTGACCCATCTCCTGGATACCACTAACTCTCCAGTGGGTAACAAGGTACCAAACCCCACAGCATAAAAATCACAGGGTCTACACAATCTATCAATAACACTACTAGCAACAAAAGAATGTGTAGCACCAAAATCAATCATTACATTTTAAGGGGTGCCGGCACTAAGAAGCTGACCTGTAACAACTGAGGGAGAAGCCTCAGCTTTTGCTTGAGTCAATGCGAACACTTGAGCTAGGGCCGAGCTATCCGCTTTCCTGGGTTCTTCTTTTCTTGCCTTAGGGCAATCCTTTTTAAGATGACCCACTGCTCCACATGAGAAGCAGGCCTTTGCCCTACACTCTCCCAAGTGATGACTCTTGCATCTATGGCACTCAGGATAAGACTTCTAGGCTTCACTACCCCCTGAACGACCCATAGAAATACCACGGGGCCTCCTATCAGGACCTGAAACTGGGAAGGTGTAGGAACCTTCCTCTTCTGATCACTGGGGCCTACACCCCTACCAAAACCCACAAATGGAGGACCTATCCTCATGAAATCCTTTCTGGCTGCACTGTCACGCCAGATCTTGTTCTCTACACTCTCAGTTGTGAGTGCCTTCTCAACCACCTGTGCATAGGTAGTAACCCCAGCCACAGTGGTGATACGTACATCACGGGCTAATCTGGGCTGTAGCCCTTGCAAGAATCTCTCTCTCCTGGTCCCATCAGTGGGCACCAGCTCCATGGAAAACTTTGCCAAACGATCGAATTTTAAGGCATACTCAGTGACTGACATGTTTCCCTGAAGTAGCCTAATGAATTCCTCAGATTTAGCTGCCCTGATGGCATCGTTGTAATATTTCTCATTAAACAGAGTTTGAAACTCTTCCCAACTCAGGGCATTTACATTCTTGGTCTGGGTAATCACTTCCCACCAACTTTGGGCATCCTCCCGAAACATATAAGTGGCACAGGCCACCCTCTCATTACCAGATACCCTCATAAAATGAAGGATAGTGGTAATCATACTCATCCATTGCTCTGCTTTGGCAGGATCTGCACTGCCCTCAAATACAGGAGGCTGTTGCTTCCTGAACCTTTCATAGAGAGGTTCCCATTTATTTCCAACCTCAGGCAAATGCTCTACTACTGGCACCAACACAGGGGGTTCCTCTGATACACTAGCCACTGCAGGCGCTTGCTGCTGCTTCAGGAGACGAAGCTCCTCTCCCTGTCATAATACTGTCGCCTGCAAATCACTGATTATCTACTGCCAGTTTACAGGAGCTGGCTGTGGAATCTGTGACTGGTCATTTTCTTGACCCTGACTGTTATTATTATTCTGGCCCTGATCACTCTGGCCAGCTGAAGTATCTGTCTGCCCTGGATTCATTCTTATCTGACACCTTGCTGAAATAATGTTCAATACGATCAGTCAAGTAGTAATAACTAAACCTCTTGCCGCCTTACGTTCCAAGAACAAGCAGACAATTATCACATTCCACAGTCATACAATTATACAAGCAGATACATGTTTATAGCATTTAGCACTTAACATGTATCGCATAATAATCCATAAACAACAATACTAATAAGTATGTTCCAGCAATTTCAGTACTAATTAGCACATGGTTGATGAGGATATCATATTTCAGGGCACATGTTTAACATGGTGTCTCATGCATACAAGTAAAGCATATATACTATATTTAAGCAGTTATACATATAACTACATAAATAGTTACCAAACCATGAGTCGAGCTTGACTTTAGTGATGTGTGTACATGCCCAGCCAGTCTATAGGAACCCTAACCTTGGCACACTCTGATACCAAGTTGTAACGCCTTGGTTACCTCAGAACAGTTACGGTGATCAGTGAACCGGAAATTTGACCCGCTACCCGAGTCCTTTGGTTAAAAATGTGTTCTAAGTGTTATTAACCAGTTAAGGTGGAAAAACAATAAAGAGGAAAGGATATATTTTATTAAGTGCAGAACTGCTCATGAGCTTATTAAAACATTTACAAGTTATTTACAACTCAAAATGGCCACTACTCTTTCAAATTTACACCCCTGCCGGCCTAAGCGGCAAAAATAGGGTAAACCCCCTAGTTCCTCTGAGAACTCCTTGGCCGTGGTGGTCAAGCGGCCGCATACGTACACATCACCACCTAAGCTCTCCACTCAAGGCTGGGTGAGCTTTTCTTTCCCTTTACCTGCACCACATAGCACCCATGAGCCAAGGCCCAGCAAGAAAACACAATATACCATGATATAATATCAACAATGATCATATTAATCATTCAGGACTATCAGTCCAAAACAGATAGGTGACAGTCGCAAAAGTCACTAATGTGGGTGCAGCTCCCTTAAGCCATGTGACGAAACGGTCACTTAGCTTTACAGATAAGTGAACCTTTCACTGGCTTAAACAGGATAGGTGCATGGTGACTAGTCACCAACATAACCTTCCTCATGACTTTAGAGTCGTAACCCTGGAACATCGTTCCCTAGCCATGTGACAAACGGTCACCTGAGCCTTAGGCCCTAGCTCTGAGTAACTAGTCTTAGACTAGTCAAGCGCTTATAGGATTCATCGACCTTAGGGTCGGTCCAGCGTTAATGCATTAGAGTCATTCAACGCTGCTATCGATTAGATCTAATCTTCATTCAACCCTGCGTTCAGGACGCTTATGCCGTTTCTGACTCTTAGGTCAGTGTCCCTGACTAGTCAGTGCCATATACAAGTAAATAATATTCACTAGCATTTAATATGCAATCCATGTCCACATTTATCAACCAGCATGCCTCAACAACTATCATACATGTCATATACACGGGGTGCAGTTTTCTTACATCAGGTTCGAGCGAGAAATATTATAAGGAGGACTCCTGAGAACGATCGATCTTTTGGTTCCTTAGTGGTTACCTAATCACAACCAATTATAACCTCCATTAATGAAAATCAACATGGATAGGGTCTTAACCTAAGCACCACTCTCGGGACCTCGAAACATGCCCACACGGTGAGTAGATTCGATCCCAGGCCTTAAGGATTGAAACCCCATGTCAAAAACCCTTAAAATTACTCAAAACGGGACTTTGAAGGAACAGAGTAGCGCTACAGCGCTGATCCCTAACGCCCCAGCGCTATTCTCAGAACCCCCAACATGCCCAAATGCCCCCTGAGTAGCGCTTTAGCGCCCTAAGTTGGGTGCTATAGCGCTACCTCCAAACCAGGAACCCCCTGAAACCTCCTTCTTCATCTCCTTCGATTCTAATCTGTTTCCAATGCTTCCAAATCCCATTTTTGGTGCCAAATGAACCCAAAAACCAACCTAACATACCCTAAACATCACAACCATAAGAACCCTAGCCAAAACTCTCAACAAAACCAAGTATTCAACCTAGAAATCACAACTGGAAAATAAAACTAAAATAGGGCAAACCAGGGAATTCAATGGCTAGAAACTTACCCAAAGCTCAGCTTGTGATGCTTTTCAATGGAGGAACACACTCCCAAACTCCCAAGGCTTACTTCCCAAGCTTGAATCCTCAAGAATGGCTCAAAAATCACAAAGAAACTGAAAGAAAGGATGGTACGGGAAGGCTCTTGAATATACTCTGTTTTCTCTCTTCTTTCACAGCCAAAAATGGTTATATCTATCCTAGGGGTGAAATGACCATTATACCCCTAGGTCAATTTAACGTTTCTAAAGGCTCCTAAGGGCAAAATTGGTATTTCCCACCTATCTCGTTAATCATAACTAACGCTCTCCAATTCCCGCTATTCTCTATAATCTCAAACACCAATAATTTATATCATGTTACCCTTTAATTCCTGGCAACGTTCTAATCCTTAAAATCACCCCGAGACTCATCCCGAGCCCCGAACTTAAACCTGTTGTGACTAGACCGCTAATCAATATTCCAAGATCGTCTCATGCCGAAAAGCTCGAACAAACCCACATTATAATGTGGTCTCAACAATATCATCGACATGCATACAAATATACAATTATACCCTCAACGGGCCAAATTACCATCACACCCCTGTAATTAAAATGTGGACTCACATGCATACATTTAACATCATATTATAATATAAGTCACATATACATGCATAATATCATTTAATGGCATAATTAAGCAAGTATGGCCCTCCCGAACTACTAATCCCGCGTTTAAACCACATCGAAGAATTCGGGGCATTACAGAACGGGTTCCGAAACTATGAACATCGATACTTCAACTGTCCTCGTAAGTTTTTTTCTCTGATCTCAACTCGTAAAATTATTCTCTTCTCAAGAAATTTTCCTTGCGCATGTGCTAATTGAGTTTATTTATTGTGCAGCCATATTCGCGAGGACGGGGAAGTCAGTGACCCTCGGGGGTCAGTATGAAACATTGTCTGGGCTCCCACCAGCAAGAAGGATTACCGCCAGCTCGTGTATAACGCCATGATGCTAGCGTGTAAGTTGATTGGAAAAGGCCAGACATTGGCCTTAAGAAGGACCAAGCCTACCCTTCCGGTAATCCCCGAGCTCCCGCCTTCTCAAGAAGATGACTCACCAGCCACCAAAGGCGAGGAGCAAGAAGAGGATGAGGTGCCTCTTGTGCGAAAGAGGCGGTTTCCTGAGGTTATTCAGGAAACCAATTTAGAACGAGTTGCGTCAGGGGCAGCGGCCGCCCCCCCCCCCCCCCCCGGCCAAGGTAACCCATACCCTTATAGGGAACTAGATAGGGCTATTGCCGATTTTAGGTCAGTTATATTTAACCCAAATCATCTTGTCCATCACCACCCTAACAATCCAGACCGTAATGTCACCCTGCTCCAGTGTGTGGATCACTTAGTGTTGTGCCATGATACTAGTTACTCTAAGGGCACCATTGTTGTAGATAACACCTTAAATTTTAGGTCTGCCATCTTTGAGGAGTATGGGACCAATCGTAGGGCATGGCCTTCTTTGCTCCAGGGCGCCTTTGACCCTGGATTTAGGAAGTACGTAGACAAGTCTAGCCCCGAGGTAGAACCTGAGCCCAAACCTCCTAGGGTCTAAGAAATACTAGACTTAGATTCTCCTTCTCCTCCAGTAGTCCCAAGGCCGGAAGTCGTGATTATAGGCTCCTCCCCCAACCCGGAGGGTATGATCTTTATTTATTTCCTTTGTGTATGTTTTTTACTTTACTTATGAACTAATCCCCCTTTTGTTCTTTTCAGGCGACGAGATGGAACAACCCGGAGCTCCTAACCTCCGTACGGCTTTCCAGGGTGGGAAATCCGGCTCGGGCCTTGTCGTGAAGAGGCCCCGATATACAAAGAAAGCCCCTCCTGCAGTAGGAAATACCTCAAAATCCCCTACTAAGGGGAAAGGCACGAGCTCGACAGCTCTGGTGTCTATTGTCACTGAGAAGAGGATTCCTCATCCTCCCCTTCCACCTCGATTTGCGTCTTCTCAGGATCAGGTAATACAAGCTGATCCCCCAGCTCCTCCTGCCCCAGCTGCTATTGTCTGTATACCAATTGATCCCCAGGATCTAGAGAAGATCCCCAAAGCCTTTCGGGGAATCCTCTACGAGACAGTAAGCCACATGGTGGGGCACACTTACAAAGCCAGCTCGAGGGACTTGAGGATGATCGAGGAGCGGAGCCCGGAGAACATCCTGGAGTCAGCCTTGGGGATGACCCTCAAAGTAAGATACCATTCCTTAGTGACATTTTTCTCTTTATTTTGCCAAAGGGTATATCTAACTTGCCTTGTTATTTTGTAGTCTGCCCTGGCTCAGCACCGTAGCATAGCCTGAGCTAGGGCTGGAAATGATGAGCTCCAGGCTGAACTCAATGCCACCAAGACCGCCCTGACCGCTGCTCAAGAAGGCGAGCAAGATGCCAAAGCTGCCTTTACGGCTGCTCAAAAGAGCGAGTATAATGCAAAGTTTGCCCTTGCCTCATCTCAGGAAAGCGAGTAGGCTGCAAAGATTGCCTTGGCTACTCTCCAGGCCCAAACTGCCCAGCTCCAGGGCAAGGTTGCTAAGGCCAGAGCAAAACAGCTAGAGGCCGAGGCTGCAGTTAAAGAAGAGAAGGCGGCCTCACTATCCTCCATGAAAGATATGTTGTACCATTGCTAGGCTTTTAACTAGGATGGCAACTTTTCTTTCATGGATCCCACGTTGTGGGATCCATACCTTGAAAAATTCAAGGCCCGGATCTTGCAAGAGCCATTGGAAACAGGGGATGCTTCTACAGCGGGTGAGCACGAAGGCGAGGAGGTCACGTCCTCAGAGCATTCTGGAGGGGCTCAATGAGTCTTTTTTTTTATTTATTTGTTTGTAAACAATTGCGCTTGGGCTTAGTTCGAGGTTTTTCTCCTTGGGACAAATTTAATTTCAATATATATCTAACTTTTAATCTATTTGTCTTTTCCTTGATTATCTCTCGTGTTTATGACTTCTTAGACTTGTACATTCGAGATTTTAGGAATCGATATTTAGATCGGGATAGATATTTTAAGCTCAGTTATATCTAAACTTAATGTGTTGATTTATATCATACCTGTTAAGAATCAGGCCTTGTGCCCGGTTATATCCGGGAATTTAAATATTTTAAACTTAGTTCGTGTTAGGTTTATTGACATCTCAAGCTCTTAGAAAAGCCATCGAATATTCAATTTTGCTGACTTCTAAGTTTTGGACCTTGTTATATCTAGGGTTTTAAGTGATTTAAACTTAGTTCGTGATAGGTTTATTGACATCTCGAGCTCTTTAAAAGCCGTGAATAATCAATATTCCAAGCTTCTAAGTTTCTGACCTGGTTGTATCCAGGATAGTTTTGTACCTGGTTGTGTCCAAGATTTTAAATGATTTATATTCATCCAGCGATCTTATTCTGATCCACTTCGGGTTATATGCCCCCCAAGTAACCAGAATGTAGAGACTTTCTTGGTTGCTTTTACAAACATCAACACACGAGCTAATACAACCTTATAAAGAAAAAAATTATTTAAACCCATTTCAACAAGAAAAATCATTTAATAATCCATCTGTTATTTAACTAAGTGGCTTTTATATTTAAGCCTTACATGGATGACTGTATTATTGATAATACTTTTTTAAGTGCATGGCGTTCCAGGTCTGTGGGACTATTTCTCCACTAAGCCGAGCTATCTTGAAAGTTCCCTCACGTAAAACTTCCACGGTCTGATATGGTCCTTCCCAGTTCAGACCTAAAATGTTGTCCTTGGGATCCTTGTTTGCCAAAAAGACCCTTCGGAGAACCAGGTCGCCCAATCCAAAACTATGTCTCTTAACCTTAGAATTAAAGTAACGAGTGATTTTCTGTTGGTAATGTGTGAGCTGTAACTGTGAATCCTCTCGTTTCTCATCATCATTCCGCTCCTGGCTAAGTGTCCTTAGTCTGTGCGTGGCTACCATAGCTTCGACGGGAAGGACAGCCTCGCTTCTGAAGGTCAAGGAGAAAGTAGTGTGTCCTGTGGAGGCCCTGTGGGAAGCTCGATATGCCCAAAGTACTTTTGAGAGCTGCTCAGGCCAGACTCCTTTGGCCTCATCTAACTTTTTTTTAAGGCTCTCCTTTAGGGTCTTATTCACAGCCTCGACCTGTCCATTGGCCTATGGATATGCTACCGACGAAAAACTCTTAATAACGTCGTACTTTTCACAGAAGTCGGTGAAGAGATCACTGTCGAACTGGGTCCCATTATCTGACACGATCTTTTTAGGAAGACCAAATCGACATACAATGTTCTTCACCACAAAGTCCAGGACTCTCTTTGAAGTGATGGTTGCCAAAGGCTCAGCCTCTACCCGCTTCATGAAATAATCGATTGCCACCACCGCGTAACGAACTCCTCCCTTTCCCATAAGTAAGGATCCTATTAGGTCAATTCCCCAGACTGCAAATGGCCATGAGGATGAGATCATCGTTAGTTCGACTGGAGCAACTCGAGCGACTGTGGTGAAGCGCTGGCATTTGTCGCATTTCTGAACATGGGAGATGGAATCTTTCATTAAAGTGGGCCAAAAATAGCCCTGCCTTAATATTTTTAAGGCTAGGTTTTGCCCGTAGCATGATCTCCACAAAAGCCTTCATGCACCTCTTGCATAATAGTTTTAGCCTCCTAAGGCAGAACACACCGTAGGAGAGGCAGTGAATGACCACGTCGGTATAATGTACCATCCACTATCACATACCTTGGAGCATGATAGAGTATTTTTCTCACGTCCTTTCTTTCCTCAGGTAGCCTTCCCATTGTAAGGTATTCCACTATGGGGTTCATCCAAGTCAGCCTCATGTCGATCATCTCAACCTCTACCATTTTTTCTGTCATGCTCGGACTCTCCAAGAATTCCACTGGTACTACATTCAAAGTCTCAGCTTCCTTGGAGGTGGCAAGCCTTGCCAAAGCGTCAGCATTAGAGTTATGCTCACAAGGTATCTGTTCAATAGTATTGTACTCAAATTCTGATAGCTCCCCCTTCACCTTAGCATGGTAAACCGCCATCTTGGTACCACAAGCTTGATACTCCCCCAACACCGGATTGACCACGAGCTGAGAATCGCTATAGCACTGGACGACCTTTGCTTTAAGCTCCTTTGTCACTCTAAGTCTGGCTAGCAAGGCCTCAGGCTTCGTTGTTAGATGCTTCAAATATGAATCTCAGAGTTGTATGGAATCGATTCCCTTCAGGAGAGAACAATATGATCCTAGCTCCAGATCTGTTGTCGTTCGATGAGCCATCTACAAATATTTTCCACAACTCCTACACTGGTTCCTTCAAAAGCTCCTCTTGAAATCAGGTGCATTCAGCCACAAAATCAGCAAGGGCCTGGCTTATGATTGAGGTCCGTGGTACGTACAGTATCTCGAACTGGCTGAGTTCAACCGCCCATTTTAAAAGACGTTCCGACATTTCAGGTTTTTGCAATATCTGCCTTAGAGGTTGGTCGGTCAAGACGTGGATTGAATGGAACTGGAAATATGGTCTAAGCTTCCTAGAAGCTAATATTAGGCAGAATGCTATCTTTTCTATCAGTGGATACCATGATTCAGCTCTGAGAAGTCTCTTACTTATATAATACACCAGTTTTTTAGTGTGGTCTTCTTCCCGAACTAACACCGCACTGACTGCATTTTCTGTCACAGCCAAATAAAGGAACAGGGGTTCTCCAGACATAGGCTTAGATAATACTGGGGGCTCGGCCAAGTGAGTTTTTAGGTCGAGGAATGCCTGCTCGCACTCCTCAGTCCATTCAAATTTCTTGTTTCCTCTGAGCAAGTTGTAGAACGGCAAGCACTTGTCAGTGGATTTTGAAAAAAATTGGTTCAGGGCTACCACCTTTCCAGTCAGGCTCTAAACTTCTTTATGCGAGCTAGGCGAAGGAATTTCCAATAATGATCTGATATTATATGGGTTCGCCTCTATCCCCCTTGTATTGACTATGAATCCCAGAAATTTTCCCGACGCCACTCCGAAAGTACATTTTTGGGGATTCAGCCTCATATTATAGCTCCTCGAGATCTCAAAACATTCATTTAGATCGGATACATGGTTATCAGCATTCTTGGATTTGACTAGCATATCGTCGACATACACTTCCATATTTTTCCCGATCTGACCAATGAACATTCTGTAAACTAACCATTGGTAGGTAGCTCCAGCATTCTTCAGCCCGAAGGGCATAACTTTGTAACAATATACATTAGTTGGAGTCATAAAGCTAGTATGCTCTATGTCCGCAGGATTCATCACGAGCTGATTATATCTCAAATACGCATCCATGAAGGACATGAGCTCATGTCTCGCGGTGGCATCGACCAACTAATCAATCCTCGGCAATGGAAAGCAATCTTTAGGACAATCTTTGTTTAGGTCGAAGAAATCGATGCAGGTCCTCCACTTTCCATTTGGCTTTGGGACCAGGACAAGATTTGCGACCTGGATCGGATATTTTGCTTCACGAATAAACCCACACTTTAATAGTTGAGTCACTTCTTCCTCTAGTGCTTCAACTCGGACTGTTCCCAAATGTCTCTGTTTCTGGGATTTTGCAGGCATGCTTTTGTCCAAGTTTAGAGTGTGCATGATCACACTCGGGCTTATTCCCACCATCTTCATGGGACTAGGCAAAAACATCTAGATTTCCTTGTAAAAATTCAACTAGCTCCTTTTTCCTATCATCACCAAGATTTTTCCCAATCTTAATGACTCTTGAAGTGTCTTTGGGATCTATATTTACTTCCTCGAGCTCCTCAATAGCTTGGAGCTCTGATCTGTCCTTGCCCATTCATGGGTCGATATCATCACTTAGGGCAATGTCACTATCCTTTGTTTCTTGAGGTTCTTCCATCCTGCAGGCAACTTCCACTTCCTGGAACTCCTCACCTCCGTTACTTATGGCCATTGCTTGTTGCCCGGGTTGTGATTTTCCTTTCATAGAAATGTTATAGCATTCCCTGGCAGCGAGTTGATCGCCTCTGACGGTGCATATTCCCGCAGATGAGGGGAATTTGATTGCTAGGTGGTGGATAGAGGTTATCGCTTCAAACGCCATCAACGAAGGTCGGCCCAAAATCGCATTGTACGCGGCTGGAAAATCAATGACCACGAACTCAAGAAGCTTGGAGACAGTTCGTGGACCTTCACCCAATGTTACCACCAATTCGATCGTTCTGATGGCAGTCGACCCTTCACCAAAAAAACCATATAGAATCATTGAGGTTGCCTTTAGCTCGGTTACAGACAATCCCATTTTTTCTAAGGTTGACCTAAAAAGTATATTCATAGAACTTCTGTTGTCTACTAGCGTCCTCTAAACTCTCTGGTTGGCGAGCTGAACTATTATGACCAGTGGATCGTTATGTGGGAACTGGACATGGCTGGCATCTTCCTCCATAAAAATGATTGGTTGTTTTTCCAATCGTTGCTGCTTTGATAACCGTTGTTCCGGGACAAACTCCACTCTGTTATGGGACTTTAGTTCGTTGTATACCTCTTCTGAGCACCTCTGCTCGCACCTGCCCATACCTTATGGTCCTCCCAAAATAGTGGCTATATCTCCTCCTGTTATCGGAGGAGGATTTTCCTGATTCATCTGAGCTCCGGCTTGATTCATTGGAGCTTCAGGAGCTGACAAAGGGTTTTGTCCAGTGGGCTGACTAGGAATCGCTCGATTCCAGGCGTACTGGGCCAAAGGTCCTGCCCTGACGAGAGTCTTGATCTCATCCTTCAACTATCTACAGTCATCAGTATTATGACCGATATCATTGTGGAATCGGAAAAACTTCAAAGGATCTCTCTTCGCTCTTTGTTTTTTTAGCGGTTCTGGCTTCTTTCATGGAAAGCGAGTAAAATTAGCTAAGAAGATGCATTCTCTAGTATCCGTGAGATCGGTATATGTTGTGTAGACCGGTTTAAATTTCTCCATGAACTTGTTTTTCTTTGTTCCGCTCTGGTCTCCCCCACCATTTCCCTTTCTTTTATTATTTTCCCCTTGGTTATTCTGGCCAATGGTTTGATCCGTAGCTGCAACATCCGTTACCGTTCCAACGGGCTGGATAGGGACTTGGCTGGTTTCTGCGATGGAAGCTCATGCCTCTTCCAGGCTAACCCACCTTTGGGCTCGTTTCAAGAACTCGTCCACAATATTAACTCCTTTCCTCTGTAGCTCTTGCCACAAGTCGCCTCCAACAAGAATTCCCGTCCTCATTTCCATGAGCTTGGAGCTTTCGTCGGTATCTCTAGCTCATGCAGAAACATTGGCAAACCTACTTAGATATGCTTTCAACGGTTCACCGGGCTGCTGCTTTACATTAGCCAAAGAGTCAACCTTAATCTGAGCTGCCTGGGAAGCCCTGAATGCTCTCTTAAAATCAGTGGAAAAACTCTTGCACGAGCTGATTGAATGCATCTTGTATTGTTTGAACCACTGCCTAGCTGGCCCAATCAGAGTCAAGGGGAATATAAGGCACCTCAACTCGTGCTCAATGTTGTGGGCCATCATTATGGTGTTGAACATCCCTAGGTGATCAGACGGATCCCCATCTCCGTCAAACTTTGACAAATGTGGCATCCTGAAACCCACTGGATATGCAGTCGCCGCAATATTCAGGGCAGAAAGCTCGAGCTCATCCTCCGAGTCACACTCATCTTTCTCTTTTTATGATAGAAGCTTCTTCATTACCTCCTCCATCTGGGCTAGCCTTTAGAGGGTTTGGTCCCTAGTTCCTAGGTTATTCTGGGGTTGTTCAACAGCTCCCGTCCCATCGTATGAGTTCGATGGGTTGTTGTCCCTCCAAGTTCGGGCTTGGTTTTGTGGGACATTCCTGTTATCACGTGCTTCGAAAGGACCTCCCCCTTGACGAGTGTAACTGACTCCTTCATTTCGGGCTGAATTTCTTCTCTGTGAATTCAGGCGATCTTGCAGATCAGGCTATGTATCATATCGAGGACTTTGTGCCGAACTTAGATGGTTTCTCATATCGCCCTCAGACCTACCACTTCGATGACTTTCAATCCAATAACTTCCATTTGAGAAGCTTACTGCTCACGGTTGAGGCCGAAGATCTGGATTATCGACATGTGTCTGCGGGACATAGGTATGGACAGACAGATGAGGAATTCTCCTACTGTCTCCATAAGCAGGAATGTCCTGCGCAGGACGAGGCGGTGTCGGATGTCTTATGCGTGATGGGGATGCCTAACTGGCGAGGCAATTCTTGTCCCATTAAGGCGAACTAAATTAGTCCGCGCTTGTTCTCCCCCCCCCCCCCCCCCCCCCCACATCATTTCTAGCTCTCTATGCCTGGCAATCCAATCGTGACGCAGGAGGGTTGGCTGAAACATTTTGTCTCTGTGAGCCTGTTCCAGCTCTTCCCTGTGGATTGTCATGGGTACCTCGCGGCGCTGGGGAAGGAGGTACCAAACTTGGGGTTATGGTCCTAACTGTAACGCCCTGGTTACGGTGAACCAGAAATTTGACCCGCTACCCAAGTTCTTTGGTTAAAAACATGCTCTAAGTGTGATTAACAGGTTAAGGTGGAAAACTAATAAAAGGGAAGGATATTTTTCATTATAAACTGCTCCAGAGCAAATCAAAACATTTACAAGTTTTTCTCAGTACAAAATGGTCATTACTGTTTCAAATTTACAACCTCGCCGACCGAAGTGGCAAAAATAGGGTAAACCCCCTAGTTCCTCTGAGAACGCCTTGGCCGTGGTGGTTAAGCGGCCGCATATGTACACATCACCACCTAAGCTCTCCACTCAAGGTTGGGTGAGCTTTTCTTTCCCTTTACCTGCACCACATAGCGCCCATGAGCCAAGGCCTAGCAAGAAAACACAATATAGCATGATATAATATCAACAATGATCATAATAATCATTCAAGACTATCAGTCCAAAACAGATAGGTGACAGTCGTAAAAGTCACTAAAATGGGTACAGCTCCCTTTAGCCTTGTGACGATAGGGTCACCGAGGCTAATCAAATAAGTGAACCTTTCACTAGCTTAAACAGGATAGGTGCATGATGAATAGTCACCAACATAACCTTCCTCGTGACCATAGAGTCACAACCCCAGAACATCGTTCCCTAGCCATGTGACAACAGTCACCAGGGCCTTATGCCTTGGCTCTGAGTAACTAGTCTTAGACTAGTCAAGCGCTTATAAGTTTCATTGACCTTAGGTTCGGTCCAATGTTAATGCCTTAGAGTCATTCCACAATGATATCGATTAGATCTAATCTTCATTCGGCCCTGCGTTCAGGACGCTTATGCCATTTCTGACTCTTAGGTCAGTGTCCCTGACTAGTCAGTGCCATATACAAGTAATCAACATTCACTAATATTTAATATGCAATCCATGTCCACATTTATCAATCAACATGCCTCAATAACAATCACGCATGTCATATACATATACAGGGTGAAGTTGTATTCTTACATTGTTTTCTTACCTCAGATTCGAGCTAGAATGATTAAAAGAACGACCATTGAGAACAATCAACCTTTAGTCCTTTAGTGGTCACCTAATCATAACCAAACATGGGACATCATTAATAATAATGATCAACATAGGTTCCCAAACCAATATCTAGCCTCCGGGAGATCAATCCAACCTAATCCAAGTAGTAGGAACACTCCCGAGGCCTATAACTAAGTTCCCGGGGTCAAAACGTGCAAACGGGCTGAAAACTGGGCAAGGGCTGCGGCCCTAGCACCTTGGGCCACGGCCCCCAGAACTTCCTGAAGCAAGGGCCACAGCGCCCTTCATCAAGGGCCACGGCACCCAGTAGGTACAACACTCCCACCTGCTTCTTCAAAGCAGGGCCGTGGCCCCCAACTCTGGGCCATTCCCAAACATGTTTTTAACACTCCAAAGCCTCCAAAATCATACCTAAACATTCCCCAATCATCAAAAAAAAGTTCCCAAGCTTCCCAAAGCTCCAAAATCCTCAAAACCCAAGGTTCAAACCAACCAAAAACTCAACAATTTACAAAATCTAATTCAAAACTTAGAAACTCGAAAAACTCAAAACTTAAACTTCGATTACCTTCGATTGGGTTATTTTCCGTCAAATCCTTCGGTTAAGAAGCTTCTAATCTTTCCTAGGATCGCTATGCATCGATCCTCGCTTGATTCCGACTCCTAGAACTCGAGATTTCTTCGAAAAGGCTCAAACGGTAAAACGAACTGACAAAAGGGAGAACGAGAGGTTTTCTAACATACGTTCTATCTGATAAGCTACTTCAAGCTTAAGTAACCTCAAATAAAACCTAGTGCTCGGGGTCCCAAAAACCTCCCCAGGGACATTATAGTCAAAACTTCCAGAATTCCATCCTGACCTCAAATATTCCCAATTTATCATCAAATAACATTCCTATTACCCAATAATCGACCCCGTTATGACAAAACCGTTGTTGACTGTGTTTTTAGCCAACGACGTGAGAAAGTCAATAACAACAAGCCTTCAAGAGAATGTAAACGATAACAGACAATTTAATCAATAAAAGTAAATAACACGAGATTTTACGTGGTTCAGCCCCGATAGTCGGTAATAGCCTAATCCACTTAGAGATTTTATTGCTCTATTCACACTCAAGATCAGATGAACCAGTTTCAACTGAGTTTCTTAAGCGTAAATATTCAAGAATACAAAAAAGGGGTTCTCTCCCGAAATACACACTTTCTCTCTCTAGAACATAGACTAATTCTCAATTTGCCCAAAGTCCTTTTACGATCCCATCAACCCTCTATTTATAGGCTTGGGATCCTCAACTGATATCCCCTTTAGATAGGGATATTTTATTATTCATATTATATTTAAATTACAAGAAATATTTAAAATACAACAGATTCCTCAATTTGAGTGAGGAATGAGAGATTCCCGTGTGCTCAGACCGATTCTTGCTGAAGTCGTTTCGGGGATTTTGACGTAGTCTCCTGGTCGAACACATGCATGTTGGTTACATGCAAGTATTGGTCAGATATACTCCTCTAGGCTTTCCTTGGCTCAAGGTTATGCATGCATGGCTCTCCTCGGACCAAGGTCATGCATGCTTGGCTCTCCTCGGACCAAGGTGGTCCGAGCCAATCTCCTTGGCCTCTCCTTGGACCAAGGTGGTCCGAGCCACTCTCCTCTTGCCTTCTCCTCGGACCAAGGTGGTCCGAGCCACTCTCCTCTTGCCTTCTCCTCAGACCAAGGTGGTCCGAGCCAATCTCCTCTTGCCTTCTCCTCGGACCAAGGTGGTCCGAGCCAATCTCCTTGGCATCTCACCTCGGATAGGTCCGAGGCAATTTCCTTGGCATCTCACCTCGGATAGGTCCGAGGCAATTTCCTTGGCATCTCACCTCGGATAGGTCCGAGGCAACTTCCTTGGCATCTCACCTCGGATAGGTCCGAGGCAATCACTTTGGCATCTCCAACTAAGGTCCGATCGGACCGTGTGTGGCCTTTCCTTGGCCAAAATCTAAGTCCATCTCTTGGCATGCATGGGACTTCCCCTCGGACTTGGTCCGAGCCAACCATCTTGGAGGCTCACCTCGGACATGTTCGAGCCAAACCTCTTGAAAGCTTACCTCGGATAGGTTCGAGCCAAGCGTCTAGGGGCTCTTCAAGCTTGAGGTCCGATCGGACCTGCTGCTTCTGTCCCTCGAGCCAGAGTCCAAACCCATCCTTTAAGCTCCTTAGACTTGAGTTTGAACCAAACACTTGGGCTTCTCGGACAAGGGTTCTAGCCAAGCACCCTTTAGCCCAAGTATTCTCCTCGGGTGTATTTGGCTTGACCATGGCATCTCTCAAGCAGTCCAAAATTTTCACTGATGCATTGGGCTACTGCTAAGCCAGATCACCCAACTAATCCATGCCACGTGTCAAGTTTACTGCCACATCATCCTTTTCAAATTTTGGGATAACAACCGCTAATCCATTATATAGGACCGTCTCATGCCGAATAGCTCGAATATATCTCCATAATAATGGGATCTCATTCACAAATCACAATATGCACCCAAATATACCAATATACCCTTAACGGGTCAATTTACCAAAATATCATAATATTCAAATGTGGACCCACATGCATGCATATAACATCATATTATAATATAATTCATATAAACATGCATATTATCATTTAATGGCATAATTAAACAAGTATGGCCCTCCCGGCCTACTAATCCCGCCATTAAACCAAATCGAAGAATTCGAGGCATTACACTAACTGACCGACTGACTTGCTGATGTCCTCTCCGAGGGCCACTAGGTTGAGCATTTTGGCAACCTTGCACCGTAGGCACAGAGCTTGGGGTGGCAGTTCTGACTGGTCGACTTGGTTTGGATCGGCTATTCCTGTGGGACTTATGAGACCCACTTTTCCACTTTTTGACATTAGTGTCAGTTGCAAGAGGGGGTAACGGAGCCAAAACCTCATCAATTTGCCTATTTGCCTTGGCAAGATGGCTTCTTAACTGTATGTTTTCCAACTCAACTGCAATCAAGTAGTTTGGGTTTGGATTCGGTGGCAATGACGCTGAACTCCCAGTATCGTCGTGGCCCACCGGTTGCTTTCCTATTCGTTGCTGAACTTCAGGGCCATGCTCATTTGAAACAGCAGTATGATGGGCCCCCTGTCCACCAGGCTGTTCCATCTCATTGTCGTGCATTGAGCGAGTGACCACCATGATGAGATTTGATTGGGATTTTGGTGAAAGCACTAATCTCTCCTCTCAATGAAAGCACCAAAATGTTGACGCTGTTTTTCGCCAACAGTGAATTAAGAAACTAACAAGGTTGAATTAGTGCTTGATAATAAACCGAAATAAGAAATTAACTCTCAAGAACACAGATCTTTTTACATGGCTCAGTGGTTAAAATCCACCTAGTCCACGAGTCTATATTATTACTGTTTCTCTCTCTATTTTGGCAGAGTTTCATTATTACAGAATAATCGTCTCTATTTCTGTCCAATATTCTCAGTATTTATAGAGAAATTCCTTGGACAGGTTTGGGTAACTGCGTGAGTCAATCACGAATTTACATATTTATTACATTTAATATGAAATATTCCTATTTATACTAGGATATGATCTGATCACGAAATAAATGGTCTCCTAATATCTGGGACATTAAATATTACAGACTGGCCATAAATGATCGTATAAAATACTCAGGTCTTTGGGGACCGCGGATTCACTATATGCTCGAGTTACCACGAACTGTATATGTCTCCGAGCTCATACAGTGGAGGTCGTGCCGTATGAATATCATAAGCTCGCGCTTCGCAACTCATGCCTTCCTAGCTCGTATAACCATCGCAAAAACCGTGTTGTCCACGTGGATAATATATGGATTCCTTGGCTATTTCTTCCATGTATTTATTTGCCAACTGTACCCGAGCTGAGTGAAAGAATCGTGCTGAAATTAGGGTACACACTTATTAAAATGATTTTTAAATAATTTTAGTCTTTCATTGATTTTTTTTTATTTTTTAAGAATTAATTAGAAAATTTGATTTTTAAAAGTTTTATAATTAAATGTGGCATAATTTGGTAGTTGTCAAAGTTTAGGGGTAAAAATACTAATTATTTTATACAAATCGTAACAGAGGGTACGATCTAATAGTATCAATAGTTCAGGGGAAAATTTTAACTGATACTATATTTTAGGGGGCACAAAATAGTGTCAAAAATTCCAGAGGCAAAAATACTATTTATTCTTAAATTTAAACTAAAATATGTAAGACTTGATAAATATTTCCACCAATAATAGTATAGGGTGGACACCCTAAAATGCTCTTTAACATTTCTCAACATAAAATTATTATTATCGAAAGAAAAATGTTAAAAAGCACCCTATGGTATTCGACACCTTAGGACATATCGGAATTGGTACAAATAATTACTAGGTTCCACATTTCAATTAAATTAAATTTAAGTTTAAATTTATGAGACCTGATACTAAATCGCATCAATAACAATATGTCATATTCTAAAGTGTTGTACATCCTGGCTTATCAAAAGCATCCCTTCCATCCTCCCTAAATAAATAAATAAATAATAATAATAAGAGCATCCCTTCCTCGTTCTATTTATATATATAATATAGTTTAACCAATGACAATTCAATTAATTACTACAAATTAAACGCTAAAATTATTAAAAATTTAACAATTAAAGATTAATTATAATTATTATTAAATTTAACCAATGACAATTCAATTAATTACTACAAATTAAAGGCTAAAATTATTAAAAATTTAACAATTCAAGATTAATTATAATTATTATTAAATTTAATAAGCACTTTATCAGTCTTGATGTTAAAATCACAGCTAAGCTATGAACAATTTTTAATTATAGAAAAATGGAAAAAAATAAAAGGAAAAATAATAGTAATAAAAATATTGTTAATTAATGTTACTTTTTATGGGGCCAGGTATAAAATTAATAATATATTTTCTAATAAAATTATAAAGAAATAGATTAAGTGAAACTACAATTAAAATGGGTGGGTACCCATCCTCACTAACTATTTTAATCCTTGTCTCTGCCTCAATTTCTACATATTCCTTGTCGAGGCGGGGTAGGGAATCCCCATTGGGCCAGAGAATCCCTATTGATACTCATTTATTTAAAAATAAAATAAAAAAGATAAATGACCTAAAATTAATATATATTATACTATATAAATAGCTCAAAAGTATTAAATATTGTCTAAAACAAAATTAAAAATATTTAAGAAGTTACTAATATACTAAAAAATCACATAAAGAAACATGTAAAATAAATAAAAAATTAAATAGGGCCTCATTAGGGCGGGAAATACTATCCCCATCCCCGTTCTATTTAACATTTGGGATAGAATACGGCCCCCGTCCCCACCCCATTATGGGCACGTCTTGTGGAGAAAATTTTCATCTCTAGCTACACCCTATTTGCTTTACATAACATGAAATCTCTAAGGGATTTACTTGGGATCCGTACCTCCATATATGAAAACTAGCTTGCCTAATTTATTTTTTGGCAAGATTACTTTATCAGTATTGAAGACTCGTAACAATATATGGTTAAACTCAGAGTCCCTCTCTCTCTTATGGGGGTCCCTATGTCTTCCCCTAAAATCCCTAGCGCCCCAACTTGCTTTTCTCTTGATTGGAGTGTCTTTATGCTCTAGCCAAGATGGATGTCTTTTATGTAGGTCCTATGAGATTTTGTGCTCTTCTCAAATTAGGATGGCTATTGAAGTAGATTTTTGGACTTTTCTTCTTCTCTCAGGGAGTCCATAAGGCTCTCCCTTTAGCGACCAAATATGGTTTTGGCTTCGACGACTGCAGTCCCAAGAGCTCTAGCTTTAGCGAGGGGTGGTATTGACTTCCATGGATCTGGTGGGTCGGGGCTAGCAGAGGGGTGTTCTCTCTATTGTCAATGTTTGTGAGTCAATATTTGTTCCACTGGTATTGCAGGCTTTTATTCACTTTATTTTGGATAGTTTGTTTGTCTTAGATTTTGTTTATAAATGTACTGGTTTAGTTTTGTTAATGTCATATTTGTTTTTTTTTTTTTTTGGATTGTCCCCTTATGTAGGATTGGTAGTAGGTTCTCTAGATTTGTTTATTTGCCTACTATCTCGGGTGCTTTTATGGCGTATTTGTCGTTGTATACCGACTTATTGGCATTTATAGTTGCTTGCTCGCCTTTTAGGGTAGTGATTTACAATTTTGACTTATCAGTGAGTTGTATTAGAATTGATTATTTGTTACTTGTTGAATGAAATTTGAGTCAACTATATAAAATATATATATATATAATAGAGATATGTGTAATAAAAAAAAAAGTAATTTATAATCAAAAGGGATATTTGCAGCAAAACCCCCTAGTTTTTTTACATAAGTTGTGACAAGCTCCCCAATAAAAAATTTTGGTTGCAAAATCTCATTCCGTTAATAGTTTGTTTCAAGTTACACCTTTTAGATGTTAAATGTCATGTAAGCAAGTTAAATGTTAACTAAGATACACATACAACACTTTATAGGGCGACACGTCAAAAATAATTAATTTAATTAATAGAAAAAATAAACTTAATTTTTTTCACTTTAATTTTTTTTCTATTATTTTAATATTTTATAATAATAATAGTAATACATCATTAAAATTAAACAAAACTGAAAATTGAAAAAAAATTATTTTTTCTATTTTTTTATTAATTAAATTTATTATTTAAAAAATAAATTATTTTTTGATATACTGCCCTACAAAGTGTTGCCACATGTATCTTACATGATATTTAATACCTAAAAATGATAACTTGCAACAAACTATTAATAGAAGGGGCTTTGCCACCAAAAAATTTTATTAGAGAGTTTGTGGCAACTTTTATAAAAAAAAAATAGAGGTTTTGCCACAAATAACCCTAATCAAAATTAGGAGTGCCATCATCAACCTTGTAATAAGAATATGAAATAGCTCTCGTTTCTCGTCTAGATGAAAAATCTTTATGAAATCTTATTGTAAATATGTTTATTGTTGTTATAAGGTGAAGAACACTTTGTTGATTGGGATATTATTAAAATGTTAAGTAACAATTGTATAATTATATATTTTATATTATATTTTTGTATGGAAGATTGGTATTAGGCTGCACAAATGATATTCAACCCCGTAAGTGGGCATGCTTTTTTGAAGTACCTATATTTGGAACCTCGTCTCATGTTTGAGCTGGAAAGTAATATAATATGCATCATAATAATCTGCCGCCGCCCACAATCACCGTTACACTACAGTACAGTAAAAGACTTTTATTTATTTATTTTATAAATAGTCTATTCCTATGGTTGTACATCTCTATCTCTGGTGGATGTTATTTTTTATCCAACATATTAACTAGTTTTGCTTATTCATGAATGGTAAAATTTATATATAACACAATTTTAATTTGTTTATTTCTTTTTATTTTAGTGAGATATATTTTTATGTTCATTTATTCATAAATATATATACATATAAATAAGAATTTATTAGTTGCTTGAACTATATATATTTTAATAAAGAAAAAATTACATAAAACGCGGTAAGTTAAAAAGAAAATTGTTTTATATGGCAAATCAAATAAATTACAAAATTATGGTGGTTGTCCAAAGAGAGTGCTTTGTTCTCCTAGTTAACTAGATGATATACTCTTGTGAGATGGATTTTGTAATTTTGAGTAATATTTTTATTTGTTCAAATCAACATTTATATATATATATATATATATTTTGTCAAACCACATACATTATTTATTTAATATTTGTTGTCAAATAATTCTTTTTTAGTGAAAATAGTGAAATCAATTTAAATATTTTAAAATTATTACCAACTTTATTTATTTTCAATATAAGCTCACAATATTAATTATTTTTCATAAATTTTTGTAACGTAGTAGGAGAGATAGTGATAAAAAATATTATATTTTTTCTAAAATTATAGTTAGTCAAATCTCAACACTCAATATTAAACTAAAATATTAATCTAGTCCAAGTTTCAAGCTTTGTTGCAAAAATATTTTTTAAAGTTAAAAAATTAGTTTTGTAAATTTTTGTAACAATCATGTTAAATAAATTTATAAATATTTATGTAAATATTAGTTACAAAAAAAACTTCTTGATTGTGAAATTAGTTTTGCCAACCGTTGTTACAAAACTATAAAACTTGTTTATAAAATTATTGTAATTCACTACTTTATAATTGTATTTTTATATTAATATATAATAAAGTGTTTTATAAATAATGAATATCTTAAATGTATATTTTTAAGTTGTATAGTATAAATTTGATGGTTCCTGTAATTTTTTAGTATAATATTGTAACATATGAAAAAGTATAATATTTTTATGTCAATTTTGGTTACAATTTCTTAACTATAAATTATTTTTGTAAATGTTAGTTACAAAAACATATTTCCTAGTTATGAAAATAGATTCGTAAACTATTGTTACAAAAATAAAAATAAATTAGTTACGAATTTGTTCGTAAATTTTATGTAAAAAAATATAATTCTAAAACTGATTTTTGTAAATATTATTTACAAACATATAGCATATGTTTACAATTTTGTAACAGATATTTACAAATTTGTAAACGTTGATCACAAAAAATTATATTTTACGACTTTTATTTACGATTTTGCCACTCTGTATTAATATTTTTGCCCCTCTATCATTTTATCCAAAAATTTAGTATTTTTGTAATGCAAGGTATTTTTTATTTTTTTTAACTTTTAGTACATTTTTTTTTAGATTTCTCTTTAATCAATTATTCTCTGAATTATAAAAATCAAGTCCATAATCATTAAATAGTAGCAATGTGATTTTGTCTTTTTTTATTAATTATTGATGGAATAAATTGCACAGGATTACTTCTGACAATTTTTTTTACGGTATTACTAAAATAGTAATATAAAATGCATTGTTCCGTTTAATTAACATTCCCATTTCTTTATTTTTTTTCTCTATTTTACTCTCCAAAAAGGAAACAATAAATAAATAAAAAAGATTGTGCATATCAAATAGTGATGAATCTAACATCTTCATGTTGTAACTTAAGCAATGTTATGCAATTTTCTGATGTGTGTCGTATACACAACAAATTTAACAAAAAAATTTTTTTCATTTCTTCTAATTAATTTAGTATAATAACAAGCATTGGTCAAACTCACGAGGACTATCGTTCACTTTATTATTCAATAATTAGCATTAAAACTTAAAAGGAGATTTAGATTTTGAACTCAAAATTAAATAACATAAACTAAAAAGCAAATAAATATTGATATTACGATATTAAAAAACAGTTAAAGGTTAATCTTCACCCTCGACAATCATTCACAATCACTAATAATAAATATTATTCTAAATTCTCAATTAAACTATTAACCCCGCAGATAACGCTGAATCAGACAATTATCTCAGTCTCCCTATTACAAGTACTCAAGTTGAAACACTCAATAATTAACTATTTTAGCTAAGCAATAAATCTATGAAGTATACAATCTATTTAACTTAGATAGAGCATTAAGTCCTATGGAGACAAGTTAATCTAGGCAATAAATTAATGAAGTATATAATTCATTTAACCTAGGATCTATTTTTCATTACAATTAACAATTATTTTCACATCACTATCAATTGCAATTTTATCACATACACTTAGAATCCTAAACTATTAGGTGAGTAGTAATTCTAAGATGACAATTGAACAACGTAAAACCTTAATTAGTTGGACACCTAACAAGAAATCACAAAATTCATAACATTCAATTGGAAAAATAGAAACAATTTAATATTGAGAGAAATTAAATAATAATACTCATTATAAACAATCAAGAATTCATGTCTTGGGTTTTGAATTAGCCCTTAACCTAAAAAGAACCTACTTCATAATAGAAATCATAATCACAAACGTAATTATAATTAAGATTAAAGAGATTAAGGGAAGAAAAGAAACTAGATTGATGAACAATGTCTTGGGTTTTGAATTAACCATTTCTGAGTCTTTTTCTCTCATAAACCGTAATAAAAACTTAATCTCAAATTAACCCTAATAATATTTTATAGTCTCTTTTAAATTATGTTTAAAATGTAATTAAAAATCTGAAAAATAGCGTCGCAGGCCGCGACCTGAATTTCTGCATGTCGTGGCCTAAAACAAAATATGCGCAAAATTGGTCATGCAGACCACGACCTGAAAAAATTGGGCAGCGGCCCAACTTCACTTTTTTTCACAGTAGGCACTGGCCTACTTTTTCTAGGCAGCGACCTGTCTAGAACATGAAATATGAAACGTCAATTCCAAATAAAGTGTTGCGACCTAAATTTTATTGGCCACGACTTATCTTCAATTTCTTCAATTCTCGACCTTAGACAGCTTGTATGTTGCCGCCATTTCAACATTTCAATCCCAAAAACTTGGAATGCTCCTAAAACTTCATTTTAACCTCATCTTAGCGAGTCTT
This sequence comes from Humulus lupulus, assembly GCF_963169125.1. Lineage (NCBI taxonomy): Eukaryota > Viridiplantae > Streptophyta > Magnoliopsida > Rosales > Cannabaceae > Humulus > Humulus lupulus. Next base: position 180,246,270 of record NC_084795.1, on the reverse strand, counting down.
TTTTCAACCTATGATTCATAAACTACACTTGCCTTTAAAATGTCAGATTTATCAACATCAAATGCAATGTAGAAAATATGTTGTAGAGTCACGAAACTAAGTTAAAACTACTAAAAAAATGTTATCATAACACCATCCAAGCATAGAAAACTTATCAAATATTAATACAAAAATGACCTTGTCAAATTCCCCTACACTTGAATTTTGCTAGTCCCTTAGCAAAACACTAAAATAACAAAACTAAAAATAAAAATAATACAAACTAATCTATACTCACTAGACAAAGGTCTTGTCAAAAGCTTGAATGTCACTAAGAATCACACAAATAAGTAATGCCAAAACAAATCAGATTTTCATACTCTTTAGAATTTCAACTCCATATGTAATTCACCATTTGATTTTTAAAAATAATTTACTAAGCACTTAATCACAACACCAACTCAAATGCATCAGATTTAATCCATACTTGCCAAATCATTTTCTTTTAAATCAGTCCCTATATACCAAAAAAAATTCAATGAAAAACATCCACTTCTTAGACATTAACCAATCATTTTCCACTAATATAAACACACAATGATCAAAAATCAAAAGATCTTTATAGGCTTGTAATGTAAGGCTAATGTTAAGGGTAGTTGAGAAATGTACATTTAAGCTCAAATCACACCATAACTTACGTCAATTCCATTCTTTGAACTTTTCCCTAAATTTTCCATACAATTCAAGAAATACCTATCTTTTCTTACACTTCTTTCCACAATGATCTCACTATTTCCCCCACGCTTATATTTTTGCAAAATTTTCATATAGCATTTTTTTTCATCATTGCAAATCATAATTTTTTTTCTTTTTTTTTTTATATTTCAAGGAGAGGAATAGAGATCATACACAAATTACAACCAAACAAATAACCCATAAGTATTTTCTTTTTTTACAAACCATCCCACAAAATCAAAAATCATATATATAACCATGGTGCAATGAGTTACAATAAAGAAATATTTTTTTTCAATGAGGTATAGGGTCAAAAATTTTGGTTCATAGAAGAAAATTAATAGTCATCATAGCTCAAACATGGGAAACTAGGGATTATCATATAATAGGTTGGCTTGAACGGCTCAAACGATCCAAAGAATTGCCTTAATCATCTTCCTAATTATGTGTACTTATGATTTTGCCTCAAACAATTAATCAATGATTTCTAGAGTGGTTGAGACTTCAAATGTGCTTTTTTTTTTTTCAAACAAGCATAAATATTTTCCAATACATTTAAGTGGTGAATTCAATCGTGCATAGAGTGAAAAACAACATAAATCAAACTGGCAATTCACATAGAAGTCAAGCACACAAATCATACATAATTCCTCATTGTCTAACATCACTTTAAGCACAATTCAAAGTTTCATCATCACCAATGATTTCAACAAGACAAACACAAAAAAAAAACACAAACAAGTAATAAAAAAAAACTAAAACAGAAAAACAAACCCAACAACAGACAAAATGAAATTGATCCCTTCCCCCACACTTAAACAGTACATTGTCCTCAATGAAAATAAAATAAAGATAAGGAAAAGAAAACTCCCTCAAATACACTTTGTTTAACGTTGTCAGCTCGACTAAATGTTGCTCGCAAGATCCTTATGTTGGGTATTTCAATGAAGTCTCCTTCCCTTTGATCTTACCAGGAGAATCAAACACATTGAATTTGATAACTTCACCATCAAATTCCATTGTCAGCATTCCTACTCTAACATCCAGCTGTGTATTTGTTGTCATCAAGAATGGCCTCGCAAATAAAACCGGTGTCGGATTGGGTATTGATGCATCCCCCATTTCAAGTATATAGAAATTTGCTAGAAAGACAAGTCCATCAACCTTTACCAACACATATTCAACTACCTCTAAAGGATAAGCATTAGTGCGATCAGCCAGCTGAACAATAACTCTTGTCTCCTTTAGTGGCCCAAGATTTAAAGAAGCATATGATGACTATGACATGACATTAATCGATGCTCCTAAGTCTATCATACACTGCTCAATCATTTTATTCCCAATCATACAAGGAATTGTAAAGGTTCCAGGATCCTTGCATTTTGGTGGCAGCTTCTTTTGGAGAACAGCAGAGGCGTTCTCCCTCACGCTTATCTTTTCCTCACCCTTCAATTTCTTCTTATTCGTGCACAACTCCTTCAAAAATTTAGCATAACGTGGAACTTGTTTAATAGCATCAAGTAATGGAATGTTCACTTCAACTTTGCGAAAGGTCTCAAGAATTTCCTTGTCAGCTTCCTCCTGCTTAAAAATTTTCAATCTGCTTGGAAAAGGCGGACGAGAGACATAGGTTGGCATAGTTGGTTTATGTGACTTTTTCTGCATTGATGGTTCATCATGGATGGAGTTGTCTACTGCTTGCTTTTGCACTGGAGCTGGCGATGAAGGTTGTGTGGGTGGCTCATATTGTATACTACTTTGCAATGTTAGCACACTTACATTCTCCTTGGGATTCCTCTCAAGTTGTGAAGGTAATTTATTAGAAAGATGAGCTTCCAACCTGTTATATGATGCCGCTAGTTGTCCCACCTGATTCTCCAAACTTTTGATGGAAGCTTGGGTAGTTTGCTGAAACTGAAGCATATTTGTAGCAATTGCATTGATTAAATCTTCAATAGAGGGTTTTGTACTCAGTGGTTGAGTAGCTTGTGGTGCTTGCATAGTTCTAGGTACAAAATTCTGTTGAGACCGCTGTTGAAAAGTGAACCCAGGTGGTCTCGCAGGTGTAGACTGTGGAGCAGCTTGTTGTTGATTCCCATAACGAAGATTTGGATGATCACACCAGCCAGGATTATAAGTTTGTGAAAATGGTTCACAGTACATCTGACATAATTGACCAGAGAAATTACCTACAACATTAACATCCTCAGTCTCTCCCTCAAATAGTGTAGGACAAGTATCAGTAGCATGCCCCACAACCTAACAGATTCCACATGGTCGCACCTGTTGGCCTAAAGTAAGTTGTTGCACCACTGCAGTTAATTGAGCCAATTGTTGACCAAGCAGATTAACATTAGAAGTGCTCACTTCATTAACTAATTTGGGGGGTAGATTTGGGTCTTGGCAAATGCCAAACTGTTGTGAGTTGGAAACCATATTAGAAATCAAGCTCCTAGATGCAGCAGAAGTCTTATCAACTAGTGCACCCCCACTGGCTACATCTATCATACTCCTATCCAATAATTGTAATCATTCATAAAAGTATAGGATTAGGAGTTGTTCACTTATCTGATGATGAAGGCAACTAGCACACAACCGCTTAAATCTCTCCTAATATTCATACAAAGACTCACATGTATATTGCCTTATACCGCAGATCTCTTTCTTGATGCTTCCAACTTTAGATGCTGGAAAATATCGTTCCAAGAACATAGTCTTCATACCATTCCAGGTTTCAACAGCACCAGGTGGAAGATAGTACAACTGTAGCGTCCCAAATTTGCTAATAAGGCTTAGGGTCTTGATTAGCGTTCCTGGAGAGCAATAAGTGATTTATTATGTTAATATGTGAATTTGATGAGTATGTGATTAGAAATGCATGTGTTAGGTGACTTAAATATGTATGTGGGCCCCATTTGGTTATTAGGGGCATGTATGTAATTTTAGCCCGCTGAGGGCATAAATGCAATATTTGTGTGTAATGTGATCTTTACAACGTGTGAGTGGTGATATATTTGTGATGCACGATTTGAAACAGTCCTAGGGAGAGGTTTAGCTAGGAAGTCACAACGGGACCCGGTACCCGACTCGGGGCAAGTCAAGGGGTATTTTGAGCAATAGACATTTAATTGAGTTATCGGGTTATGAAAATAAATATTTGGAGATATATTTGAAGTTAAAGCGTTTAGGAGGGAATATCGGGGAAATTTACCATTTTGCCCTCAGGGGCATTTTTGGTACCCAGAGCCTTGAGAGTAACTTAAGTGACTTAAGTTAGGTAAGACAAAGCATAGAAACACTTAGAATTTTCCCAAAACCGACCCTATCTCCCTTCTCTCTCACTCTTGTGTTTCTCTAGACTTTTCCAAGGGAACCATTGAAGCTTAAACAAGGAATTGGAGTTGTAGATTTGAAGATTAGCTCAATATTAGCTTGTGGATTCAAACAAAGGTTGAGGTAAGCTTTGAATTATGATTTTAGTCATTAAATTCTATAGTTCTTGGCTGAGTTTTAGTTTTCTTGGGTCTTTGAAGTTAAAGATTGAATTGGGGATTTGATGAAGTTTTAAGCTAGCTTCTTGTTAGGTTTTTTTGCTGGGACCATTCTAGAACTACTGTGATAATTAAATTGTGTTGTTGGATTAATTTTGGAGTTAAATTGGTTGGGTTTTGGTGGTTAAAATGGGGGTTTTTCTGGGTTTGAAGGGGTCGGGTCGGGTCGCGACAATGTTCTTGGTGAGCTGCGGCCCTCTAGAACAGATGGGAGGCCAAGATGAAGGGCGGGTCGCGACTGCCCTTTGGTTGGGCCGCGGCGCGTGTCTACTGAGTAGGGAGGCTGAGCCTCTGGTTGAGGCGGGCCGAGGCACAAGGCCATGGGGGCCGTGGCTCTTAAGGGGGGTTTTTGGACCCCGAGAATGTTTTTGGCTTGGGAACCCAAAAGTTAAGGCTCAGGATGGATTTTATCACCCGGATTGATAGGATTCAAGGTCTCAGAGACTAGAATTATATCCCAAAGTTATTTAGTGGATTAGAACTTGATGGCTGGATGTTGTTGATACGTTGTGACTAGGTTTTCAGCGAGGCTCGGACTAGGGGACTATGCTCAGGATATCGGTGCTCGGGAAGCTTGTGACACAGGTAAGAAAACCGTTGTACCCGTATAGCAGGGCGTGGGTCTATAGTTTGTATTGCAGGGCACGACCCTATGTGATTGTGTTGCAGGGCGTAGCCCTATTGTTTATGTTTGTATTTGTTGATTATATGCTATGTATTTCATATTTGTGCATGAATGGCGAAGGCCGAGAATGGCAGGAAGCCGAGTATGGCAAGGGACCGGAAATGACGTTAAGCACGTGGAGTGCAAGGTAGAGTACGGCAAGGGCCGGGAGCGGCGTTGAGCACGCAGAGTGTAAGCCGCTAGGGTGAGACCCTTCTCGGATGCTTGAGTCATCCTTACAGTGTAGACCGCGAACCCAGGGCCTGGTAAAGCACCTGGGACGGCATGGCCGCTATATGTTTAGCCTGTTGGCTGCTTTATTATATGCTGACTGATAGATATGCATATGTTGATTATTTGTGTTGAATTTTCTTGTTGGGCATCGGCTCACGGGTGCTCTATGGTGCAGGTAAGGGCAAGGGAAAGGTCGACCAACCATGGGTACAAAGAGCGTGTAGCGACATGTACATGTTCGGCCTACCTGGCTGCCACTACCAGGGGTATTTTTGGGAGATGTTATGTATTAATCTAAATTTTGTCGTTTAGTCGACCTTAATCATATTTTTGAGTTGTAAATATTTCTAAACAGCATTTTGGGATCTTAAATGTATAGCGCTTTATAATTCCAACAAATGACTACATTTTCAGATTATATGATTTTTATTATAGTTTAGCCACACTTTTAACCTAAAACCTCGATTAGCAAGTTAATTGCACGTTTTAAACTCACATAGTAACGACTCTAAGGAAGTAGGGTGTTACACCAACCACTCTTTAGCTACATCCTTCAGGGAGAAAGGAAAAGCTCGCAACTTAATTTGTTATTCAGTCACTGCAGTAGGTTTTATACTAGAACAGAAAATATGTGTAACGACCCAAAATCACTAATTTGGCTTAAGGGCCTTGATTAGTGCGCGGGGAAGGCATAATTGGTTTATGTATGAATTTATTGATTTAATGCATGATTATATGATAAGCATGTTTGTATGATTATATGAATATAAATGAGGTTAAATGTTATATCTGTGAGAACCACATTATTATGTGGGTAGATTTGCAGTGTGCGACTTGAGGCGATCCTAAGGAGCTAGATAGCGGGAAAAGTCACAACGGGGCTTAATAGTTGACTTTGGACAAGTCAGGGGTATTTTAGGTATCGGGTGGTTATTTAGACTATCGGGTTATGGAAATAAATATATAGAGATATATTTGAGGTTAGGAGACTTCGGCGGGAATATTGGGGAATTTTACCGTTTTGCCCTCAAGGACGTTTCCGGTACCCCGAGCCTCGGGATTGACTTAATAGACTAAGATTAGACTAAGTTAATGAAAGAAGTAGAACAAAAAGACACAAACTGACCTTCTCAGCTCTTCTCTTCTCTTCTCTTCTCCTCTCTTCTCTTTTATCTCCCAAGAAAACTACAGAAAATCTAAGGGAAATCAGCTGGAAAATTATGTGTTTGAGCTGGATTCATGAAGGTTTAGCTTAGTTCAGACTAAAGGTCACTCAACCAAGATTAAGGTAAGAGTTGAGTTGTGTTTTTGGGTGTTAGAACTTTGAGTTTTTGGCTGAATATTAAGGTGTTTATGATTTTGATGTTTAAGGGCTAAATTGAAGCTGAGTGCTTGGGTTTTAGCTCAGAGGTTGTTAAGAAAGTGGTTCAACAAATGAGGACTACCCAGGACAGTGGGACTTTGTGACTCGGTGTGGGTGATAGTAGACAGATACACCAAGTCAGCTCATTTTCTGTCGATGAAATCGACTTATACAGTGGAACAATATGCAGAATTGTATGTGAGGGAGATAGTTCGTCTCCATGGGGTTCCAAAGTCTATTGAATCTGATCGAGATCCTATCTTTACCTCTAAGTTTTGGGGAGCACTACAAAGAGCTATGGGGACCCAGTTGAAGTTTAGCACAATTTTTCATCCTCAGACTGATGGACAGTCTGAGAGAACGATTCAGGTGTTGGAGGACATGCTTAGGGCGTGTGTGATTGATTTCGAGGGATCTTGGAGTAAGTATCTACCATTGATTGAGTTCTCGTATAACAACAGTTATCAATCCACAATTGGAGTGGCCCCTTATGAAATGTTATATGGAAGAAAGTGTAGATCACCCATTCATTGGGATGAGATGGGTGAGAGGAGGTACTTAGGGACAGATATGGTTCAGAAGACTAATGAGGCTATTGAGAAGATTCGAGCCAGAATGCTTGCTTCACAGAGTAGACAGAAAAGCTACACTGATCCAAAGTGTAGGAATGTGGAGTTCCAGGTTGGGGACCACGTGTTTCTGCGAGTCTCACCATTAAGAGGGGTAAGGAGATTTGGAGTAAAGGGCAAGCTGAGCCCTCGGTTTGTTGGACCTTTCGAGATCCTAGAGAGGATTGGACAAGTGGCTTACAGGTTGGCCTTGCCACCGTCACTGTCAGGAGTTCATGATGTATTTCATGTCTCCATGTTGCGGAAGTATGTTTCAGATACAACGCATGTGCTGAAGTATGAGGACTTAGAGTTACAGACAGAATTTGGATTGGAAGGACAAAGTTCTACGAAATAAGGCAATTCCATTAGTTAAAGTGTTGTGGAGAAATAGCAAGGTCGAGGAAGCGACCTGGGAGTTAGAGACAGCGATGCGAGATCAGTATCCCGAGCTATTCAGGTAAATTTCGAGGACAAAATTCTTAGTAGGAGGGGATAGTTGTAACGACCCAAAATCACTAATTTGGCTTAAGGGCCTTGATTAGTGCGCCAGGAAGGCATAATTGGTTTATGTGTGAATTTATTGATTCAATGCATGATTATATGATAAGCATGTTTGTATGATTATATGAATATAAATGGGGTTAAATGTTATATCTATGAGAACCACATTATTATGTGGGTAGATTTGCAGTGTGCGACTTGAGGCGATCCTAGAGAGCTAGATAGCGGGAAAAGTCACAACAGGGCTTAATAGTTGACTTTGGACAAGTCAGGGGTATTTTAGGTATCGGGTGGTTATTTCGACTATCGGGTTATGGAAATAAATATATGGAGATATATTTGAGGTTAGGAGACTTAGACGGGAATATTGGGGAATTTTACCGTTTTTCCATCGGGGACGTTTCCGGTACCCCGAACCTTGGGATTGACTTAATAGACTAAGTTAATGAAAGCAGTAGAACAAAAAGACACAAAACGACCTTCTCAGCTCTTCTCTTCTCTTCTCCTCTCTTCTCTTTTCTCTCCCAAGAAAACTACAAAAAATCTAAGGGAAATCAGTTGGAAAATTATGTGTTTGAGCTGGATTCATGAAGGTTTAGCTTAGTTCAGACTAAGGGTCACTCAACCAAGATTAAGGTAAGAGTTGAGTTGTGTTTTTGGCTGAATATTAAGGTGTTTATGATTTTGATGTTTAAGGGCTAAATTGAAGCTGAGTGCTTGGGTTTTAGCTCAGAGGTTGTTAAGGAAGTGGCTCAGCAAATGAGGTAAGTTTCAAATCGTAATTTAGAGGTTAAAATTTGAGTTTTGCATGACTGGTTTTGGTGTTTTGAGTTGCTGGGTTTTAGAAATCAAAATGGAATTTTAGTAGGTTTTTAAGCTGGATTTCTGTTGGATTATGCTGTTAGAATCATGTTAAAAGTTTTGTGATTAATGGGTTTTGAATTAGGGTGCTTTGGGATGGTTTTGGATGAGGTTATGATGCTAGAAATTGTTGATTTTCTGGGCACGAAGGGTAGGGCCGCGACTCTGTTCTAGAGCGCTGCGGCCCTATGAAGCAAGGAAGCGAGGGAGGCTCGGCCAAAGGGGAGCGCCGCGGCGCCACAGGGCAGGGCCGCGGCACGTGTCTGCTTACTGGGGTCTTGGGTTCTGTTTAAGGGGCGGGCCGCGACTAGGTTTCAAGGGCCGCAGCCCTTAGGTGCATTTTTTATCTTTTGGGGATTATAAGTGCAGGAACTTAACCTAGGGTGCTCGGGATCAATTTCACCACCGTGCTTGGTGGAATTTGATGTCCCGGAAGCTGGTATTGTACCCGGAAACCTTTATTTGAATGTTAATGGAATCCATTACCTTGGTTGTGACTAGGTGTTAAAGCTAGGGCTCGGGAATCGGATCGTGCTCGAGGGACGTCGCTCGTAATCAGTGAACGTAGAAATTAAAGGTAAGAAAATTGCACCCGGTTGTGTATTTGTAATGGGACTAAGGGCTCCCTAATATGTATGCTTGAAAGGATGGTATTATGCCATGTAACACACTAAACCAACGGCTTAAGGGTGCCAAGGGTTACACTAGCGCACAGGGCGCGACTTGGCCACTGGTAGCCGAGGACAACTTATTATGCACTGAGCTCGGTTTAAGCGGGCCGGAGTCAATGGGGTAAACAGAGGGTGCGGCCTAAGTTGTCGGCCCTGATTATTATGTGACCTGATTGTTATTAGTGATTAGTTGCATTGTTGGTTCTAAATGTGTGTTGAGTGGCTAATGTGGAGTATTAAGTGTTTGATCATGCTTAAAGGATTGATTACCTGTTGTTGTTGTTGTTGTTGTTGTTGTTGTTGTTGTTTGTGTTGCATATTATGTTTTCTTGCTGGGCCTTGGTTCACGGGTGCTACGTGGTGCAGGTAAGGGCAAGGGCAAACTCGATCAGCCCTGACTTGGAGAGCTCTGTGAGCTGAATGTACATGACCAGTTGCTCAGCCGCCACGGTTGGGGGGAAGGCAGGAACATGGGAACCAGAAATGTCTGTTTTTCCTTAGAATGGCTGATGGTTGTCTGTATTTTGGAAATTCTGTAAACCAACTTTTAAACACTGTTTCTTTCTGGGATCCCATGTGTAAAACTGTTTAATTATATAAATTGTATCTTTTGAAACCAAAACCCTTTTTAACCCTAGCACATTCATAGTTAGTGACACGTTTTTAATTAAATGACTTGATTAGCGAGTCCTGCACCTTTATAAGTACACAGTGTAGCGATCTTGGCTATCCAGGGCGTTACAATATGAAACTCCTTCAAATGTTTATTCGGTTCCTCACCGGCCAACCCATGGAAAGAGGGCAATAAGTGAATGAGGCCTGACTTCAACTCAAAATTAACATCCAAAGGTGGATACTGGATGCAAAGCGGTTGTTGGTTAAGATCCAGCGCTGCAAACTCTTTTAACGTCCTTTGCTGGGCCATTGTGCTATAGGATTGATCTGAGTTGTCAGAATCAGATTCGTTGTCAAACAGTAATGGCTATTTAACAAACTCTGCACGTTGATAATGACGCTGAAAGAGTGGATTATCAATGATAGTTTTGGAAGAGTGTGACACGGACGATGCCTCAAGATAATCTTTGATCTTTTGTAGTCGATCTTGTGTATCGTCCTCACCAGACATATACACCTGACAATTTCACAGTAAAAACTAATTAGCTGCAAACAAATGAATTTGAATGACAAAGAGAATAACAATAGTCCCCGGCAGCGGCGCCAAAAATTTGATGCGTGTCGTATACCACAACAAATTTAACAATTATTTTTATTTCAATACTTCTAATTATTTTAGTATAATAGCAAGCACAGGTCGAACCCACGGGGACTATCGTTCACTTTATTATTCAATAATTAGCACTAAAACTTAAAAGGAGATTTAGATTTTGAATTCAAAATTAAATAACATAAACTATAAAGCAAATAAAGATTGATATTACGATATTAAGAAATAGTTAAAGGTTAATCTCCACCCTCAACAATCATTCTCAATCACTTTTAATAAATATTATTCCAATTTCTCAATTAAACTATTAACCCCGCAGATAACGCTGAAGCAGACAATTATCACAGTCTCCCTATTACAAGTAATCAAGGCGAAATACTCAATAATTAACTCTTTTAGCTAAACAATAAATCTATGAAGCCTACAATCTATTTAACTTAGATAAAACATTAAGTCCTATGGAGACAAGTTAATCTAGGCAATAAATTAATGAATCATATAATTTATTTAACCTAGGTTCTATTTTTCATCACAATCAACAATTCTTTTGACATTACTATCAATTGCAATTTATCATATACACTTAGAATCCTAAACTATTAGGTGAGTAGTAATTCTAAGATGACAATTGAACAATGTAAAACCTTAATTAGTTGGCCACCTAACAAGAAATCACAAAATTCATAACATTCAATTGAAAAAATAGAAACAATTTAATATTGAGAGAAATTAAAGAATAATACTCATTATCAACAATCAAGAATTCATGTCTTGGGTTTTGAATTAACCCTTAACCTAAAAAGAACCTACTCCATAATAGCAATCATAATCACAAAGATAATTATAATTAAGATTGAAGAGATTAAATGAAGAAAAGAAACTAGATTGATAAACAATAGTGTTGTAGTGTTGTAGTCTTCTTTCCAGTCATTTATGAGTTTTTTTTCTCTCATAAATCGTAATAAAAACTTAATCTCAAATTAACCTTAATAATTTTTTATAGTTTCCTTCAAATTATATTTAAAATGTAATTAAAAATCTTCGCGGCCTAAAACAAAATATGCACAAAATTGGTCACGCAGGGTGCGGCCTGAAAAAATTGGGTAGCAACCCACCTTCACTTTTCTTCACAGTAGGCAGCGGCCTACTTTTTCTGGGCAGGGGCCTGTCTAGAACATGAAATACAAAACGTAAATTCCAATTAAAGTGTCGCGGCCTGAATTTTATGAGTCGCGACTTATCTTCAATTTCTTAAATTCTCAACCTTAGATAGCTTGTACGCTGCCGCCACTTCAACATTTCAATCCCGAAAGCCTGGAATGCTCCTAAAACTTCATTTTAACCTCATCTCAACGAGTCTTTTTTCAACCTATGATTCATAAACTACACTTGCTATTAAAATGTTAGATTTATCATCATAAAATACAATATAAAAAATATGTTGTAGAGTCACGAAACTAAGTTAAAACTACGAAAAAAAATACTATCATAACACCATCCAAACATAATTTTTTTTATAAAATATTAATACAAAAATGATTTTATCATTTTCATATTTAATTGTTATTAAAATATTAAAATATTCATGTTTAATTATTATTATTATTATATAATGAGATTAGAGATTTAATTATCATATTTAATTGTTCAAATCAATGTCATGTCATGCTAAAACACCCTACGAATAATGACAACAACCGAGCCATATTGAGTAGCAAATGAAGAGAGTAGTGGTTGGTGAGTAGTACCAGACTACCTGTAGCTTTAAATTTGGACCGTTGGGTTTAAACTATAATTAACGAAATGTGGCCGTTGGATGATGGAGTAGTAGTAGGGGTGAGCATCTAAACCGACAAACCGCGGTCACCGACCGCACCGTACCATACTACACCGCAAATTGCGGTGTCAAAAGTGTAATAGTTCGGTATGGTTTGTATTTGAGCTAAACCGTGTGGTGCAGTGCGGTGCGCGGTTTGGCGGTGTAAAATTTTGGTTTGCACTGCACCGCACCGCATACTTACAAATATATTAAAAAAATATAAATTTTACATATATACCATTTTTTAAAGTTACCCAATATGTGAGACTTGTATATTTTTTTTGAAAAATGGGAGATTTGTATATTTTTTTTGTGTTTCACTGAACTTAATTGATAACTTGTGATGTTGTTTAGAACTTATTAAGGATTTGTTATGAACTAAGGATTAAGTATTTTTTTTTAAATTTAAATTTTGTTATGACATATTTTTTAACACAAACCGTAGAAAACTGCCCAAACCACACCGCAAAAAATGGTTTGGTTTGGTGCAACCAAATCACACCGCATGGTGTGTTCTAGTTACTAAACCGCACTTGTGGCGTTGTGTATTAAAAAGTCTTCAAACCGTCCAAACCACACCGTGCTCACCCCTAAGTAGTAGAGGATCAAAGTTTGTAAAATGGGGTCTCTCAAAGTCAGTGACATCATATAATCCAGACTAGTTTTCAACCTTTGTCTTTCTATTTTTTTTAATAATAATAATAAGAATAATGATATGTGATAGAGTAGATGTGGCTTGGTGTTTTTTTTATGTGATGTTATAGCACGTGCGTAGTGTTCCTGGTTTAACTCTTTTGAGCTTTTGTTTTTGTTTGTGTTCTGAGTTCTGACAAAAGAGATCTAAACAGCAAACTTGTTTCACAACTTATCTTCTTCTTCTTCTTTTTATTATTCTCTCCTTTCTTTGCCTTTACTCTTCATTCTTTGTTTGGATGCTCTGCCATGCTCCCCAAATGGACACACATCTAACTAACTTACTACTACTTCTTTTTGCCCTAACAAAAAAAAACTAATGAAAGAGAACTCTAAAAAATGAGAAACAAATACTCCTAGTATTTAACAAAATATTGTTTGAAAAATAGGTTTTCTTTTTTAAGAATATTTTATAAAATAATATGATTTTCTTGACATTCTCCACGTTCGTCCAAATTTATGTCACAGAATTGAAAGTGCTATTTTATATTTTTTTATTAATATAATTATCTTGCCAAAATAATGTTTTAAAATATTTACTTTCATCATTGTTCATTAAAAAAATTATTCAAAGTGTTTGTTGTATTCATATAATCTACATTTATTGGAGCTAAATTGACCTACAATTTTTTTAATATTGTATTGGATACTTAGTAATTGTAAAATATTAAGAATAATTACCGTGTGCAATGTATTACACTTGAATAAAAGATGAGATTAAAATGAAAATAATAAATAAAAAAAGTGAACAATTATGTCAATTAAAATAGCTTAATCTAGCTTTTTATTAGTTTCATTTTTGATAAAAGGCTAACTTTGTATCTTACTTTTATTTGTCTTGTTTGATTAGTCTTTAAAGAATCATAATAATTGATGTTTCAAAAAAGTATAATAACATGTATCTAAAAAGAACATTATTGGCCTTTCTATTAGGGGTGCACACGGGTCGGATTTTCGAGTTTCGCGTGTATCGGGTTCAGATTTTGTGGTTTTCGGGTGGAAGACAGTGGTACCAAATCCGGTCCGAAATTTTCGGGTTTTGGGATGATTTCGGGTTTCAGGTTTGGTCGGGTCGGGTTTTGGGGTGTGATTGGTCAAAAAATGGGATTTGGGTCGAAAATGGGCATTGATAAAAATATTTCAAAAATACCATTTTTTTACACTTTTTTAATTTTTTTTACCTTTCACATGTTTTTTTTAACTTGTTGTTAGTTTGGTAATGCTAATTTTTTACAAATTGGATATTAGTAATTTTTTTTTTTGAAAAAAACATTAATTTTTTCGAAAATTAATTTTTTTTAATTATGTTCGGGTTCGGGTGTACCCAAACCCCCGTGTGTCTTTAATTTCAAAATTCGAACGCGACCCAAACCATGTCGAGTTCGGACCAGATTTTACCCAAATTCAACGGGTTTTGCAAAAAATCGAGTTTTCGGGTTGCGGATCAAACGAGTTTGTGAGTTTTTCGAGTCAAATGTTCACCCTTATTTTTATATTATATGAAAAAAAATTGTTTACAATAATTCTACAATTTCTTGAATGTTCTATTATAACTTTTTATTATATATGATTTGAATTAATCAGTTGTTTAATATAGGATAATTTCATCACAGATGAGTTTTCTTGGTTTAGAAATTAAGGAAAAATAATTTAAAATTGTTAATTTCCAGCCGTACCAGTTTGTGTCCAAAGTTATATAATTAAAATTTTTCCATAAGGTCCTATTTGTGTATTACTGTACAAAGTGTTTTTAATAACTTTAAAAGATTTGGTTGTACTTACTCATAAATAAACTTTAAAATGTGTTGGGGGCATAAAATAGCAGCTAGAAAATTGTCTTCTTCCTTTTTTTTTGGAAAAAATAAATATTAGGTAAAAAATTAGAACAAAAATGAATGCAGGGTTATTTAATGAATAAGTAAGATATCTAACGCTAAAATATGTACTCAAATATTATATACAGTGACGTGTCACAATTTTCATAAATGTATATGTTATACTGATTTTTAAAACTGTAAGTTATAGTTTTCATAAATATGATTCATTATACTAAACTTACACATCGGTGTGTATAAGGTAGGAGTGTAGGAGGGCATGACATTACTCTTAATAAATTAACTAAAATAAAATAAAGGGTACTCATGGAATTTAACTTTATTTAGTAGTAAGTAGTAATAGATTACTTAATCATAATCTATCTTTTACTGAAAAAAAAAATCATAATCTATCTCACACACTCGTTTAAAGCCCCGCCTAAACCCCATTCTTAATCACTTAATCCCATCCTTATATATATATATATATATATGAATCCACTAGCTTAACACTTTCTCTCTCTTTCAGTAAAGGTACTATCTCTCTTTCTCTCTCTCTAAAACTTTGTATGAACTAGGGGGGAACCATTGGATCTCCCTCCAATGGCCACCGGGACGCACATAATCAACGGCGAACCGGAGACGTCCAGGCCGGTCTTTAGCTCATCGGCTTCTTTCAAGGCTCGCAAGAAGCCTCAAGCCACCGCGGCCGGTAACCGAGCAGGAACCGGCACCGAGGCCGATGACCTCGTCACTTTCTTTCACGGCTCCGATCCACTTCGGGTTGAGCTCAGCCGCCTCGAGAATGATGTTCGAGGTTATGTTTCTCTTTCCCTTCTACTGTTATCAATTTTCATGTTATTTTATTTTTTATTCGGGAAAATGTTGTTCCTGGAAAATTTGGACTTTAGTTGCTATTTGAGTAGCAATGCCGTGTCTATATTATCCATCTTTAGTATATTCTTCGATTAATTGATTTTATTTTGCAACTTTTTTTTAATAAATTTAGTTGAATATTGGTGTAATTTGTGTATAGAAATCTTTAAAAAAAAATATTTTCTGATAATTGTTGTGAAGATTTACAAATTGGCTATTGGGGGGTGCGAATGAAAAGTTATATGGTAATCACGTATATTGTGAAGTTTGTGTATTGCATTGTATCTGCAACTGAGCTAGCAAAAATTTGGAAACCCAATTCTTATAAAGTATCGCAGGTATCCATGCTTTTATGGGCGGAGATTGGAGGGGTGGCTGGATTCTGGATTGTGTGTGAGAGAGAGGGTGGAGAAATTAAGATGGTTGTTGAAGTTTTTCAAATAATTTAAGGTGTTTTGTGTTCGGCAACAAGTCTCTTTTGAACTTGATTATGGTAGCAGTTTGGTTTCTAATGTGTTTGCGATGTTGATTAATAAAGAATGAGCTTCACTCATTAACTATATATATATATATATTATTATTATTTTTTATCCTGGACATTTGTTGTTAAAAACAACTTATTATTGCACATATTTAGGATTGCCTTTTGATCTTTGATTTTTATTTTTATATGATGAAGTTGATAATTTGAGAAATAGCTATATCCATGAAGCATTATGTGTTCGTAGTGGATATACTTTTTTTGTTCTCTTTCTTTTGGGAATGCTTGTGGTGGATTACATAATTGTGGAGGTGATTTTCTGTGCCTGAAACAAAACAGTTATGGTGAACTGTTTCTTATACTTCTCTGGTCAAAGGAAGGAATTGTTTTTGTTCTTTACCTTTGTGAATGCGTAATATAATAGTTGTGGGTGGCATTTGACGATGGTTTCTTCTTTTGAGATAACAGATAAAGATAGGGAATTGGGAGAGGCTCTTGCAGAAATCAAATCGCTAAGGAACTCCGAACGCCTTAAACAGAAGGCAGTTGAAGAGGTTTTATATTTTGACATCATATTCTTCTTATTATTTCTTTGACCATTCACGTGATTAACTTTACCCATCATATGACTAGTGCATTATGATCTAGAGATGTGCTTATGGCTAAGTGCATGTTGTACTTAATCAAGCCAATGAAAGTAGAGTGAAGTGCCAAAATAAGTGATTAAAATTACTTATGTTTTACACCCTACAATTTTAGCATAAATTCTTTATTGCTAGTAAAAGGTTTAAACGTGAGTAAGTGCCCTCTAGTGCTATATTCATAGAGTTGAAGTGGCACCAAATGTTCTAAAATGAAGGCAAGAAGTGTCCTATGCATATTTTTCCTTTGTGTGTATAATTAATTTTTTATTTATTATTATTTTATGAGTAACTCTTGTAGAGTCATTTCTTCTTCCCGTACCATTTCTATCATTGCTCTGAAAATACAAATTCTGGGATATTACATATTCTACAGTTAGAGGTGGACTATGGTGATTTCAGTGGTCCTGCTTCAGAATTTAGTACTTGGTTAATTGAAAACTTAATAATTGCCCAATGTTTAAGGGAAAATGGCTCTATTGGTGTTCTATTTTACTTGTATGTTGAACTAATTCCCACTTTTTGAAAATTATTGTTCATGTCTTTGATATCTTGACGATACCATTTGACAACTTTGTACTTGATATATGATGATGATTATGAAATTCTCTATGGATACTTGTGCTAGAAGTTTTTAGAAGTCTTGACATATGCCAAAGTTCCTACATTTTTTTTATAAGAGAATTTTCTATCTGTGTAACTTAAATTTTTTAATCATGTTGTATACAACTGTAATTTGTTAAATATTGATTCATGATTATGATACTTTACTCTTTAGTTCATATATATGTGTATAAGGACTCCTTATAGTTTGTTGGTAAAACTTTCAGTTGACAGATGAGCTAAACAAAGTGGATGAAAAATTAAAAACTACTGAAGCTCTTTTGGAGAGCAAGGTATAATTTTCAGTCTTTTTTATTTTAATATATTGATTGCAGTTCTTAGAAATAAAAAAAAAAAAATCAATGATAAATGCATCATGATTGCAGAACCTTGAAATTAAAAAGATCAATGATGAGAAGAAAGCTGCTTTGGCTGCACAATTTGCTGCAGAAGCCACTCTGCGAAGAGTCCATGCTGCACAGAAGGATGATGAAATGCCTCCCATTGAGGCCATTATCGCTCCACTGGAGGCAGAGCTTAAGCTTGCTAGGCAGGAGGTGAAATTCTGTTGAAGGATATTATGGCTTACATTTCTGGTGCTCATGATGTTGTATTTAAACTATTATTTCTTTCCATATATATTGGATTTTTTTTCTTCTTTCCATAAAGTTATATTTATTCATCAATCAGATCGATAAAATTTTGCACAAGTATTACAAAATCCATTCCAAGCCAGTTTTTTTTCTTTTTTCTACACTCAAGATTTTCTCAAGGCTTTTATATTCTCTTACAACCATTTTTGGATCACAAGGCAAGTGCATTTTCACATCGAATGTGCTTCCATATTTTAGGTAACAAAGTTGCAGGATGACAATAGAGCACTTGATCGGCTAACAAAATCAAAGGAGGCTGCTCTGCTTGAGGCTGAGAGAACAGTTCAGATAGCTCTGGCAAAAGCATCCTTGGTTGATGATCTGCAAAACAAAAACCAAGAACTTATGAAGCAGATAGAAATATGCCAGGTTTTTCCATAGGATTTAAAATTTCTGTAGAAAAATATAAATAAAAGTACTGTTGGATATTTATAACGGCCTCACAGCTTGATATGACATGTTTTGCTCATATATCAGGAAGAGAACAAAATCATTGACAAAATGCATAGGCAAAAGGTTGCTGAGGTTGAAAAGCTGACTCAAACAGTTCGTGAGCTTGAAGAGGCTGTTTTGGCTGGTGGGGCTGCTGCGAATGCTGTGCGTGATTACCAACGTAAAGTGCAGGAGATGAATGTAATTACTACTTAAAACTCTAATATTTTAGAATCTCCTGGTAGTTATTCAAAGTGTATGCCTATGCAATTTGCTTCTGACACTAAAACTTATTTTAGGAGGAGAGAAAAACTTTAGAACGAGAGGTGGCTCGTGCAAAAGTTTCTGCAAATCGTGTGGCGACTGTAGTTGCAAATGAGTGGAAAGATGGGAATGACAAAGTGATGCCTGTTAAGCAATGGCTTGAAGAAAGAAAATTTTTTCAGGTAGGCTAATGTCTCCTTAATGTGTTTTCTAATTTTTCTTCAGGAATGAATCCCAAGGGAAAAAAAAAACTTGGTTCTTAGAGTGTGTTCAATGCTGCTTATAAACTATTGCAATCAATATTTATAATGTACTTTTTGTACCAAAGTGATTAAAAGAGTAACTGCTAGATAAAGCTTATACTTCTTCTAGTGCTTGTGATCCAAGGAATGTTCTGTTTGTTGAAAAGGGGAAGAATGTAACTAAATTTATAGAAATTTTAGGTTATCTGAGACACTGTTGGTTCCCCCTATCATACTTTTGTAGGGAGAAATGCAACAGCTTCGGGATAAGTTGGCAGTGGCAGAGCGCACGGCAAAGGCAGAAGCACAACTAAAGGTGAGGTTTGTGGTTGTGCTTCCTAGCTTATGTTATTTTCTGTACAATGTATTTAATTGATCATGATTTGATTACACAGGAAAAGTACCAAATGCGCTTCAAGGTTTTGGAAGAGAGGGTTAAAGCATCTAATGGAGGTTCTCGTTCAGCCATAGAAGCAAGAAGCGTAAGCAATGGGCGTTCGAGACGTCAGTCTCTTGGAGGAGCTGAGAACTTCTCTAGATTGTCCTCCAATGGATATCTCTCTAAAAGAATTTCAAATTTGCAAGTAGGAGCCCAGCGTCCCAATAGTGGTACTGCACTTCTAAAGAGTGCCAAGATTTCATCAAATTCATTTGATGGTGGTAGTAGGTCACTGGAAAGAGACAAGCTAACGCCAGAGATGACTCTGAAAGACAATACACCTTCCAATGCTAGTGATCACACCGAAATGATCGGGATGAATGGTAGACAAGACGATAGTGCAAATGCCACCACTCCTATTGGTAATTCCAGAACAGAACATGAAGATTACATTTCAGGAGTGTTATACGATATGTTACAGAAAGAGGTTGTAACTTTGAGGAAGGCATGCAATGAGAAAGATCAGACACTCAAGGACAAAGATGATGCAATTGAGGTTCGATATCATAATTTCTATCATTTCAGCCTAGGTCTACCCTTTTATTTGATTCTTAATCTAATGTGAAATCATGTAGATGTTGGCAAAGCAAGTTGACACGTTGAACAAAGCAAGGGAAGTTGAGGCCAAGAAAATGAGGAGGGAAGTAGCTGCCATGGAGAAAGAAGTTGCTGCTAGTCGTACTGGCAATGAACATGAACAGAGGACAAGGCGGCTCAGTAGTGCTCCCAGAGCAGCTGTTTCTATGACCCGCTCACTCTCTGCTAGGTAAATTTTTTCAATCGAAATTTGAACTTGTGTAGGTAAATAATAACGGTTTAGTCCTTTTATTTATTTATTATTATACCATTTAATCATATTTGTGAATATAACTAATGATGCCTCTTTATCCTTATTTTCTCCTTTTCAGGAATGCACGAAAATCTTGACTCATAGAATGACCAAATGTCAGAATTTTATTCTTCGGCTCTGCGGTCAGTAGAATTTGTATGGTTTTCTCATGATTCTTTTTTTACTCATAACATATTTGTCTATTTAAGTCTTCTGGGTCCAATTTGTAAAGAATAACTAATGTTTTCCGTGAAAAAGGTCCTGCGGTTGTATATTGATTGTACTAATATAACTAAAAAAATACCATCAACAGTGGCATGAAAATCGTATAACAAAAAGAGTTTGTCCTAGACTTTGTTTGAATATTTACTCTCACTGATCCTCGTTGGCCAGTTGGTCTATTTGACAAAGCATTAGATAGAGCCAAAATATTAAGACGAACATTTTCCTCTAGAATAAGGGAGAGAGAGGCCTTTGAAACTTTTTTTATCAGTGTTGAATAGAATAATTAGTAGGGTGGTTGTCTTAGGATGTTTTTATTTTTATGGATCTCGACAGTATAGATCGATTATGGTTAAATTACACCAAATAGGACAAATTTTTTTCTTAAGTTTCTTATGGCATATATTTTTGTTTACATTTTGATTAGAGTTTTTTTCTTTATGTTTGTAATATTGTATTTGAATACCATATTCTAATTTTATACAATTTTAGTAACTAGTTGTAATATGTTTTGAGGTTATTTTTATAATTTCATCTATTTGTAATATTTTTTATCATTCATATTTTATAAAAATATTTTTTTCACATTATTTTTTTTAAAATAAAAACTAATAAGACCTTCACCATGCTTTTTATTCCCAATTCTTCTTATTTTCCTCCATTTTTTATCTTCTTCTACCACTATCAAAATAATTTTGAATTTTTTTTATGTGATGTGTTAGTAATTGTATGTCTCAGTCAAATTTTTTTTAGTGATGTGTGGTAACCGGTTACCACTATCAAAACCATTTTTATTTTATAAGTGATGTTGTGGTAACAAGTTACAACTATTAAAATAATTTTGATCTTTTTAGTAATGTACCAGTATTAAAATACAAACTGAATTGTAACTGGTTACTTAGTCAGATCTAGAAAAAAAATGTATATGAAAAAAATAAATTAAATTGATTATCATGGTAATTGGTTCAACTAGGGTTGAAGAAAAAAATCTGAAAAAAATGAACCAGTTGTGATGGTAATTGGTTACTTATCAAGACTTGGAAAAAAAATCAAATTCTAACAAAAAATATAAATTAATCATAATCGTTACTGGTTATAGCTATGTTCGAAAAAAAATCACATTTGAAAAAAAAAAAAACCAGTCGCCATGGTACCTGATTACTTAGTTACGTGTGAAAAGAAAATCAAATCTTAATAAAAAAAATCTAAATTGATCGATATCGTAACTGGTTACAACTAAGTCTGAAAAAAAATCAAATATGAATGAAAAAAATCAGTCGTCATAGTACCTGGTTACTTAAATAGGTTTGAAGAAAAAAAAGTCATATTTGAACTAAAAAACCTAAACAAACCGTGATGGTAATTGATCACAGTTAGAGCTGGAAGAAAAAAACAGATCTAAAGTACAAAATCATATTTAAAATGCAAAATTAGATGTGAAAAAGAAGAAAAATAACAAGAACAACAAAAATAATAACATTAAACCCAAAAGAAGAAGAAGAAGAAGAAGAATCAAAGGGAGTGGAGATGCATCATCGTTGTGGGATTTGGGGGTTGTGTCGTTGGCAGAGGGCAGATGTGGTATCGTCGGTGGAGGGCTGAGAAGAATGATCCAAGTGGGGGAGGAGAGAGGGTGAAAGGAGAAAATAAGGAGAGGTGTCGTGAGGGAGAGGAGAGGATGAGAGAGTGAGAACGTTTTGTGTAAAAATATGGTAATTCATTTTTTATATCTTATGGAATTCCCATGTTTTGAACTTTTTTGTTTTAAAATCACCATATTTTATGGCATTTTTTTGCCCATAAATATAGAAACCAACCTACTTTTTTTCGATAGATATATAAACTTCTCATAGAAATATTAAACTTGCAAGCCCAATTTAGGTAGTGTAAATTGGTCACAATGTTAGAATATTTATTTATATGGTATATAAAATCAATTTGTTACAACTAATTGATTTAATATATCAAAGTCAATATTTTATTTATTGACAAAATATTCTAATTAATGGTCAACATTATTTGTTACCAAATTTTGTTTGTTACCCAATTTTGCATATCCCAACTGATTGAGAGAATATTTCATTCTGTGGCAGAGACTGATGGTAGGTCTCACTCTATAAATATAGAGTACCGGTCCCTAAGCTCGCTGCTCATTCTAACTATCGGTAACTCCATCTAAAAGAGTTAGTGAGAGCTTGGAAGACTGTGTACTCGTTCTAACTTCTGTTTGTTTTCTTTTGTAGATCTAAAGCTAGGTCGAGGTTATCAATTGCAATGGCTGGAGGTATATAATATTCAATCATCTTTTCGTATATGTTCAATCTATATAACAATTCTGCCTACATGTATAGAATTGTTCATATGCTCATACTTTCATTTAATTTAATATTTGGCATCAAGAGCCAGATTATCTCTGCCTTGGTAATTTTATCTGTATATATATTGTCGAACGATTAAAAAGTTTTTTACTTTTTTTTAACTCAAATCTGTTTTTTAACCTTAATGTCATTAGAGTTCCTTTAGGTTTAGTTTTCTAATGATTTGATGCATAAAGATCGAGTTTTGAAACCCAAAACTGCTTTTGAAAACTTCATGAAACCGTTGATGGCCGAAAACCATTTTGTAATTGAAGCATCAATTTTGAGTTGTTCCTTAAACATTATAGTTACATGAATCTCTTTAGACATGTGTTTCGGACCAATATGGGCAAAAATCAATGAATTTGGACGTAAAAATCGTTGTTTTCCATCTGGGTTTTCGTTCGAACCCGTTTATGGCCAATTTTTTTTTTGAAATTAAAGTCCTGATTTTAGTTGTTGTTTACTCAATATAATGCCATAGATCTCTTTATCTATTCATTTCCGTGTGATCTGGGCTTTGAAACAAGTTTTTTGGTCATTGGAATGCCTTTTTCGGACCGAGTTTCCATTTGGGTCGCGTGACCCATTTGTAGAAAAACCGGGTCAAAGTGACCCGGTTCGCTGGAGAAGATGACGCAAACGACACGTCGTTTGCTCCCCTACTGCAGAAAAACGACCCGTCGTTTGACGGGTCATGCGACAACAATATTCGGGAAACGTTAAAAAAAATGAAGGAAAATTGAAGAAAATTATGAAAATTACATTTTTGATTTATTTTGGGGTTTTATTATTTTCTTGATTTTAATGCTTATTTAGACAATAAATTTCATTTTTAATTCTTTTGCCAATTTAATTACAACATATAATTTTGGTATATTATATATTTGGAAATTAATTAAAATGTGCAATTACTTGATTTTGGTGTATTTATTGTATGATTATTTTCTTTTATTCATGCAATATTAAATAATTGTGCTTTTTTAAGAATGTAATTACATTTTTATTTTACAATTAAGTTTGTGCAATTATTTTATTAATTCACCAAATCAATAAATGATTTTATTGTCTTATTTAGCATGAATTTTAGTGTATATATGGAATTATTGTATTTATTTTCCTACATGTGAATAATTATGCTAATTTGTATGATTATTTTGTTCTAATTCATGCAAAATTGATTTTTAGTATAATTATATGTATGACTTTTTTTTAAATACGTTGTATATTCTATTATTGTGCTAGATATATTTAGATTATATTCAAACATTAAGATAGGTTGAATAATATTTAGCACATTTATATTCATAAAATATTCACATTCATTATTCATAAAACATTTAGGGTGAATAAAATTATGAATAATACATAAACAATTTTGTGATTGACATAAGAAAGCATGAAACTGAGACAAATGCTCAATCTAGAACGATTTTTAATGATCTTCGGATGACCACATGATAACTCTACAAAATAGAGTTATTTTACAACTTTTTATGTGCTAATTGTTGCTTAATTCTTGAGTTTTTAATTGATTTATTAAGTTTTTAAGTAATTTTGAATTTATTGGTCTTATTTTGATTTTATATAATTTTGTGTGTTTTTATAGTTATTTTGTTGTAAAATATTGTAGTTAATTATTTGAATTATTGTTGTTTAGTTTGAGGTAAAAAAATGTTGTGTTATTGAACTTAAATGTTAAATACAAGTTAAGTTATAATTAATATTTTCAAAAAATTAAATTGATTTATTTTATAGTTGAAATTTTTTTATTATGATTTATTTTACATTTATTTTGTAGAAAAAAAATGTTGCATTTTGGTACTTTGGAAAATGAGGTTACCATACCACAAATTCTACACATTTCAAAACCTCTCTATTCTCTTTATCTTCTTCTTCTTTTTGGTTATTTTTCTATGTATTTTAAGATGAACAATTTGGGGGTTTCTCCTCCAAATTTTCCTATTTATGTTTGTAATTTTTAGTTTGTATTTTTTATTCTAGTTATGAGTTTCTAATCTTTTTAAGATTATTAAGGTGATGATGAAACAATATGTAACTAGATAATGTTTATTTTGTATGTTGATTTCCCATTTTGTGCAAAAAAGTTTATGGAATTTTCTTCTTCAAATATCTTCTTTCATCTTAAATATTATGTATTTTGGATTGTTAGCACATATTTACACTTTGTTCTTCATTAGTGCAAAAACATAATATTCTTTGTGTAAGATGTGTCATTAAATTGTACACATCCATGCTTAGAACAAAAATATTATGTTTTGCCTTATAAATAATGTTCATTGATTTATTTGTTATTTCATTATATTGATTTACACTAAATGCTTTGAAATTATAATTTTGAAAAGTGAAGAAAAATCCTATCTGTTTAGAAGTAATTGGTGCTTAAAATTACAAATTTATTTAGAAAATGATAGTTTAATTTATTTTAACTATCACTAAAACTTGGGAATCAATGTACTTTTAAATATTATTGAACTTATATTTTGTGGATTTTAGTATCTTAATAATCTTTTCTTTTAACACTTATTTTCAAATCATTATTGATTTATTTTTATTCTCTTAAATAACTTTATTTTTCAATCTTTTATTTTATGTTCATAATATTAAAACTCATTAATCTTTGGAACTATGTTAGAATTTATTAATTTTGGTTTAAAATAGTTTTCTTTTCGATTTTAGACAACTCCTTTGGGTTCGATCTCATGCTTATACGAACACTATATTCCATATACGATTCGTGCGCTTGCGAGTTATAAATATTTAAAACATACCCGTTTTGGGTCCATCAAGTTTTTGGCGCCGTTGCTGGGGAGTTGCAAGAGAAAATAAACGAAATTTATCTCAAGGTTAGTGAATTCTTCTATTAGTTATTTTAATTTTTTGCACTTAAAAAAAAACTAAAAAAAATATATATTTATAAAAACTAAAAAAAAAAAGATAAAAAGAAAATTTGGGACGGTTCTACCACTCATAAAAAAAACTTACTTATATATTTATATTTATTGTATTTTTTTTTTAGTTGACGGCACTTGTGCCTCCTATCTTTCTTTTTAATTTTTATAGTTGACGACACTTGTGCCTCCTATCTATCCTTTTAATTTTTATAGTTGACGGCACTTGTGCCTCCTAATTTTGTTGTAATTTTCTTTATTTATCTTGTTGTTGTTTTTATTTTATTTTATTTTTGCAAGTTACTAGTTGATGGTAATTTTGCCATCTAGTCTTTTATTTTATGTTTTAGTTGATGACACTTGTGCCTCCTAATTTTTACCTTATTTTTGTTATGGTTGATGACATGCTATGCCTCCCTACTCTTGCCTAATTTTTAATAATCTTACTTAATTTTATCTTATTTTTCTTTGTCTTTTATCATATTATCGTATAATTGTTTAATATCTTAACATTGTTTTTATTCTCTTAATTTTATTTTCTTGTTCTTTTTTTCCTTAATTGTTGTTGACGCGGTTCTTTGCCAACATGTAATTAAGAGAAGGAGAGAAAAGGATTAGTGCTAAATGTGAACCGAAATAGGTATATGATCTTGGAGAACGAAAGGGGTGACTCAAGACACGGTTTTTAAGTGGTCCGAAGGTTAAAAATCCTTCTACTCCACTAATCAATATTATTGATCTATACTGAGTATTTGGTTACAAAGTATTTCTTATAAGAGATTATTTTTCCAACCCCTATAAACTCCCAGGGTCTCCATATTTATAGGAGAAGGCACCTGGAAGTTGGTAGGGAGGTCATCCCGTGACCTTCTTACTTGTCGTATCAATTCTGTGACATTCATGATTAATTCCTAAACCTGACACATAAGTGTGGTCAAATCAATAGGTAAGGAAGTAATGGGCCGCACGGCCCAACCCAATCGTGGGTGTCTGAATCACGCACGTTCCTGTTGCGTGTTCGAGAAGTCAGGGGGATATCAGACACGTGATGCCTGATATATGCACGTTTACCTTGCGTGTGTTTACTTCTCAAGGGGTCATAGCTCCATATCCAGCTCGTAACGCGAGCTTGATACTGGACTCGACCTTCTGCCTTTAGGGGGCCTGCTCCAGTCTTGGACAATGGAGGCGAGCCCTTTGGGCTTCCTCGAGCTAACGACAGAAGCTCCGGTCTTAGGGGAGTTCATGAGATAACTACGATTAGTCAGCAGCTTGGCCTGCTAATCAGCCCGTGGGAAAACCAGGGCGTACATCTGCCCCCCAAGCTCCTGCTCGTGGTATACCACGTCGTATATAAGACCACAGTAGGGGATTTTGGACTTCCCCATGAACTCTTCACATTCCACCTTTTATGCAGGCGTCTGATACGTGGAACATCGTGGGTGGTGACGGTACGTCTTACGAGAACCGCATTTAATGGCCTAGCCCATGCCCAGCCGCCGTTTCGTATTTCGAGTGGAGGGCCTCGAATCCCCCATCAGGGCCATCCAACGGCCCTCTCTACGTGATCCTTTACGCATATAAAAAGGGGTGGCCACCCTACGCATGGGCCACCCTTTCATTCAAAAATTTTCAAGCCTCAAGCTCCTCTTCTTCTTCTCTCTATATCTCCAGAAGAACGAAACCCTCGACCCTACTACTGCCACTTTCAGCGTTCAAGAAGCTTAGGTGCACGGATTTCTCCGAAGCTTTGGAAGCTATTACACCGACGAAGCTCTTACCAACGCAACATCTTCGTCTACCTCCCAGCCACACATTGTAAGTTCCCTGACCCTGTGTGTTTTGAAAATATGTTACTGTAGCTTAGGTAAAAAATTTTACTGTAGCCGCTTGCAAGGGTTTGCTAGGTTTTGTAGATATGGAGGGTGACAACCTTTTTAGGTTAGGGTATATTTGTTGTAGGAAATCTCTTTAGAGTATGGGTTTTAGGATACATTTTCTGGGGAAAATTTATGGGTAGGAGTTTTGGGAATTTTGGGTGCAAAACCGGGTAGCTTAGGGAACACGCCTCACAAGCGGTTTTGCAATTTTCTGCCTACTGAACCTTTCCCTCCAAGGAAAATTCTATCCTGACCCTCCTGACACACGAATCCCGAGTAATCAGGGATCGGTTGGGAGCACAGATGCGTGTTCATCGAACCGCGTGGTCCCTCTCTCCACGGGCTGGGCTTACCTCAGCTCGTGTAAATAATAATTGCTTTTTCCTCATGCTTGGGTCGCCTTTTCTGAGATGTTTTCTTTTGTTCGTTAGGCGACTAGATGGCTCCAAAGAGAAATCTCCCACAGAAGAACGTCAGCAGCTCGGCCTCCTAGCAGGACAAAGGGAAGGCGGCGATGCCTAGCTCCCCGATCCCCCGCTTCGGGCCGGCAGCGGAGAAGGAGGTCGAGGTGGCCCCTGATGCCTTCTTTGAGGCAGAAAGGATCGTCTCGAAGATAACCGACCAGGCGAAGATTAACAAAATCTTCCTTTCCCACAACATCGCCTTGGGGAAAGCGTCCGTAGTGGCCCGACCTGCTTCAGAAGGTGAGCGGAGCTGTGCGCCGCTCAACGAGTCGTTCGCGGCCTGGAGTGGTGAACATTTTAAGGCAGGGGCCTTCCTCCCACTGGATCAGTACTTTGCTGATTTCCTTAACTATGTGGGGTTGGCCCCATTTCAGCTCCCCCCAATTCCTACCGTCTGCTGGTAGGGTTGAGGTATTTGTTCCAGAAGCATGAGTGGGAGGTCCCCACTCCTGCAGACATTTTATATTTCTTCTGCCTCAAAGCCAGCCCGGACCAGCGGGGGCGAGGTGACGGGTTCTACTATTTAACCAGGTTTCCCAATACGGCGGCGGTTATCGAGCTGCCCAGCCACCCCAATGACTTTAAGGACCAGTTCTTCATGTCAACTGATTTCCGGAACTGCGAGCACCACTATTTCAATCGTCCTCGTAAGTTTCTCCCGTCCTTAGCTCGCATTTTAAGTATTATTTCAGCTCCTCCCGTACCCCATTTTGACTCAGATTAATCTTGCAGCCATCTTCGCGAGGACAGAGAGATCTGTGACCCTCGGGGCCCAGTACGAAACACTGGCGGGCTTGCCCCCCAGTGAGAAGGATTATCGCGTGCTCGTGACGGACGAGACGATGGTGTTCTGCAAGCTGATTTTTCCAAATCAGACCCTGAACCTAAAGAGGCCCCGGGGGTCGCCCCCAGCTCGGGACACCAGACCTATCATCGTGGAGGAGGTCGCGGGAGATGAAGACGAGGAGGACGAGGTGGCCGAAGTTCCGCTCATGAGGAACAGGAAGAGGACCTTGGAGGTCGCCCAGAGGATGGGCGAGGAGAGGATCCAATCCGGAGCAGCCGCGGGTCCTTCTGGCCAAGGTAACCCTTACTTGCTTAGGAGTCTAGATAGGGCCACTGCAGACCCCCGGCTGGCTAGGTTCAATCCTAGGCAGCTCGTCCATCGTCACTGAAGCGATCCGGACCTGAACACACTCCTGCTCCATTGCGTCGACCGGCTCGTGCTGGATCACCAAGAGAGCCGGCCTAGGGGTACTGTAGTAGTAGATAACACCCTAGCCTTTAGGTCGATCCTATTTGAGGAGTATGGGACCAACCTACGCACATGGCCATCACTCCAGAGGGGTATCTATGCTCCGGGGCTTAGGCAGTATGTAGAAGAATCTAGCCCTGAGTCAGAACCGAACCCAGAACTTGCGCCAGTTCGGGAAATAATCGTCTTAGGTTCTTCCAGCTCGGGGGGTAGGGCTCCCTTAGTATTCACACACTTTTTATATTTAACCCTTTGTCCTTGTCTGTATGGTTGCTAACTTGTACTAACCATGTTTTTGTTTTGACAGAAGAGATGTCTTAGCCCGAGGATAGCTTGTGAGGCGCAGTCTTCGGGGGAAACCCCTCGGCCGGGCCAAGACTAAAAAGGCTCCGGGGGTCCAGGGGCGCCGTTGGGGCCTCCACCAAGTCTCCGGCAAAGGAGAAGGAGAGAACCCCGACAGCCCAGGACACAGGAGCAATTTTTCCTGCCGTAGGAGCAGTCCAAATGCCTCCACCACCTCCGCGAGCTCCAGCCGCTACTCAGGACGTAGGAACGGAGCTCGGGACTCCGGCCGTGGTGGCCTCCGATGTGCGCATCCCAGTCAATCCTCAGGACCTGGAGAAGATCCCAAAGGCATTCCGGGGAACGGTGTACGAGTCGGCGAACTACGCCGTCAACCATATCTATAAGTTCACCGAGAAGGAACTTCGGGCCATTGAGACACTGAGCCCGGTTGGGGTGATGGAGTCTTCAATGAGCATGACCCTAACGGTAAGTTGCCTTGTTTTCTCTGTAAAGCTCTTACCCTTACACTTTGCCTTGTTTTTCTTCTAAGGCAATTTTATCTTTCATTTCTTGCAGGGCGTCGTCGCTCTCCACCGGAGCATCATCAGGGCCAAGACTCAGCTCGAGGATATGAGAGCTGAACATCAGGCTTCCCTTCAGGAGGCTAAGGCGACTGAAGATGCCTTGGCGACCGCGAAGGCCGAGTTGGAGAAAGCCCTCTCGAAGGTCCAGGAGCTCGAAACCTCCCTTCCCACCTCGCGGACGGACCTCGAGGTTGCGAAGGCTGAGATCCAGGCCGCCCAGGTCGCCCTAGAGGCTGAACGGAACACTTCGGAGCAGTCCATGCAGGATCTATTCTATCATTGCTGGGCTTACAATCCGGAGGCTGACTTCTCCTTCATGTCACCGAGCCTTTGGGCGCGCTTGCTGGTGAAGTTCCAAGTTCGCCTTGAGAAAGAGGCACCGCCTTCGGAGATTGGGGAAGCCTCTGGCGCGGCGGAGCAGGGTGAGACAGCGACCTCCAAGGGGCCATCTGACGGAGCTTAGGGCATTCTTTCCCTGTTGCCTTTGAACATTTTTAAGTATATATATTTTTTGTAACCTTTGCATGAGGTGTTTTCACCTCGAGACAGTTTGCTTTGACGTTTTTAATTTACGCTCTTTTATGCTTTTAAGCATTTCAGTTATAATTTATTGAAAAACCTAGTTCGCGTTAACTTTAACCCATATTTCGAGCTCTTGAAGGAGAACAACGATAAATAGATTTAAATCAACATCTCAGTTTTATGACCCGGTTAAAACTAGGAACTTAATTTGAAAACTTAGTTCGTGTTAACTTTTATCCATGTCTCGAGCTCTTTAAGAAGAACAACGATCAACAGAGTTAAATCAACTTCTAAGTTTTATGACCTGGTTAAAACCAAGAACTTAATTTGAAAACTTAGTTCGTGTTAACTTTTATCCATATCTCAAGCTCTTTAAGAAGAACAACGATCAATAGATTTAAATCAATTTCTAAGTTTCATGACCCGGTTAAAACCAGGAACTTAATTTGAAAACTTAGTTCGTGTTAACTTTTATCCATATCTCGAGGTCTTTAAGAAGAACAACGATCAATAGATTTAAATCAACTTCTAAGTTTCATGACCCGGTTAAATCCAGGAACTTAATTTGAAAACTTAGTTCATGTTAACTTTTATCCATATCTCGAGCTCTTTAAGAAGAACAACGATCAATAGATTTAAATCAACTTCTAAGTTTCATGACCCGGTTAAAACTAGGAAATTAATTTGAAAACTTAGTTCGTGTTAACTTTTATCCATATCTCGGGCTCTTTAAGAAGAACAACGATCAATAGATTTAAATCAACTTCTAAGTTTTATGACCCGGTTAAAACCAGGATAGGACTTAGTTAGCGTTAACCCTTATCAATATCTCGCGTTTTTAAGAAAACAACGGTCAATCGATAAGAATCAACATCTAAGTCGTTAAGGAGACCTGGTTATATCCAGGTACCATATGCCCCCCAAGTAACTGGGAAAGGGCCTTTCGTGGTTACTTTATATTACACTTGCAAATATGCATAAAAAGTTGATTTTCATTAATACATAAGAATTGGCCTTCCAGGCCTTACAAGTAAATCATTGGTAATATCTCTTTAAGTGGACGGCGTTCCAAGTTCGCGGGACCGCCCCTCCATCAAGTCGAGCTAACTTATAAGTTCCCTCCTTGATGACTTCGATGACCTGGTATGGTCCTTCCCAGTTCGGTCCCAAAACTCCGTCTTTGGGATCTTTTTCGGCGAGGAAAACTCTTCTCAGAACCAAGTCGCCTACGCTAAAGGTGCGTTTTTTAACCTTGGTGTTGAAGTAGCGGGCGATTTTCTGCTGATAATGGGCGAGCTGGAGTTGCAAATCCTCCCGCCTTTCCTCAACCAGATCGAGGGAATGGCACAGGAGCTCGTGGTTTCGATCTTGGTCGTAAGATTGGACCCTATGCGAAAGAACCTTTATCTCCACGGGGAGGACTGCCTCACTCCCAAAAGTTAAAGAAAAGGGAGTATGACCCGTAGGAGTCCGGTGCGAGGTCCGGTATGCCCATAGGACCTGGGGGAGCTGTTCTGGCCAGACCCCCTTTGCTTCATCTAATCTTTTCTTGAGGCTCGCCTTTAAGGTCTTGTTGACAGCTTCGACCTGGCCATTAGCCTGAGGATAGGCCACAGAGGAGAAACTTTTCACAATCCCATGTCTTTCACAGAACTCTGTGAACAGGTTGCTGTCGAACTGAGTGCCGTTATCGGAGACGATCTTCTTGGGCAGGCCGAAGCGACAGATGATGCTTTTAACCACGAAGTCAAGCATCTTTTTAGACGTGATTGTTGCCAACGGCTCTGCCTCAGCCCACTTGGTAAAGTAGTCGATGGCTACCACGGCGTAACGGACCCCGCCCTTTCCAGTGGGTAGGGTGCCTACTAAGTCTATTCCCCAAACGGCAAACGGCCAAGGGGCCGAGATCATTTTTAGCTCGACTGAAGGAGCTCGGGTAACTGCAGCGAATCGCTGGCACTTGTCACACTTCTTCACGTATGAGATCGAGTCTTTGGATAGAGTCGGCCAGTAATACCCTTGCCTGAGAACCTTTAAGGCCAGGCTTTGCCCCCCAGTGTGGTCTCCGCAGAATCCTTCGTGAACTTCCTGCAGGATGGCCTTTGCCTCACTTGGAAGAACACACCGGAGGAGAGGTAGGGAATGCCCACGTCGGTACAACACCCCATCGACCAGCGTATATCTCGGAGCTTGATACAAGATTTGCCGTGCGTCGTTACGTCCTTCAGGCAGCTTGCCCTCGACGAGATACTCAAGAATGGGGGTCATCCAGGTCGGCCTAGTGTCAATCATTTCGACCTCCGCCCGATCTCCTTCTATACTTGGTTTTTCCAAGAATTCTATCGGCACCAATCCCAAGGTCTCCGTCTCTCCCGAGGTGGCGAGCTTGGCGAGAGCATCTGCATTGGTGTTCTGTTCTCGAGGTATCTGTTCGATCGATCCTCGTTCAAATCCGAACAGCTCGGTTCTTACCTTTGCCAGGTAGGCAGCCATCTTGGGTCCCCGCGCCTGATATTCGCCCAGGACTTGGTTTACCACGAGCTGGGAGTCACTGAAGCACTGGACGGAGCTCGCCTTTAACTCCCTGGCTATCCTCAGGCCGGCCAGCAAAGCTTCGTACTCCGCCTCGTTGTTGGAGGCCTTGAACCTGAACCTTAGCGCCGAGTGGAATCTATGTCCCTCGGGGGATATCAGAATGATTCCGGCCCCGGAGCCATTCTCGTTGGATGAACCGTCTACAAAGATCTTCCACAACGATTGGGGCGAGGTGAGCTGAGATGAGCCCTCTGCTGGATTCTCCTAGAATCCCGTGCATTCTGCCACGAAATCGGCGAGGGCCTGAATTTTTATAGCAGTTCGTGGAGTGTAGAAAATCTCGAACTGGCTGAGTTCGACCGCCCATTTTAACAAACGTCCCGATGCTTCAGGTTTTTGCAAAACCTGCCTTAGAGGCTGATCGGTCATGACGTGTACTAAGTGGGATTGGAAGTACGGCCTGAGCTTTCGCGAGGCCGTGATTAGGCAGAACGCCAATTTTTCCATCAGTGGGTATCGTGACTCTGCCCCGAGAAGTCTCTTGCTGATGTAATAAACTGGCTTCTGAACTTGGTCCTCTTCTCGTACCAGTACGGCACTAGCTGCATCCTCAGTGACAACTAGGTAGAGAAAAAGAGGCTCACCTGCCTTGGGCTTGGAAAGCACGGGTGGTTCAGCCAGATGCGCCTTCAGGTCGAGGAATGCGCTTTCGCACTCTACTGTCCATTCAAACTTCTTGTTTCCTCGGAGTAGGTTGTAGAAGGGCAAACACTTATCGGTTGACTTGGAAATAAACCTGTTCAGTGCGGCCACTCTCCCTGTTAAGCCTTGGACATCTTTCCGCGACCTGGGCGAAGGAAGCTCGAGCAGTGACCGATCTTGTCGGGGTTTGCCTCGATTCCTCGGGTATTGACTATGAACCCCAGGAATTTTCCTGACGCGACTCCAAAAGTGCATTTCTGGGGATTGAGCCTCATGCCGTATTCTCGTAGTATTTTAAAACATTCTTCCAGGTCGGAAACATGGTTGTCGGCAGTCTTTGACTTGACTAGCATGTCATCAACGTACACTTCCATGTTTTTTCCGATGTGGTCCGCGAACATTCTGTTCACTAATCTTTGGTAGGTAGCTCCGGCGTTCTTCAGACCGAAAGGCATGACCTTGTAGCAATAGACATTAGTCGGGGTCATGAAGCTGGTGTGTTCCTGGTCCGCCGGATTCATCGCGATCTAATTGTAGCCTGAGTACGCGTCCATAAAGGACATTAGCTCGTGCCCCGCCGTGGCATCCACCAGCTGATCGATCCTTGGTAATGGAAAACAATCCTTGGGGCAGGCTTTATTCAGGTCGGAGAAGTCAATGCAGGTTCGCCACTTCCCGTTGGGCTTTGGAACTAGCACGGGGTTGGCGACCCAAATTGGAAATTTGGCTTCACGGATAAAGCCACATTTTTTGAGCCGGGCTACTTCTTCTTCTAGGGCTTCAGCCCTGGTTGTTCCTAAACGTCTTTGCTTCTGAGACTTGGTAGGAACGCTTTTATCCAGGTGGAGCGTGTGCATGATGACACTCGGGCTAATCCCCACCATGTCCTCGTGGGACCAGGCAAATACATCTAAGTTAGCCCGCAGAAACGTAATCAGCTCCGCCTTCCTCTTGCTACAGAGGTTTTTCCCGACCTTGACCATCCGTGATGGATTTTGTGGATCAAGGTTCACCTCCTCGAGCTCCTCAATAGCCTGGAGCTCGGATCTGTCTTCGCCTACTCGGGGGTCAATGTCCTCACTCAAGGCGACATTTTCCCCTTTGGCACTTTGAGGTTTTTCAATCTCAGGAGCCGCCACGGGTTCCTGGGATTCCTCTTCACTCAGAATGGCCATAGCCAGCTGCCCGGGTTTAGATTTTCCCTTCATGGAAATGCTGTAGCATTCCCTGGCAGCGAGCTGATCGCCTTGGATCGTGCAGACTCCCGTCGAAGTGGGGAACTTCATGGCGAGGTGTCGGGTGGAAGTGATGGCCTCGAAAGCTATGGGCGTAGGCCGGCCCAAAATGGCATTGTAAGCAACGGAGCAGTCTATGACCACGAACTCGAGTAGCTTGGAGACTGTCCGAGTCTCTTCCCCTAGGGTGATCACTAGCTCGATCGTCCCTATTGCCGCTGATCCTTCTCCCAAAAAACCATACATTATCATGGAGGTTGCCTTTAGCTCGGCGGCGGTCAAACCCATCTTCTCTAAGGTGGACCGGAATAGGAGGTTCACCGAACTCCCATTGTCTATTAGCACCCTTCTCACTCTCCGGTTGGCGAGTTGGACTGCTACAACCAAGGGATCATTGTGAGGGAACTGGACATGGCCTGCCTCTTCCTCCGTAAAAATGATTGGTTGTCTTTCCAATCGCTGCTGCTTTGACTGGCGCTGCTCCGGGGCGAACTCCACTCCGTTATGAGCCTTTAGTTCATTCACGTATCTCTTCTGGGTGCCTCTGCTCGTGCCATCCATGTGCGGTCCTCCAGAGATGGTGGATATCTCTCCTCCGACCACTGGAAGAGGAACATCCTGATCTATCCGAGGCCCGGGCTGACTGACTGGGACCTCTGGAGCAGGTCGACTCGCTGGAACCCTGTTTCGTGAGTATTGTGCCAAGGGACCGGCTCGGATGAGAGTCTCGATCTCATCTTTTAGGTGCCTGCAATCGTCGGTATTGTGGCCCACATCGTTATGAAAACGGCAAAACTTGGAAGTGTCTTTCTTTCCTTTGTGGTGCTTCAGTGGCTCCGGCCTCTTCCAGGGGACTCGAGTAGAGTTGGCTAGAAAGATACTCTCCCTGGACTGAGTGAGCTCGGTATACGTCGTGAAAATGGGCTTAAACTTATCTGCAGACTTATTCTTCTTTTGGCCGTGCTGACTGTTTTCGCCATTTCCCTTTCTCTTGCCTCCACTGGGCTGGTTGCTCTGCGCGACGTTCGGGGTCGTTGCCACAACCTCCGTCCCTATTCCCGCAGGCTGATCGGGAGCCTGGCTGGTTCCCGCAGCTGAGGCCTCGGCTTCTTCCAAGTTTATCCACTCTTGGGCCCTGTTAAGGAATTCGTTGACCGAGCTGACTCCCTTCCTCTGTATATCCTTCCATAGGTCTCCTCCGACAAGGATTCCGGTTCTCATGGCCATGAGCTTAGAGCTATCATCCGCGTCTCTAGCCCGAGCAGCGACGTTTGCGAATCTGCTCAGGTAGACCTTTAGAGTCTCACCGGGCTGCTGTCTCACGTTGGCCAGGGAGTCGGCCTGAACACGGGCGGCCTGAGAGGCTCGGAACGCCCTTTTGAAGTCGGCTGAGAAGGCCTTCCAGGAGCTGATTGACTGTTTTTTACTTTGCTTGAACCACTGTCTGGCAGGTCCGGTCAGTGTGGAGGGGAAGATCAAGCATCTCAGCTCTGGGCCAATATTATGGGCCATCATTAGGGTGTTGAACATCCCTAAATGGTCTGAGGGGTCTCCGTCCCCGTTGAACTTTGACAGGTGAGGCATACAGAAACCAGACGGGTATGCCGTCGCTGCTATGTTGGGGGCGAAGAGTTCCATCTCGTCCCCTGAATCATATTCGTCTTTTTCTTTTTCTGATAGAAGTTTCCTCATCAACTCCTCCATCTGGGTCAGGCGATCGAGGGTTTGGTCCTGATGTCCTTGGTTATTCCGGGGCTGTTCAACAGCTCCGGATCCATTGTACACATTTGGTGGGTTATTGCCCCTCCTATCTTGAGATAGGTTATTTGGGACATTCCCTCCGTTGCGTATTTCAGACAGGACCCCCCCTGAACGAGCCTGGCCACCAATTCCAGCTCGGTCTTCTCTGTGAGAGTTGAGGCGATCTCGCAGGTCACCTCCCTGGGTGCTCTGGTGACTTTGTGCCGAACTCAACCGCTGGCGCAGGTCTCCTCCAGAGAGATCACTCTGGCGACTGCCGGTCCAGTGGCTCCTGCTGGATAGGCTTGGAGTCCGCCTTTGGCGGTGACGACCTGAGCTTTCCCCTGGCGCCCTGCCACGCCGGGAAGGTCCAGTTGATGGCGGGTTCCCCCTACTCCCATAGGCTGGGATGTCCTGGACGGGCCGAGGTGGAGACGGATATCTGATCGGAGATGGAGGATGCCTGACGGGGGAGGCAATCCTAGTTCCGTCTGGACGGATCAAGTTTGGTAGGGGCCTTTCGGCCCTGCCAACCTGCTGGTCCCGCGCCGGGCGATCTGGACGAGGCGCCGGACGGTCGTCGGGGACGGGCTGACGTCGCGAGCCCTCCCCGGATCTTCTTCGGGAATTTCCTCGGTTTCCTCTGGGCGTCCTCGAGGATGGCTGAGAGCTAGGAGTTGATGTCCTAACCGAACGGCTGTATTGTTGTTGTCTGGTCCTAGGCATTTCCCCGAAGTTTGCATCTCGATGGTGTGATGAAGGGGTGGAGTTGGCTGCTGGAAGTCTATCCGACCGACTGTGCCTGGACCGGTTACCCCGGCGAGACTTAGGAGCCTCACCTTGCCTCTCTCCAACGTTAATGTCGGTTGTGAGAGGGGGTAGTCGGGCCAGGATATCCTTGATTTGCTGGCTGGCCGTTGCTAACTGGCTCCTCAGTTGAGCGTTCTCCATCTCCACCGCAGTATAATAACACGGGTTCGGATTAGGCGGCCGAGGCGCCGAACTACCAGTATCATCTTGGCCCGCTGGCTGTTTTCCTGGCCGTTGCTGGACTTCAGGAACTTGTTCATCAGGGATGGTGGTATGATGAGCCTCCTGCCCATCATGTTGTTCTGTCTCGTTACCATGCCTGGACCGAGTAGTCACCATAGTTGGATGTTTGCAGCAGCACTAATCGAAAAACCTCTCAATGAAAGCACCAAACTGTTGACGCGGTTCTTCGCCAACAGGTAATTAAGAGAAGGAGAGAAAATGATTAGTGCTAAATGTGAACCGAAATAGGTATATGATCTTGGAGAACGAAAGGGGTGAATCAAGACACGGTTTTTAAGTGGTTCGAAGGTTAAAAATCCTTCTACTCCACTAGTCAATATTATTGATCTATACTGAGTATTTGGTTACAAAGTATTTCTTATAAGAGATTATTTTTCCAACCCCTATCAACTCCCAGGTTCTCCATATTTATAGGAGAAGGCACCTGGAAGTTGGTAGGGAGGTCATCCCGTGTCCTTCTTACTTGTCGTATCAATTCTGTGACATTCATGATTAATTCCTAAACCTGACACATAAGTGTGGTTAAATCAATAGGTAAGGAAGTAATGGGCCGCACGGCCCAACCCAATCGTGGGTGTCTGAATCACGCACGTTCCTGCTGCGTGTTCGAGAAGTCAGGGGGATATCAGACACGTGATGCCTGATATATGCACGTTTACCTTGCGTGTGTTTACTTCTCAAGGGGTCATAGCTCCATATCCAGCTCGTAACGCGAGCTTCATACTGGACTCGACCTTCTGCCTTCAGGGGGCCTGCTCCAGTCTTGGACAATGGAGGCGAGCCCTTTGGGCTTCCTCGAGCTAACGACAGAAGCTCTGGTCTTAGGGGAGTTCATGAGATAACTACGATTAGTCAGCAGCTTGGCCTGCTAATCAGCCCGCGGGAAAACCAGGGCGTACAATTGTCATCTTAAAAAAAAAAAAATAGTTTGTCATTTAGTTTTTACCATATGGATCATTTTAATTATAGTTGGAATTCTGAGTACAACTATTATGAGCACTCAAATTTAAATTATGGAGAAACTAATGATATATACGATATGCATGAACCCTTTGATAGCCCATTTGCCCCCACCTATAATCCAAATTTTTCATGGAGTCATACCCAGTCTCCAATAGGACATGAATTCAACATGCATAATCAAAGTCATGCCCAATCCGACCTATCATATCCCATTAAACAAGAAACGAGCCCATCTTTAGAGGATACCCTACAACAGTTCATGCAATCAACCTACCAAATCTTACTAGCTCAGTCTCAGTCAATCTCAAAAATTGAAACAATAGTAGGACAACTTGCAACTGTTATAGAGTCGGAAAAACAAGTTTATCCCAACCAACCCATTCCCAATCCAAATAGTCAAATTCAAAGTGAAAAAGAGAATGAAGTAGTTGAAGAACTTGTAATATGCATCCAACCCCCTAATGAAACAAAAGAGTTGGATGAAATAATTTTTGAGGCTCATAAGGAAAATGAAAAAAATATAAGAGGAAATTACACCAAATATGTGATTTTTTTTATAAACTTTGAAAAATATGGTAGTTTTTTTTTAAAAAGTTTTTTATGACATATTTTTTTTATTTACATTTTTATGCGAATTTTTTTCCCATATATTTGTAAAACTTTATTTGTAGACCATATTTTATCTTTGATGCCTTATTAACGAGTCAATTCAAATCATAACCTTAGTTCTTCTATGTTTTTATTCAACAAGTATTTAGTTTATTGTTTCCTAGTTTACTGCTTTATTCGTATTGTTTCAGAATTGTTATTTAGTTCCTAAATATTTGTATTTTTAAATTTCAAATATATCTTGTGTACAATATAAATATATGTTGTAGATATAAATAAAAATATCATTCACGTCCTATCAAAGAAGACCCCATGTGACATTCACAACTAATTTAACTAGACAATGGGCAACTTTGTTAGCCTCCCTAAAAATAAACCTGATATGCAAGAACATGGGACAATCTAAAAAGTGTTTAATGTCACAGAGCACTCCATCAAAATCACAACATACTTTATCTCTATTGTTAATCAAAGACAAAGCATTTAGACAATCAGTTTCCAACTCAAATCTGTCATAATTTCTCTCCACAACTAGCTTGATGCCTTCCTATAATCCTATATGGCACATAATTCAGTAGCAGCTGCATCTGAAGGCAGTCGATAAAATATGGTTTTGGCATCAACTACCTCACCTCTACCATTTCTTGCAATCAGCCTCAAGCCAACGAACGCATCAATGTTGTTCAGACGACTTCTAGGACGTTACCTCACGAGCTTGCTGGTGCATAGGTTTGTATCTGGCTTGTTTATATACTCTTCAAGATACCCCACGCACTACTCCACAATGTCTTGCGGCTTCGAGCACACACCACCATGTTCGGATGAGTTACGCACATACCAAAGTTGCCAAGAAAGGACCACAAATAGCTCAAATTCATCCTTGGAAATGTCCTGTTTGATCGCAGATATAGAAAAGAAAGAGGATCAGTTTCAGGACAATCTTTGATCCATTTCGACATCCCCCACATGTTTCCAAGCTCTGAGCACCATAGGAAATCTCCAAAGGGAGTGTAAAATATCCTCCTTAGCATCATTCCTGTACCTGAAACAACATTGGTTAGTTGGGACACCCCTTGCAAAAAAGAGCACAATTAGTCTAAAGTGTTTGATTTTAGGGGGAACTCTCATCTTCCACACAAATTTCCACCAGCTCTCGGTTCTCATCATATTCGATGCTTTCACAATATGCATTTTACTCGTGGCAACTTGAACACACTTTTCACATTATATTCTCCATTTTTAGCGTAATGCCAAAGGATCTTCTTGTCCTTAATGCTCCTCTCACGACAGAGAATTTTAAGGATGAGATTTGCACCCTCAATAAACACTCTTCGAGTAAACTCTTCATCCCATTGCCCATCCGCAAGCCTTAAATCAATCACATGCAAATTGGGAGCAAGGTAGGGCTTATCAAAAACTTTAAAAGTCATTAGTCTAGGGAGCCAAGGAATCTCCAAAGCTCTAACGTCATTCCCATCCCTTTCCCCCAAATCAAGTTTCTCCACACAGCAGAAGCTTTGAAACCACACTTGGCCTCAAGGATATATAGAGGAGTGAAGGACATAGCACTCTTTAAGAACCTTATTACACAGCGATTACGGGTTTCTAAAAAAATTATATGAAAAAAATAAACTAAATTGATGGTGAAGGTAACTGGTTACAACTAGGTCTGAAAAAAAAAAATCAGAGACAATTGCGATGGTAACCGGTTACTTAGCCAAACTTGGAAAAAAATAAGATTCAAACAAAAAAATCTAAACTAATCATAATCGTAACTGGTTACAGCGAGGTTTGAAAAAAAAAATCAAATCTAAAAAATATAACCAATTGCTATGGTACCTGGTTGCTTAGTCATGTGTGAAAACAAAATCAAATCTAAACAAAAGAATCTAAATTAATCGCTATTGTAACTGGTTACACCTAGGTCTAAAAAGAATCTGATATGAATAAAATGAATCAGGCGTCATGGTACCTGGTTACTTAAACAGATTTGGAAAAAAAAAACTCAGAAAAATCAAAAGTTTTGTTTGCTTGTTCTTTTATTTCTTGTACTTGTATTCT
The DNA here is from genome assembly GCF_963169125.1 of Humulus lupulus. Classification (NCBI taxonomy): domain Eukaryota; kingdom Viridiplantae; phylum Streptophyta; class Magnoliopsida; order Rosales; family Cannabaceae; genus Humulus; species Humulus lupulus. The sequence goes on along the minus strand of NC_084795.1, from coordinate 180,204,710 downwards.
GAATAAATTTTGTAAACCTTTCGATACATTTTTTGAGCAAACGTTCTAGTTCTATTTCTTTAAATAATTAATAAGCACATAAATATTTATGTTAGAACCTTATTTGATGAACGTTTGGCTGCTAAACCTATATCCAATTGATCTAAACATCATAGGGAAGAACCTTTTGACAACTTTTGCCCTTTTCAACAAAAAAAACTAATCAGCTAACCTAAACTTTCATATGTTAAAAGTACCTTAAAATATTCAACTACCTAGCTTCTTATACTACCCTAGTCTACACTAAATAATAGCAATCAATTTTTCTTAAGTACATTTCTTAAATCAAATCAAATATGAAGTCAAGTACCAGACTCAGAAAAAAAAAACCCAGAAAAATCAAATATGAAGTCAAGTACCTGGTTACTTAAACAGATTTAGAAAAAAAAACCCAGAAAAATCAAATATGAAGTTCAAAATCAGATGTGAAAAAGAAGAAAAAGAATAAAACTAGATTTGAAGAAAGAAAAAGAAGAATAAGAAAGACCGAATAAGAAGAAGAAGAAGAATGAGAAGAAAGAAAGAAGAAGAAGAAAAAGAAGAAAGAAAGAAAGAAGAAGAAGAAGAAAAACCAGTTCATCGTCGTCGTTGTCGGAGGCAGCGGCGGAGGTAGCATCGCCGGAAGAAATCAGAGATGAACACTGAATGGGGGAGGAGAAAGAAAGAAATGAGAAGAGAGAGAGATCGTGAGAAGAGAAGAGAAAATAAGAGAATTAAGTTTATGGTAATTTTTTACCATATTTTAAACATTTTTTTTCCAAAGCTTACCATATTTTGTACAATTATTTTTTTTCCCATAAATTTAGAAACTATATATATTTTTCCCATATTTATGTAAACTTTTCAAAATATAATTATATTTCAAGAGCCCATAATTGAACAAATTTGTATATTTACTCAAAATGAAAAAGAGCCTAATATAGATATGCAATTTTCGTATTTTATTGATATTTCATTAAAATTGCATATTTCTAACTTTCTTGTAGGTGTGATGTTATCAATTATTATTTATGGCATTTGCATCAAAGTCATAACTCACCCTATTAATGAAATTCTACACCATCGATTGGGTGTAAGTTAAAAAAAAAAAAAATTATTATAGTTGAGCTAAAGACTATAAACTAAAGCACTTTGTGGGAGTCAACCCATACTTTAATGTTTCATTTTATATTTCACTTGTTGTTGTGTGTTTTTTGTTTCATGTTTTTCAAATTCCAAAAAGCTTAAAGGAAACTTCTTGCCCAAAAAAAGAAAAGAAGAGAAGAAAACTAAAAGCCAAATCAATGAATCATTCATCAAAGGGAGTATTTCTTAATTTTTTCAACTTTATTAAACATTGAGGACAATGTTTCATTTAAGTTTGGGGGTAGTGTGTATGTATTTTTATTTGTGTTTATGTGTTTTTCTTTATGTTTATGCATGTTTTTCATTTGTTGTAAAATTAAAAAAAAATTATTTTCTTTATTTTTTTCTTTTTGTTTTTATGTGATTTTCATTTGTTATATATATATATATATATTTCTTGTTTTGTTTGAAAAAAATATTGGTGATTTTCATTTTCTAATGATAAGAATTATAATTGAAATTGTTCTTAGAAAAATATAAATAATTATTAAGCTTTACTTTTAATTTTTAAGTTAGTTTTGTTTAAATATATATTTTTCATAATATGTCATTTTTCTATTATATTCGAATTTGTGATATTTGGATATAGTTTATTTAAGCATTAAATTCTTTAAATCTCTAAAATATTTTTTTGAAAAATCCTAGAATTTGCTTGATTATCTCTTGAGATTTAATTTATTTTTGTTTGCATAAGCTTGTCTAAATGTTCACATGATGATTTTTGTGTTTGCATGTTAAATATTTATTTTGAAAACAATTTTAACTTTTCAAATTAATTACATAAGCTTTACTTTTATTTGTGATTTTCTTTTAACTATTTCCATTATGTAATTTTTGAGTTAAACATTTGACATCACCACTTAAAAAAAAAAGTGTGCTTTTAATTTTTCTTTTGCTCGAGGACTAGCAAAATATTAAGTTTGGGAGTGTGATAACTCTACAAAATAGAGTTATTTTACCACTTTTATGTGCTAATTGTTGCTTAATTATTGAGTTTTTAATTGATTTATTAAGTTTTTAAGTAATTTTGAATTTATTGGTCTTATTTTGATTTTATATACTTTTGTGTGTTTTTATAGTTATTTTGTTGTAAAATATTGTAGTTAATTATTTGAATTATTGTTGTTTAGTTTGAGGTAAAAATTTTTTGTGTTATTGAACTTAAATGTTAAATACAAGTTAAGTTATAATTAATATTTTCAAAAAATTAAATTGATTTATTTTATAGTTGAAATTTTTTTATTATGATTTATTTTACATTTATTTTGTAGAAAAAAAATGTTGCATTTTGGTACTTTGGAAAATGAGGTTACCATACCACAAATTCTACACATTTCAAAACCTCTCTATTCTCTTCATCTTCTTCTTCTTTTTGGTTATTTTTCTATGTATATTTAGAGGAACAATTTGGGGGTTTCTCCTCCAAATTTTCCTATTTATGTTTGTAATTTTTAGTTTGTATTTTCTATTCTAGTTATGAGTTTCTAATCTTTTTAAGATTATTAAGGTGATGATGAAACAATATGTAACTAGATAGTGTTTATTTTGTATGTTGATTTTCTATTTTGTGCAACAAAGTTTATGGAATTTTCTTCTTCAAATATCTTCTTTCATCTTAAATATCATGTATTTTGGATTGTTAGCACACATTTACACTTTGTTCTTCATTAGTGCAAAAACATAATATTCTTTGTGTAAGATGTGTCATTAAATTGTACACATCCATGCTTAGAACAAAATATTATGTTTTGCCTTATAAATAATGTTCATTGATTTATTTGTTATTTCATTAGATTGATTTACACTAAATGCTTTGAAATTATAATTTTGAAAAGTGAAGAAAATTCCTATCTTTTTAGAAGTAATTGGTGCTTAAAATTACAAATTTATTTAGAAAATGATAGTTTGATTTATTTTAACTATCACTAAAACTTGGGAATCAATGTACTTTTAAATATTATTAAACTTATATTTTGTGGATTCTAGTATCTTAACAATCTTTTCTTTTAACACTTATTTTCAAATCATTATTGATTTATTTTTATTCTATTAAATAGCTTTATTTTTCAATCTTTTATTTTATGTTCATAATATTAAAACTCATCAATCTTTGGAACTATGTTAGAATTTATTAATTTTGGTTTAAAATAGTTTTCTTTTCGATTTTAGACAATTTCTTTGGGTTCGATCTCGTGCTTACACGAACACTATATTCCATATACGATTCGTGTGCTTGCGAGTTATAAATATTTAAAACATACCTGTTTTGGGTCCATCACCACACTAGGAGCACTACTCTCTGTGATTGTCTATTATGTTATAACGAAATTGTTCGTAGGTCTTCCTAGAGCCTAAAACATAATGTCTAGTGAACCATATAATTTTAAATAATCAGGGAGTTGCCACAACATCTTTACTTATATAAAATTATACATTAATTTGAAAGGATCATATAATGGACATAAATTGTGATTGATTATATAGATATAATAATTTTACCCCATAGGGATTTTATTATATTTATATAATTAATTAGGATAATATATTAAATTAATTTTCTTAATTTACCCACAAGAGTTATGATAATTAATTTAATAGTTTTATCATAAAGTTTAATAAAGATAGAAGTATCAAATCTTAATTTATCCCAAATAATTCGTTTGAATAATCTATTATCCTATACATCCAATTTTATTAAATTAAAAATTTAGCCCACAGGCAATTTTTGTTTAATAAAATTTCATCATTTAGCATGTTATACATTGGTAAAACATGACTTCATTAAGTCTCAATCTTTAAAAATCTAAGTTTGTAATCCTATTCATGCAACTTCTTCATCCTCCTCTAGTTTCGCTGAAATCCTTATTGAAATTACTGAGCTTAGGGGTGGAAATTTCACAATCTGGAAAGAACGAGTTCTTCTTCATTTAGGCTACGCCGACATGGACTATGCAATAAGGAAGGACGAACCTGCTGCAATCACTGCGACTAGCATTGCAGCTGAGATCGCACTATATGAAAAATGGGAGCGATCTTATCGCCTCAGCATCATGTTCATTATGTCCAAGATCCCTATGGGAATGCGTGGATCGGTGGAGCAGCCTGAGAAAGTCAAAGACTTGATCAAACTGATCGATGAGCAGTTCGACACTTCGGACAAACCACTTTACAACAATTTCATCCACTAGTTCTCATCCACAAAACTTATTGGTGTCAAAGGAGTTAGAGAACATATCTCAAAGATGAGGGACATTTCTGCTCAATTGAAGAAGCTCGATGTAGTTATTCCTGAAACCTTCCTAGTTCACTACATCCTTAACAATCTTCCACCTCAATACGAGTCTTTCAAAATTTTGTACAACACACATAAGGACAAATAGCGTATCAATGAACTGATAACCATGTGTGCTTAAGAAGACGCAAGGCTCCTACAGGAACAAGGTGAAAGTGCTCACATGGCCACCCAAGGAAAGAAACGCAAACCATCCAAGAAGGACAAGGGGAAAAATAAAGTGCCTCCCCAAGGCGAAATAAAGAAGGATTCCATCAAGTGTTTTTTTTGCAAAAAGAAGGGACATGCGAAAAAGGAATTCGCCAAGTTCAAGAAATGGATGGACGACAAAGGTAATCCAATTTCATTCATATGTTATGAATCTAATATGGGTAATGTTAATATTAACACATGGTGGATTGATTCGGGATCAACAATTCACATTTCAAATTCTTTGCAGGGTTTACAAAACCTAAGGAAGCCAGTGGGAAGAGAGCAAAGCATCTTATCGGAAACAAGATGGGCTCACATGTGGAGGCTATTGGAATGTGCCATTTAGTTTTAAGTAGTGAATTTTTTTTAAAGTTAGAAAAGACATTTTATGTACCAAGTTTCTCAAGAAACTTGATTTCCGTTTCAAGACTTGTACCTTTTGGTTTTTCCTTTACATTTCCAGACAAATCTTTTAATTTATATAATAAATCTGAATGTGTTGGAAATGGTGTTTTTTCTGATGATCTTTACTGCCTTAATTTACAAAATGTTGACCGCGTTTTTGGCCAACGACGTGTAGACGTCAAAACGACAAAAACCTTCAAGAGAAATAAACGACACAGATGATTTTTATAGTGGTTCAGCCCCAATATGTCGGTAATAGCCTAATCCACTTAGAGTTATGATTATAGATCTACACTCAAGATCAGATGAACCTGAGTCAACTGAGTTTCTTCAGTGCAGATTACAAGAAAATAATAATTCTCTCAAGATACAAGAACTTTCTCTCTCTAGAAAATTAGAATTCGAATCAAAAGTCCTTTTTATGATGCCATAAGCCTTGTATTTATAGGCTCAGGATCGTACAGATGATGTCCCCCATAATCGGGATATTTTGTTATTCTCATTATATTTAATTTACAATAATATTCAAAATATAACAATATACTATATTCATGGGATAAACTAAGAGATTCCCGCGCAGGCCAAGACCGATTCTTGTTGAAGCTGTTTCTGGGATCTCTTGCGTAGCCCTGCTCTGTCTAGTCGATCCATATCACATTCAGGCTGGTCGGCCAAACCTTCACTGGGCGGACACGCACTTGGCTGGGCAGACATGCACTTGGCTGGTCGGACATGGTCATGACTGGTCGGACATGGTCATGACTGGTCGGACATGGTCATGACCGGTCGGCCAAGGTCATGCCTGGGCAGACAAACATGTGACTGATCAGACAAGGTTATGCCTGGGCAGACAAACAAGTGACTGGTCGGACAAGGTCATGCCTGGTCGGTCATGACACTTGACTGGCCAGTCGAAATTCTTCACTGGTCTACCTGGTCACTCCTAAGCTAGATCACCCAACCATTCCTTGCCATTTGTCATTTCTATTGCCACGCACATGGCTCCCCAGACAGCAGCTGCCCAGACGCGGCCCCTCAGCATCCCTCGGCTCCTCGGACACAGTGTTTGCTCGGATACAACACGGCTCTTCGGACCAGGCGCGATGCTCGGCTCCTCGGACATGGGTGTCCAGATGCGGCCCCTCGGCATCATTCGGCTCCTCGGACACAGGTGTCCACTCGGACACCACATGACTCTTCGGACCAGGCGCGACCCCTCGGACCAGGCGTGATGCTCGGCTCCTCGGACATGGGTGTCCAGATGCGGCCCCTCGGCATCCTTCGGCTCCTCGGACATAGGCGCGGCCCCTCGGACATAGGGGTCCGCTCGGCCACAACACGGGCTCCTCGGACAGCCCCTTAGGCAAGCATACACGGACACTAAGCAACCCTTGGACAGAGGTACACACTGCACCAAATTTTTTTGCCTATTTCCAAATTTTTTTGTTCATGCCCATTCTAGGGACCTTAAGCACTTTTAGGCACAAAAATTATTTTTTCCTCATGCATGCTAAAATTTTACTACTTAGACAAATTTTTTCTAAGTAGAAAAAAATAAACATTGCTCTGTTGATTTAAATTTGTATGGTTACTCTCCTCCCCATTTTTATTTTTTGTAGATGAATCGATTAGACTATAGGGGAGGTGACAACCACACGAATTCTGACACGTCCGTCCCACAGTCGAGTGATACTCCTCAAAGTAGCGACTCCTCGTCGAAGTCTCCTGACAGTCGCACTCCTGAGGATCGCCTTCGCCGCTTTAAGAAGATCCTCCCCCATTTAGCTTTATATTTTCTTCACGAAGAGCAGTTCCTTCATCAAGCTGAACAGTCGACAATGAGGGTAAAGAAGTCCAACAGACTCCCGCAGGACCAGGATCCTCAAGTAGCCCGCAGAGCGGTACAGAAAGTGGTGGAACGCAGTGAGGTCCGCACTGCAGCTTCTTCGAGACCACCCCGCCAGACGCCAACACCAAATAAGCCTCGGAGAAAAATTACCCAGAAATTCGCTACTGATATCCAGCATCTGGCTGTCCAAAAACCAAGGAAGGAAGGAGAAGAAATACCTTCTTGGTTTACCGCTAAGCCTACGAAACTCAACCCTGGGATGTTTGACAAACACATCCAAGCCTTGGGCTTGAGAGGGGTGAATGTGATATGTCCGCGCCCCCATCAGAGGGCTATCAGGCCTGGCGGACCTTACTGTGCCTGGTCTAGGCACCATATATATGCAGGAGCTACTATCCTGCTACACCCCTTCTTTCGGTCAGTAGCGGATTATTTCAACGTTTCTCCCTTCCAGATCGCTCCTAACGGGATTCAGGCGTTGTTTGCCCTGTTCATTCTTTACTTCCTGCAAGGTTGGGATGAGCCTACTCCTCACGAAATACATTACCGATTCGACTTCAGAACCAACCCGAGCCATAAGAACACATGTTTTTTCCACCTCTTTCATAGGCATAAAGGGGTTAAATACCTTTATGGCATTGCTCACAAGTCGAATCCTGGGAAATACTATACAGAGTATTTTCTCACGTCGGACATCAAAGCCAACAACCTGGCTTTTACGCATGCGGGTCCATTCCAGCAACCCTTGCCCACAAAAGAAATGTTTGACCGAGGAGAGGAGTTGGCCAACATGTGCATCAAGGAGAAAGATGTGAAAAATTTGGTTACTGTAGACAATCTTCAGATGGTGGGCCTGCTACCAAGTAACCAGAACATCACAGTGGAGAGCACTACTGAGGAAAATAATGCAACTGATTAGTCCAACGCTGGCACTGAGGTAGTGACCGATTAGTTCTCTCCTGGACCATCTCCTCACTCCTGCAGACCAGGCGATCTCATCATTAGGGAGCTCCAGCCAGAGGACCAGCGCAGACCTGCTATTCCCACACAGCCTGGGAAGGGGAAGGCCATCCAGCTTCAGAGGGACTTGAGCTCATCATCCGACGACGAGGATGACTTCCTCAACCAAATCCTCAACTCAGGTCTAGTAGTCATAGTGATATGTTTGTTAACTTGGTTATATGGGATTTATAGAACTATCTAATAGTAGTAATGTACTTATCCACATATTGCTTTATTATTATTATTATTATTTTTTACTAACAAATCTCGTGCTTTCTCTTTTGCAGATTCAGAGATGTTTAGGTATTTCAACGCCCCTCCTGCCCCAAAGAGAAAATCCAGGGAAGGAAGTGGCTCCACCCCTTCGAGCAAAGTCCCAAGGATCACTCCGCCCAGCTAAGGGAGACAACTCAAGGGGTCGATTGCAATCCCGCAGCTGACCCCTTCCTCGCTTCCTCCCTCTGCGAGCCTAACCCCCACTCGCCCGACTGGCTTGAGTGAGGCACTTCGCACTGCTGGTACTATTGGGAAGGAAGTGGTTGATCAGAATCTTCATGACGCTTCAACAATTCAAAGCTTTGAATCCTTTCCTTGACTTAGCATTGATGTCGTCTTACAAAGAGGGCTTGCTCAGTTGGCGAATGTATGTATTCTATCACAAGACTGTTTGTTATTTATATTTATACTTGTAGTAACCTCTTGTTTTTCATGCAGCGCTCATCACCATCAGTCATACTCAGCACCGAGCAGTAGACTACAAGGAGTTGATCAAGGTCTTAAATGATCAACTAGTGGAGGCCCAAGCTAAGGTGGATACTCTGACTTCTTCAGAAAAAGGATCTTAAATCCAAGTTGGAGCAGTCAGAGAAGACTGTGGCTAAGCGAGATGAGTCTCTTAGGGGGTTGGCTGATGGGAACGACAAACTAACCCAAACCAACAAGTCGTTGACTGATCGGCTGGAGAAACTGACTCACGAGAACAAGGAATTGACTCGTGAGACCGAGGAGCTAAAGCGAGAGAAATAAGCCGATCTTGCTCGCTATGAGGACATCTGCTTCAACTGCTTTTACCAGGTGTGGAAGCGGAACAAGCCTCTCAACCTTGACTTTCTCACAGAGGAGGTCAAGGCGGAGGAGCTTGCGAAATGTGAGGCAAAGGCTGCCGAGGAAGCAGCTAATCCTGCCGGCACTACATCTGTTACCCCCACGCTGTCATTCCGACCGGAAGGAGCAGTTGATGCTGAGGAAGGGGTTGATCAACCTGCCAGAGCCGACCAGTGATCTCGCATCCGACCAAACAAGTTGTCATCCGACTAGCTCTCTAGTAGGCTTTTGTTTTGTATTTTTTTATGTACTCTTGCTCGTATGGCCGAGTTGTTGACATTTATACTTTACTTTTCTTGGCTAACTTGAAACATTCTAAGTCTTTTTAGACTTAAAACATTATAAGTTTTTTGTGAATAACAAAGTCACTCAGATGTATGCCTTATATTTTCGCATGAGTACTTAGTTTTCTAACTTAGAAATTCTAGACATTTCATAAGTCCATACTAAGTATACTTTCTCACACTCTTATTGCTCTAACATTTTATGAGCATAATGTTTATTGTCACACGAATATCTACTTCTAACTTAAAATTTTAAAAAATTCCAAGTTACTTAAGCTTTGTCAAACAAGTTAGCTTAATGGCCTTTTTGGACTTCAAAAATTTACAAGTCAGCCTAAAAACAAATACTTAAGCTTTGCTCGTGCTCTTATTGCCTGTGTAGAAGTGTACGCCAGTATACCCTATGTGCCCCCCAAGTGATTGAGGGTTGAAAAATCCTTGATCACTTGCTACTTGACCGAATTTGTCCGAGCAGTTATTACTCGTGAAGCACATAGAATATACAAAAGATATTTCAGCAGTTAACCACTGCAAAAACATGCAACTATTTAAACGTTGGTATTCATCTGATGGATACTGACCAGTTGAACACTGCCCAGTATTTCTTTTAGAAGGCCTTTTTTGTTTTAAGTTGTAATGACAGTTGAACACTGCCAAAGCAAGAATAATCAACACATGAAAAATTTGTAGCAAGATTCGACCGCGCTGCGCGTGATCTCTTTTATTACTCGTAAAAAAATAGGACAAAACGTGTCTAATTACGAGTCTCAAACAAAATAACATTGTTCAAAATAACATGACTGGTTAGCATATAGCCAGTCCACAAACAAACTTAAATAACAAGTTAAGCACTTGATACAAAGCTACTACTCTGTAAGCAGTATTCATTGATAATATTTTCTCAAGTTCTCGCCATTCCAATAGTTCCTGATCAGCTCTCCATTTAATCGAGCAAGCTTGTAAGTGCCGGGTGGCAAGAATTGCTCAATTTGATACGGTCCCTCCCAGTTTGGTCCTAGTACTCCAGCCGCCGGGTCTTTGATGAACACCTTTCTGAGGACCAAATCTCCGACCTGGAACCTTCGATCTCTAACTTTGGAATTAAAATAGCGCGCCACCTTTTGCTGATGAGCAGCAACTCTCAAACTTGCTTTTTCTCGTCTCTCCTCGAGGGAATCTAAAGATTCAGCTAGCAATTGGTGATTCTTCTCCTAGTCGTACATGGCTCTTCGATGAGATGGTGGGTCTACTTCCACAGGTAACATGGCTTCATACCCATATGCCAAGGAGAAGTGGGTATGACCAGTTGTTGTCCGGGCAGTAGTCCTGTATGACCAAAAGACTTCTGGAAATTCTTCCGCCCAAGCACCCTTAGCTCACTCTAGACGCTTTTTTAAAGTGTCCTTCAGAGTTTTGTTTACGGCTTCAACTTGCCCATTGGCTTGTGGATGGGCTACCGAGGAGAAACTTTTTGTGATGCCATGCCGAGTGCAGAAATCGGTAAATATGTCACTGTCAAACTGAGTGCCGTTGTCAGACACTATCTTCTTGGGCAGACCATAACGACATATTATATTCTTAACCACAAAGTCTAACACTTTCTTTGAGGTGATCGTGGCTAGTGGTTCGGCTTCAGTCCACTTATTGAAATAATCCACAGCAACCACCGCAAATTTTACTCCTCCTTTCCCTTTGGGTAATTTCCCGATCAGATCAATGCCCCATACTGTAAAAGGCCACGGGCTTTGCATTTGCTTCAAGACATTCGGAGGCGCCCTGGGCACTTTAGAAAATCTCTGGCATTTATCACACTTCTTTACGTACTCCATAGAATCCTCGTTCATTGTAGGCCAGAAAAATCCTTGCCGCAAAATCTTTTTAGATAGACTCTGCCCCCCAGCATGATCTCCACAGAACCCCTCGTGCACTTCAGCTAATAAGTTTTTTGACTAGTCGGGTGCTATGCACCTGAGTAGAGGCAAAGAGTACCCTCTTCTATACAACACCCCATCAATCATAATGTACCTAGCAGCTTGCCTCATAATCTTCTTTGCTTCATTACGATCATCTGGGAGGGTTCCTTGCTCAAGGTAAGCAATGATGGGTGTCATCCAAGTGTCAACTATTGTGATAGGCATGGCTTCTTGTTCACTAATGCTTGACTCCGCCAAGTATTCCACCGGTACTATATTCAGAGTTTTAGCATCTTTTGCACTAGCTAGTTTTGCTAGAGCGTCTGCGTTAGAGTTCTGCTCCCGTGGTACCAACTTAATGGTATACTCCTCAAATTGTGCTAGCAGATCCTTGGTCTTATTCAAGTACGCCATCATGCATAGGCCCCTTGCTTGATATTCCCCTAAGATTTGGTAGACCACCAATTGGGAATCACTGTTCACTTCAATCGATCGGGCATGAACATCTCTAGCCAAGCGTAAGCCTGCTAGGAGGGCTTCATACTCTGCCTCATTATTAGAAGCATTGAATCCGAACCTTAATGCGCAATGAATTCGGTGCTTCTCTGGCGTGACCAATATAATTCCAGCTCCTGAATGATGCTCGTTCGACGACCCATCAACAAAAAGTTGCCAAGTAGGAAGTTCCTTTTTCTGCTCAGTGACACGCTCTTGCTGGTCGGGAACATCAGCGATCCCAGTACATTCAGCAATGAAATTCGTCAAAGCCTGACCCTTAATAGCAAATCTCGGTTGGTACTTGATTTCGAATTGGCCCAATTCAACCGCCCATTTAAGTAGCCGACTAGATGACTCCGACTTCTGCAAGACTAGACGTAGGGGCTGGTCAGTAAGGACTTTAATGGAGTGTGCCTGGAAGTACGGCCGCAACTTACGTGATGCAAGTACCAAGCAATAGGCCAATTTCTCGATCATGGGGTATCGGGATTCTGCTCCTATCAAGCGCTTGCTAACATAATACACCAGATGCTGCACTTTATCTTCTTCTCGTACTAAGGCAGCACTAACAGCGTGCTCCGTGACTGCTTGGTACATAAAGAGGTCTTCTCCATCAACTGGCTTCGAAAGAACATGAGGTTGGGCCAAGTGTTCTTTTATGGCTTGGAAAGCCTGCTCACATTATACCTTCCATTCAAACTTCTTGCTCCCTCTAAGCAGGTTAAAAAACGGGACACACTTGTCGGTCGATTTAGAGATGAACCTGCTTAGAGTTGCAATCCGCCCAGTCAAGCTTTGCACATCCTTAATTCTGGCCGGAGACTTCATTTTTGCGAGCGCCCTTATCTTTTATAGATTTGCCTCTATTCCTCGGGAATTCACAATAAACCCAAGAAATTTTCCAGAACTTACTCCAAATGAGCATTTGAGGGGGTTTAACTTCATGTTGTATTTCTTCAGTATTGCAAAGCATTCCTCCAGGTCTCGAACATGTCCTTCAGCTTCCTTTGACTTTACCAGCATATCATCTACATACACCTCCATGTTCTTGCCGATTAAGTCACGGAACATACCATTTACCAAACGTTGGTAGGTAGCTCCTGCATTCTTCAATCCAAAGGGCATGACCTTATAGCAGTACAACCCTATGTCTGTTCGGAAGCTGGTATGCTCTTCATCAGGAGGATGCATGCTAATCTGGTTATACCCTGAATACGCATCCATGAAGGAAAATGTTTCATGACCAGAGGTTGCATCCACTAACTGGTCTATTCTCGGCAAAGGAAAGCAGTCCTTTGGGAATGCTTTGTTCAGGTCGGTAAAGTCCACATAAGTCCTCCATTTTCCATTGGGCTTGGGCACTAATACTGGGTTTGAAACCCAGGCAGGGTAATATGCTTCCCTTATGAACCCGTTTTCCTTTAGTCACTCCACTTCCTCCTTGAGAGCCTTTGCTCGATCTTTGTCAAGCAATCTCCTCTTCTGCTGCACTATTGGATAGCTTTCATCCACGTTGAGCACGTGGCTGATCACAATTGGTGAGATACCCACCATATCCTTGTGAGACCAGACGAAGACATCTTGATTCCTTCGCAAGAATTCTATCAGCTGTGCTCTCACTTCTGCCTTCAACTTTTTTCCAACCTTGAATCCTCTGGTTGGATCATTCTCATCTATTAGGACCTCCTCTAACTCCTCGGACGGCCCCACCTCACTTTCATAATCCCTAAAGCGAGGATCAAAGCCCCTTCCCTTGCTTTGGGCAACGCCCTATTTGGTGACTTCATCACCAGATGTGGCTTTTTGTTCTCTTAAACCAAGAATGCTTTCTTGGCCAAACTCTTCTAACATTTCTTCTTCGACTGTGAAACTTTGATTGACATCCATATGGTCTACCTCCTCCCTCTCAGCACATAGAATCATGTTGCTCTCCTTGGCCCCCTTCCTTGCTTTAGCTACTGAGGCATTATAACATTCCCTAGCCTCTCTCTGGTCTCCTCGGACGCAGCCTATGCCTGCACTGGTCGGGAACTTCATGGAAAGGAGCCATATAGAGACTGCTACATGCAAGGTTGTTAGTAGTGGTCGACCAATAACCACATTGTAGGCGGACGGGCAGTCGACAATCAAAAACTTGGTCATCACTGTCTCATTCTTGGGAGCCTCCCCTATTGTAACTGGCAACTTGATCGTTCCAGCTGTTGACAATCCTTCTCTAGTGAACCCATAAATGACTTGAGAGCATGGCTTCAAGTCATTGTAGATAGCTTCATCCTCTCAAAGGATGACTTATAAATAATGTTCACAGAACTCCCTGTGTCGACTAAACATCTCTTTACTTTCATATTCACAATTTGGACTGTCACGACGAGAGGGTCATTATGAGGATATCTCACGTGTCGAGCATCATCTTCAGTGAAAGTGAGGGACTCACTTTCGTATCGTGGGTTCTTTGGAGGCCGCTCCTCTACAGCCATGACTTCGGAGGTTGTTGCTGCATCCAATTCATGATGAAGGGTGCGAGCATACTTTACCCTTGCCTTGTTGCTATCTCCAGCCAGATGTGGACCTCCACATATGGTGTTTAAAGTGAAGTCCACAGGCTCAGGTTGCAAAGGTGGGGATCGTTGCCGCTTGAACCCAGGATTGTTGTTACTTCCCTCTCCTTGGGTCTTCTCTGCTCGATACTTTTTCAGTTTTCTCAACCGGAGGAGAAATTCTATCTCATCCTTGAGATGATTGCACTCATTCGTGTCGTGACCATAGTCCCCATGGAAATGACAGAACTTGTTCATATCTCTCTTACTCATCTCCTTCTTGATTGGTGGGGGTTTCCAGTAGGGGACCTCCTGATGGCTTGCGTAGATATATCTCCGCTCGGCTCACCGAAAGAGTGGTGTAATTGGTGAACCAAGGTTCATATTTAGTTGGCTTGTCGTTTGATCCCAACTTAGCCTTTTTTTCATTGTGGCGGTCAGACCCGTTATTCCCACGTTTCTTACCACCACTTTGATCATTTCCACCATTCTTGGGAGGATCAGTCGATCCGCTCAGATTTTTCAGGCCCTTCTCTCCCTTCTCAATTGCATCATCCAATTTCATGTACTTGTCCGCCCAGTCAAGAAATTGTTGTAACGTTGAAATTGGATTGCAATGAATGCTGTCCCACAAAGGACTCCGATAGATTATGCTGGAAGAAATTGCCACAATCTTCCCCTCATCTCCAACTGCAGTAGCTCGGTTAGCTTCTCTCATGAACCTTTGTATGTAGTTCTTGAGAGACTCATCCTTCCCTTGCTTAATATCCGCCAAGTGATTGGCGTAAACTGGAGGGGTCCGAGCAGCACTAAACTTCCTGCAAAACTCCTTTCTAAAACTTTCCCAAGAAGTGATAGAGTTAGGCTTAAACTTCCAATACCACTCCTGGGTAGTGTCAGACAATGTAGTAGGGAAGACTCTGCACCGATAGTCATCACTCACTCCGAGCAGCTCCATCTGATCTTCAAATTTCCCCACGTGCCTTATCGGATCTGCCTTTTCTGTATAAACTGGCAGTACCAGTGCTTTATACTTTGCTGGTGGCTGGGCTGCTCTAATTCGAGCACAAAACAGGCTGCCACTCCTGTGGTCTACTGGATCGCAGAGGGTCATTTCGACAGACCCTGAACTGTTGCTGTCAGAGCATCAAGCTGGGCTTGGATGCCTGGGGCCACTGCTTGGGACTCATTCTCAGGACCGCCTGGTCGAGCGCTCTTATCCGGCAGACCATCATCAAGTATTTCTACTTGACTCGTAGGTCGGATTGGATCTCGCCCTTCGACCGGGACGGTCCTTCTCCTATCAGCAATGATGTCTCTTAGATCCTTCTGAGCGGTATGCTTTCCTAACCGATCGAACATCGTACTCCGAGTTTTTTCGGAAGGCTTGCCATGCGGAACATGTTCCTTGCCACTGCGCTGGTTGGGATGCAGTGGTGGCCTTCCTGTCTGCGCTGGGCGGTCTTTTCCTCCTCGATGGTTGTTATCATTCTTCTCCTTCGACTGGTCAGTGTGATGACTATCAGCTTCATCACGACCATGCCCATCTTTGAAGTGAGAAGTTTCTTTACCTCGAGGAGCTCTATTTTGCTCCTGCTCAGGTGGAGTTTTCTTGCTACCTGATTTATGACTTCCGGATCTAGAAGTCTCTGATCGGTGGCTCCTTCAGGGGGTTCTGGAGTTCCCCCTTTGGGTTGAGGCAGTGCCCGACCAGACCCCATCTTCTTCCCGACCAGGTGGGTTACTACCACTCCTGTTTGGCCCTCGAGAATGGGGTCTATTAGTGTTCTTACGACCAGCTTCTGTGGTCCTTTCTCCTGGGGTGGCTGCTCCTCGTGCTGCAGCTTGGGCATTGGCCTGGGTCAGCTACGTAGCTGCCTCCAGAGTGAGTGCAGCCTCGCGATGTCGCCTATCGGCCTCCTCCTGTTGTCGCCAGATCTCCTTACTCCTGGCGTCCATCTCTCGTCTTTGTTGCTCGAATGCAGCCTTCTGCCTAGCCATTTCTTCAGCGAACGCCTCCTGTCTGGGGTTGAATTGTGCCATTTCCTCCTAGAAGGCCCCCATGGCCTCCTGGAGTTGTTCAATCTCTGGAGTCATGTCCTCGAGCATGACTCTAGGCTCAGTCTCACTGTATTGTGGGCCAGGACCTTCTGATCTGGCAGGCTCTTTAGAGGAGCCTGTCTTCTTGGAAGCAGCATTGGTGTTCTTAGGCGCCATAATACTTCAGGGATCGTCTGTCTTTCTCTTCAGGCTCTCAATGAAAGCACCAAAATGTTGACCGTATTTTTGGCCAACGACGTGTAGACGTCAAAACAACAAAAACCTTCAAGAGAAATAAACGACACAGACGATTTTTATAGTGGTTCAACCCTAATATGTTGGTAATAGTCTAATCCACTTAGAGTTGTGATTATAGATCTACACTCAAGATCAGATGAACCTGAGTCAACTGAGTTTCTTCAGTGTAGATTACAAGAAAACAAGAATTCTCTCAAGATACAAGAACTTTCTCTCTCTAGAAAATTAGAATTCGAATCAAAAGTCCTTTTTATGATGCCATAAGCCTTGTATTTATAGGCTCAGGATCGTACAGATGATGTCCCCCATAATCGGGATATTTTGTTATTCTCATTATATTTAATTTACAATAATATTCAAAATATAACAATATACTATATTCATGGGATAAACTGAGAGATTCCCGCGCAGGCCAAGACCGATTCTTGTTGAAGCTGTTTTTGGGATCTCTTGCATAGCCCTGCTCTGTCTAGTCAATCCATATCACATTCAGGCTGGTCGGCCAAAACTTCACTGGGCGGACACGCACTTGGCTGGGCAGACATGCACTTGGCTGGTCGGACATGGTCATGACTGGTTGGACATGGTCATGACTGGTCGGCCAAGGTCATGCCTGGGCAGACAAACATGTGACTGGTCGGACAAGGTCATGCCTGGGCAGACAAACATGTGACTGGTCGGGCAAGGTCATGCCTGGGCAGACAAACATGTGACTGGTTGGACAAGGTCATGCCTGGTCGGTCATGACACTTGATTGGCCAGTCAAAATTCTTCACTGGTCTACCGGGTCACTCCTAAGCCAGATCACCCAACCATTCCTTGCCATTTGTCATTTCTATTGCCACGTCATCGTTTTCAAATTTTGGGGATAACACAAAACAATACCGCTTATAATACTGTGCACGTTCATGCTGGCAATAAACAATGTGTTATGAATGAGAATTCCTCTACATTATGGCACTGGAGATTGGGACATATCTCCATTGATAGAATTAGAAGGTTAGTGAAAGATGGGGTACTCAATACCTTAGATTTTACTGATTTTGATACTTGTGTGGATTGCATTAAGGGAAATCATACCTCCAAGTCTAAGAAAAGTGGTGTCCATAGGAGTTCCGACCTATTAGAAATCATACATACTGATATATGTAGTCCAGACATGGAATCATATGGTCAAAAATACTTCATCTCCTTCATAGATGATTACTCATGCTACATTTATATCTACTTACTTCATAACAAAAGTGAAGCATTAGATGTCTTTAAGATATTTAAAGCTGAAGTAGATAAACAATGCAACAAGCAAATTAATATAGTGAGATCAGATAGAGGTGGAGAATATTATGGTAGATACACTTATGATGGATAAGCACCTGGCCCTTTTGCAAAGTTTCTTCAAGAAAATGGTTGTTGCCCAATATACCATGCCCGGTACACCCGAGCAAAATGGTGTTGCAGAAAGGAGAAACCGAACATTAATGGACATGGTGCGGAGTATGCTTAGCAGCAACCCTAAACTTCCTAAATCCTTGTGGGCTGAAGCTCTAAAGACATCCGTGGACATATTAAACCGAGTTCCAACCAAGGCAGTCTTGAAAACTCCTTTTGAATTATGAAAGAGTTGGAAACCGAGTTTGCAACATGTACGCATTTGGGGATGCCCATCTGAAGTTAGGGTATACAATCCACAAGAAAAGAAATTGGACCCAAGGACCATAAGTGGATACTTTATTGGATACGCTGAAAGGTCTAAATGTTACAAATTTTATTGTCCATCTCATAGCACTAGGAGTGTAGAATCAAGGAATGAAAAATTTCTTGAAAGTGCATTGATTAGTGGGAGTGATCAATCCAAGGACTTAGGTTCTGAGAAAGATCCTTCAGAACCCTCCACCTCAAGAGCAAGATTGATTGTGGTTGATAACACCCCTGTAGTCCAAATGGATGTTGAACCACCACAATCAATTATTGAAGATCCACAAGTCAATGATGAAGTTCAAATGAATCAAGTTGTTCAAGAGTTACCTATAAATGTTGAACAACAATCTCAGCCACCTGCTCCCTAAGAGCCTGCTGGTGTAGCCATACGAAGATCCACCAGGACAACAAAATCGGCGATACCTAGTGACTACATTGTGTATTTGCAAGAATCTGACTACAATATTGGAGCCGAAAATGATCCAGAAACATTTTCACAAGCTATGAATAGCAAAGAATCGAAACTGTGGTACAATGCCATGAATGAAGAAATGAATTCTATAAAGAGCAACAGAGTCTGGGATCTTGTTGAGTTGCCTAATGGGGTGAGGGCTATTGGGTGTAAATGGGTTTTCAAAACAAAGAAAGATTCATTAGGAAACATTGAGAGACACAAAGCGAGACTCGTTGCTAAGAGATTCACTCAAAAAGAAGGAATTGACTACACAGAGACCTTTTCTCCGGTATCTAAGAAAAATTTCCTCAGAGTTATCCTGGCATTAGTTGCTCAATTTGATTTAGAGCTGTAGCAGATGGATGTGAAAACTGCATTCCTAAATGATGACCTAGAGGAGGAGGTATACATGAAACAACCAGAAGGATTCTCCTCTAGTGATGGTGAGCATTTGGTGTGCAAGCTTAAGAAGTTCATCTATGGTTTAAAACAAGCGTCCCACCAATGGTATTTAAAATTCCATGAAGTTATCTCTTCTTTTGGATTGGAAGAGAATGTCATGGATCAATGTATATACCAGAAGGTCAGTGGGAGTAAGATTTGTTTTCTTGTTTTATATGTGGACGATATTCTTCTTGCAACCAACGATAAGGGCATGCTACATGAAGTGAAGCAATTTCTCTCAAAGAACTTTGAGATGAAGGATATGGGTGATGCGTCTTATGTCATTGGCATTAAGATCCATTGAGATAGATTCAAATGTATCTTAGGTCTATCTCAAGAAACCTACATTAACAAAGTTTTAGAGAGATTTCAGATGAAAGATTGTTCACCAAGTGTTGCTCCTATCGTTAAGGGTGATAAATTAAATTTGAGCCAGTGTCCAAAGAATGATTTTGAAAAGGAAGAAATAAAGAACATCCCATATGCTTCTGTTGTTGGAAGATTGATGTATGCTCAAGTGTACACAAGACCCGACATTGCCTTTGCTGTCGGAATGCTAGGAAGATTTCAGAGTAACCCGGGGTTAGACCACTGGAAAGCTGCAAGGAAAGTTATGAGGTATCTTTTGGGTACTAAGGATTACAAACTCATGTTCAGACGAACCAACAACCTGGAAGTAGTTGGCTACTCAGATTCAAACTTTGCTGGTTGTACTGATTCACGTAAACCAACCTCTAGTTACATGTTTATGTTTGCCGATGGAGCTATATCATGGAGGAGTAACAAACAAACCTTGACTGCTACTTCTACTATGGAAGCCGAGTTCGTTTCGTGTTTTGAGGCTACATCCCATGGTGTATGACTAAAGAGTTTCATTTCAAGCCTTAGAGTTGTAGATTCCATATCTAGGCCATTGAGAATGTTCTGCGACAATTCAACTGCTGTATACATGGCTAAGAACAACAAGAGTGGTAGTCGAAGCAAGCACATCGACATCAAGTATTAGCCGTGAGAAAACGTGTTAAATAAAATAAAGTGGTTATTCAAAACATTAGCACTGAATTGATGATTGCTGATCCTATGACGAAAGGCTTGCCACCTCATAAATTCAAGGATCATGTAGTGAACATGAGACTTGGTTCCCTTATGTAAATTTATTGTACAAACTGAAGTTATTATCAATGAAACTCTTATTTTGATGTTTTCTCATATTTATGCGCATTTTATTTCAATTTGAGAAAATTTTATAGGACCTGAATAAACATAGGGTTTATTCGTTTAAGTACATAGCCACATAAATTATATTGTTATGTAATGAATATATTGTAATACATGGAAGATAATACTCGCCATAAAAATAGGACCTATCGCCATGATTCATGTGTTTATTATCTAACAGGGATAATTGCCGGGCTTAAGTAATACATTAATTTAAATGTTGACCAAGTGGGAGAATGTTAGAATATTTATTTATATGGTATATAAAATCAATTTGTTACAACTAATTGATTTAATATATCAAAGTCAATATTTTATTTATTGATAAAATATTCTAATTAATGGTTAACATTATTTGTTACCCGATTTTGCATATTACAACTGATTGAGAGAATATTTCATTTTGTGGCAGAGACTCTGATGGTAGGTCTCACTCTATGAATATAGAGTACCGGTCCCCAAGCTCGCTGCTCATTCTGACTATCAGTAACTCCATCTAAAAGAGTTAGTGAGAGCTTGGAAGGTTGTGTACTCGTTCTAACTACTGTTTGTTTTCTTTTGTAGATCTAAAGCTAGGTCGAGGTTATCAATTGCAATGGCTAGATGTATATAATATTCGATCATCTCTTCGTATATGTTCAATCTATATAACAATTCCGCTTACATGTATAGAATTATTCATATGCTTATACTTTCATTTAATCTAACACACAATTCTAAAAACTTACAAGAGTAGGGTTAACTACAAGAACTTTTCTTTGGTTTTGGATTGTGAATATGATAAAAGCTTCATTCCATATTTAATTTTATAAACACATTTTCTCGAATGAGATTTCAGATTTCTAAATTTGTATTTCAATTTAAGTTTGAAAAATGGTATTTGTGTGTTTAGTATTTAATTTTGACCTGCGGATGAATTTGTTTACAAACTGTAATTTGAATAGAGTAGTTAATTATCTCACCATATTGTTTGTGTACTTATAACTATTATTGATGGAGAAAAATGGAGTTGTTCAACTAAAATGTTTTAGAATTAAATTCATAATTCCATGTATCATGCCCGTTATAAAAGTTTTTTTTGGTTTTTTTTTTCTTTCTAAAATATTGGCAAAATAATTTATTTTAATAAAAAATGGTAATTTAATTTTCTTTTTTTTTTAATAAGAAAATTGGGTAATTAAGGACATAAACACCCAATGTTTGTATTTTGTTGTAGTTATATACCCAAGGTTATCTAATTTTTTTTTATTTATGTTAATTGCTAACTCAACGGACATGTGTCAACTTTTTATTGTAATTTATAGAGAGACATGTAATTAATGTAATTAATAAGGAGCTGACAAGTGTTTGCTCAGTCTGCAATCAACAGAGAAAATGAGGAGTTAGTAGCAGAATCTATTTAGATAACATTGGTGTAACGCCCTGGATAGCCAAGACCGTTACACTGTGTGCTTATAAAAATGCTAGACTAGCTAATCAAGTCATTTAATTAAAAACGTGTTACTGAAACTTATAATGGAACTAGAGTTAAAAGATTTTGGTCTTAAAAGTCGCATTTCTTTTAAATATCATTTCCTGTTTACACAGGATTCCAAAATGAGTAGATTAAAATCACTTACAAAAGATTCACGGTTTAAATACAATATTAGCCATACTAAGGCAAAATAGACAGTTCAGCGACCCCTATCCTGATCCACTCCTCGGCCAAGGCGACCGAACAGCTGACTATGTACATTCAGCCCCGCAGCTCTCCATCTCAGGACTGGTCTAACTTGCCTTTGCCTTTACCTACACCACGTAGCACCCGTGAGCCAAGGCTCAGCAAGAAAATACAATAACAGAGCATAAGCAATCAACATCCAATCCAATATCTCATATTGCATAAACATGTTCTCAACCATATAAACATTCAGAATAGCCAAGTATTCAGCATACTAAACATATCAACTCATATCATACACCAATTCACAAATGATAACTAGGGTTAGCGCCCTTAGGCCGCACCCTCCGTTATCCCATTGGCTCCGGCCCGCTTAAACCGAGCTCAGTGAATATAAAGCTGTCCTTGGCTACCAGTGGCCAAGCTACGCCCTGTGCGCAAATATTGTGTACGACACCCTTAGGCCGCTATCACATGTCCCCATGGCATAATACCATCATTGACATTATACAGATATCAGGAGCTCTTAGTCCCACCACAAACATATAACCGGGTGCAGTTTTCTTACCTTTGGATTTGCTAGCTTTGTTCACTGTGATTCTTGAGCACGATCCCCCTTGAGCCCCAGCGCACACCTAGTCACAACCATAGATCAAAATCATCACCAAACCTCAAGTCTGAACCCTAGCCTCGGGACCAATCCCGAGCCCTCGGGAAGCTCCAATTCCACCAAACGGGGTGGTGGAATCGAACCCCAAACCCCCGGGCAAAACCCTTGAAAATAACTCAAAAACCCCTTTCTGGAGACAGGGTAGCGCTATAGTGCTAGCAGAACCAAAACACCCTCAGAATGCTTGGCCTAGCGCTACAGTGCCCAAAGGCTAGCGCTAGTCATAGACAGCCAAAACTGCATTTTCCCTTCCTGCGATTTCCCCGAGCCAACCCTTACCAAAACTCTTCCAATCCTCAACCAAACTTAAAAACAAGCCTATTGACATACTCCACTCATCCCAAGCATCACAATCATACAAAACCTAACCACATTCACCCCTAATCCCAAAATTCACCATAGTTGCTCCTAGACTTCAGAAACTCAGCAAAACAATCAAAACTTCAAAGTTTAAAGCTTAGAATTTTATACCTTTGATGGAAATTCGAATTTGAGTTAGCTTCTAGACCTCCTTAGCTTGCTCTTCCTCAATCCTTGGCTTGAATTCCCCTAAAGTTCCCATCAATTCAGCTTAGACACCATAGTTCAAACAATCCAAACCAGAAACTGAAAACTCCAAAGTTTTACCTTAAGTGATGGTGTGTTCTTGCTAAGCCTTTGCCAATCCTTCAAGCCTAGCTTAGAATTCTTGTTGCTCAGCCTAATTTAACTCCCCTCTGAGCTTTGCTCCAAGAAAACTCAAGAAAATGATGAAGGAAAGCATAAACTGACCCTTGGAAAAATGGCCTTCTTTCTTCCCATTCTTTTTCTTTCTTTTCTCTTCTTTTCTCAGACTTCTACCTTATTCTACAACTTCCACTAAGCGTAAAGCCTTAGCAATACCTATCTCTTAAAAGCCAAAGGACCATAATGCCCTCCCCTTTAATCCTAAGTCTTTTAATCCACTTAGGGCCATTTTGTCCATTTTACTCAATTCCCGCTAATTCCTCAAGTGTCTCTAATATTTCTCGCTTACCTATCGATACCTAATTAATCACCAATTATATTCCTCGATGTCAAAATAGACCCCAATATATTCACTAAATTCCCATTTATACCCCCAGGCTCGCCCCGAGCCGGGTATAAATCCCCACCGTGACTTTTTCGCTAATCTGCTCACTAGGATCATCTCGAATCACAGATCACACATATATCCACATAATAATGTGGTCTCAACAATTATCGCATATATATATACAATTATTCCCTCAACGGACCAAAATTACAATTATGCCATTTCTAAACTAATCACGGCCTACATGCATACTAATATGTATAGCCATGCATCTCAAATATTCAAATAGCCACACAACATGCTTTTAATCATTAAATCACATATATTCCGATTATGCCCTCTCGGCACACTAATCAAGGCCCTTAAGCCTCATTAGTAAATTTGGGTCGTTACAACTGGATACTAGTGCCGATAAAAAAGATTGGATATATAACTACAACAAAGTGCAAACATTGGATAATTATGATGCCAATTACCTAAAAAAATTAATTAGGATGCCAATTACCTAAGAAAATTTAAGAACTTTTGAAAAATATGAGAAAATATATTGGTTATTAAGTTTCTTTTAGGGAAAATTACACTTTTTACTAAAAAAAAAAATCTTGTTACACTATTAAGGCAGTTTTTTCTATTTATATGTTTTATTTACATTAAATTGGTTACATTTTAAATTTTTTTAAGCAATTATATATGTATAATTTAAATTTGGAGGTCAATTTATTTAAAAATAGAGTTTATATTTAGTTTCTATACATCACCCACATTTTTCTCAATTGTTTTTATTAAAATCTTCCATTTTTAACTTTCCCATTATTATTATTCCATTTTTAATTAGAATAAGAGATATTATTTATATATATAAACAAAAAAGATAAACAAAATCTATCTTTTTCTCCTTCTCCCCTTCCTCTCATCTTTTCGTTTTAGGTTATCGGCTGAGTGTGTAATGGAGTTTTGTTTATGGAATAAGTAATAGATTTATATCTTTTTGGTTTATTTTTTATTAGGAGAGAATCGAGAGAGAAAACTTCTCTTTATTGAATGAAAATGACCTTACAAGCATGCTGAGAAAAACTTCTCAGTCAAGTACTAAGTACAATCGTCAGTTGTACAACTGTATATTACGTGTAAAATACAAACACCTCAAGCTGAGGAAAGAAGAGTAACAAACTAATTAAAAGCCGAACTAAAAGTCCTAACAACTAACTAATTCTAGTTAGTCTAATATCCCTCTCAAGATGGAGTGTATAAATTTTTAACACCCATCTTGGAGAGAAGATCCTCAAATACAGTAGGAAATAAGGCTTTAGTTAGTAAATCTGCCAAGTTACTCTTTGAAGGAACATGTATCATTTTGAGCATGCCATTTTGGACTCTTTCCCTTACAACGCGACAATCAATGTCGCGTGTTTTGTTCTCATGAAAAACATGGTTTTTAGAGATATGGTTGACCGCCATGTTGTCACAAAATAGGAAGACAAGAGTCTGGACTTGAATACCAAAGTCTTTGAGAAGTGCAAGTATCCAAACGACCTCACAAGTAGCATGAGCCATAGCTCGATATTCGGCTTCAGCAGATGAATGTGAGACAGTGGTTTGATTCTTGGACTTCCATGAGATGAGGGAGTTTCCAAGGAAGACACAATATCCGGTAATGGATCTTCGTGTGTTAACACAACTGCCCCAATCGACATCTGCAAAAACCTTGAGAAGAAGAGGCTTTGTTGGATCTATTTGAGCATAATTTGAAGAGAAAAAAGACCTTGGCCTGGTGTAGCTTTTAGATACTGCAAAATTTGGTTGGCAGCTTGTAAGTGAGGTGTACGAAGATCAGTAAGAAATTAACTTAAGCGATTGACAACATAGCTGATATCCGATCTTGTAATGGTGAGGTAGATGAGCTTGCTGATGAGAAGACGATAGGATGTTGCATCTTGGATTGGTTCACCATCATCCTTGCTTAGTTTGATGTTGGCTTCCATAGGTGTAGTAGTTGGCTTGGTACCCTAATGACCTGTATCATAATGAAGTTGCAAAGTGAATGGTCTTTGAGAAGCAGAAATGTCATTTTTCTTTCTGCCTATTTCTAGACCTAGAAAGAACTGAAGATGTCTAAGATCTTTTAGTTAAAAAGTGTTGTTTAGATGTGTTGACTGTCTTTTTTCGCTATCAACCTTAATAAGAGAGATTGAAGAAATAAACTGTAAGAACACAAGGATTTTTATGTGGTTCGGGTTATAAAAGAAACCTAATCCACAAGTCTCTTGTATTAAAAGGATTGCAAGCTTGTGATTGCAAGCTTCAATGGTGTATTCTCAGGCAGCGTTTAGATTGCTCTAAGTACAAGTAGTTTTCTCTCTATCAAAGATTGGCCCTTTACAATGAGACTCCCAGCCTTATTTATAGAGGTTAGGGTCATTAATGTTAATCATCAGTAATTAATACACTTCAATGCATTGGGCTACATTGAATAGAGACCACGACCCAAGCGAGATTTGAAGGGCCCACTGGAGAAAGGTAACCACTTTACGAGGAACATGCCCCTGGGGCTATCAGGGCATGTTGTACGTACTTTCGTGTCCGGTGGCGTAGTGAGAGTGAGAGTTATTGAGTCGTACCATCGACAACAATGTAGGCATATCGCCCAAAAATGGTTGTCAGGTCTTCCTCTGAGGCAGCTAATCCGCATTGGCTGACACTTGGCTTATCCTTGAGATTCCAAGGAATAGGTCCTCGGCCTGGAATATAACTGAGGGCCAGGAAAAAATGTGGACTACCAAGCATCCCTGGGATGTAACCTTATGAAGACATTCATAGCTCTCGGGACATGGCCCAGGAGAGATGTCGACGCCCTCTCATTATCCGAGGAGGATGACCTCCAACTGTCGGACTTACCTCCCGAGGACATATCCTTTGGGCATTGCCTCATAAGAAAGAGACACGTGTCTTACTTAGGTGATCACGTGTTTTTGGGTGAAAACACAAATAACATTTTCCCCCCAAGTCTCTACTTGTCCTCGAACAATGGAGACTTAGAACTGACGAAGACTTCAAAAGGTCCTCGAGCAGGAAACACTTGGACTTCTGTTGATGTCACTACGAGATTTCCTGCCACGTGCCTTAACCCCATTGTTGGGCCCACCAATCGGTGCAATTAATGAAAGGTCAATTCCATAGCCCGAAACGACTTTTCCGTACCCTAGGCGTCCTTTTGGCTTACGCTCGAGATTTTCCTTTTCCAATGCCAATGATCACTGTAACGCCCTGGCTACCCCAGAACAGTTACGGTGAACGGTGGACCGGAAATTTGACTCGCTACCCGAGTCTTTTGGTCAAAAACGTGCTCTAAGTGTAATTAACAGGTTAAGGCATAAAACCAATAAAAAGGAAATGGAGATTTTTATTACAAACTGCTTTGCAGAGCTAAACAAAACATTTACAAGTGGTTCTCAGTACAAAATGGTCATTACTGTTTTAAATTTACAATCCCGCCGACCTAAGCGGCAAAAATAGGGTAAACCCCCTAGTTCCTCTGAGAACTCCTTGGCCGTGGTGGTCAAGCAGCCGCATATGTACACATCACCACATCAGCTCTCCACTCAAGGCTAGGTGAGCTTTTCTTTCCCTTTACCTGCACCACATAGCACCCATGAGCCAAAGCCCAGCAAGAAAACATAATACTTTTCATAAACATTATCAAATGATTATCATTATAATCATACTAAGCATAAAGCTTTCAAGCAAATGAGTGATCATCACATGATTCAAGAGGGAGAGTGGCTGCTAGGTAAGCCACTAGCCTCCAAGTGCTTATTTCATTCATCGACCCTCGAGGTCGGTCAGGCATTAATGCTCTTTGAGCCATTCAATGCTAATGGTCGATTAGATCTAATCTTCGTTGGCTTGCGTGAACCACGCTAAGACCGTTCTGGCTAATAAGTCAGCGCTAAGTGACCAGTGTCCAGTATCACTGCTGAACTTGACTAATCAGTCACAACTTCACAGCTGATACTAACACCTTTGCCAATTCTGAGTGAACAGTGTCCAGTATCACTGCCGAACTTGACTAATCAGTCACAGCTTCACAGCTGATACCAACACCTTTGCCAATTCTGACCAACGAGTCAGTGCAACGTGGCCAGTGCCCAGTACCACCGCCGAACCTGACTAGTCAGTCACAGCTTCACAGTTGATACTAGCACCTTTGCCAAACCTGACTAATTAGTCAGTGCTATGCACAAGTGAACAACATATGCTAAGCATTATATGTTCAATCCATGTCCATATTACACAATCAACATGCCTTACAAATATCCATGCATGTCACACTTGGGGTGCAGTTTTCTTACCTCGGGTCCGAGCTAGAACGAATAAAAGAGTGATCCTGAGAATGATCGACCTTTTGGTCCTTTAGCGGTTACCTGGTCATAACCAAATTATGGGATTCCATCAATAAAATGAATAATAAAAGGTTCCCAAACCAAAACCTAACCTCCGGGACATCAAACACTACTCAATCGGGTAGTAGGTTCAACCCCGAGGCCTTAGGTTTGAATTCCCATGCTTAAAAACACTCTTTTTGGCCAAAATGCCCTGTTGGGCCGCGGCCCTCCCCAGCTGCGCCGCGGCGCGCCTCCAAACAGAGGCGGCCACCCTCCTGGCAGGCACCTTGGGCCGCGGCTCACCTATGCCAGGCCGCGGCTCAATAAGCAAAAATGCCCAGAATTCAGCACGCACCAGCAAACATCTTCCTGCGTTTTTCCTTAGAACCAGCCCTTCAAACCAACTCAAAACCTCTTCCAAACACCCATTTAAAACTCCAAACATCACCCATAACTCTCCCCCATCATAACCCAAGTAAAACACCACATAAACTCCCCTTGATTCCAACTTTCCACACCAAAATCTAGAGCTGAAATCTTAAAACGGAAACAGAGCATAACCAAAAAATCAATGGATAAAACTCACCTCAAACCTGGAATTGAACCCTCTCCAATGGCTGAACTAAGTCTAAAACCTCAGCCCCTTGATCTCCTAGCTTGATTCCACCCTTTGAGCTCAAAACACCAAAGAAGGAAAGAGGGAAATGGATGCACGGGAAGGAGAAAGTTCACTCTCTGTTTTTGCTCTGTTTTGTACGGTTTCTACAGCCATCTAAAACCACATATATCCTAGCCAAATAACCTAAATGCCCCTAGGTCATTTAAGGCTTCTAAAACCACTTCAAGGGTAATTTTGGCACTTTCCACCTACACCGTTAATCATAATTAACACTTCCCAATTCCCGCTAATCTCAATATTCTCAAACACCAATAATTCACATCCCGTTATCCTTTAATGCCCGGTAACATTCTAATCATTAAAACACCCCGAGCCCCGAGCTTAAGCCTGTTATGACCAAACCGATAATTAACATTTCTTGATCGTCTCATGCCAAATGGCTCGAACAAACCCACATCATAATGTGGTCTCAAGATATATCACCAACATGCGTACAAATAATCAATTTACCCTCAACGGGCCAAATTACCATCACACCCCTGTAATAAGAAATATGGACACACATGCATGCATTTCACATCATATCATAATATAATCAACATATACATGCATTTTATCAATTAATAACATAATTAAGCAAGTATGGCCCTCCCAGCCTACTGTTCACGCCGTTAAACACAACGGAGAATTCGGGGCATTACAATCACGATCCGCATCGCTCTAATTTTAGGCCCTTGGATCGTCCTCGAGTACCCAGGTCCTAGATAATCCAACAGTTGGGGTGAACTTACTTTGTCTCCAAGCACTGGGTCTATAAAAGGTCGAGAACCAAACTCCCAACGTTACTTTAGCTCATTTCAAATTTTTTGTGCCTTCAAACTCTCTCGACTTCTCTTAAACCCTTTTTCGGCATTGCCTCCTTTCAGTTCCTTCCGTCACTCTGGACGACTGGCGCGAGGCTTCGTACTTCTTGGTGAACGAACAATTGTTCTTCAAAGTTCGCACTCAGTTCAGCACAATCTGACGCTTCATTTCGAGTAAGTATCCCCAAATCGTGAGTTCTTGTTTTCATGCGTATCTGAGAATTTAGGCTGCATGCTTGGGAGTTATTTTTTTGAGCTTTAATGAGGTTTTTTTTGCCTTATTTTCGATCATAAATGGTCTAAATGGCCCATTTAACCGCTCTGTATTGTTCTGGGGCATTTTTCCTTATTCTGCGTCCTTGGCCAGAATCTGGAAGATTTCTAGATTCCAGTGATGTTCATCATCTTCGATGGTGTTCATCTTTTCTGGTGGTGTCTCCGGTGTCAAGTACTTGGCTCCGAGGATACCCTAGAGCTACTAGCCTATTTTTTTTCTTCCCCGAGTAGTTGTCTTAGGGGCTCTTGTTTTGGCCCAACCTCCTTCGAGTCAAGGTGCTAACTTCTTGGTGTTTGTTTTCAGATGTCTGAGGAGCTTCATCAGCTCCACCAACAAGGATTCTATGCCTTCGACAACAAAATCATCCAGATGGCTTGGGAGGTAGAACAACGTTCCGAGAAGGGGAAACACATGGCTAGCAGTAGCCAGGTTCTTACCGTTCAGGAGAATTTGGAGCCGACAACGGAGAGGCCTCGCAGAGTTGGCCTCTTGGAGGAAGAGGCCAACGCTAGCCTGATGCTGTCAGATACCCCGTAACCCGACATCGGATTCGAAGCAGAGGACATTCCAAGCAAACTTCAGCATCGGGGGGCCTTATATAAAATACTCACCAACTACGGGGTAGATGACAATGAGATATTAGTTCGCTTGGCTCGGGAGGATGAGAGGGCGCACGAAAGCGTTCACAGGCTTGGGCCTTGGAGCGCCTCATACCTCCAGGCGACTGCATCCCTGCTGTTGCACCAATACTATGTTGACTTCCTCAAATACGTCGGCATAGCCCCATTCCATCTGTCTCTGAACGGCTATCGGGTGTTGGCCAGACTTTATGTCCTATACAAAACCAAGGACTGGCCTATTCCTTCTCCTGCTGAAATACTGTATATCTACAGTTTTCGGCAATGCTCAAAGAAAGGGGAGAAATGGGGATATTACACCCTGATGAAATGCACAAGTCCGGGGAAAGGAGGTTATAAAGCTCTGTGCGGAAACGAGAACCACACTCGGGCTTATAAAGATCAGTTCTTTTGGCCGGACGGCTTCCTGATGAGGATTAATCCCACCTTACTCCTGGACTTCACCATCGTTGGTAAGTATCGAACCCTCGTAAGTTAGCCCAATGGCCCTTAGCTCGTAACTGACATCCGTACATATTTTCCCAATCAGGTCTGTATCGTCGTACCCCATTTGTGGATTCCTTCAAAGAGAGGCTTCAGGTGATTGGATCCCTCAATGACAAGGAGCTAGAGCTTCCCTGTCTAGTCACTGATGCCCGTCTTCGACAATGTGGCTGTTGCAGGCGGGGAAAAGTGTGAAACCCATGGTCCTTACCCCGTTTCGAGACTCGAAGAGGTCTCGGATAGAAGCAAAGCTACACATAGACTTCATGGCGGCTAAGGTACTTCAGCAATACCAGCAGCGCCTTTGCAAGGAGCGCGCAGAGAGTGTTCTTGCTATCAAAGTTGTCGAGGAGGCAAAAGAAGACGAGGAGCTTGAAGCGAAGCTAGAAGCGGGGATTGAATCATCCTCCGCACACCAAGGTAAATCTCCGATCTTTCTCCACTATGCTAGGCACGTAGGGGAGGGAACTAGTCCCGATCATATCTTAGTCTCTCCCTCCCTTCTCGAGTGCGGCCAAGTTTCGAAGCGTTGCTGGTCTGCGGAAGAGTATCAAGATTACCAGGATCTCATCGACGTGTTTCTTCACAACCCAAAGAGAAAAGCACCTTCCTGGCTTCATGCCTCTTGACGAATCGACGACCATGTATGCGTCTTGGCTTTGTCAGTACGAGACCAATTTGACACAAGAGATGGGTCATCTCGTACGTGACTTTGCTAGTACTTTTGGGCCCTTCCGAGATTGACCTCCCGACGGCCCTAACACCCATGCCACCAACCCTCCGTTTGTTCTGGCATCCTCAGTCACTGCTCCATTGGCCCCTACCTCCAGCGTAGCAGTCACCGACGAGGTCATAGACCTTGAGGTCTCCTCTTCCCGAGATCATCTCCGGGAAAGGCAAGGAAAATCCTCCCAATCCTCCTCAAGCCAAGAATCACCATCTAGTTATCTTTCTGGAGTACTACGATGACGAAGGCTTGGGTCTACACACGGAGGTCACCAAGTACTACAATGCTCGCATCGATGAAGACAACGAGAGTGTCTGACTGTTGACCGAGTTTCCGCACAAGGACTGGCCGAAAGAACCTGTCTTTGCTCCTCGTTGTGAAGAACTTTATCCTCTCCTCACGGGGAGAATAGGAGAGAGGACCATACCACTAGGCACGAAAATCCTGCAGGGACTAACGACATCCTTGTGCGAGATGACCGTAGGCAGCTTCGCCTGTTGCGGTGGTGACAACGAGGTGGCGCTGGTGGCAACTAGTCGCCACACTGCCACTAGGGTAAGTCTTGGTTTTTTTTCAAGTTCGATGATTGTCTTGTCTTTTTGGCTGATTCATCATCTTGAATTAATAGGTTGTTGCTTTAAACCAATGACTCGGGGACTTAGTGCTGACGCAGTCTCTTGAGCTGAAGAAGACTCGGGAGGAGCTGGCTCGCATCCAGGTGGATCTTGCTCAAACCAAAGAGACTGTAGTTCCTTTGGAGGAACATTCACGGCTTCAGAAAGAGGTGGAGGACACTAGGGGCCGCATTCGAGAGGTGGAGGATCAATTGGAGATGTCAAAATTGTCTGCCTTGGAGGATACATCTGCCAAGTTATTGGAAGATGCCGCAATCCGGACATGGAACATGGAGGAGGAACTGGCCTGAGTCTGCGAGGAGTTTCGGTTAAGTCGGATGGAACTTGAAAACCATGTTGGTGAGCTGGAAAAAACCAATGGGGATCTGTCCAAAGACCTCAACGTGATGGCTAAGAACCTACTCTTTATCGCATGGCAGAACAATAAGGACATGGGTCTCTCCTTCATCGAGGATCCTGATATGAGAACCAAACTCGAAGCGCATCTCGAGGCGGACATTGCCCGTGAGGTTCAAGAGAGAGAGGCCTCGGCGGCGGGCCGTATTCCTGAAGACAACCCAGTGGTCGAGTTGGTGACAAAGGTGCCATCAGGCGAAGGCCCCCAATAACTCCTTAAGTAGAATCAGGTCTGCGTGCCATATTTTTAGGGGCATAAACATACATTTTAATGCTCGAGCCCCTAAGCACACTTGTACTTGTTTTCCTGTTTAACTACACATCTTTCCTTTCACTTGATTTGGTTCTTTTAATTCAACGTAACCTAAGTTGCCACACGAATAAACACTCAAACCATTTTAAACACTTGGTTCTACAAATTAATGTAACACGAATGCTACGAGAACAAGAACTCATACTTGTTTTACAACACTTGGTTTTATAAGTTCAACGTAACACGAATGTCACGAGAACAAGAACTCAATTTATTTTAAACACTTGGTTCTATAAATTCAACGTAACACGAATGTCGCGAGAACAAGAACTCAAATCATTTTAAACACTTGGTTCTTTAAATTCAACGTAACATGAATGCTACGAGAACAAGAACTCAAATCATTTTAAACACTTGGTTCTATAAATTCAACGTAACACGAATGCTACGAGAACAAGAACTCAAATCATTTTAAACACTTGGTTCTATAAATTCAATGTAACACGAATGTCACGAGAACAAGAACTCAAATCATTTTAAACACTTGGTTCTATAAATTCAATGTAACACAAATGCTACGAGATTAAGAACTCAAATCATTTTAAACATTTGGTTTCATAAATTCAACATAACACGAATGCTACGAGAACAAGAACTCAAATAATTTTAAACACTTGGTTCTATAAATTCAACGTAACACGAATGTCACGAGAACAAGAACTCAAATCATTTTAAACACTTGGTTCCCGCGTTTAGTCTCTTGTAGGCCCATAGTCCTAAAAGTAGCGTTGAAACAAAATTTACCGCAGGTCTTCACTCGTCGTCTTATGTCAAAACACCTGCCCCCCGAGTATGCACTACTCGAGAGGTCAGGGTTTTGACGTTGCTACCTGAGTGCATATATACCTTCTAGGCTATCTTCTCGGGAGGTGATGTTAATGAGACGCCCAGGCGTAGGCCACCTGGGTATTTGTTCGTATCACACCGATAAGGATTTGGTTATTACTCACCGGGCACGCTCTGTCCTCGGGAAGTAATCTAAATTCTTAAGTCCGTGTTATACTGGTTTTTCTAGATATGGGATATAGTGATACTAAGGGCGCTTCGCTCATCGACTAGCCAAGCTTCCCATATCATGGACTTCCCCAGGCCAAGTGTAGGGTACTCGACCTTCCATTTGCATCTCGAGACCAAGAGACTTGGTCAGAGCTCCTTGGGCTCGGTGTCCACAAGAGGTAACAATAGTCTATTCTCGTGCTACTTGGGTTATCTAGCTCCTAGGTGTTAAGCTTAGTTCTGCCTGAAACAAGCTACCTTCTAGGCTAGAATTTATTAGTTTCCTAGGACTTTCTATTCTCGGGATGGCAACACTAGGCTTACTCATCTTGGAAATTGAAAAGTTTAGTTTCCTAGGTCGTTCCTTGTGAGGCATAGTGCTACCTTAACTCTATGCCCAAGTGATCGGAGATTAGTCGGCGGTCACTTGTCCAGGTGAGCGGGTGCTCTAACACAACGTTAATAGAATATGATGGAAACTAAAGAACATAAGAAAAACAAACAAATTTCTTACCGTGTTCTATACACGATTTCCATTATATGTGCCCAAAGGCTACATGGATATTATAGAAATAAACAGTTTGTTGCTCATACTACTGGTAATACCGGCGAAGATGTTCGACATTCCAGGCGTAAGGAATCATATCCCCACTAAGTCTGACTAATTTATATGTTCCCGGACATACAACACTCTCGACTTGGTATGGGCCCTCCCAGTTGGGTCCCAGCACTCCTGCACTAGGATCTCGGGTGGCTAAGAAGACTCGTCGCAAAACCAAGTCTCCAACCCCGAATTTTCTATCTTTCACTTTGGAGTTGAAATATCTGGTCACCTTCTGCTGGTAGGATGCTACTCATAGCTGAGAAGCTTCGCGTAGCTCCTCCACGAGGTCCAGGGACTCCCGAAGTAAAGCATGGTTTGTGGTCGGATCATACGTATCCCGTCGGTGCGTGGAGATTGCTGCTTTAACAGGGAGCATAGCCTCATACCCGTAGGCCATGGAGAAGGGAGAATGGCCAGTGGAGGTTTGGGCAGTGGTGTGGTAGCTCCACAATGTCCTAAGTAGCTCCTCGGGCCAAGCTCCTTTTGCTTGCTCCAGTCTTTTCTTTAGAGTGGACTTAAGTGTTTTGTTCTTTGCTTCCACCTGGCCATTAGCCTACAGATGGGCCATGAAAGAGAAGTTCTTGATGACACCATGCCATTGACAGAAGTCCGTGAACACTTCACTATTGAACTGTAATTCGTTGTCGGAGACTATTTTCCTCGAAAGCCCATACTGGCAAATGATATTTTTTATGGCGAAATCCAAAGTCTTTTTGGAGGTAATTGTGGTGAGCGGCTTGACCTCAACCCACTTCGTGAAGTAGTCGATGACTGCTATGGCGTATTTCATCCCTCATTTCCCCGTAGGCAGGGATCCGATAAGGACGATCCCCCAGACAGCAAAAGACCATTGGCTGGTCATCTAAGTAAGCTCATTTGGAGGCGTTCGGAGGATGTTGGCGAAGCGCTGACATTTGTCACATTTCTTGACGTAATCCATCGCATCTTCATTCATCGTAGCCCAGAAATACCCTTGTCTTAAGATCTTATTGGAAAGGCTTTGCCCCCCGGCGTGATCTTCGCAGAAACCTTCATGTACCTCTCGAAGTGTTAAACTGGCTTCTTACTTGGACGCGCACTGAAGTAAGAGCAAAGAAGAGCCTCATCTGTAAAGCCTATTATCCATAATTATGTACCTCGGCACTTGGTATAGCAACTTCCAAGCTGCCTTCTTTTCTTGGGGCAACTCCCCGGAGACGAGGTATTTAACTATTGGCTCCATCCACCCATCTTGGGGTTGTACTGATTCCACCTCGTTTGGAGCCAAGATACTTGGAGACTCCAAGTAGTCAATGGGGACCACATTTATTAATTTGACTTCTTTGGTCGTTGCCAGCTTTGCCAGGGCGTCCGCATTAGAATTTTGCTCCCGCGGCACCTGCCGAATAGTGAAACTTCAGAAGTTGTGCAGCATTTCTTAAGCCTTTTCCAAGTATGGTGCCATATTTGATCTTCGGGCCTGTTATTCTCTAAGAACTTGGTTCGCTACTAGTTGGGAGTCGCTGAAGATCTTGAGTCCTTCGGCCTTGAGTTCTAGTGCCACTCGAAGCCCATCGATTAAGGCTTCATATTTCACTTCGTTGTTAGAGGCATTAAACTAAAAGTGGAGAGCACTATGCACCCTATGCCCCTCGGGGGAAACCAAAATAAGTCCCACTCTAGTGCCATTCTCGATCGAAGACCCACCCATGAACAACTTCCATGCTAGTTCGACC
Source organism: Humulus lupulus (assembly GCF_963169125.1). Taxonomy (NCBI): domain Eukaryota; kingdom Viridiplantae; phylum Streptophyta; class Magnoliopsida; order Rosales; family Cannabaceae; genus Humulus; species Humulus lupulus. The sequence goes on along the minus strand of NC_084795.1, from coordinate 180,168,326 downwards.
GCTGGGGTGCACTCGGTCCTCTCCTGATTCTCGGTGCACTCAGTGATGAAATCAGCGAGTGCTTAACCTTTTATGGCAGTCCTCGGATGGTAGGTGATGTCAAACTGACTTAACTTCACCGACCACTTCAAGAGCCTTCCCGACGACTCAGGCTTATGAAGGACTTGTCTGTGTGGGTGGTTCGTGAGGACTTTAATTGGATGCACCTGGAAGTAGGGTCTTAGCTTCTGAGAGGCAACAATTAAGAAAAATGTTAACTTCTCCATTAGCAAGCACCTAGATTTTTCCCCGAGGAGTCTTTTGCTGACATAATAAACGGGGTGCTGAACATTGTTCTCTTCCCTTACCAACGCGACATTGATGACGTCTTTCGAAATAGCCATGTAGAGTAGGAGAGGTTCTCCGTCCACTGGCTTGGATAGGATCAGATGGTTTTCCATGTGTGCTTTGAGCTGTTGGAACGCCTGTTCGCACTCTTCTGTCCAATCAAACCTCTGACTCCCTCGGAGAACATTGATGAAGGGGATGCACTTATCTGTTGACTTGGAGATGAAACGGCTTAAAGCCGCGATCCTTCCTGTCAGGCTTTGAACAACTTTATGCTTCCGAGGAGAGGGCATTTCGATTAGAGCCTTGATTTTTGCGGGGTTTGCCTCAATCCCCCGAGCGCTTACTATGAAGCCTAGGAGCTTGCCGAAGGCTACCCCAAATGTGTACTTTGGGGGGTTGAGCTTGATCCCAAACCGGCGGAGCATCGCAAAAACCTTAGCCAGGTTGCCTACGTGATCTGGGGCGGTCTAGGACTTAACCAACATATCGTCCACATAGACCTCCATGTTCCATTCCAACTAGTTTTTGAACATTCTGCTAACCAACCTTTAGTAAGTGGCGCCATCATTCTTCAACCCGAAAGGCATCACGATGTAACAATAGACACCTTTGTCAGTTCAAAAGCTAGTGTGCTCCTGATCAGCGATGTGCATGAATATTTTGTTATATCCCGAGTATGCGTCCATAAATGACAGCAACTCGTAACTGGAGGTGGCATCGACCATCTAGTCTATCTTGGGAAGTGGAAAACAGTCCTTCGGACAGGCCTTGTTAAGGCCCGTAAAATCGATGCATGTCCTCCACGCCCCATTCGGCCTTGGCATGAGGACAAGATTGGATAACCAACTGGGATATTGGGCTTCTCAGATAAACCTATTGGATAGGAGCTTTTCCACCTTGGCCTTGAGGGCCTCTTTTCGAGTTTGGTCAAACGTCCGTTGCTTCTGCTGGACGGGAGCAAAGCTAGGGTCGACATTCAAGGCATGGCATATGATATTCGGATCAATGCCAGTCATGTCGGAATGTGACCACGTGAGCACGTCTTGGTTTTGTCAGAGGAAAACCACCAACGCCTCGCGAACTTCCCTTTTCAGGCTTCCCCGACTTATACTTTCCTATCGGGGGTGGAGGTATCAAGAATTACCTCATCCACCTCCTCTTTTGGTTAAATGGACCCCTCCTCTTGAACCCTTGGGTCTAACTCATCGGGCCCCGACTCTTGCACAGCTCGTACCTCTGAGGTCTCAAACTTCTCAGGACCTTCCTCCCTTACCATCATCACGGGAGTCTTGAGGGAGACATTGTAGCACTATCTCACCTCTTTTTGGTCACCACGGACTGTGCCGATACCTACATTCGTGAGAAATTTCATGCACAGATGACAGATGAAGGTGATGGCCCCTAACTCCACCAGTGCTGGTCATCCCAAAATGGTGTTGTATGCCGAGGGACGGTCCACCACTACAAAGGTGCAGTATTTGAAGGATTGGCGAGGTACCTCTCCAAGCATCACAGGGAGCTTTATCTGCCCCATCGGGATGAGGGCTTTTCTCGAGAACCTGTAGAGTGTCGAGGCGCATGGGGACAAGTCTGTTGTAGTCAACCCTATCTTCTCGAAGGCTAACTTAAACAGGATATTCACCGAACTCCCGTTGTCCACAAGAATCCACACCACCATTTTGTTGGAGATTTGGCTCTCAATCACCAACGAATCGTGATGCGAGAAATGCACTCTCCGAACATCGTCTTCGGAGAATGTTATGACTTGGTTAGTCATTCGCGGCATTTGGGTAGGTAGCTGGGTTAAAGCCATTACCTCATCATCGTGGTTCAAAGCTCGCGCATGCCTGTTCTGCGAGCTTCGTGAGGTGCCCCCAAGTGAGGTCCTCTTGAAATGGTTCCTACCTTCCCATTCACCGGAGGAGGTCCTTGGGCCACTGGATGTTGGGGAACTATAAGAGCCACTGCCGGGGTCGGTGGTGCGACAAGTGGGACTACCGGTCCTGCCACGAGAGGCTGTGCTTGTCGCGCTCCACCTTTAGCATATTGATGGAGGTGTCCCAGCTTGATGCAATTATCAATCTCATCCTTGAGTTGACGACACTCATTGATGTGATGCCCTATGTCGTTGTGGAAACGACAGAATTTTCCAGGGTCCTGCCTATCCCTGTCTGTTCGGATGGGCTGTGGCTTCCTGTAGTGCACATGTTGTGTCGTGGCCATGAAGATGTTTTCTTGGGAGTCCACCAACTCAGTATACTCTGAATACTGCGAGACGTACTTCTTTCCTGACGTGACTCCATTCTCGGGCTGTGTGGTTCTGCTCCTTTGGGCTTGTGACCTTTACCCTTCCCTCTGCACCTTTTGCTATTGGGAGCTCTACTGGACTCAGCCGACTGGGGTGGGGTGACAACTCTAGCAATGAATGCAAGCTGAAAAACATTGTATCCAATGGGCGCTGCCCCAAATCCTGTTGGAGCCATACCAAATCCAGAAGCAGACATGGCGCTGTAATCGGAAGGGGTGGCGCTCTGGCTAGGTTAGGCTCCCAATGAGCCCGGCTGGATGTGAGCATAGAGGGAGTAGTGGATTCTCGAGGCCATGGGGCTAGGTGCGGCCGATGCAGGGTAAAGGGAGGACGCTTTGAATGTCCCAATCTGGGCGTCTTCCCAGCTGATGTATTCTTGTGCTCGACGAATGAAGTTGTCGAGACGCCGACATCCCCTTTGTTGGAGATCATCCCATAGTGGGGATTTCGCGCGTATGCCAGCCTGCAATACCATCAATTGTTGGCCATCATCAACCCTCTTGGTTCTCACCGCTTCCTCTTTGAAGCGTTTGATGTAGGCCTTGAGGGTCTCGAAAGGTTCTTGCTTGATGTTGGCTAGGGCGTTGACCTCAAAGCTTACCTTCCGAACTCCTATGAACTGTCTTCGAAAGGTAGACAATAACTGTTACCATGTCTGAATGGACCCTGGTCAAAGTTTCTTGAACCATTCATCTGCTGGTCCTGTCAGGGTGAGTGGGAACATGTGACACTTAGTGTCGTCGAAGACACGATTCACCGACATTAACCTGTTGAACTTGGACAGGTGGTCCGTGGGATCCCAACCACCATCATAGGATGGTATGGATGGCATTTTGAATCCTAGAGGTAGTGGGGCCTCAACAAGGTGAGGAACGCATGGCTCTATCTCTTCATCTTTTGAGTCAGACTCGTGACCTTGTCACCTGGCCATTCTAAGCATTATCCACTTTAGACTTTCCAATTCGGCACGGAGTGGGTCGTGATCCAAGATGATGCTCTGAGCCAGGTAATCTCTTCTCCGAGTGTTGAGATTATCTTGGAGATCCGACGGGCCTCTTCCAGCAGGCTCGCATACTCCAGTCTTATTGCACCTCCGAGCATTGAGGTTGTCTCGCAGGTCGGCTTGTCCTCGGTATGCATCGTTATCTTCTGGACGAGCCACTTCAGTCTCTCCATTAGGCTCGTTTTCGTTTATCAAGATACTAATGCCCCATTCTCAATTTTGTGGAGCATTCCTCGGGCAGATTCCTGGGTCGTTATTCCTGTGGGATTGGTTATGTCCCGAAGGGACACCAGCTCCAGGCCTCACGCGGTCCGTATGGGCACGTCGGGGTGGAATGCCCCGAGCTCCACGGTTGCTTACTATCTAGCGATGTCCTCGGACCTATGTTTCATTGCCTTTAGCAGCCTATTGCAGAACTTGGTGGCCTTCGGGCTCTTGACGAGCCCTCTCATGCTTCGGAGTAGGATTATCATATACCTTTCCTTTACCACGGTCCTGCAGTGGCATTGAGGCTCCAAATCCTGGTGGGTGCCCCAGCGGGCGGATCTCGCGCCTCTGCAGCCGGGTGCTTGAGAGGCACACCATCTGTGTTGACAGGTGGCACTCCGATGAGGTGCACAGTTGGCACATTGCCATTGGGATCCACTCGCAACCCCTGGGCTGCAAGAGTGGCCTTCATGGAAAGTACCATCTCTTGAAGGGTAGCAATGTTACCTTCTTGAACATCAATTTTTTGTAGTTGGGTAGCCACCGACTCACAGAGCACCACCACCTCCGACTTCTCTTTCGGCTTCATGGGCTGAGGATATTCGTCCTCATAATACCCTTCGTCAACACCATTATCTTCGCTGTCATACTCAACGTATTCATTATAATCCTCCATCATCTCAGGTACGTCCTGAGGTGGTTGCCTAATGGGTTCTCCTCCTTCAACCCCAATAGGAGGGAACACCTCATCTATAACATTTCTTCATGTAGTCACCATGGCTGTGAATGTTTCAAATGCTTTCTTCAAGCTCTCAATGAAAGCACCAAAATGTTGACTGTCTTTTTCGCTATCAACCTTAATAAGAGAGATTAAAGAAATAAACTGTAAGAACACAAGGATTTTTATGTGTTTCAGGTTATCAAAGAACCCTAGTCCACGAGTCTCTGATATTAAAAGCATTGCAAGCTTATGATTGCAAGCTTCAATGGTGTATTCTCAGGCAACGTTTAGATTGCTTTGAGTACAAGTAGTTTTCTCTCTATCAAAAACCGACCCTTTACAATGAGACTCCCAACCCTATTTATAGAGGCTGGGGTCATTAATGTTAATCATCAGTAATTAATACATTTCAATGCATTGGGCTGCATTGAATAGAGACCATGGCCCAAGCAAGATTTGCAGGGTCCACTGCAAAAAGGTAACAACTTTATGGGGAACATGCCCATGTGGCTGTCAGGGCATGCTGTACGTACTTTCGTGTCAGGCGGCGTAGTGGAAGTGCGAGTTTTCGAGTCGTACCATTGACAACACTGTAGGCAGATTGCCCAAAAAAGGTTGTCAGGTTTTCCTCTGAGACAGCTAACGCCTGGTATATACTTAAGATTCTGAGGACTAGGTCCTCAGCCTGGAATACTGAGGGCCAGGAAAAAACGTGGACTACCAAGCATCCCCAGGATGTAACCTTACGAAGACATTCATAGCTCTCGGGACATGGCCTAGGAGAGATGTCGATGCCCTCTCATTATCCGATGAGGATGACCTCCAATTGTCGGACTTACCTCCCGAGGACATATCCTTTGGGCGTTGCCTCATAAGAAAGAGACACGTGTCTTACTCGGTTGATCAATACATATGTAACGCCCTAGATAACCAAGACCGTTACACTGTGTGTTTAAAATAGTGTAGGACTTGCTAATCAAGTCAATTGAATGAAAATGTGATCCTAAAGTCATAAACAAGTTGGGTTTAAAAGATTTTGGTCATAAGCAGATAATTTTCATTAAAATAAACATTTAGTACATAGGATCCCAAAAACAGGGTTTAAAGAACATATTTACAAAATTTCCAAAAGTTATAAACAATCGAGGCCATTCTATTGGCAAAATACAGATTTTAGGTTTCCGTCCCTGTACAATCCCTCGACCGTGGCGGCCGAGCAACTGAAAATGTACACCTCGCCCCCAGAGCTCTCCAACCCATGGTTGATCCACCTTACCCTTGCCTACCTGCACCATGTAGCACCCGTGAGCCAAGGCCCAGCAAGAAAACCATATTACAGAGCATAATTAATAATCAATAATCAAATAATTCATAAAGCATAACCATATATTCAATAGTCCATAGCATTCACATAACCAGTGATAACAATTAACAAATCAACAATCTATTATCCATGTATTCAGCATATCATATTCATCAAATTAACAACAATATACATATCATACAATAGCTAGGGTTGACGCCCTTAGGCCACACCCTCTGCTTAAGTCACTGTCTTCGACTCACTTAGGCTGAGCCCAGTGTTCAACCCACTGACTCTAGCTCGCTTAGGCCTAGCTTAGTGATTATTTAATTAACCTCAGCTACCAGTGGTCGAGCCACGTCCTTGTGCGCCAATATTAATTCTGGCACTCTTAGGCCGTTTATCTCATGTCCACATGGCATAATACCATCATATGACATTGCATACAAGTATAGGGAACTCTTAGTCCCGACATAACCACATAACTGGGTGCAGTTTTCTTACCTTTGATTCCGAGCGGAGAATGCGAAATGGTTCAGAGCACGATCCCAAGCTCCGAACCTTGGCGATAAACCTAGTCACAATTCATAAATGATACCCTGATGAGTTTAAATTCCAAAGGACAATCCCGGGACCAAACTCACACTCTCGGGACCTCTAATTCCAACAAACGAAGTGGTGAAACCGTCCCTCCGAGCCCCCAAGCAAAACCCTAAAAAAAAGACCTAAAAGCCCAATTCTGGAGGCAGGGTAGCGCTACAGCGCTACCTATAGGGCGCTACAGCGCTACTAATAGAAACTCCAACCCCCAAGTACACAGGCTAGCGTTGTAGCGCTCCAAACCTAGCGCTACAGCGTTGCAACCCGAACCTGCAAATTTTTCTGGGTTTCTTCTTCACCTTGCTCGAGCCAAAACTCCAAAAAATCCTCCCCAAACCTCAACCAAACTCAAAATTAACTATAGAACCACGCTCTACTCATCATAGGAAACAAAACCTAACTAAGTTTTTCTCAAAAACTCCAATCAATCCCTAAAACCCATATTCAACCTCTCAAACCCAAACACCATGAAAACAGGGTAAGAATTAAGAGATATTAAGAGGTTAAAGCTCAAATTCAACCTAAGCTACTTAGTAAAACACAGAGATTAAAGCAAGGTTCTTACCTCAAATTGTGGCCCAACTTTCCAGAAGAAGCCTCACACTAACTCAGCCAAGCTCATTGAATTTATTTCCCTGTTTTCCAGCTCCACTTCCAACTTATTTCCCCAAGCTCCTAAAGTTGAACTTCCTGGACAAAAGTCCCAATTCCTCAAGACTCCCAGCAAGACTGCCTTAAGCTCAAACCTTCACTCAGCCCCTTTCTTTCCCTTAACTTCAAAACACAAGAGAGAGTGATGGAGAAATCGTGAGGGATGAGAGGGAGTGAGCAGAGATAGTTTTCCTTTCCTTTCGTTTCTTGAATAATTCTACAAACTTCTATTTAGTTCTAAGTTTTGAGTATATCTCTTAATAACTAAAAAGACTAGTTTACCCTACTAGGTTCTCTAATACTCAAATGGCCCCTAGGGGTAAAAGGGTCATTCTGCTCCCAATTCCCGCTAATTCCTTAAACGTTCCTAACATTTACCACTTAAATCCTGTCATCCAATTAATCACCAATTATTTACCCAATATCTAATAATCTCCAATATATTTTCTAAATTCCTGGAAACATCCCCCCAGGCTCTCCCGAGCCGGGTATGAATCCCCGCCGTGACTATTTCGCCAATCCGCTCACTAGGATCGTCTCGTGCCATATGCTGCAAATATATCCACATAATAATGTGGTCTCAACAATTTATCACATATAATTACATTTATGCCATCCACGGGCCAAAATTACAAATATGCCTTGATAAGCAAAATAGGGCCCACATGCACATTTAATACTCATAAACATGCACTTAATCATCTCCACATAATCATATAATCATGCATTAAATCATATATTCACATAATACCAATTATGCTCTCCCGGCACACTAATCAAGGCCCTTAAGCCATATTAGTAATTTTGGGCCGTTACAACATATTTACTAAAATATTTAATATTTATTAATTAAATTAAAATTGTGTTATTGTATTAGTTCTTACACCAATAAAATAATTTTAATTTAAGAACATAAGAACTAATACAATAACTAATACATAAGAACAACTCTTATGTGTATTAGTTATTGTATTAGTTCTTATGTTCTTAAATTAAAATTATTTGATTAGTGTGAGTAAGAACTAATACAATAACATAATTTTAATTTAATTAATAAGTAAAATAAATATTTTAGTAAATATGTGTTAATGAAAAAAAATTATTTTAGTAATTTTAAATAATATATATTTTTTTTAATAAAAAAGTAATATATATTTTTTTAATTCATTATTTAAATTAATTTACATTTTTTTATTAATTAAAGACACTTTTGTTTGACTTTTACAATTTTAAAATCAATTAAAATAATTTTTTAAAATAATTAACGAGTCTTTAGGGAACAGGTGCACTAATATGTTAACATAAGAGACTTTTGCCTTACAAAAAAGATTAGAGACTTAAATGATGTTGTATCAAAATATCAAAGACTTTTGTCTTTAAATAATTAGGAATTTAAATGCTACTATTTCAAAAAATGAGGAATTTTTTCCACTAATAGCCCTTTATATAATATCTATTATTCACGCGATTTAGTGGTATGTACTTTCAGGCTATTTGGACTCAAGATTTTGCTAGTTTGAATGCTTATACTGTGCATCAGGTGGTTTTAATCCTACGAATTGTGATACTATCTCTTATACATATATTAATACAAGATACAAGCAACGTGCAATGCATGTTTACTTAGTTTTATTTATAGAATTTATTAATTATTTTTATTAAATTTGTATTATTGTCATATAAATTTCAAATAAATAAATAATATCATATATAAAAGAATGACATAAACACATTAAATGAAAAATAAATCCAAACATTGTTTATGATTTTTTTTAAATATATATATAATATAATAACCTTTTTAAACATAAATAATATTTTCTTAATAAAAATTAAGATTATGTATTATATAATATTATTATAATGATATTTTCTAATATTTAAATTATATTAATATAAGTATTAAATATCTAATCTTGTATTGAATATTATTATATTAATAATATTTTATAATATTTGAATTCATATTAATATAATTAGTAAAATATTAGAATTATATATTATTATCATAATAATATTTTATAACATTTAAATTTATATTAATATAATTATTAAATATCTAGTTTTGCATTATATCTTATTATAATAATGATATTTTATAAGATTTGAATTTAAATTTATATTAATATTAATATAATTAATAAATATTACTTTTAATTAGTTTTAAAGGTATATTTTGAATTAATATTAATATAATTAATAAATATTTCTTTTAATTAGTTTTAATGGTATATTTAGTTAAATATTTAAAATATTCTATTAAAGTTAAGAAAACAAACCGTTAAAACAAAAAAATTTCCTTATTTACACCCTTTTTATAGAAGAATAAAAGAAATATATTCGATATTTGGTAACATATATATTTTAACTATTGATATACTTGTACCTATTTCTCTACACAACAAATCTATTAATCTGATATACTTGTACTTGTCCCTGAGGCTAGAATATTAATCTGAAGTTCTTAATTGGTTAGAGCTTGATGGATGTTTATTTATTGATGTATTGTGACTAGGTTTTACACCAAGGCTTGGGTATAGGGGATCATGCTTGGGATTGCACTAGTCAGTCAACTTGGGATACAGGTAAGAAAACTGTTTGTGCTCATAGAATAGGGTATGGCTCGATTATACGTGTTTAATGTTTTATGTGAATGTTTATGACTTGTTATCCCATGTTTGTATGATTGTGAATGATCGAAGAAGGCCAGAAACAGCGAAGGCCGGAAACTGTGAAGGTCGGGGACGACAAAGGTCGGGATTGGCATTAAGCATGCTTAATGCAGGCCGCTAGGGTGAGACCCTCTAAAGTTGTTGTACTAACCCGCTCGGTGAAGATCGTGAACCAAGTGCTTGGTAAAGCACCTGGGTCGACATAGGCCAATATGTAAATAATCTGCTATCTATTTAAGTTGTGTATTACTGGATTGAGTTGTCATATGCTATGTGTTGAGTTTTCTTGTTGGGCCTTGGCTCACGGGTGCTCTATGGTGCAGGTAAGGGCAAAGGAAAGGTCAACCAAGTATGAGTTGGAGGGCATGGCGCAACGCGTACATGTTCGGCCTACCTAGCTGTCACGGTCGGAGTTGTTTTGAGGAACATGCTATAAATAGTTGATTTTGTCGCTTAGGTCTTCTGCACCTTAACTTTTGAGTTGTAAATACATTTTGAAACAGTGTTTTGGGATCCCAATGTAGCACTTTTATGAGTTTAATAAATGTCCAAATCTTCTACTCCTAATTCTTGTTAAACGAATCTTTATCCCGATTTAATCACTTTTTTCTATTTAAAACATCGATTAGCGAGCTAATGACACATTTGAAAATCACATGGTAATGGCTCTAAGGTATTAGTACATTACAATATGTGTGCCTAAAGCAGTGTGCTGCTCAAATAAACACAATGGCATATTCGAGCAAGGTTCAGGATGTATCCAAGAGGCTTTTAAAGAGTTTTTTCACAAAACTTTTCACTTACATTTTGGAGGGAAAACTCCCCTTATTTTTTGAGAGATCACAAATTAAAATTCTTCTCGATTCTATGAATTTTATTAGCACTCAACATGCACACAAGCATACCCGAAGCCTAAGAGTTCATTTTCTTACTCCCCAAACACCTTTTTCCCAGAAAATCAACAAATTTTCAAGAAAAAATTCAATGTTTCTACGATTTTCTCAAGAGCACCAAGAACACGAAAGTATAAAAAAAAATCACAACAACCACAAATTTTGCAAGAAGTTACAAAAGGAAACTACAAAGCAAAACAAATACGAGTATGAGATCAGAAACTTACTGTAGTATTAATTTTGAAGAAAAATCTGAGTATGAATTGGGTTTGAGAACCAGAAAGTGAAGAACAAAGCCTCGGTGAGAGAGAGTTCTTAAGAGTAAGAAAGATTGAAAATTTTGGAGAAGGTAAAGAATGAAGAGGAAGAGGCAAGGCTATTTATAGCATCATGGCTCGCACGCGAGCAGTTGACATCATCAAAGGAAATTCATCATGATCTTTTTGGAATGATGTGACATCAACTGCCTTGGTAAATGAGCCATTGCCACCTTTTGCCAAAAAGTACCATCATTACTGCCTAAAACATGGTGTCAAATTGCCTCGAGAACAAACAACTGTTGATTGCTTTATCAAAAAGTATCATCGTTGCCTATAAAAGTGATACTACGATTGTTAGTGTGTCAGAATTTGAAAAGGTACCAGCCTAGTCGAAGCATGCAAGTTTATTCAGTGCTGATCACACTACGATAAACTTGGGGGTAAATGTTTAACCTAAAATCGGACATGGTGATGTGGCATTTGAAGAGGACATGTGGCAGTAAACGACATCGAAAATCCCAAGAGCTGATTAAGATGAGTCAGCTGCTCGAGTAGACTTCATCAGCATAAAGGTAGACGTCTGCCTTGCAGAGGATTAAGGGCCCACGATGCTTGCTACTCGAAGGGAAGGATGATGGTCGAAAGCTTAGTCACCTTATGAAGTTGCTCGAAGGGAGACCTGCTCGATAGACAAGTCATTCAAAGATAATGATCTGAATTTCACGAGATATCACAAAATATCAAAAGATATTTATGTAACTTATATTTGAATGTATTTTTCTATTATTTTGAATATGTAATTAGTAGTAACAATCACACACTACATGTGTAAGGCCTAGATCATGTTGTAGGGCCCATAGCCCATTAAGAGACTCTATAGATGGAGACCTCTCACAGTCATTATTTTCTGAAGCGCGCTTTTCTAACAAATCCCTATCGATTATATATTCTCTCAAGTTTAGGAAACTCAATTGAACCTTGTTCTTCTTGATCTTGAGTATGAGAATTTCTTTGTTAATAAAAGTGCATGTGGACGTAGGTTATTACTAACTCTTGGGGCCGAACCACTATAAATTCTTTGTATCGTTTTATTTGATTTTAGCTCTTTCAATTATTTACTGTTGTTCATATTGACTCAGTTTCGTTGACCAAAACGCTAGTCAACACCAATTTTACCCTTTCTTTGATAAATTACCAACAATCTATACTTTTTGGTCAAACATTAAATTGCATACTTTTGATAAAATAAGTTAATTTATTTATTAAGAAATAATTATAAAGATTGTGATAAAAAAATTATTTTGTTTTTAAGAAAATTTAGAAGAAAGTTGATTTTATTTTAAAAAGGTAATTTAATCCATTTTCTTAAAAATTAGGGTTTTGGACCCTTTTTATATTCTTTAAAAAAAATTCACTAATTTAAAAAATTATTAATTACTAGTATCCAAATTAACCTTAATAATTATTCAATGTGCTAAACTTAAATCCACAATTATTAAGATTAAACTCCCATTTTTCTACTAAGTATGAAAACTGTCTATCTTAGTTTCTAAGTTGCGAACTTTAGAAAATTATATTTTGAAAACAATTACTCTAAAAATTTCCAAACTTTTCAGAATCAAATTTGAATATTCTAAGAAGTCTCTTGCCAAATTTTATACAAAAACAATCATTTTTACTTAGTGAAAACTATTTTCAAAGATGACCTTTTAAAACTGCCAAGGGAAATTGTAACATTTTCTCAAAATGTAAGAGATTTATAAAATCCAATTGGTTCATCATTTAGGTCTGAACTTTCTTAAGCCCATATTAAGGTATGTGATAATTGTCCATATAAAAAATTATGTCAAAAAGATAATTTTTACTTAGTGAAAAACGTTCCCAAATATGGCTGTCCAGAGAGCTATTTTAAAAATCCAGAATTTTTCCCCAACTTTGAAAAATTATATCTCCTAGCCTATTTAATATTTTTCTTTGAAACTTTACCAGTTTTATTAAAAATATCAAATAAATCTTAAGTCCAAAAATTAGTCAAAAATACATTAATTTACTTATGGAACTCCTTGTCCAAAGTTGGTTGTTTGTACAGTTTCTAAAAACTATTTTTTTCTAGATTGCACAATAATTTTGTAAAAATCATATCTTTGTCATTTCAAAACTTTTTTGAACGTTTCTACATATTATGAACATCTAATCTTCCTGAACTATACATTGGAACCAAAAAAATCTATAAACAAATTTGTATAATTTTTGCTCGATCCTTTGGAATTCAAGACTTAAACATTTTTCACATAAAATCATACAAAACCCATGGAATGTTGGATCCCACTTCTAAACACTCAACCCAACAGCCATGCATGCATGATCAACCAACAACTATATAATATTATAGTCCCAATAATGAATTTAAACACAAAAAAAAACACACATGCATGGCAGATTATACAAAATTTGAGCATAAATATGTTTAGTGTGATCATATACCTCTTGTAGATTCTTTGAAAAGGTTTGGGTTGTCTCCAACACCTCTAGCTTTGATCAAGTCTCAAACCTTCATTTTTACACTCCCCAAAAATCCAATAATCAGTTTGATACAAACTAAAAAAATGGAAAAACTAAAGAAAATAACTAACAAACTAACAAATTGTTAGGACTTTACCTCTTGAATCTCTTTCCTTTGAAGTTTCCTCTAATTTCTAAAACCAACAAAGGGGAGTAGGATAGTGTTTAGGGATGAGTAGAGATGAGAGATTGATAGAGATGTTTGAGAAATTGATGAAAAAAATTCAGAGAATATCCATGGAGGGTTTCAGCCAACTAGAGAGAAAATGAGAGAAAAATGAGTTTTTTGAGAGAAAATTTTGTAAAAGTGAAAACTTGTTGAATTTTTACATATTTATACTAACTCTAAAATGTGTAAAAAATACCATAATGCCCTCCTAGGCTGCTGCCTACTTAACCTTTAATTAATCCCAAAATTTTTCTTTATTACCCTAATTAACTTACTAATCTCCCACTTAGCATATACTTCAAAGATAATTACCAAGTGGTAATTTTTTTCTTAATTCACCGAATTTAATTCTTAACATAAGGTAATTAACTTAAATTAAATGCTACTTGCCATTTAATTTAAGTGGTCACACTGCTATATTTATAACTCGTGAAATTTAATTAACCAAAAATTCATTTTTATAGATTTTTCACACAAAAATCAAACATTTTAGACCTTAATATAAAATAATTCTATAATTTTATGTTCATTAATATTTTGCCATAATTATACTTCACCAATAATATTTTATCCGAAAATTTATTCGGTTAGGGTTTCAATTTCGGTTTGAGACTGAAATGCTCGGTTTGTCACAAAATCGTACATTTCACACTTTGGCGAACAATAACAACATGAAATTTGCTTCTTAATCATATATTATTATTCAAAATAATATTCATACATATGTCATCACCCCGTTCTTAGATACTAGTAGGTACCCGAAATGCGGGCGTTACAATAAAGTTCTATGATTTAGACATATATTTAACAATATAATCCAGATTAATGAGTGATTAGAGGTTGAAAGCTTACCCAAAGAAGAGATTTGACGAGAAGTTTCTAAAACACTACCAAAAATTTCTCTAGAATGCTCATATTTTTTCTGGTTTTCTTGGTGTTCTTGATGTAAAGGCAAAGAGTAGAGTGAGAAAAGAGGGAGCGAAATGGGGTTTTATAGGAAAAACGGGTAGGTAAAGAGGTGGGGAGATGTGTACCCATCGGTAGGGTTTTCCAAATAAAGTAATCATTATTTTTTTCAAAAGAGGCGGTGGAATCTTAAAGGACATTTATAATCATGTTATCTGATTGGTTAAACACGGTTAGAATAAATTTTGATCGAATAAAGTTTATCTAGTCTGGTCATGCTATAATAAACTTGGAGGCATATGTTATGCCTAAAAATCAGCCTGATGACGTGACACTCTTGTATGACACGTGGCAAAGAGAAATCTTATACGACATCAATGTTGGTCGGATATAGTGACCAAGATAAGTAAAGAATATGCTTTAGAAGTGATATAGCAAGAATACCACTGGTCGATGTATATGTAGTTGGTCGAGTAAAAAGTCTAAAACACATAACTTGAGCAACTTATTCTATAAATATCTGTTTTGAATGTATTTTTTAATCATTTATATGTAAATACCGTGATTATCTGAGTCCTCATGGCCATTATGTAAGGTCAGAAAGTCTATAAATACCATATTTAATGACTCATTTATTTTTAATGCACACTTTATACACATAAACTCAATTATTTTGTATTCTTTCTCAGGCTTAACTAGTCTGCATCATAGTGTTAGACAAAAATTAAATATATATATGTGATGTAGTGCAATATTGCAACCTTTTAAAAAATTATTCTGCTTAACTACTTTGCATCACAGCAATAGAAAAAAATAAACCCTAAGAAAATTAACCACACTACACAATGGGATGTAAGTTTGATGATGTTGTACCCCAAAATAAATACGAACTGAATTACTCAGCACGGGGTACAGTTGGCGGACAAGCGCATGAAGAAAGCATGCAGATAAAACATCTAGCTAACTTTGGAGTGTGCAGCATGAGTCAAACTTGACAGCTTACGACAACCAGATAGTCTCCAGATCGGCTCTTGCGCCAACAATCTAGTTCGAGATGCGGGATGGCTAGATCACCTTCTAGAAACTCTGAACTTGGCCCCTGACAGGATAGGTTAGTTCTTAGACATCCAGCTTGAAGGAAGTGTTCAGCTCGTGGAAGCCTGGTCATGCTGCACATTGAAGGATCTCAAAAGACTCAGAGATTCTTTATACGCCTCATAAAGGCCCATATTTTATCACGCATTTATTACCCAATGTAACGGATGTAAATTCTATTGGCAATCATATCCTTATGTAAATGGGAAGTTACCCAAATTTATTATTTACCATATTTATGTATGCAGTTACCCAAAGTTGTCCAGGAGAATCCTCTATAAATACTAGGAGAATGGACAGAAAAAGGGACCGACTCTCTCTATATACTGAAACTCTGCTGAAATTGTCATTAAAAATTTCTTCTAGAGTCCTAAATAGATCAATAAGATTGTCTCGTGGACTAGGTGGATTTTAACCACTGAACCACGTAAAAGTGTGAGTGATGGTGATAATTTTCATTTGTTCAATTACAGTTTAGAAAAGTGTAATATCTCTATTATCAGATTTCTTAATCCATTATTGGCGAAAAACCACGTCAACAGATTGGTGCTTTCATTGAGAGGTTATTAGGCTTAATTCCTCATGCAAGTTCCTAACATTCACTATGGTGGTCACCTTGTCTATGCATGGCAATGAGACAAAAAAAATTGATGATCATGAGGTGCACTGTGCGGCCGTCCCCACTAGAGAAGGCTCAACTGCTCAACGTCGCCCTGGAAAGCAACATGTGGACCAAGATGATGTTGGGAGCTCAGCATCACGCCCACCAAATCCCCATCCGAGATACCTGATAGTCATTGAGATGGAAAATGCCCAGTTAAGGAGCCATCTTGCTCGGGCTGACAAGCAGATTGAGGAGATCTTGGCTCGATTACCCCCTCCTAAAATCGATGTTAACATCAGAAGGAGGAAAAGTAGGTCTCACAGGTCCCACATGAATAATCGACCCAATCTTAGTTTCTATGTCAGAACTATAACTCTGAGCTCCATACCTTCAAAGTAGATCCAATGAAATGCTCAATCTGCTAATACTCATAAGAGTCATCGACCTCATGTCAGTCGGTTTGTTCGGACTGCGACCTTGAGCTCTGAACCTTCTGAACCGACCCCACGGAATGCTCAACCTACAAACCCTCGTAGGAATGATCATTCAATTCACACTCCCAGGATCTAGCCTGGCCAAAAAAAGGCGAGCTAGGACCAATTCGAGGAAGCGAGAAAACCCAACAAATCCATCTGTGCCACGGTCAGAGCCTCCGACACGGAGAAATGAATCGGTCCTACCTCCAACCTAGGAAGTTGGGGTAGATCAGGGACGAGCTAATATAGTGCGCCCTGATGGAATAAGAATAGCTTCACCAATAAGACATTTGTCGTCACCGGTTCGACATCCAGCACCACCTCGCCCACAGAGGAACGCTCCAGCTCGAGGGGATAGCAGGAGAAATCATAATCCTTCATAGGACATCTATATCCCATGGCCTCACACTAATAATCCAAGTCCTCGATCCCAGCCACGAGCTGTAAGCTTTGCTAATGGAAGTTACTAGACAGAGGGCCAGCGCGGAAGCAGGCATGAGAGTGACTTGAGGAATCACTTGAGTTCCGAAAAAGTCTTCGTTCTGACCCACATCCGAACCTACGTGATCATCTGAATTCACAGAGAGGATATCTTGTTCTCCATGATGATTTGAGTTATACTCAGCCTAGGGGAGATCCGTCTATCGTAGGGGACAATGGAAATGTCTCACCAAACCGAGCTCAAGCTTGGAGGGAAAACAACCCATCTAACGCGTATAACAGGATGGGGGTTGATAATCAACTCCCAAATTACCTAGATGCCAAGGATCCAACCCTCGAGCGACTGGCCTTAATGGAAGAATAGATTAAGAGACTTTTATCTAGAAAAATAGTGGATGAGTGTGATTCGGATGAGGAGCTCGAGCCTTTTGCTCCTAATATTGCGACAGCTCCGTATCCTATTGGCTTTAGGATGCCGACCATGCCCGCATATGATGGAAACACCAACCAATCCAATCACCTCGGGACGTTCAACACATGAATGATGGCCCACAACATCGGGTTCGACTTAAGATGTATCTTGTTCCCCGCAACACTGACTAGACCGGCTAGATTGTGGTTCAACAAGTACAATAAACATTCAATCACCTCGTGGAAAAAACTATCTTTCGAGTTTAAGAGTCTGTTCCAAGCTGCAAAGGAAACTCAAGTTGAAGCTGATTCATTGGCTAACATTAAACAACAAATGGGTGAGTCCCTGAAGGCATATCTGAACTAGTTCACCAATACTGTAGCACGAGCTGGGGATGTTGATGAAAGCTCCAAGCTCATGGCTATGAGGACATGGATCACAGTAGGAGGTGATTTATGGAAAGAAGTCCAGTGGAAATGAGTAAAGAATGTAAATGAATTTCTGGCTCGGGCTCAGAAATGGATAAATCTGGAGGAGGCACAGTCTGTTGTCACAGGAACCAGCCAGACCCATGTCCAGCCCGCTGGAGTGGTGACGGATGTTGTAGCTAAAACTCAACCCGCTACTCAGAATAACCAGACAGGGAACAATAAGTGGAAGGGGACTAGTGAGAGCGACCATAATGGAACCAAAAAGAACAAGCCCGATGAAAAGTACAAGTCTGTATACACCGCCCATACCAACTTGGCAGATATGCAAGAGCATATCTTCCTAGAAAATTCTAATCGTCTTCCATGGAAAAAACCAGAGCCCTTGAGGCACCAGAAGGTGAAGAGAGACCCCGCTAAATTTTGTCGATATCACAACGACATCAGCCATAATAATGATGATAGTCGTCGGCTGAAGGATGAGATCGAGACTTTCATACGGGATGGACCGTTAGCCCAATATTCTTGAAACCAAGTAGTTCCCAATCAGCCAACTCGGCGAAATTCATCCAGCTCCAGAAAATCCAGTAAGTCGACCTCGGGCTCAACTAGATCAGGGGAACCAAATCGTCCCCGTCTAGTAGAAGGGGGGATATAACCACTATCATCAGAGAACCTCACCTGGCGAGCATGAGTAATGGGCCCAGAAAAGGTACATACAGGATCTAAAAACCCATAATGGCACGAAGTTCATTCCGAAGCAAAGGTCATCAAAATAATAACGGTTGGAGAAACAACTAGTCATTTTCATGGAAGAGGACACTAGCCACGTCCAGTTCCCGCATAATGACCCACTTGTGATAATCATTCAGCTCACCAATCGAAGAGTACGGAGGATATTGATTGATAATGGGAGCTCTATAAACGTGCTATTTAGGTCCACCCTAGAAAAGATGGGGTTGTTTGTGGCCGATCTTAAGGCGGCCTTGATGACCCTATACAGATTCTTAGGAGAAGGAATAGCAGCCATAGGGACAATCGGACTTGTAGTGACGCTAAGAGATGATGCGCAAGCTGTTGTCGTAATTGATTTTTCGACTGCATACAACGTAATTTTGGGATGACCCACGTTGATGACTTTTGAGGCTATCTCCTCAATCCGACATCTAGCAATGAAGTTCCCATCGACCTCAGGAATATGTACTATAATAGTAGATCAGCTCGCTACCAGAGAATACTATAGCAATGCTATGAAGGGAAAATCACAACCGGGGCAGCAAGCACTGGTCATCATTGAAGGGGTGAGGAGCCTCGGGTAATGGAAATTGCTCATTGGGGGAGGGGAGAACCTCAGGAAGGAGGCAACAAGGTCACCCAACAAGATGATATTGACCCAAGATTAGGCAAAGACAGGTCTGAGCTCCAAGCATTGGAGGAGCTCGAGGAAATCAATATCGACCCAGAAGTACCTTCAAGGGTGGCAAAGGTTGGAAAGAATCTTGGAACTTAAAGGAAGAATGAGTCGGACGAGTTTTTGAGAAATAACCTGGATGTCTTTGCTTGGTCACATGAAGATATGGTGGAAACCAATCCGAATGTTATAATGCATACTCTGAATCTGAACAGAAATGTGCCTGCAAAGGTACAGAAACGAAGGCTTTTGGGGAAGGAGCGATCAGAAGCTTTAGAATAAGAAGTAGCTCACTTACTTAAGTGTGGATTCATAGGGGAAGCCAATATTCAACCTAGATTGCTAACCTTGTTTTGGTCCCAAATCCCAATGGAAAGTAGAGAACTTGCATTGACTTCTCTGACCTCAATAAGGATTGTCCTAAGGATAGTTTTCCACTATCTCGAATAGATCAGTTGGTAGACACAACAGCTAGTCACGAGCTCATGTCTTTCATGGATACATATTCTGGATATAACCAGATCGTGATGAACCCTGCTTACCAAGAGCACACTAGCTTCATGACTGAGTATAACGTATACTGCTATAAGGTTATGCCATTCGGGTCGAAGAATGCTAGTGCAATGTACCAACTGCTAGTCAACAAAATGATCGTTAACCAGATCAAGAAAAACATTGAAGTGTATGTCGATGGTATGCTCGTTAAATCAAAGACTTCCAGTAACCATGTATTCGACTTGAAAGAATGTTTTGGCATGCCAAGGAAATATGACATGAAGCTCAACCTTCAGAAGTTGACCTTTGGGGTTTTGTTGGGAAATTTTTTGGGCTTCATAATAAACACAAGGGGGACAGGGGCAAACCCATAGAAGATCATGTCGTTATTAGAAATGTCTTCGCCTAGGTCGCATAAAGAAGTACAGAGCCTAACTGGAAAAGTGGCAGCCCTAAACCACTTCGTTTCAAAATCAACTAACAAGTGTCTCCCGTTCAACAACTTGTTCAGAGGAAACAAAAAGTTTGAGTGGACTGAAGAATTCGAGCAGGCATTTCAGCATCTAAAAACTCACCTGGCTGAACCCCCATACTATCAAAACTGGTAGTTGGAGAATGTTTGCTCTTATACCTAGCTGTAACGAAAAATTCAGTCAGCGCCGTATTAGTTCGAGAGAAAATTGGGCGCAGAAACCAGTGTGCTACATGAGTAAAAGGCTTTTGGCAGCTGAGTCCAGATATCCTTTAATATAAAAATTCAAGTTCTGCTTGATCTTGGCCTCGAGAAAACTCAGGTCTTATTTCTAGTCCCACACCATCCATGTAATGCCCTGCATTTCGGGTACCTTTAAACAACTCGGGTCATAATTGTTTTACACAAGTTAAGAATATTATTTTAAATAATAATATAATTGTTGGAGTTTATTTCCATGAGTTATTGCTAGCCAAATTATGAATTGTGTGATTAAAAGTCAAGATAAGACTTTCGGTCTTGGACCAACACAAAAACCCTAATCATGTAAAAATCTAGGAAAATAAAATGAAAAACTATGGCAAAAATATTTTGGGCATAAAATACATTCATAAAAATTTAAGTTTGGTCTAAAATAATAAACCTAAGAGGAAATGGAAATTTTAGAGCATTTTGTGTTAAATGCTTAATTTTTGCCGAATTGTGGAATTTTATTCCATAAATGGACCTTAGGTTAAATTTTATTGTGTGTTAATTAAATTAAATGTGAGAGATATTTAATTTAATTATTATGTGTTAAGTTTTATTTTTTAAAAAACTTTATAAGAGTTAAAAAGTTTATAAAAATTTTATTTTTGGATTTTTGGAAAAAGACAAATTCTTAGGAAATGTTTATTAACCTTTTATAAAAAAAATATACATACAAATAAATATAAAGAGGTGGCTGGCTATGTGAGGGTTTTAAATTGTGTGGTCCAAATTGATTTAAGCTTTTAACCACATCTAATTAATGTTAATGACACAAAGTGACATAAAGTAAAAACACTCGATATTTTTTTTTGTGTTGTCTATGCTCTTCCACCCTCCCCAACCGAACCCTCTTCTCTACTCTCACTCTCATCTTCTTCAAAAATTTCCTCTCAAGTTTCTCACCATTTTCAACTACCAAGAACACTAAGAAAACTTGGAATCTTAAGCTTTAGTCTTGGAAGAGTTTTTCCCTACGGTAAAAGTTTCAAAAACTTGAATTTTGTGAGGTTTTTAATCATTGATCCTTCAATAACTAACTATATGTGTGTTCTTTGGGGAGTTGGTTTAAGGTTTTGAAAGATTTTTTGAAGATGATAAAGCTAGTAGAAACATCAAAAACCCAAGCAAGAACAATAAGAGGTAAAAAGTTTGCTTTTTATGGTTGTTTTTGTATAGTTTTATTTTTAAGCATTATTTTGTATATTTAATGCTTAAAGTTTCTTATTGGTGGTGTAATAAGGCTATGGTAGCTACTTGATCATTTTTATTGTGCTTGTATGTTGATTTTTGAAAATAGGGACCCAAAATCCCTGAGGGTTTTGTTGGAAACCCTAAAACAAAAATACAAGTTTTGAGCCATGACTTTCAAGGGTTCAAGCATCCACTATATACTGATTTTGTAAAATAACATGAATTTGAGCTTTTGAAACACTAAAAAACGTTTAGAAATGAGTGAGTTATGCTATTTCAAAGTTTAGGAAAAAAACTGTTTTTTTTTCGTATTCTTAATTTCGGGACCAAGTTTGGACAGCCACTGTATAGGTGAAATGAACCTATTTTTTCCTATTCTTGGCATACTTTAGTATACCTATAAAAAATTTGGTAACAAAATACTAAACAGTTTGAGAGTTATTAAGTGCCAAAGTTTGGAAAAAATAAGGACTTGAAAATAAGGTAAATTTTATCTCAATGTTTGAAAAATGTTTTCACCAATAAAAAATGCTCCTTTTGACCTAAAATTTTACAGAGACCTAAATGACATACCAAAGATTGAATTGGAAATTTTTTGTAATAATTAGTTAAGTAAATTTCAAGTTATGAACTAACAAAGTATGTAGTTAAAAATGTGAAAAATGAGGTTTTCACACTTAGTGAGAATTATTTTTATTATTTCTAAAAATAAAAGATTTAATTTACTAATAAATTAAAAGAGGGTTTAAAACCCTATATTTTGATAAAATAATTAAGTAAATTATTTTTAGTGAGTAAATTTGATTAATTGACTTCGAAGAATTAACTAGTCAAGATAAGCAATTATTAACGGTTTTCCTAATTAAGTTAAAATTAGGCTATTTTATTAAAACAGTTTTTAGAGATTAAAATATTAAGAAAAATTAAGAGATTATTCTTGTGAAAAATAAATGAGGAATTTAATTAGTGTTTTCTGGCTATAATACTGGTTAAAATATTTTATATTTAACTGACTTGTTGAAAGTACAGGTTAATAGTGGAAATTTTAAAGAATAATATTTTTAGCAGATTATGGGAAATACTATTGCGATACCCGAGCCTAGGTATTGAGACCATAGGATTGGTCTCCTTGAGACCATAGGATTGGTCTCCTTGAGACTTAGGGTTTAGTCTCAAATTTTTACGTATGAATTTCTTGAATGGCTTTAAAACCAAATAAGGATCTTTAACCCTTACAAATGATTTTGAAAATGATCAAACTACCCAAAATAATAATAATAATGAATTGTGAATGCCATAATTAATCTGAGTATACTGTATGGATAATGACAATATTGGCTAAGCATAACTGGATTGTACATCGGAGGGTGAAATCCTGCTAAGAGCTAAGGACTCCAGGTAAGTCAACCTCTATTTTTTTGCTACAACATGAAACGACTGGTGTAACGTATGTTAGTATAGAAACACATGCGCGCGTATACACTTTCATAGAAAGTTTACATGAAGACGTTAGTCTAGTAGGTGCTGATTCAGAAAATATGAACGGTAGATATCCGTCATATTCTAGATGGTTGATCCCCGTCACACTGCTTGTTTGATATTATTATGTCCGGTTTACAACTGCGATGAGTGGCCAAGAGGTGAGGATTGCTGATTTAAACCTAGGGGTGCCAAAATGAATGGGACCTAGGGGCCCTCACTGTCACAATGCTTGTTTGATTTTATTATGTCCGGTTCACTACCGCGACGAGTGGCCAAGAGGTGAGGATTGCTGGTTTAAACCTAGGGGCACCAAAATGAATGGGACCTAGGGGCCCTCACCGTCACACTGCATGTTTGATTTTATTATGTTCGATTCACTACCGCGATGAGTGGCCAAGAGGTGAGGATTGCTGGTTTAATCCTAGGAGTACCAAAATGAATGTGACCTAGGGTCTCTCATGCTTACTTAATCATTGAACATTTGGAACCTGAGCAAGTGCTCTGATAAGTTATTCCCGAATAGCAGCCGTGAATATTGGCCATTCAGTGAGAGTGCCTAGAGATACTATGGTTTTCCAAGTTTGAGTGAGGTTGAACACTCTAGGGGCAACTGCTCACTACCACCACTGATTAACATAGAAGTCTCTGTAAATCCTTGTAACTTCGATTACACTCTTGAATAGTAGCAATGCCCTAGGTAACTTGATGGTTACCCATGTGAGGGATTTAATTTTGGATAAGTAGCGATGCCCTAGGTAACTTGATAGTGTTGAGACTCGATTCTCCCCTATTGATTAGCAAATATGATGGAGGGCATGGTACGCCCAAATTGTTAGAAATTGCCGAGTGTTGGTCTCAAATTATATTATATCTGTTTGCTCTGGGATTTTCTGAGTGCAGAGATTTATTTGTTTATCTAAAATAGTTTGCCATTGATTATCAGGCATGACCATAGGTTTGCTAGGACGCTTTTGCATTCTTGAAATTGATTGTTTAGGGTCCAGATGGATCCAGAATCCTAATTCTGTTGAGATATTGTTACCAGTGGTCAGAGACCACCTGTCTTCTCTACATGCTGTTGTTTTACAGTTGAACTTAGTAAGTGTTTTCACTTACCTAGTTGTTTTCTATTGTAGGTAAGGACAAGGGCAAAGCAGAGAAATGAGCGCTGGAGTCTACTTTGTGGATGCACATGTGGACCGACCTTTTGGGAAGTTGTTTTATTTTCATAAACAAGGCTGAGTTTACTTTTCATAAACTATGTTTGTATTAAATATTAAGTATGATCATACGACTTTAAAAAGTTTTTTATATACGGGTTTTTGAGACATTTTTTTAAATGAAAACATTTATATTTCCGCATTATCAAGTCTTAAAAATCTAGGACGTTACAATCCACGTCTTAACCGATCAACCTTTAAGGCAGGTCTTGCAAAAACCTGAAACATTGGGACGTTTGCTTAGGTGGGCCATCGAACTCAGTCAATTCGAGATATTATATAAGTCATCCACAACAATCAAGAGTCAAGCGCTCACTGATTTTGTGGCAAAATGCCAGGTTTTCATGAAGAGCCAATGAGAGAACCAGTTCAAGAGTTGAGGAAACTCTTTGTTGATGGATCATCTAACAAAAATAGATCTAGATCTGGGATACTTTTGATCTCATCTGAGGGATATCGATTCCATAAAGCCTTGAGGTTTGGATTTGAAGCATCCAACAATGAAGCAGAGTATGAAGCTCTATTGGTAGGAATACGGGTGGCAAAAGAACTGAAAGTAAAGGAGATCCAATGTTATAGTTATTCTTAGCTCGTGGTTAATCAGATATTGGGGTGTATAAAGCACGAGGTATCAAAATGGTGGCTTATCTAGCTAAGGTTAAAGATGAGTTGTCCGAGTTTGAGTTCTGCTCCATGAGTAGGTACCCCGCGAGAATAATTCAAATGATGATGCTTTAGCCCGACTTGCCATCGCCAAAGAAGCAGATACATTAAACATGTCCCAGTGGATTTCTTAGAACAACCAAGCATAACGAAAGTATCAGTTGAGGTCAGAGTGATTGACACAAAACTGACCAGGATAACCTCCATAGTGGAATAACTCACAACCGATAAACTACCAAAAGACAGGAAGGACGCAAGAAAATTGTTATATCAAGTCCCATGGTATGTTATGGTTGAGGGAATTCTATATCGACGAGGGCATCCGCTACCCCTCCTGCAGTGTATTCTGCCCAAGGAAGCACAGACTATCCTGCATGAGATACATGAAGGATTCTGCGGAGACCATGCTGGGGGGCAAAACCTAGCTCAAACGATAATGAGGCAGGGCTACTTTTGGCCTACGCTAAAAAAGGATTCGGCCTCATACGTACAGAAATGTGATAAGTGCCAATGCTTTGCCACAGTTGCTCAAGCAGCTCCCATGGAGCTAACCATGAATTCATCGCCCTGGCCATTCACAATATAAGGGATCGACCTGATTGGTTCATTACCAACATGAAAAGAAGGAGTTTGCTATGCAGTTGTTGCCATCGACTACTTTACAAAGTGGGTCGAGGCCGAGCCTCTGGCGACAATAACCTCGAAGAGAGTCCTGGATTTCATTATGAAGAACATCATATGTCATTGTGGGCTCCCAAAGAGATCGTATCTGACAACAGAACTCAATTTGATGGTTATATTTTCACGAACTTTTGTAAGAAGTATGACATAACCAAGAGTTTCTCTTCAGTGGCGATCTGCAAGCTAATGGGCAGGTCGAGGCTATAAATAAAACCTTAAAGGCGAGTTTAAAGAAACGACTAGATGAAGCCAAGGAACTATGGCTTGAGCAGCTCCCGAAAGTACTTTGGGCAAACCTCAATGACCTGTTCCTTGGCAATTCACTCGTTGTCTTAGGAAGCAGCCTGGTTAGCCCTGAGCTCATCTCTTTGAGCTCGGATCCGGGCGATGCTGCGAATTTGATCTAAAGAAGACTACAAAAGAAAAATACATGACAGGAGTAGCTCGCGAAAATAAAAGAAAAATGGGGAAATAACATAATGTAAGCAGGGAGGAGGATAACTCACAGTTAGATTCATTCCCAAGGCTGACTCCAGGACGTCCCCTGGGGAACACTGCTCTATGGCCCTCAGGTCCTTGATGTTCACTTGGTTGGCATGACCAACCATGCAACTCGCCATGTCGTGGAGGGGTCTACGAAGCACTTCTAGGATTCTTGCAACCTCGAGTGGCTTGATTGGGAGCTGCAAGTCCACGAACTACGTGTCTAGGAGCTGAGTAGATAGGGCCTCACCCTGAACAACTTGAGGAACCAGAGCAGGTTCACGAGGATGAATAGGAGGTGCCTCATGAGTGGTAACTGTAGTTACCTGAGTTGGTGGTTGTTTTTGCTGCTACTGCTTTTGAGTGGAGCTGGCACCTTTATCCTTTGCAAGGGATCTGGTGGCAGCTCCAACTCTGAAGGTGCATTTCTTTGATATTCTTGCCTTCTTGATGATGGGTCCAGCTCTGGTTCCACTGGATTTGAAGGCGCACTTTCAGGTCCATATCTTCTCCTACAAAAGGATGAGCATAAAATTTAGATCCAAGAAATGATTAGTCTGGGTAATACAAGACAAAGAATAGAGCAATAACCCTACCCTCTGAGCTAGAGGAGGAAACTACTATGATCGATTCTAGATTACAAACTAGGCTAGGTAAAACCTCTAACTCTTGGACTATCGGAAGAGGGGGGACTCTAATATTATTACATTTTAGGACCTACATGGTTCGGGCTCCTCATCTGAACTAGACTCATGCACGACCTGCCTAATACCGGGGTAAAAACACCATGACAAAGGGAAGGCCACGACAAAAGGTTTGTACCGTATTCCTCAAAAATGGTGGACCTAAAATGAAGGGTATTATCTGTTGGTTTTTATTGATCAAATCAGAGATTATGCGCAGCGGAACAACAATCAAATTGTCAGATTAATCTCATAAGATCTCTAGATCTACTTCTTCACACTCATATATATATTGAATCAATGACAAGAATAGAAACATTACCTCAGGTCCTTCCTTGCTGCTATCTTTTCGTATGGCTGAATCGTTGAGATCTCACACCAAGATCTTCCAAAATGTTCTCAGTCACCCAAAGAACGAGTGTGGGCTCGCTATACAAATAATAGGCAATAACTATTTATCAGATATTCTCAACACATGAGATCTGATAAAGTTTGGACCTAGGTTTTGTGAAGAACAATGACCTTTGTTTTTGTCACTGATCTTTTTCTCTGAGAGAATCCTAGATATTTTTCTATCCCTGAAAACATACGTTCTGTGAAAACTGATGTCCCATATTTAATAATATCCAATATATTAAAATATTTGTTATTTTAAACAAATTCAAAATAACTGATCAGTTATCAGATTTTTGTTTAAATAATAATATTTTAAATCAAATCAAAATATCTCATTATTTATTTAATATTTAAATAACTAAAATTGTGGAATCAAGAGACCAAGTCTATCTCTTATGTGTGTAGCACAGTGCCTGTGCACTGTGCCACACGTGTACCACATGCATGTGCAGGCATGTGATTTTTCCCAATTTTATTATTATTTAAATACCAAAAATCCCAAAAAAATAAATTAATTCAAAATTAATTATATTTTTGTTAAATCAAATAATTAATTAATTAATTACACATAATTAAACAATAATTATGTTTGATACATAGAAAAATATTTTACTTATCACATAAGTCCTTTTTGCCCAATTTTTGTATTTGCCTTTGACTGTGATTGTTTGAGCCATTTTGGGGACTATGGACCTATAACATTAAGCTCCAATAAATTGAAACTAAATAATTAAACTCTTTAATTATAATAGTTAATTTATTAATTCTGATATTACTCCACTATAAATTCAGAACTGCACTCTTTATGTTATAGATATACTTTTACAGAAATCTTTTTCTTAAGTCGTCCATTGATATAACCATCTTTCAATAGTTCAACCCTCTAATTAATTAGTTCATAAATTAGAATGGAAGAATTACCATTTAACCTTTCTAATTTACTTCTTATTCCTTAAGTACCATTAATTTACTAGTGAATAATTAATCTATAATCTAATTATATATTTGAGCTCAAAATCATTCAGTTCCAGAATTAACCCTTAAGGGAACTAATATACGATCCGTTAGGAAAGATTAGATTCTGTATTGTTGATACATGTTCACAGCCATCCATGATATTAAATCTCCAAAACAAAAGTCATTAGCCTCATTCTTTGAAGAGACCTTAACGAGTGAATCAAAAGATTTAATAAATATGAACAGGAGTTCATGAACACTCAGGATTTAGGTTGATCTATAAATGATCATCAGTTATGATATGAATTACAAGTCTTTATTGTTAAATGGTTTTTGGATAAAGACTTTAATTCACATCGGTCCATGTCATATATAATCATATTATATAAAGCACATTTACCGAGATGTCTTTCCACATCAATAATCCGAATCTAGATTATTTGTATCATTATGATACTCAGTAAACCGTACTTACAACTCCAATTAAAGAATTCCATAACTTTAATTTGTTGTTGTTGACTATTTTTATTCATTCATGTGATCTTAATTCTCTCGTACTAATACAAGATCACACCCTCAATAATGAATATGGAATTTTTATGATATTTACAAAATTATTCAAACAATAATTTAACAATCTAAATATGACAATAATAATAAACCATTGTATTTATTTATTCACAAAAAAAACAAATGTCTTTACATGCTTTTAGGACACACTCCTAACATTATCTACCACTACAGTACATCGGGGGTAGCAATGGTCGTAGCGTACAACCAAGTGATCCTTACATTGAAGGAGGGTCATGTTCAGGTCTGGATCAACCGAGTGTCGACTCACGAGCTGCCTTGGGTTGAATCAGACTAGCCTAAAACTAGCAGCAACTCAGTTCAATTCTCTATATAGGTTACCTTGGCCGGAGGTGCTGGCTGCTGCCTCTGATTTAGCTCGGCCTTGGTCAGGATGTTGTCCATCTTCAGAGACCTTTATTTTGCACACTAGTTGCACGACCTCCTCCTCTTCATAAGCCTCCTCAATGGCAGGGATGAGTTCCTGGGGAGGAGGGAGCTAAGGGGGAGGAACTCAAGCTCTGATGGCCAATGTCTGATCTTCTGGATCAGCTTGCAGGCCACCATGGTAGCATCATTAACCACCACTTGTAACTCTTTCTCCTTGGTAGGATTTCAAGCCAAGGTCTTTATTGACCCCCAAGGATCTCTGACCGCCCCGTCTCTTATATATAGCTACACAAAATAACAAATCAATCAGAGTATGTTTAAACTTTTTTGAAAAGGAATTCAAGTACAAAGTTCAAGGAGCTGAGAAACTTACGAGGATGGTTGAAATATCGATGGGTGCAGTTCTTGAATTCATTTGACATGAAGGATTTTTCCGTGTAGTCATTCGGGTGGCTGGGGAGGTCAATGATGGAAGTCATACTGGGGAATCTGGTGAGGTAGTAGAAGCCATCACCTCGTCCCTTTGATTACGGATTGGCTTTGAGGCAAAAGAAGTACATGATGTCGTCGGGGGGAGGGGGGAACCTCCCACTCGTGCTTCAAAAATAGATATTTCAGCCTCGTCAAAAGTCAGTACGAATTTGGGGGGAGCTGGAATGGTGCCAATTCGACGTAGTTCAAAAAATCCATGAATTATTGGTGCAAGGGAGAAAGGCACTTGCCTTCAGGTGCTCATCATTCCAGGCCCCGTAGTCGTCCTAAAGTGGAGTGCAGCTCCGCTCTCCCTCCAACAGAGGGCGGGCAATAAGACTGTAACACCCTGATTAGCCAAGACCGTTACATTGTGATTTAAATAGTGTTTAACTCGCTAAATGAGTCTTTAGGCTATAAACGTGCATCTAAGTGTGATTACTGGTCCAGGATTAAAAAATTTGGTTAAAAGGAATGGATGCTTCATTAAAAATATTAAACTATACATGGGATCCCATAATAATGTTTACAAAGTTGTTTACAGTTCCAAAAAGGTCTTTACAATTCCAAAAGTTACAACCCGCCAACCTACACGGCAAAAATAGGGTTACACCCTAGTTCCTCTGAGAAACCTTGGTTGTGGTGGTCAAGCGGACACATATGTACACATCACCACCTAAGCTCTCCAACTCATGGCTGGTCCTGCTTTCCTTTCCCTTTACCTGCACCACGTAGCACCCGTGAGCCAAGGCCCAGCAAGAAAACTTAATACGAGTGCATGAACAATGTATACAGATTCAGATGTATATCTAGCACACCCAGCAATGATAACCTACTCATGCATGCATACAGGTACAAATAAATGATTATGGAATCATTCTAGGGCTTTCAGCCCAAATCAGATGACTATAGAGTCAACCTAGGGTCCTTTGCCCTGAATAGATGACCATAGAGTCAACCTGGGGTCCTTTGCCCTGAATAGATGGCCATAGAGTCAACCTGGGGCCCTTTGCCCTGAATAGATGGCCATAGAGTCAACCTGGGGCCCTTTTCCCTAGCTATGTGACCATAGGGTCAACTTGGGTCCTTTGCCCTAGCTTCGAGTAACAAGCCATACAGCTAACCAAGTGCTTTAGTTTTCTACGACCATTGGGTCGAACGATCGTGTAATGCTCTCCTGATTAGATCTAATTATATTGACCAGTGCTCGACGTGCTATTGCCGCCCTTGACTCATAAGTCAATGCTTTATGACCAGCACTCAGCGCTATTGTCATCCTTGACTGATAAGTCAATGCTTTTCTCAAGTATATAATGCAAACAAGCATTCATCATATAACAAATATCCATATATAGAGCACTCAACATGCTTCATCAATAATCACAGGCATAATCATAATCATGTGCATTTACAGGGGCCAATGCCTAATCAAAACCATATTCAGTATTCAGGCCAAGATCTAATCACGTATGTCACATAATGGGTGTAGTTTTCTTAGCTCAGGTCCAAGTGTAATAAAAAAATAAGAACAACCCTCGAGCATGATCCTGATCCCAAGCCTCTAGCGATAACCTAGTCACAACCAAGTATAGAATCATGTCAATAATGAGTAATTAAAGGCTTTTGGACCAAGTCCTAGCCTCTGGGACATCAAATCCTACTAAACCGGGTAGTAGGATTGATCCCGAGCCCTTAGGTTTGAGTTCTCGCAGTCAAAACCCTCCCTAAGGCAAAGTTCCCCTTAAGGCCGTGGCCCCATGCCCCTGAGCCACAGCCCGCCTCAAGATAGAGCCCCTGCCTCTTTCTACCTACGCCTCGCGCCGCGGCACACCTAACTGCTCATCAGCCAGGTGCTATTCATCGTCAAGCTTGGGTCGCAGCCCGACCTGGAACCCAGCCAAAAAACTCTATTTTCCCCTTTTCAAAACCTTCCATAAACCGATCCAAACATATCCAAATCCCAAAAATAAAGTTCTCAATCATCTCAATGGCCCGAAACCATCAAAACCCAAGCTTCAAACCATGCAAAAACTCCTCAAAACATAAAATCTAAATTCAAAACTTAAGAAACTTTAGGAAACAGAAACTCATAAATTCAAAGCTTAATTACCTCTGATTATGTTGTTTCTCGCTAAATCCTTTGGCTAATAAGCTTCCAATCTTTCCTAGAATCGTTATCCCTATCCTTACTTGAATCCAAGTCCTAAAACTCGAGTTTCCTTTGAAAATGCGACGAACGGTAAAAAAAGGGTAACGGGAGAGAGAGAGAGAGAGACAGTGTTTTGAACATATATCTATTTCTGTCAGGTTACTTCGAGCTTAAGTAACCTCAAGTAAATCCCAATGCTCAGGGTCGCAAAAACGCCCCCGATGGCCAAATAGTCAAAATTCCATAATTTCCTCCTCATCTCACTAACTCCCAATATATCATCAAATATTCATTCCCATTACCTAATATCCCGGTAATGTCCTAAATACCCAAAATACCTCTTGACTCACACCGAGTCAAATATTGGTCCCGTTGTGACTTTCCCGCTAACTTGCTCCCTAGGATCGCCTCGTGCCGAGTAACCCAAATATATCCACATAATAATGTGGTCTCACACATATATCACATATATGCCAAATACACACATAACGGGCCAAAATACAAAAATTGTCTTTCTAATAAGAAACATGGCCACATGCTTATTTAATACACCTAAACATGCATATCAAGTCATAGTATAATATAACTCACATAATCACATAATTACACGCATATATAACACATAAACATGTAATTTTCATAATTTTCCATCCAGGCCCCTTAATCAAGGTCCTATGCTTTATTAGGTAATTTGGGACGTTACAAAGACCCTCTGACCCCCAACTCGATCTCGTGACTCAGCAAAATTTTATTCACCTTGCCTTGAGGTTTTATCTGGGATTCGATGTGCTCAGCCTCGAAGAAGGCGTTGGGGTCAACTACGATCTCCTTATCCACTACTGGGCCAAAGTGGGGAATAGGAGTTTCAGATGAAATCTGCTTACCCTTACTCTTACTTTGAGAAGAAGAGCTCGTGACTGAGTTCTTCTGGTGGACCATGATTTAGCTCGCTTGGCGACAAAGCATCTTGTTAGAGGCGACCTAAGATAAAACCTTGATACGGTGATAAAGGTATGGCAATCCGACGGTTTGAGCTCCATCCATTCGACCTAAGATATACACGAGTTAAGATTTCCCCTAGAACCAACATGTGTGCGCACGTGCGGTCAGTGACCACGCGCTGTAAACTCGGGAAACCCCTAATACTTCGGGATCCATGTGTCAGACCCAATACCTTTTTGAAAAGCTGTTTAATACAAAACCACTTGAGAAATCGTAACCCTTAAGCTACCCAGAATTGAACCTAAAAACCCTCAAATTTTGACGCATACACTTAGCTGATCCTCTTTCAAAACCCAGAAAATCTCTTGTTTCTTTTTGTACATTATTTCTAATCAGACCTAGTGCTATTTATTTTTGGCCTAACAGAAACCCATACTAAATTGAAACATAACCGAAGTAAGGAAATGTTGACGCGGTTTTTTGCCAACAGTAAATCATGAAAATAGCTGGAATGAATTAGTGCTTAATGATAAACCACAATAAGAAAAGTAATACTCAAGAGCACCAGAAAAGAACTCTCAAGAACACTCGTCTTTTTTACGTGGTTCAGTGGTTAAAATCCACCTAGTCCACGAGTTTATATTATTACTATTTCTCTCTCTAAATTTGACAGAGTTTTTGTATTATAGAATCTACTACCCTCCCTTCCCTATCCAAGATCTTAGTATTTATAGAGAAAATCCCTGGATAGGCCTAGGGGTCATCACATGACTTAACCCTCAGTATTATTTGTATCACACTAATTATAAATATTACAATTTATCCATAGGTATGGTCTGAACATTAGGTAAAACTGATCATGGATCCTCAAAGATAATCGGACATGTCATGACTGACTATGCACGATTATCTTACGTGTCCGGGTTTTTAGGGATCCGCGGACATGCTATGTCTGACCATGCACGTCTATATAACGTATTCGGGTTTCTAAAGATCCAAGGATACGTCAAGTCTTTAGCGTACCCCGAGCTGAATATATCGTGAGCCCATGTCACGGGTGCTATGCCTTATAAACATTACAAGCTCGTGTTTATCGCTTTGCATTCCCCAGCTCGTGTTATTGTCCTGGGGAGCCATGCTATCTTCATGGAGAAAATACAGACTTATGGATCATTTGTTACAGTTCTTTATTCGCTAGTTGTACACGAGCTAAATAAAAGATTTGTGCTGAATTTTAGGATGTACATTTGCCCCCCTAAGTCCCTGCTCATGTTCTATGACGTCACCTTC
Source organism: Humulus lupulus (assembly GCF_963169125.1). Lineage (NCBI taxonomy): Eukaryota > Viridiplantae > Streptophyta > Magnoliopsida > Rosales > Cannabaceae > Humulus > Humulus lupulus. Next base: position 180,134,090 of record NC_084795.1, on the reverse strand, counting down.
TGACTTACATGGTGGGGACTTTTAAACTTCTGTTGCGATTATCCAGGCTTGCCCACTACTCGAGTACTGGACACATGGAACACGATGATTGGCGTCTGTTCGGGTTTCGAGGACTGCATTAATGGTCTAGCCAACTTTTTGCCACTGTTTCGCCTTTCGAAACATAGCCCTTGGATCTGGTTCTGACCAAATCAGACGGCTCACGTTGATTTATGCCATTTACGTATAAAAGGGATAAACAATTCTTACAAATCACCATCTTTCATTGAAAAAAATTCTCCATCTTCTACCTTCTGCATTTTCGAACCTCCTCTTTTCTCAGAGAAAAGAAAGAACCCCAAAACCCTTTGTTCCAAAGTCTTTTGGAGACCCAACTGTTCAGTTGCTCAAGAGTGAGTCCTTCAGACCTTACGAGATACACCTCTTCTATCGACAATCATATTGTAAGTCCTATCACTGCACATGGGCTCTATTATTATTATTTTTATTGCTTTCTGCATTTTATTTACCATGCTTCGTTGTAGTCGATATTAGGGTGTCTTCTTGATTTTTTGGCACATAGGTTTCAACTTTAGGTTTATATAGAAGGTTTGGAACCTTTCCTAAAATTATGACACTTATGATATAGGATGTTTTCTGGGTAGATTTTGGTAACCTTAAAAAATACCCATTTGGTGCATAGAAGATGAAAGGTTAGGGTTCAAACATTAGATTGCTGAGGGAAGACGCTTTCTTGGGTGGTTTTTTTTTAAACCGCCCCCCAAGGATAGTAGTGGTCGGATTTTCTGACACATGGATCCCTGAATGCCAGGGGTCTGTTGGGAGACCTAGGCGCATAGTGTAGGTAGGGCGTGGCACCACGCAACGGGCTGAGATTAGCTCAGCTCGGGCTTCAAAAGCATTACTTCCTTTCGTGCTTCCTTGCCTTTGCCTCTATAAAAATGTTAGGTCGCCTACTAAATGACTCATCATTCTTGTTCGCTAGGTGATCTAATGGCACCCAAGAAGAGCATACCCAAGAAGAGTGCAGCTGACTCCTCGTCTCGACAAATCAATAAGGGAAGGAGATCGCCTCCGAATCTCCTATTCCTCAGTTCGGCCCTGTGGTGGAGAAGGAGGTCGTGGTTGGTCCTAACGCCTTCTTCGAGGCAGAGACAATCGTCTCCAAGATCACGACCCAAGGAAGGGTCAACAAGATAATGTTGTCCAATAACATTGAGGTCGGGACCGGTGTCCGCATAGCCCGACCTCCGTATGAAGGGGAAAGGAGCTGCGCGCCTCTCCAGGATGACTTCGCAGCCTAGAGCGATGAGCATTTTAAGGCGGGGGCCTTCCTTCCTCTGGACTAGTACTTCGCCGACTTCCTCAACTACATGAAGTTGGCGCCGTTTCAGCTTCCCCCGAACTCAGACCGACTATTGGCGGGGTTGAAATATCTCTTCCTAAAGCATGAATGGGAGGTCCCCACTCCAGCGGACATCCTTTACTTTTTTTTCCTCAAGGCCAGCCCGGAATAACGAGGGTGAGGTGACCGGTTCTATTACTTGACCTGATTCCTGAACTCGCCCTCGGTCATCAAGCTCCCTAGCCATCCCAATGACTATAAAGATCAATTCTTTATGTTGAATGGGTTCCGCAACTGTGAATACCGATACTTCAACCATCCTCGTAAGTCTTCTTTCCTTTCCTTTCTTAGCTCGTGAAATCATTCTCTTTGTACCTGGATCAACTTCCTGTGTATTTACTAATTGAGTAGTATTTTTTTCCAGCCATATATGTGAGGACAGACAAGTTTGCGACCCTCAGGGGTCAATATGATACGCTATCTAGGCTTTCGCCTAGTGAGAAGGACTACCGCCAGCTCGTGTCAGATGACACAATGCTGGCGTGTAAGTTAATTGCTGAAGGCCAGACTCTAGCTTTAAGAAGAACATGGGCTAACCTCTCGGTGGTCCGCGAGCTCTATTTTACCCATGAAGGGGATGTCGAGGCCGCTGAAGGCGAGGAGCAAGAAGAAGACGAAGTTCCCCTTGTGAGGAAGAGGTGGGCTCCCAAGGCTGCTGGGAACCCTGAGTTAGAGTGAGCTTCTTTGGGGGCAACATCCGACCCCTCCGGCCAAGGTAACCCATACCCCTGTTGGGATTTAGATAGGGTTTTCGCTGACCTTAGGTTAGTTAGGTTTAATCCAAACCAGCTCATCCATCGCCACCCTAGTGACCCAGACCGTAATATAATCCTGCTCCAGTGCGTGGACCACTTAGTGTTACGCCATGACATGGGCTACCCTAAGGGCATCGTTGTCATAGACAATACCATATCCTTTAGGTCGGCCTTTTTTGAAGAGTATGAGACCAATCTCAGGTCGTGGCCCTCTCTGATCCAGGGTACCCTTGCCCCTGGACTCAGGCAGTACGTAGAGGAGTCCAGCCCCGAGATAGAACCTGAGCCTGAACCTCCCCTAATCCAAGAAATTGTAGAGTTAGACTCCCCCTCTCCTCCAGCAGTTCCAAGGTCGGAGGTCATGACAATAGACTCCTCCCCTAGCCCGGAGGGTATGATATTTTATTATACTGTATATGTATACACATTTTATGTAAACTAATGACTTCACATGTATACTAACTTCCTTTTCCTTCTTTCCAGGCAAAGAAATGGCACAACCAGGAGCTCCCGACATCCGTACAATTTTTCGGGAGGGAAAAACCAGCTCGGGGATGCCTCCTGCGATAGGGACTACCTCCAAATCCCCGGCTAAGGGGAAAGGCACGAAATCGGTCGCTGCGACTGCTGCCACGACGGAGAAAAGGGGTGCTCCTCTGCCTCCTCCTCGATTTCCATCAGCTCCTGCTCGGGACCAGACAATACAAGCCAACCCCTCAGCTTCGATTGTTCCTACCACCACCGTGCGTATCCCTGTCAACCCTCAACACTTGGAGATGATCCCCGATACTTTTCGGGGGACTCTTTATGAGACGGCAAACCACGTGGTGGGGCACATATACAAGGCCAACCCAAAGGACCTGAGGGTAATCGAAGAGAGGAGCCCGGAGAATGTCCAGGAGTCCGCCTTGGGGATGACCTCACAGTAAGATAGCTATCCTCAGTTAAACATGCATATATTATTTTTTTCCTTTTATTTTACCCTAGTATGCACCTAACTTGTTTCCTTATTTTTATTTTTGCAGTCGGTCCTGGCTCAACACCGCAGCATAGCCTGAGCTAGGGCTAGGAATGAGGAGCTTCAAGCTGAGCTCCAGGTTGCCCAGTTCGCCCTGACTGCTGCTCAAGAAAATGAGCGAGCTACTAAAGCTGCCCTTGCAACTGCTCAAAAAGGAGAGCTCGATGCCAAGGCTGCCCTTGCATCGTCCCAAGAAAGCGAACAGGCTATAAAGGTTGCCTTGGCCACTTTTCAAGTTGAAGTCACGGAGGCCAAAGACAAATAGCTGGAGGCCGAGGTTGTTGTTAAAGAGGAGAAAGCGGCCTCACTGACCTCCATGGAGAGCATACTGTACCATTGATGGGCCTTCAACCAGGACGGTAACTTCTCCTTCCTGACTCCTGAAGTGTGGGATCCCTACCTCGAGAAGTTCAAAGCTCGGATCCTACAAGAGCAGTCTGAGACCGGGGATGCTTCCACCGCAGGCGAGCAGGAGACCGAAAAGGTTACATCCTCATAGCGCCCTGGAGGGGCTTGATGGCGTTTTCCCTTTGTTTCTTTTTTTTGTAAACAGTTGCAATTTGGCTTAGTTTGAGATTATTTTCCTCGAGACAATTTTTTTTTAACTCATATATCTAACTTTTTATCTATTTGTCTTTTCCTTGATTTTTTCTCATGTTTATGCTTTTTAGACTTGCACACTCAAAATCTTAGGAATCGACTTTTAGATTGGGATAGACATTTTAAACTTAATTATATCCAAAATTAATGTGTTGATTTGTATCATACCTGTCAAGCATCAGGCCTTGGACCCGGTTATATCCGGGATTTTAAATATTTCAAACTCAGTCCATGTTAGGTTTACTGTTTTCTCGAGCTTCTAAGAAAGCCATTGAATTTACAATTTTGCTAACTTCTAAGTTTTGGACCTGGTTGACTCCATGATAGTTTTTTATGATTTAAAACTTAGTTCGTGCTAGGTTTATTGACACTTCATGTTTTCTTAAAAAAAAATATCGGTTAATCAATTTTACTAACTTCTAAGTTTAGGACCTGGTTGTATCCAGGGTTTTAAATGTTTTAAAACTTAGTTCATGCTAGGTTTATTGACACCTCGTGTTTTCTTAAAAAAAACATTGTTTAATCAATTTTACTAACTTCTAAGTATAGGACCTGGTTGTCCCAGGATAGTTTTGTACCTGGTTATGTCCAGGATTTTAAGTGTTTCAAATGTTCTAATCCATCTCGGGTTATATGCCCCCCAAGTAACCAGAAATTGAACTTTCTCAGTTGCTTGGAAAAATGTTTTCACACGAACTAATACATAAATAAACTATATGAAAGACAAGAAATACACAGCGATCCCTTCATTTCTTAATCAAATGGCTTTTATAACTAAGCCTTAAATAGATGGATGGTATCATCATTGATAATACTTCTTCAGGTTTGTGGCATTCCAGGTCTATGGGACTGTTTCTCCACTCAGTCGAGCTAATTTGAAAGTTCCTTCGTGCACGACCTCCACTATTTGATAGGGCCCTTCCTAGTTCGGACCTAAAGCACTGTCTTTGGGGTCCTTGTTTGCCAAAAAGACCCTTCGAAGGACTAGGTCGCCCAAACCAAAATTACGCCTTTTAACCTTGGAATTAAACTAACGAGTGATTTTTTGTTGGTAATGCGCGAGCTATAGTTATGAATCCTGTCATTTCTCATCAATTAGGTCGAGAGACGCCTTGATCAACTCATCATTTCGATCCTGGCTGAATGTCTAAAGCCTGTGCGTGATTACTTTTGTTTCGACGGGAAGGACGGCCTCACTTCCAAAAGTTAGGGAGAAAGGGGTATGTCCTGTGGAAGTACGGTGGGAGGTCTGGTATGCCCATAGTACCTGCGGGAGCTGCTCAGGCTAGACTCCCTTGGCTTCGTCTAACCTCTTCTTAAGATTCACCTTGAGGATCTTATTCACGGCCTCGACCTGCCCATTGGCCTGCGGGTATGCAACCGAGGAGAAACTTTTAACTGTGTCATGCTTTTCATAGAACTCACTGAAGAGATCACTGTCAAACTGAGTTCCATTATCTGACACGATCTTCTTCGAAAGCCCAAACCGGCACACAATGCTCTTAACCACAAAGTCGAGGACTCTTTTTGAGGTGATGGTTTCCAACGGCTCGGCCTCTACCCACTTCGTGAAGTAATCAATGGCCACCACCACTTAACGTACTCCTCCCTTTCCCATCGATAACACTCCTATTAAATCAATTCCCCATACTACAAATGGCCACGGGGATGAGATCATTGTTAGCTTGACCAGCGAAGCTCGTGCAACTGTGGCGAATCGTTGGCATTTGTCGCATTTTCAAACATGGGAGATGGAATACTTTGTCAAAGTGGGCCAAAAATACCCCTGCCTTAATATTTTTAAGACCAGGTTTTGCCCCCAGCATGATCCCCACAGAAGCCTTCATGCACTTCTTGAAGGATAGTTTTAGCCTCCTCTGATAGAACACATTGTAGCAGAGGCAAGGAATGGCCTCGTCAGTACAATGTCCCATCCACTACCACATATCTTGGAGCTTGATAGAGTATCCTTCTCGCATCTTTTCTTTCTTCGGGCAATTTTCCTGTTGTAAGATATTCTATCATGGGGGTCATCCAGGTCAGCCTAGCGTCAATAATCTCGACCTCCGTCACGCTTCCTGCCACGCTTGGAATTTTCAAGAATTCCACCGGTACTACGTTCAAAGTCTCAGCTTCCTTGGAGGTGGCGAGCTTCGCCAAAGCGTCTACATTAGCACTCTGCTCGCGAGGGATCTGTTTGATGGCGCCATACTCAAATTATGTTAACTCTTTCTTCACCTTGGCTAGGTAAGCTACCATCTTGGTACCTCACACTTGGTATTCCCCTAACACTTGATTGACCAGGAGCTGGGAATCACTATAACACTGGATGGCCCAGGCCTTCAATCCCTTTGCCACTCTAAGCCCAGCTAACAAAGCCTCATACTCGGCTTCGTTGTTCGATGCCTCAAACCTGAATCGTAGCGCGGTATGGAATCAATGCCCTTTTGGAGAAATCAATATGATCCCAGCTCTGGAACAATTCTCATTAGAGGAGTTGTCCACGAATATTCTCCACAACATCTGTACTGGTTCTTTCAAAAGCTCTTCTTGAAATCCATTGCATTCAGCCATGAAGTCAGCAAGGGCCTGGCTTTTGATCATAGTCCGTGGTAAGTACAGTATTTCGAACTGGCTGAGTTCGATTGCCCATTTTAAGAGACGTCCCGATGCTTCAAGTTCTTGTAATACCTGCCTTAGAGGTTGGTCGATCATGACATGGATTGAATGGGACTGGAAGTATGGCCTAAGCTTCCTGGAGGCTAATATCAGGCAGAATTCCATCTTTTCCATTAGGGGATATCGCGACTCAACTCCAAGAAGTCTTTTGCTGATATAATATACTGGTTTTTGAACCCGGTCTTCTTCTCAGACCAATATGGCACTGGCTGCATTTTTTGTCACAGCCAAATAAAGGAATAGGGGCTCCCCTACCACTGGTTTAGATAATACTGGGGGTTCGGCCAAATGCATCTTTAGATCGAGAAATGCCTGTTCGCACTCCTTAGTCCATTCGAATTTCTTATTCCGCTGGAAAAAGTTATAGAATGGCAAGCATTTGTCCGTGGATTTTGAAATGAACCGATTAAGGGCGGCCACTCTTCCAGTCAGACTCTGGACTTCTTTACGTGAGCTGGGCGAAGGTGTAACGATCCAAAATCACTAATAAGGCTTAAGGGCCTTGATTAGTGTGCCAGGAGGGCATAATTGGTTTATGTGGGAATTTATTAATTTAATGCATGATTCAGTGGTGAGCATGCTTGTATGGTTATATGAATGTAAATGTGATTATATGCTATAATTGTGAGGACCACATTATTATGTGGGTAAATCTGCAACATGCAACTTGAGGCGATCCTAGGGAGCTAGTTAGCGGGAAAGTCACAACGGGACCTAATACTTGACCTGGGGCAAGTCAATGGGTGTTTCAGGTATTGGATGGTTATTTGGGTTATCGAGTTATGGAAATAAATAATTGGAGATATATTTGAGGTTAGGAAACTTAGGTGGGAATACTGGGGAATTTTACCATTTTTCCCCCGGGGACATTTCCAGTACCCCGAGCCTCAAGATTGACTTAATTGCTTAAGGATAGACTAAGAAAAATATAAAACACGGTGGAACAAAAGCCAAACCGACCTTCCCTCCTCTTCTCTTTCTCTCTCAAAGGAAACCACAAGGAACCAAGAAGAACTTGGCTGGAATTCAGAGAATTGGAGTTGTGATTTAGGAGATTAGCTCAAGGATTAGCTAAGGACTCAATCAAGAATTATGGTAAGCCATAAGTTTTATGCATGGTGGTTAAATTCTGTGGTTATGGCTAAGTTTTGAGGTGTTTATGGGTTTTGACATTGAAGGACTGAATTTAAGCTTGGAACTTGGGAGTTAGCTCAGAAATTTCTTAGAGAATTGATTCATCAGTGAAGGTAAGATCGAATTTATGATCTAATTTCTGAATCTTATTGTTTTCTTGACTGGTTTTGGAGTTCTTGAGTGTGTGGGTTTTAGAAATTAAAATGGTGTTTTGATGAGTTTTTAGATTAGGTTTCTGCTGGCTTAAACTTCTAAAATCATGCATGAGTGTTTGTGATAATTGGAGTATATTATTGGGATGGTTATGAGAGGTTTTGAATGAGGTTTGAGAGTTAAAAATGGTGGTTTTTCTGGGTTTGAAGGGGTCGGGCCACGGCATAGTTCTTGGTGTGTCGCGGCCCTCTGAAGTTGATGAGTGTTGGAGATGGAGGGCGGGCCGCGGCATGGGGCATGTAGGGCCACGGCCTGTGTCAGTTTTTGGGCGAGGCTGAGCCTCTAGTTGGGGCAATGACGCGGCATAGGGAGCTTGAGCTGCGGCCCTTAAGGAAATTTGTGTTTTTTGGATTTTAAGCATGGGAACTTAACCTAGGGTGCTCGAGATCGATTCTACTGCCGTGTTTGGTGGAATTCGATGTTACGGAAACTAGAACCTTATCTGGAAGCCTTTTTACAATTATTAATGGTATCCCTTATCTTGGTTGTGACTAGGTACTAAGCTAGGGCTCAGGAAACGAATCGTGCTCAAGAGGCATCTCTCATAATCAGTACACTTGGAAATTAAAGGTAAGAAAATTGCACCCGGTTATGGATTTATAATGAGACTAAGGGTTCCCTATTTTGCATGCTTTATAAAGGATGGTATTATGCCATGTAAATAATAGACAAAGCGTGCGACCTAAGGGTGTCGACCCTGATTATCATGTGATTTGATTATTATTATTGATTGGTGAATTTGTCATGCTGAATAACTGAGTGTTGGTTTGTTGATTCTCTGGTTATGTCTGTGGACTATGTGATTAATGTGGTATGCTAAGTATATGAACATGCTTTAAGGATTATTCAATTAATGTCATTGTTTGTACTATAACGTTATGTTTTCTTGCTGGGCCTTGGCTCACGGGTGCTACGTGGTGCAGGTAAAGGCAAGGGCAAGCTTGATCAGCCCTGAGTCGGAGAGCTCTAAAGGCATAATGTACATGATTAGCTGCTCGGCTGCCACGGTAGAGGAGGAGACAGGAACAGGAGGACCATAAATGTCAGTTTTGCCCTTAGAGTGGCTAGTGGATGTTTGTACTCTGGAAATTTTGTAAACTAACTTTCAAACACTGTTTCTTTTGGGATCCCTTGTTCAAAATGTTTAATTATAAGAAGTATATCTTTTGTGACCAAAACCTTTTAACCCTAGTTCATTAATGGTTTTATAGACACGTTTTTAACTAAATGACTTGATTAGCAAGTCCTGCACCTCTATAAATACACAGTGTAGCGTTCTTGTCTACCCAGTGTGTTAAAACTTGGTATCAGAGCGTCCTAGGTTTAAGGGTTCCTGAAGACCGGCTGGACATGGACATTCGCTGCTAGAGACAAGCTCGATTCAGGGTTTGGTAATGAATGCTTGTGCTAATATGTTTATGTGCTTGGAAAGAATTATGATTGTTGTTATCTGTTGGGATAATAGGAAGCATGAGATACTAATAGGGCCTGGCCCTTGACTGTTGTGTGATAATATTGAGGCATGCTTATTAGCATTGTTGTGCATGTAAATGAATATCTAAATGATTAACTGCATATTGTGTATGGATGGATGTCTATATCTTAACTGTTGTGTGGTGATGTTAGGGCATGCTTATTAGCAATGCTGGTGCATGTGGATAAATGCCTATAGCTTGATTGTTTGTGATTGATTTTGTCCATTGGTGGATGTTCGAGAAGCTTTACCCTATCATCATGTTCTGATTGCCGAGTCGTTGATTGCAGATTGACTTGGATAGCTATGCGTCCAAGAAAATCTACACGACTAGCCAGAACTAGGTCTGGGACCAGAGGTGATGACCAGGGCCAGATTCCTTCGCCAGCTCCTGTGAACTGGTAGTAGATCATGGCAGAGATGCAAGCGCGGCTTCAGAGCCAAGATGAACAGATTCGTCTTCTGCGATAGCAAGCTCCAGCAGGGAATGCTGCACCTATTGTGCTACCTATAGTGGCACTAGTTATTCATCCAATAGAGGTTAGGAACAGATGGGAGCCATTGTATGAGTGGTTCCAGAAGCAGCATCCCCCAACTTTTGAGGGAGCACCTGACCCACTGAAGGTTGAACAGTGGATGACTATGATTACTACTATCCTGGACTTTATGAGGATAGAGGGATATGATAGAGTGACTTGTGCCACTTATATGTTGAGAGAGGATGCCCGCATTTGGTGGGAAGTGGCATCACGGACCAGGGATGTCACTGCTTTGAGTTGGGATGGATTCAAGGATCTGTTCAGCCAGAAATACTACAATATTGCCATCAGGGCAGCAAAGGTTAATGAGTTTGTGGGGTTGGTGCAGGGCAGTATGACAGTTACTGAGTATGCCCTAAAATTTGATAGACTTGCGAAATTTGCACCAAATCTTGTGCCTACAAATGCAGCCAGGCAAGACAGGTTTATTCGAGGGTTCAATGCTATGATAGTCCGGGATGTGAGGATCATAACAGTACCTGGGAGAACAACTTATGCCCAGGCTATTGAGAAGGCTCTTACCGCTGAGGAAGCGGAGAACAAGATTTGGAAGGAAAGTGCAGCGAGGCGCGAGGGTCGTAGAGTGGTGCCTCCTTATTCTGGGTCAGGTTGGGGCGGAGGGCCCAGTGATTTTAAGAGAAAGACTCGTGACACTTCGACCACTGCTAGTCCTGATAGGGGGGAAAGGGTAGTCAGGGTGGCCGTCAGGGTGGTGGTGAGGCATGGAGGAGTTATCCGGAGTGCCCGATGTGTAGAAGGCACCATCAAGGTGAATGTCAGGCCAAGGCCTGCTATGTGTGTGGAACAGTGGGTCACCTCAAGAAGGACTGCCCAACAATGAAGAAAGGGGAAATAAGAAAGGTGGATAGCTTGACTCCAGCTCGAGTGTTCACTTTGACACAGGCAGAGGCCGAGGCTAGTCCCTCGGTGGTGATAGGTCAATTTTCTAGTGTTGGCTCTCCTTTTACTGTATTGATTGACTTTGGTGCTACACATTCATTTGTTTATAGTAAAGTGATTGATAGACTATGTAGACCTAATGAGTATCGGACTGCGAGGTTTGGGACTTTATTGCCTACCGGGGAATTGGTAGTTTCTAGGAGGTGGATTAGGGCATTGCCAGTGATGATTGATAGTAGGGAGCTTTCAGTAGACTTGATTGAGTTAGACATGGAGGATTTTGACATGATCTTAGGGATGGATTGGCTGGTCAGGTATGGGGCTACTATTGACTGCAGGAAGAAGATGGTGACGTTTGAGCCTAAGGGCGAGGATCCTTTTGTCTCCGTGGGTGCAGTGTGTGGACCCCGTGTACCCATGATATCAGCGTTGAGAGCCAGAGACTTGTTGCAGGGAGGATGCATAGGTTTTCTAGCTAGTGTGGTGGACACTACCAGGGCTTTGCCAACAGAGCCGAGGGAGACCAGATTGGTGTGTGAGTTCTTGGATGTATTTCCTGAGGATCTACCTGGATTGTCGCCGTGCAGAGAGATTTAATTTGTTATTGAGTTAGCACCGAGGACAGAACCAGTATCGAGAGCACCATATAGGATGGCACCAGCAGAGTTGAAGGAATTGAAGATACAGGTACAGGAACTTCTGTTTTGTTTGTTAAGAAGAAGGAAGAGACTCTGAGAATGTGTATAGACTACAGAGAATTGAACAAGTTGACCATCAAGAATAGGTACCCTCTACCAAGGATCAATGACTTGTTCGATCAGCTGTAGGGGAAGACGGTGTTCTCAAAGATTGATCTTCGATCTATTTATCACCAGCTAAGGATCAAGGACGAGGACATATCGAAGATGGCCTTCTGAACGCGGTATAGGCACTATGAGTTCTTGGTCATGTCTTTTGGTTTGACCAATGCCCTAGAAGTTTTCATGGATCTGATGAACAGGGTGTTCAAGGAATTCTTGGATCAGTTCGTCATTGTCTTAATCGACGACATCTTAGTGTACTCTAGTTCAGAGACAGAGCATGACCGACATCTTCGACAGGTCTTACAGAGGTTAAGGGAGCATTGATTATATGCCAAGTTTAAGAAGTGTGAGTTTTGGTTGCCAGAGGTGACTTTTCTTGGGCATATGGTTGGCACAAAGGGAATTAAGGTGGATTCGTCCAAGGTGGAGGCAGTGAGAGATTGGCTGAGGCCAAGGAATGCCTCGAAGGTGCGGAGTTTCCTCAGGTTAGCAGGTTATTACAGGCAGTTTGTAGAAGGATTCTCGAAGATTGCTTCACCGATGACAGAGTTGACACGGAAGAATCAGAAGTTTGTTTGGTCGGAGAAGTGTGAGAACAGTTTCCAAGAATTAAAGCAACGACTTATTACTGCACCTGTACTGAATCTTCCTTCGGAGGAAAGAAAGTTCGTGGTATACTGTGATGCATCGAGGATGGGTTTAGGCTGTGTGTTGATGGAAAATGAGAAAGTTATAGCTTATGCATCGTGGCAGCTGAAGGAGTATGAATAGAGGTATCCTACCCATGATCTGGAACTGGCGGCAGTGGTATTCGCACTGAAGGTGTGACGACATTACCTGTATGGGGAGAAGTGCGAGATATACATTGACCATAAGAGTTTGAAGTATTTCTTCACCCATAAGGATCTGAACATGAGGCAGAGGCATTGGTTGGAGTTGGTTAAGGATTATGATTGTGACATTCTTTACCACCCGGGGAAATCCAATGTTGTGGAAGATGCATTGAGCCGGAGGGGCTCGGGGCAGTTATTTAGTTCTGTTCAGATCTCTAGAGAGTTAGCAGATGAGATGACCAGGGCAAGGATAGAGCTAGTGGTGGGCCGATTGGCCAATGTTACCTTGCAGTCGACCCTGCTAGAGCGGATCAAGGAGGGTCAATTGGTGGATGTGCAGTTACAGGAAGTTTGAAAGAATGTCTTAGCGGTGGTAGCTAAGGATTATTTTGTTTCTGAGGCTGGTATGCTTCGATATCAGGGACGGATTTGTGTTCCGGCAGATGAAGGGATCATATGAGAGATACTGGATGAGTCTCAGACTACGTCGTACTCGCTTCATCCGGGTACCACGAAGATGTATCAGGACCTACGGACATTATATTGGTGGCCCGGGATGAAGAAGGATGTGGTGGAGTATGTGGCCAAGTGTTTGACATGTCAGCAGGTGAAAACTAAGCATCAGCGACCAGCAGGGTTGCTTCAGCCTTTGGGTATTCCTGAGTGGAAGTGGGAAGACATTACCATGGATTTTGTGGGAGGTCTACCCAGGACAGTGGGACTTCATGACTCGGTGTGGGTGATAGTGGACAGTTACACCAAGTCAGCTCATTTTCTTCCAGTGAAGTCGACTTACATAGTGGAACAGTATGCAGAGTTGTATGTGAGGGAGATAGTTCGTCTCCATGGGGTTCCTAAGTCTATCGTATCGGATCGAGACCCTATCTTTACCTCCAAGTTCTGGGGAGCTCTGCAGAGAGCCATGGGGACTCATTTGAAGTTTAGCACAGCCTTTCATCCTCAGACTGATGGACAGTCTGAGAGGACAATTCAGGTGTTGGAGGATATGCTTAGGGCGTGTGTGATTGACTTCGAGGGATCTTAAGGTAAGTATCTCCCGTTGATTGAATTTTCGTATAACAATAGTTATCAGTCCACGATTGGAGTGGCTCCTTATGAAATGCTATATGGAAGGAAATGTAGGTCGCCCATCCATTGGGATGAGATGGGTGAGAGAAAATATTTGGGGCCAAACATGGTTCAGAAGACAAATGAAGTTATTGAGAAGATCCGAGCCAGGATGCTTGCTTCACAGAGTAGACAGAAAAGCTACGCTGATCCCAAGCGTAGAGACGTGGAGTTCCAGGTTGGGGACCACGTGTTTCTGCGAGTTTCACCACTGCGAGGGGTGAGGAGATTTGGAGGAAAGGGCAAGCTGAGCCCTTGATTTGTTGGACCTTTCGAGATTCTAGAAAGGATTGGACAAGTGGCTTACAGGTTGGCCTTGCCACCATCGTTGTCGAGAGTTCATGATGTATTCCATGTTTCTATCTTGCAAAAGTATGTCTCAGATACGATGCATGTGTTGAAGTACGAGGACCTAGAATTGCAGACAGATTTGTCCTATGAGGAGTGACCGGTTCAGATTTTAGATCGGAAGGAAAAGGTTATATGGAATAAGACGATTTCGTTAGTTAAAGTATTGTGGAGAAATAGCAAGGTCGAGGAAGCGACCTGGGAGCTTGAGATGGTGATGCGGGATCAGTATCCAGAGCTATTCAGGTAAATTTCAAGGACGATATTCTCAGTAGGAGGGGATAGTTGTAACGACCCAAAGTCACTAACAATGCTTAAGGGCCTTGATTAGTGTGTTGGGAGGGCATAATTGGTTTATATGTGAATTTATTAGTTTAATGCGTGATTTTGTGGTGAGAATGCTTGTATGGTTATATGAATGTAAATGTGATTACATGCTATAATTGTGAGGACCACATTATTATGTGGGTAAATCTGCAGCATGCGACTTGAGGCGATCCTAGGGAGCTAGTCAGCAGGAAAGTCACAACGGGACCTAATACTTGACCTGGGGCAAGTCAACGGGTGTTTCAGGTATTGGATGGTTATTTGGGTTATCAAGTTATGGAAATAAATAATTGGAGATATATTTGAGGTTAGGAAACTTAGGTGGGAATACTGGGGAATTTTACCATTTTTCCCCCGAGGACATTTCCAGTACCCCGAGCCTCAAGATTGACTTAATTGCTTAAGGATAGACTAAGAAAAATATAAAACACGGTGGAACAAAAGCCAAACCGACCTTCCCTCCTCTTCTCTTTCTCTCTCAAAGGAAACCACAAGGAACCAAGAAGAACTTGGCTGGAATTCAGAGAATTGGAGTTGTGATTTAGGAGATTAGCTCAAGGATTAGCTAAGGACTCAATCAAGAATTATGGTAAGCCATAAGTTTTATGCATGGTGGTTAAATTCTGTGGTTATGGCTAAGTTTTGAGGTGTTTATGGGTTTTGACATTGAAGGACTGAATTTAAGCTTGGAACTTGAGAGTTAGCTCAGAAATTTCTTAGAGAATTGATTCATCAGTGAAGGTAAGCTTGAATTTATGATCTAATGTCTGAATCTTTGTGTTTTCTTGACTGGTTTTGGAGTTCTTGAGTGTGTGGGTTTCAGAAATTAAAATGGTGTTTTGATGAGTTTTTAGATTAAGTTTATGTTGGCTTAATCTTCTAAAATCATGCAGGAGTGTTTGTGATGGTTGAAGTATATTATTGGGATGGCTATGAGAGGTTTTGAATGAGGTTTGAGAGTTGAAAATGGTGGTTTTCTGGGTTCGAAGGGGTCGGGCCGCAGCATAGTTCTTGGTGTGCTGCGGCCCTCTAAAGCTGATGAGTGCTAGAGATGGAGGGCGGGCTGCAGCATGGGGCATGTAGGGCCGCAGCTCGTGTCAATTTCTAGGCGAGGCTGAGCCTCTGATTGGGGCCATGATGCGGCATAGGGAGCTTAAGCCGTGGCCCTTAAGGAAATTTGTGTTTTTTGGATTTTAAGCATGGGAACTTAGCCTAGGGTGCTTAGGATCGATTCTACTACCGTGTTTGATGGAATTCAATGTTCTAGAGACTAGAACCTTATCTGGAAGTCGTTTTACAATTATTAATGGTATCCTTTATCTTGGTTGTGACTAGGTACTGAGCTAGGGCTCGGGAAACGGATCGTGCTCAAGAGGCATCTCTCGTAATCAATACACTTGGAAATTAAAGGTAAGAAAACTGCACCCGGTTGTGGATTTATATTGGGACTAAGGGTTCCCTATTTTGTATGCTTTATAAAGGATTGCATTATGCCATGTGAATAATAAACAAATGGTCTAAGAGTGTCAGAGTTTACATTGGCGCATAGGGCGCGGCTCAGCCACTGGTAGCTGTGGATAGCTTATTATGCACTGAGCTCAGTTTAAGCGGACTGGAGTCAGTGGGGTAGATAGAGGGTGCAACCTAAGGGTGTCGACCCTGATTATCATGTGATTTGATTATTATTATTATTATTGATTGGTGAATTTATCATGCTGAATAACTGAGTGTTGGTTTGTTGATTCTCTGGTTCGTCTGTGGACAATGTAATTAATGTGGTATGCTAAGTATATGAACATGCTTTAAGGATTATTCAATTAATGTCATTGTTTGTACTATAACGTTATGTTTTCTTGCTGGGCCTTGGCTCACGGGTGCTACGTAGTGCAGGTAAAGGCAAGGGCAAGCTTGATCAGCCCTGAGTCGGAGAGCTCTGAAGGCAGAATGTACATGATCAGCTTCTCAGCCGCCACGGTTGAGGAGGAGACAGGAACAGGAGGACCATAAATGTCGGTTTTGCCCTTAGAGTGGCTAGTGGATGTTTGTACTCTGGAAATTTTGTAAACTGACTTTCAAACACTGTTTCTTTTGGGATCCCTTGTTCAAAATGTTTAATTATAAGAAATAAATCTTTTGTGACCAAAACTTTTTAACCCTAGTTCATTAATGGTTTTATAGACAAGTTTTTAACTAAATGACTTGATTAGCAAGTCCTGCACCTTTATAAATACACAATGTAGCAGTCTTGGCTACCCAAGGCATTACAGAAGGCATCTCCAATAATGACCTGATTTTATCTGGATTTGCCTCTATCCCCCTTGTATTGACAATGAATCCCAGAAACTTTCCCGACGCCACTCTGAAAGTACATTTCTGGGGATTCAACCTCATATTATATTTCCTCAGGATCTCAAAACATTCATTTAGGTCGGATACATGGTTGTTGACAATCTTGGATTTGACTAGCATATCGTCAACATACACTTCCATGTTTTTCCTGATCTAACCAATGAACATTTTGTTAACTAACCATTGGTAGGTAGCCCCGGCATTCTTTAATCTGAAGGGCATGAATTTATAACAGTATACGTTTGTTAGTGTCATAAAGCTAGTATGCTCCTAGTCTGCAGGATTCATCACGATCTGGTTATATCCAGAATATGCATCCATGAAGGACATGAGCTCGTGCCCCGCAGTGGCATCTACCAACTGATCAATTCTCGACAATGGAAAGCAATCCTTGGGACAAGCTTTGTTCAGGTCAGAGAAATCGATGCAGGTCCGCCACTTTCCATTAGGCTTCGAGACCAGGACAAAATTTGTGACCCAGATTGGATATTTTGCTTCATGAATGAACCCGCACTTTAATAATCGAGCTACTTCTTCCTCCAATGCCTCAGCTTGGGTTGTTCCTAAACGTCTCTGTTTTTGGGATTTTGCGGGTACACTCTTATCCAAGTTTAGGGTGTGCATGATCACACCCGGGCTTATGCCCACCATGTCTTCATGAGACCAGGCAAAGACATCTAGATTCCCTTGCAAAAATTGTATCAACTCTATTTTGCTCTCATCGTCAAGATTTTTCCCAATCTTAACGATTCTCCAAGCATCCTTGGGATCTATATTTACCTCCTTAAGCTCTTTGCGCATTTGCGGATCGATATCATTGCTTGGGGCGATGCCTCTATCCCTGAATTTCTGAGGTTCTTCCATCGCGGGAGCAACTTCTACTTCCTGGGGCTCTTCGCCTCCATCATGTATAGCCATTATTTGCTGCCCGGGTTGGGATTTTCCCTTCATGGAAATGCTATAGCATTCCCTGGCAGCAAGCTAATCGCCTTTGACAGTGCATATTCCCGCAAAGGAGGGGAATTTGATTGCCAGGTAGCAGATAGAGGTTATGGCTTCAAACGTCATCAACGCAGGTCGGCCCAAGATCGCATTATAGGCCGCTGGACAATCGACCACCACAAACTCAAGGACTTTGGAGACAGTTCATGGACCTTCTCCTAATGTCACCACTAGCTCGATCATTCCAATGGCTGTTGATCCCTCACCGGAAAATCCATATAGGATCATGGAAGTTGCCTTTAGGTCGGTTACAGACAACCTCATTTTTTCTAAGGTGGACCTAAATAGTAGATTCACAGAACTTCCATTATCTACTAGTATCCTCCTAACTCTTCGGTTGGTGAGCTGAACCGTTATGACTAAAGGGTCGCTGTGTGGGAATTGGAGATGGCTGGCATCTTCTTCCATAAAAATGATCGGTTGCTTTTCTAACCATTGGTGCTTTGATAGTCGTTGCTCCGGGACGAACTCCACTCCGTTGTGGGATTTCAGCTCGTTGATATATCTCTTATGGGCACCTCTGCTCGTGCCTACCAGGTGAGGACCTCCAGAAATGGTTGCTATATCTCCTCCTGTGATCGCAGGAAGGTTGTCTTGATTCACCTGATCTCCATTTTGATTCATTGGAGCCTCCGAAGTTGATGGAATGTTTTATCCAACGGGCTGTCTGGGAGTTCCTCAATTCCGGGCGTACTAAGCTAAAGGTCCTGCCCTGGTGAGAGTCTCGATTTCGTCCTTTAATTGTCTGCAATCATCAGTATTATGACCGATATCATTGTGGAATCGAAAAAAATTTGAGGGATCTTTCTTCGCCTTTTGATTCTTTAACGATTCTGGCTTTTTCCACAAAAGGCGGGCAGAATTCGCCAAGAAGATGCGCTCTCTAGTATCCATGAGGTCAGAATAAGTTGCATAGATCAGCTTAAACTTCTCCACGGACATGTTTTTCTTTAACCCGCTCTGGCTGCCTTCACCATTTCCCTTTCTTTTACTACCCCCTTGGTTATTCTGGGAAATGGTTTGAGCTATAGCACCGACCACAGTGGTTGCCACTCCAACTGGCTGAACAGGGGCTTGGCTGGTTCCTGCAACAGAAGCTCGTGCCTCTTCTAGATTGTTGACAATGAGAACTCGTCAACTAAGTTGAGTTGGAAAAAATTATCAAGTAAGGATCGTCAATAAAAAAGCTATAGAAATCAAAGTAATAACTCAAGAACAATGACAGAATAACAATGGAGAAATCAATCAATCTTTCATTCACTCTCAAGCCTTTGCTACAGTAAAATATCCAACCCCCTTTCACGTGGAGTTAGAATTCATTTTATAGTAGGCTCTAATGGCCCTGGGTACATGGTGGTCCAGGAGACCAAGTGGTACATAAGTACTCTGTCAGGAGAGTGGCTTCAGAGGTTGTGTTCGTACACCCAGTACAGGGGCAGGTGTCAGGAGAATGCCTCCACTACATGTCTGTACCCATATCTGATGAGTAGTGGCAGGCATAGTGGCGCAGGTGGTAGTGGTGTCGACTCTGATCCTTGGCTGTAGACGTACGGGTCATTACTCCTATCCCTGCATTCCCACTCCCCTGCTGGTACGGGTGTCCGTATTTCGACGTACAAGGTCTTGAGGACCACACCCAGCATGAGGTTGTACAATTACGTTCCATTCAACCCATACCCGGCCCCCTAAGCATTGGGGTCACGGTACCATGGGATGCGCGCATGCGAGGCCGTCGGCGTCTCGCGTCTAGGCGGCCAGGCGTGGCCGAGCGAGGCCATGGTGTCCGCGCCTGGGCGGCCGAACGAGTCCGATGGGGGCCGATGGTGCCTTGGCCTCTATGCCGTGCAAATGGGGGCCTCATGGCATGACGCGAGGCGAGGGCTCGCGTGGGCACTCGGGTGCACGCATAAGGACGCGAGGCGGGGCCTCGCGTGGGCAGGCGGGGGCGCATGGCGTGACGCGAGGCGAGGGCTCGCGTGGGCACTCGGGTGCACGCATAAGGACGCGAGGCGGGGCCTCGCATGGGCCGACGGGTGCCTGCATAAGGGCGCGAGGCGGAGCCTCGCATAGGCACTCGGGTGCGCGCATAAGGACGCGAGGCGAGGGCTTGCGTGGGCACTCGAGTGCGCGCATAAGGACTATTCACCTTGATTCTTATAAATAGGCCTTCATGCATGGCCTAATATTTTCACCTTACTTCCTTGGCTTAGTGGTTTGGAGAGCCCTTCCTTTTTCAAGAGGTAGGGGGTTCAATCCCTCACAACCTCATTTTTGCCAAAGTTCCATTTGTTTTATTTTTTCACTTATTTTCATCATCATTTTTCATTTTTTTTTTTATTTATTATTATTTTTTTTTTTTTACATATGAGCTAATTTTTTGGAGTATCTATTGGGTGGCTAACACATCTTTCTGGTCCATTCTTGCAGACGCGTATTTTCGACCCTTTGGAGCTTTTCGCCCCTCGACCTCCTTTTGACCCCAACTTCGCCCTCTTAACCGCTTGAGGTATATTTTCTCTCCCTCTCCCCCCCCCCCCCTTTTTTTTTTATCGGGTCCAAACTAGCATTATTCAGGATGGGGGACCTTAGCCTGAGCTTGTAGTGAATTTGACCATATACATGCCCCTCTTTTTTTTTTATACCCTGTAGTGGGCCATTTAGGACGCTTGCATCTAGAGATATTAAGCCTATTCCTCTGTGTTTTGTAGCCATCCCCTCATTTATACGCGAACCCCTTTTCGCTTTTGGGACGAGGTCTCATGGACAGTGACGGCCCGTCTGACATTCCTCCAGGGGCTGAATTTATTGACCTGTCCTCAGACTCAGAGTCCCCTGAGGGCAATCCTCACCAAGACTATGACTCCTTAAGGCAGGCCCGCATCCGCCACCTTGAGTACATTGTTGAACTTAGGCGCAAAATTTGGGTAGTGGAGAGTAAAATTGACTCGGTGTCGAGAGGAGACGGAGGACCTTCACCCCCAGACCTTAGTGACCATATAGCGCGCCTTAGGATGACCCTTTTTGAATTACAGTGGGAGTTAGAGTTTATGGAGGGACACCTTCCGCCAGAACCTCCCAACCCTTCCTCGTCTGATGACGGTTATGGGGCTGCTACCGCCTCTCCTCAGCCCCTAGTCTCAGTTTTTCTTAGCTTAGCGCTTCCGCCATCGCTCCCTCGATGGAAAACTCTTGCTAGGAAGAAAAAATGGAGGGTCAAGTGTTCTGTCTCTTCCTCACATTTTTCTTTTGATTTTGCAGATATGCCGAGGGCACGCCGATAGGTATCTATCCAGGAAGAGGACGACACCCCTTTACTGGCGTCCAGTCTGGTGTCGCATGTGTCCGCGAACAAATTGAAGGAAATAGTGAAGCACTATCGTGTTCCCCCGGAATACGCCTTATATGCTCCTCAGGAGGCATGCCGGGCCGACCACCCTAGGAAGGGTCTTGTGGCTTTGAGTGAACACATTTTGAAGGCGGGTGGCACCATTCCCTTGCACCCGTTTTTCGTAGCGGTTCTCAACTATTTCGACCTGGCCCCTCTTCAGCTGTCACCCAACAGTTGGTTGACCCTAAGTTTTCTTTTTGTTTGGTTCAAGGAAAGGGCTGAACGCGCCCCAACGGCACAAGAGGTGCATTTCCTGTACAACCTCATGGGATCCCCCAAGTCCAAGGGCTTCTACTATCTGCAGAAGGCCAACAACGAGCTCCCCTTGATAGAGGGCTCGGTGTCCAATCCAGGGTCTTGGAAGCAAGACATTTTCTCGTAGAGGGCCCTCTCTCTGTCCGTGAAGATTTCCACGCCGGCCCCAGTAAGTACCCTGGTCCTCCTTTTCTTCTTGTTAGAACTTACTTTTTGCACTCATGCTTGTACTAACACTGGCGTGGATCATGCAGAGTAATTTGCTGTTCCTTCAGTCATTGGGTCGGAGGCGAAGGCCGTGGATGACCTCATTAATGCTGACTCCGCCATGAAGAAGGCGGCATTCTTGTTCACCGTGGCAAATCTCAACCGCCACCAGTTGTCCCCGGTCTCAGACCCCAAGCTCCTGTGGTCGGTTACTGTGTCTAAGAAGACAATGGCTATGCCGGCCAAGCCGTTCCTAGACGGTGGTGAGGCCGAGGGGGAGCTGGAGGAAGCCCCCTTTGAATGTGGGGGATCTCACCAACGCCCCCTGTCCCCCGGGGGGTGCCCCCCTTATGGCTCCTACGACTAGGACATGGCCTTCCAACCTCAGGACCAACACGTCACACCGGGATGTTATGCTTCCCCTGGTCCTGATGGCCGCGACGCCTCCCCTCAGGTTCCTCTTCATATTGGATCACCGGGGGCTAATTACGTCGACCTTGCGGAGCCCCCCTCTAATCTACCAGGGTCTCAGTTTTTCCCCTTCACTGCGCTCCCTCCCACTTCGGCGAGCGGGTCGTCTGTCCTCCTCCAACCAGGTGCCCCCAGTACGGAGGGGGAGCCTTGGGTGACTCGGATGGAAACATCTTACGGACATCGATACACTCAAATTGTCTCGAGACTCCCTGTATCCGACTGGAATGGTCTTGGGAACATGACTCAGTCGGACCTTGGGGACACCCTGAGGAGCGCCGCGGCCTGGGTGAGTTTCTGCACCTTGCGTCGGTTATTATTATGTATGAATGTACATGCGTTTTTCTTTTTGTTACTTATTTTTGATGCCGTTAACTTTCTTGTGCAGACCTACACCGTGTCTCTACGGTATGCTGACCCGTCCAGCAACCTCTCCGCGTCTACTGCTGAGAGGGACTGCCTTGCAGCCCGGGTCCAGGAGCTCGAGGGAGAGCTTAATGAGACTACGGCTAAGTTGTCAAAGGTCCAGACCAAATTTTCCGACTTGATACTAAAGAGGAAGGAAGTAAAGGCCAAGACCAAGGGGCTAAAGGACAAGGTTAAACGCGTGAGGCGTGAACTCCAGGAGGCCAAGGCCCTTGCGGCCATGTCGCAGCAGAGAGTTACCCAGTTGGAGGCCGAAGTCGAGGCCCTCAGGGCCGAATTACAGTCGGCGCAGGAGAGGAACGCTTCCTTGGAGGCGGAGAAGGCTTCCTTGGAGGTGGAGAGGGCTACCACTGAGCACAGGT
This sequence comes from Humulus lupulus, assembly GCF_963169125.1. Taxonomy (NCBI): domain Eukaryota; kingdom Viridiplantae; phylum Streptophyta; class Magnoliopsida; order Rosales; family Cannabaceae; genus Humulus; species Humulus lupulus. The sequence goes on along the minus strand of NC_084795.1, from coordinate 180,111,474 downwards.
CCATAGACAGTGCCCTTTACAATGTGTGGAGGCAGGATCCTAATTTTGACTTCTCTTCTTTTGGTGAACATGTCGTTGCTCGAGCGGCACTGTGGAGCGCCCACATTAGGAGGCCCTGAAGTAGTTACTTCATAGCATTCGCCGGCTAGCCCTCTATGGGTGTATGCTCTCTTCATTTTTTTTGTGTACTTCGGGCCTTTGTAATACGACTGTCATTACTATTTTTCTAGCGTAACTCTTGTACTATCTTCGGAACTTTCTTTTTCAATGTATAAATACATGTGCTGCTGTTTATTTCTTGGTCTACTGCATTTGAGGCCCTTTTAAGCCTGCATTTGAGGCCCTTTTAAGGTTATCACCTCTTTTATTTATCAAGCTGGAGGTCCTTTGGAGCCCATGTGAAGGGGTTCACTGGGACCTCTTTTTGTGCCTCTTGATTACTTTTATAAGGATATTTTGACCCCTTGGGTCCTAGCTATCCTTTTATATATTTTTTCGCGCGCTTATTATTTGTTGCGAGAAGCGTCCTTCTCGTCATTATGCAAAGTACTATTTTTGCAAGGGTCTCTTTTGGGACCCTTTTTGGCTAGACGGCTTGGCGGCCGCTCTAAACTTATTATTGTCGTTACCATATATTAGCTAGACTTATTATTGGCTAGACGGCTTGGTGGCCGCTCTAGACTTATTATTGTTGTTACCATATATATTTTTTTAAGTCCTTATGGCCTCCTTGATGTTCACAAGGGTTGCTAATCCTTGTGATCTCAGGAGATGCCTTGTAAGGATTCCGCTTAAGACCCTGATATAGGGGGTCCCTCTGGGATCTCCGCTAAAGGGTCCTTTTTAGGGTCCTCCTGATGGAGGGTTTGTTTTTAGGATCCTCCTGGTAGAGAATCCCTTTTAGGAGTCTCCTTCTTAGGAGGGCGAGGGGTCCTTTTTAGGGTACTCCGTTAGAGGGCCCTTTTTAGGTTCCCTTTGCTAGCCGCATGTTGTTGCCTCCTGCCCAACTTCCTCCTGATGAAGGGCCCTTTTTAGGATCCTCCTGACAGGGGGTCATTTTTAGGGTCCTCTTGGTAGAGGGTCCCTTTTAGGGGCCTCCTTTTTAGGAGGGCGAGGGGTCCTTTTTAGGGCCCTCCGTTGGAGGGCCCTTTTTAGGTTCCCCTCGCTAGCCGCATGTTATTGCCTCCAGTCCTGCCCCCCAAGTGTTTGGTGAAATTTATTTCGGCAGGCACTTTGGCTGATGCCCGCGTAGCGAAGAAAAATAACACATGAAGTTGCAAACAGTTTCATTCATAACACGCGGTTTACAGCCGACTTTGTAAATACAAAAAGGGGGTTATATCTAACTAGGAGGTTACCTAGGTAGCCTCTTTGATTCTCACTTGCTTAAGCTAAAATAACGAAGAACAAACTAAACATAGGTCCTTTTGGCACTGAGAGCCGAAGCCTTGCTGGTAGCACTTCTCGAGAGGCTCCGTAACCCGTGGGTCCAATCTTGTGCGGATCTAACTTGTGTAGGTCGCTCCTTCATACACAGCCGTTGTCATTGGCATAGATGGTTTGGTGGCTGCGCGGAGGGACATGTTATAGCATTCCCTCACTTCCTTCTGCTCCCCTTTCACGCATGCTACTCCCCCGGGGGTAGGGAATTTCATAGCTAGGTGATACACAGAAGTTATCGCCTTCAATTCTCTCAGAGAGGGTCTCCCTAATACCGCATTGAAGGCTGAGGTGCAATCTACCACGACAAAGTTAGCCATTACGGTGGTTTGCCTGGGTTGCTCCCCCATGGTGAGGGCTAATTCGATTGTCCCTAGGGGTTGCATCGAATCTCCCGTAAACCCATACAAAGTCGTAGTGCAAGGCTTTAGGTGACGGAGGCTCAATCCCATCTTTTCCAGCGCATGTCGAGACAAGATGTCCACAGAGCTCCCGTTATCCACCATGACCCGATGTACCCTCATGTTAGCAAGCTGGGCGGTTAGCACCAGGGGGTCATTATGAGGGAAATGCACCCCCTGCGCATCTTCTTCAGTGAAAGTTATTGAGTCATTCTCGCCCTTGAAGCTCTTCGGGGGGCGTTGCTCCAAACTTAAAACGCAATGTGGTGGACTTCGTCGGGCCTCCTTGGCATACATGTCTCGCCCTTTCCTAGAATCGCCTCCGAATCCCGGTCCTCCAAAGATGGTCCTGACCTCTCCTTGCACTTCCGGGCCACCTCACGTGCCCGCGGTGGGGACACTCCTCCTTCTGGCCTCTGGTTATCCTTGCGCACATACCTGCCCAAATGCCCCCTGCGGATGAGTTCCTCAATTTCTTCCTTCAAATGGATACACTCCGCCGTGGTATGACCGGTGTCCTTGTGGTACTGGTAGTATCTACTAGGATCCCTTTTGGACCGGTCCTTTCTCATTGGAGGGGGCCTTTTGAAAGGAACTCGATCTTCGTTGGTGAGGTAAATGTGCTCCCTGGTATCTGTGAGGTTCGTGTAGTAAGTATAAGCCGCTTGCCTATGATCATTCCCCTGTTTGGTTTTCCGATGCTGGTCATCTCTTGATCCATCGTACACCCTTCTCTTCTTTGTTACATTCGACCCGTCGTTAGCTGGGGGCTTCGTGTGGGGCTCCTCCTTTCCTGCCTTTAGGTTTGCGTGGCCATCCTCCACACGAATATACTTCTGTGCTCTCTCGTAGAAGTCATCTAAGTCGGTTACTTCCCTCTTCAACATGTTGTCCCACAGCTTTCTTCCTGGGAGCACTTCAGCTGTAATGGCCATTTTTAACTCTCAGCGAGTTAGGCTCCCTACTTTCGCGGCCTCCATATTGAACCGGTGAATGTAGCTCTTCAGGCTCTCATTCTCCCCTTTCTTCACGTTGGCTAGGCTGGTACTTGGCATCGTGTAGTCCCGCACGACATGGTGCTGTTGGAGGAATTCATCGGAAAACTGCTGCCAGGACCTGATGGACCCCGGCCTTAACCTTTTGAACCATTTGTAGGCGGGTCCTTTCAAGGTGATAGTGAAGCAATGGCACCTGGCACCGCTTCCAATCCCTCTCAGTTTCATCAGATCATTAAACGCATCCAGGTGGTACTTTGGATCTGTGTTTCCTTCGTAGGGGGTCATATTGGGCTCCTTAAAGTTTGCAGGGAGCCGGATGGCCTGAATCTCCCTCACAAAGGGTGACTCATGGTCGAATTCTTCCTCAAAGGCTTGGCCGCCTGATGCGGTGACGATCTTGCTTCGCAGGCTCCTCATCTCCGTGTCCAGGTCCTGCCTCCTCTTGTTTAGAGAGTCCCTCAAAGCGGACGGGCTAAGAACCGCCTTTCCCTTGCCTTCCCAAGGCGCCATAGGGGGCGTGGTCCCTTGGCCCGCCCTCTTTTTATTAAGCTCCTCCCGTAAATCCGAAGGTGCTCTTTTAGAGGTGACCTCGTCCTCATTGCGAGGGGCAGCGTTGGTCCTTGGTGCTAGTTTCTGTGCCTGCTTAGGTGGTTCAAGGTGTTCGCGTCGCTTCGTTCGGGGGGTGTTACTGGTAGAGTGACGCGTTCTCCCATCATCTACTGGTACGGTGGTCTCCACCCCGTCCTTGCCTTTCTCCTTCCTCTTAGGCAAGGTCACGCTCGATTTACCCTACAACAGGCCATTCAGGACCTCTTGCATATTCTCCAAGGTGGTCTCCAACCTTTGGTTCTTACGGTGGAGCTCATGTATTTCCTCTTCATAAAACCGAGATTTCGAACTCGAGCTCACGGAATGGACCCGGGGATGCTTATCATGCCTACGGGTAGAGGGGCCCGGGTCCTGCCGGCCGAAGTTCGGTACCTGCAGTGGTTTTGGGAGAGGGAACTCATTATCATTTCCCGGTGGTGCTCTTGGGGGGCTTTCTCCAGGTGGAGCGGCCGGTGACGAGGCCACTCTATCACCTCCGTGAACTTCAGGGTCCTTCGGGGGCTCCACGTCCCTGGGTGGAGGAGCATCCTTCATGGAGGCCTTTAGTTGGACTCCGTTCAGGTGAACCTCTACCTCTCGTGGTTCCCTGAGTCGCTTTGAATGTCTTGGCATTTCTTCTTGCCGGAAACAATGGTGGAACAGTATCTTGAAACTAACGTTCCCACAGACGGCGCCAAACTGTTGACGGTGAGAACTCGTCAACTAAGTTGAGTTGGAAAAAATTATCAAGTAAGGATTGTCAATAAAAAAGCTATAGAAATCAAAGTAATAACTCAAGAACAATGACAGAATAACAATGGAGAAATCAATCAATCTTTCATTCACTCTCAAGCCTTTGCTACAGTAAAATTTCCAACCCCCTTTCAGGTGGAGTTAGAATTCATTTTATAGTAGGCTCTAATGGCCCTGGGTACATGGTGGTCCAGGAGACCAAGTGGTACATAAGTACTCTGTCAGGAGAGTGGCTTCAGAGGTTGTGGTTGTACACCCAGTACAGGGGCGGGTGTCAGGAGAATGCCTCCACTACATGTCAGTACCCATATCTGATGAGTAGTGGCAGGCATAGTGGCGCAGGTGGTAGTGGTGTCGACTCTGATCCTTGGCCGTAGACATACGGGTCCTTACTCCTGTCCCTGCATTCCCACTCCCCTGCTGGTACGGGTGTCCGTATTTTGACGTACAAGGTCTTGAGGACCACACCCAGCATGAGGTCATACAATTACGTTCCATTCAACCCATACCCAGCCCCCTAAGCATTGGGGTCACGGTGCCGTGGGATGCGCGCATGCGAGGCCTAGCGAGGCCGTCGGCCTCTCGTGTCTAGGCGGCCGGGCATGGCCGAGCGAGGCCATGGTGTCCGCGCCTGGGCGGCCGAACAAGTCCGATGGGGGCCGATGGCGCCTTGGCCTCTATGCCGTGCAAATGGGGGCCTCATGGCATGACGCGAGGCAAGGGCTCGCGTGGGCACTCGGGTGCACGCATAAAGACGCGAGGCGGGGCCTCGCGTGGGCAGGCAGGGGCGCATGGCATGACGCGAGGCGAGGGCTCCTGTGGGCACTCGGGTGCGCGCATAAGGACGTGAGGCGAGGCCTCGCATGGGCTGACGGGTGCGTGCATAAAGGCGCGAGGCGGAGCCTCGCGTAGGCACTCGGGTGCGCACATAAGGACGCGAGGCGAGGGCTCGAGTAGGCACTCGGGTGCGCGCATAAGGACGCGAGGCGGGGCCTCGCGTGGGCCGACGGGTGCGTGCATAAGGGCGCAAGGCGGAGCCTTGCGTAGGCACTCGGGTGCGCGCATAAGGACGCGAGGCGGGGCCTCGCTTGGGCAGACGGGTGCACGCATAAGGGCGTGAGGCGGAGCCTCGCGTGGGCGCTTGGATGCGGGTCACTGATGGTTGCGCGTCATGAGACCCTTGAGGCTTGGACAGCACCTACGCAAGGCCAGGCCAGACCCTTGGTGAAATTTGAGCGTCTACATAGATTAATCCACCTCTGGGCTCGGTTTAGGAACTCATCCACAGTGTTAACTCCCTTTCTCTGTAGCTCCTACCATAGGTCGCCTCCCACGAGGATCCCCATCCTCATTGCCATGAGTTTATATCTCTTGTCAGTGTCTCTAGCTCGGGCAGCAATATTGGCAAACCTACTTAGGTATGCTTTCAAAGGTTTTGCGGGCTACTGCCTTACATTTACCAGGGAGTCGGCCTTAATCTGAGCTGCCTGAGAAGCCCTGAAAGCTCTCTTGAAATCCATAGAGAAATTCTTCCATGAGCTGATAGAGTGCTTTTTGTACTATTTGAACCATTGCCTAGCCGTCCTGATCAGAGTCGAGGGGAATATTAGGCACCTTAGCTCGGTTCCAATGTTTTGGGCCATCATCAGGGTGTTGAACATTCCTAAATGGTCGGATGGATCTCCGTCTCCATCAAATTTTGATAAATGGGGCATCCTGAAACCCGGTGGGTATGCGATTGCCGCAATGTTCGGGGTGAAAAGCTCGAGCTCATCCCCTGAATCATATTCATCTTTTTCTTTTACTGATAGGATTCTTTTCATCAGCTCCTCCATCTGGGGTAACCTTTTGAGGGTTTGGTCTTTGATTCCTTAGTTATTCTGGGGTTGTTCAACAGCTCCCGTCGTACCGTATGCATTCAACGGGTTGTTGTCCCTCCAAGTTCGAGCTTGGGGTGGGACATTTTCATTATCACGTACTTTAGAAGGACCTCCCTCTTGATGAGTGTAATTGACTCCATTATGGGCTGAATTTCTCCTCTGTGAGTTTAGGCGATCTCGAAGATCGGTCTGGGGATCGACTTGAGGGCTCTGAGCCGAACTCAGGTGATTTCTCAAATCTGTATCGGACCTGCCACTTCGACGGCTCTCAGTCCAATAACTCCCATTATCGAAGCTGAGTGCTCGCGATTAAGGATGAGGATCTGGGATACTACCGCGTGTCCATGGGGCACGAGTAGGGGCAGTGGGAGGAGGATTTCTCCTGCTGTCCCCATAAGCAGGAACATTTCGCGCAGAACAAGGCGGTGTTGGATGTCTTACGGACGATGGGGGATGCCTAACTAGCGAGGCGGTTCTCATCCCGTCAGGACGAACCAAATTAGCCAGCGGTCATTCTGCTCCACCATTTCTAACTCTCTGTGCCTGGCGATCTGATCGTGACGCAGGGGGGGTTGGCTAGAACATGCTGTCTTTGTCAGTTTTCCCTAGATCATCCCCGTGGGTTGCAACGGGCATTTCCAAGTGCATATGACGGTGGTACTGAACTTGGGGTCGAGGTCCTAACCGACCGGCTGACTTGCCGATGACCCCTGGGAGGGCCATCAGGCTGAATATCTTGGTGATCTTATGCCATGGGCGCAGAACTTGGGGCCGAGGTCCTAACCAATCGACTTGGTCTAGATCAGCCATCCTGGCGGGACTTATGAGTCCCACCTTGCCTCTTTTCGACATTAACGTCGGTTGCAAGAGGGGGTATCTGAGCCAAAACCTCTTCGATTTGCTTGTTTGCTTTGGCCAAATGGCTTCTTAACTGCATGTTTTCCAGCTCTACCGCAGTCAAGTAATCCAGGTTCGGATTTGGCGGCAATGATGTCGAACTCCCAGTGTTGTCGTGGCCCATCGGTTGTTTTCCCGACCATTGTTGAGCTTCAGGGCTATGCTCATCGGAAACAGCAGTATGGTGAACCTCCTGCCCACCAGGCTGTTCCATTTCATTGTTGTGCCTCGATCGAGTGACCACCATGATGAACTTTGATTGGGATCTTGATGAAAGCACTAATCTGCAACTCTCAATGAAAGCACCAAACTATTGACCTGGTTTTTTGCCAACAGTGAATTATGAAAATAGCTAGAATGAATTAGTGCTTAATGATAAATCGCAATAAGAAAAGTAATACTCAAGAGCACCAGAAAAGAACTCTCAAGAACACTCGTCTTTTTTACGTGGTTCAGTGGTTAAAATCCACCTAGTCCACGAGTCTATATTATTACTGTTTCTCTCTCTAAATTTTGATAGAGCTTTGTATTACAGAAACTACTACCCTCCCTTCCCTATCCAAGATCTTAGTATTTATAGAGAAAATCCCTGGATAGGCCTAGGGGTCATCACGTGACTTAACCCTTAGTGTTATTTGTATCACACTAATTATAAATATTACAATTTATCCTTAGGTATGGTCTAAACATTAGGTAAAACTGATCATGGATCCTCAGAGATAATCGAACATGTCATGCCTGACTATGCACGATTATCTTACGTGTCGAGGTTTTTAGGGATCCGCGGACATGCTATGTCTGACCATGCACGTCTATATAACGTATCTGGGTTTCTAAAGTTCCAAGGATACGTCAAGTCTCTAGCATACCCCGAGCCAAATATATCGTGAGCTCCTGTCACGGGTGTTATGCCTTATAAACATTACAAGCTCGTGCTTATCGCTTTGCATTCCCCAACTCGTGTTATTGTCCTGGGGAGTCGTGCTATCTTCGCGGATAAAATACGGACTTATGGATCATTTGTTACAGTTCTTTATTTGCTAGCTGTACACAAGCTAAATAAAAGACTCGTGCTAAATTTTAGGACGTACAGGAAATATACTAGAAAATTTCATAAAACTTATTGAAAAATAAGAAAACGAAATTTAAACCAGATATAAAGATACGTACAGATTGGATTTTTGGTCGAGGAAGTGATGACAACACCAAAGGAAATAACCTGAAAGCTTTTAGAAGATGGGAGAATGCAGAAGGCTCTGAAGGTATTTTGAGAAGAAAAAGGAAAATTTTTGAATGCAAAGGTGGTAAGGTTCAAGTCTAGTTCTCCTATTTATATATAAACCTCACAAACCGATCTAGGCCACATGATTAGATCAGTTCGAGATCCAAGAGCCTAGGTCAAATAAGACAGTTGTCACAGTACTCGAAACCCAAACAAGCACCTATTACAGACCGACACGTGTCTCACACTCCAGTGACTGGGTAGGCACGATTTCACATAACAAAAGCCTAAAAGCCCCTATTGTGCATGTCAGAAGTGACATGATGCACGAGCAAGAGCTTGGGGGGCAAATGTTGTACCCTAAAATAAATACGAGCTGAATTACTCAGCACAAGGTACAGCTAGCAGACAAGCGCATGAAGAAAGCATGCAGATATAACATCTAGCTAACTCTGGAGTGTGCAGCACGAGTCAAACTTAACAGCTTACGACAACCATATAGTCTCCAGATTGCCTCTTGCGCCAACAATCTAGTTCAAGATGCGAGATGGCTAGATCGCCTTCTAGAAACTCTGAACTTGGTCTGTGTCAGGATAGGTTAGTTCTTCAACATCCAGCTCGAAGGAAGTGTTCAACTCGCAAAAGCTTGGTCATGGCGCACAGTGAAGGATCCCAAAAGACTTGGAGATTCTTTATACGCCTCATAAAGGCCCAGATTTTATTACACATTTATTACCCAAGATAACGGATGTAAATTCTATAGGAAATCATATCCTTATGTAAATGGGAAGTTATCCAAATTTATTATTTACCATATTTATGTACGCAGTTACCCAAAGTTGTCCAGCATAATCCTCTATAAATACCAGGGGAATGGATAGAAAAATGGATTGACTCTCTATATACTAAAACTCTACTGAATTTGTCATTAACAATATCTTCTAGAGTCCTAAATAGATCAATAAGATTGTCTCATGGACTAGGTGGATTTTAACCACTGATTCACGTAAAATTGTGAGTGCTTGTGATATTTTTCATTTGTTCAATTGCGGTTTAGAAATGCCTAATATCTTTATTATCGGATTTCTTAATCCACTGTTGGCGAAAAACTGCGTCAACGGATGACTTGTACACAATATCAACTCAATATTGGCATCAACTCTCACTCTAAATCCAATGGATCACTCTCTACATAGCTACGTAGCCTTTGACTCAAATAGCAAAGATCCCTTGTAGATTCAAAGCTGCAACAGAATACAGGTAGGCTCTAAGGCCCCATTTGGTTGGGGTAATGAAAATGGTGGAATAGGCATGAGAAATGTAACATCCCAAATTTTCTAATAAGGCTTTGTGCCTTGATAAGCGTGTCAGGAGGGAAATAATTGATTTAATTGTATTATTACGTGACTTGTCATGATATATGTGCATCATTACATGATTGCTTGAGTTATGACATGATATGATTATATATATATGCATGTTTAGGAGAATTAAATATGCATGTGGGCCCGTTCTTGTTAATAAGGGCATATTTGTAGTTTTTGACTCGTTGAGGTATACATATATATATATATGTTTATGTGTGTGTTATGGTTGAGAGCATAGTATTGTGGAGATATATTTGAGATGTGTGGTCTGAGGCAGTCCTAGGGATCTGATTAGCGGAATAGTCACAACGGGGTCAAATACCTGGATCAGGGTGAGCCTGGGGTATTTTGGGGAATTAGTGTGTGTTCGGGATTTATCGGGTAATGGGTAATTATTTAGCAAATATTTGGGTATGTTGGGATTAATTGGGGATTCATAGGACTATTCGAGTAATTAGCGGGAACGTGGCTAATGACCATTTTGCCTTTGGGGGCGTTAAAGAACAAGAGCTGGCCTAGGGGTACTTTGGTCATTTTGGTATCAAGGGATAGACCATTAGGAAGTGACCAAAACACTAAACTCATACAGCCTCCCCTCTCCCACGCTCTCTCTCTCTCATTATGCCTTTCTTAAGCCTTGAGGAAGCACTTGAAGTTTGGAGACTTAGCTTGGGAATCCAGGAGTATTTGAGGCTGGAGACTTAGCTTGGGAATCCAGGAGTATTTGAGGCTGAGAATTTGGGGAAAACAAGCTATGAGAAAGTCTGAGGTAGTTGAGGGTCGAATTCTCAGATTGAGGTAAGGGATCTACTCTGATTCTTGGTAGTTTTCCGTTGTAATTTTGGGGTTTTTCTTGAGGTATAAACCTTAAGTCTGATTTTGGGTTTTTGTGAAATTATGGGGTGGTTTTTGGGATAATTAAGATGCCTATGTTGTGTTGATAGGAGTCCTATGCATAATTCTGGGTTTGGATACTGATTAGAGTGAATTTTAGTGGAATTGGGTCAAGAAAATGCAGGGAAATTCTGGGTTCTGGAGCTCGTGTTGCGGTCCTGTTCTTCAGGCATCGCGACCCACATGAACCTAGAAGGCCTTAAGGGTCTCTAAAACTATCCAAGCGTCGCGGCGCTGATTGAGGTGCGCCGCAGCCCGTGTCCCCCAGGTGAGAGCCTTGAGCTCTCTGACTTGAGGAGGGTCGCGGCTCAAATGGTAAATAGTGGCCAATTAGGGGTTTTGGGGTTGGGAACTCAAACTTAGAGGCTCGGGAAGGATCCTACTGCCCGATTTAGTAGAATCCGAGATCACAAAGGATAGTATTTTATTTTGAAGGTTTTTAATCGATTTAGATTGTGATGGTTATTTAATATTACCGCTAAGGCTCGGGATTAGGGATCGTGCTCGGGATCGCTTGGTATTGTCAGCTCGGAACTCAAGTAAGAAAATTGGTTATGTCCGTAGAGCAAGGCATGGCCCAATTATTTGTGTTTAGTGTTTTGTATGAATGTTTATAATTATTATGCCATGTTTGTGTGTTTATGACTGATCGGTGAAGGTCGAGATCAGCAAAGGCGAGGAACGGTAATAAGCATGTTGAATGCAGATCGAACGGTAAAAAGCATGCTGAATGCAGGCCACCATGGCATGGCCATATAGGGTGTTGTACTTACCCGTTCGATGAAGACCGTAAACCTGGTGCCTGGTAAAGCACCTTGGTCAGCATAGGCTGCTATATGAATAGTCTGTTGTATCTGTTTAAAGTTATGCATTTACTGGAATGAATTGTTATATGCTATGTGTATGGAGTTTTCTTATTGTGCCTTGGCTCATGAGTGCTCTATGGTGTAGGTAAGGGCAAGGAAAAGGCCGACCAAGCATGAGTTGGAGGACATGGAGCAGTGCGTACATGTTTGGCCTACCTGGCTGCCACGACTGGGGCAGTTTTGAGGAACGTGCTATAAACGTTTGATTTTGTCGCTTAGGTCGACTGTACACTAACTTTTGAGTTGTAAATATATTTTGAAAGAATATTTTGGGATCCCAATGTAACACTTTTATGATTTAAATGAATGTCCAAAATTTTATATTGATTTCTTATTTAAATGAGTCTTTACTTTAGTTAATCACACTTTTTGATCTAAAACCTCGATTAGCAAGCTAATGGCACATTTTAAAATCACATGGTAATGACTATAGGGTAGTAGTGCGTTACAAGTTGGTATCAGAGCATGCCAAGGTTTATGGTTCCTGGAGATTGAGCGAACATGTACGCTCGCTGCCAAAGACAAGCTCGACTCAAGGTTGGTCGGTATTAAGTAAAATACATGTTTAATTGCTTGTCTGAGTTGCCCTATATGCCTGATTAATATAAATAGAGCATGATGAGTGTATATAATGCTAGGACATGGCCTCTTTGACTGATATATGATTGTGCTATGTGTGCATTGTGTTGGTTGTTGTTTGTGTTTGATTGACTGAACTGGGAGGTGGTTTCTTTTGATGTTGTTATCGTGCCTGATGTGCGGCGTCATTAATTGCATGCATATTGAAGTTATGCCTCGGCGATCGATTAGACTCTGTGGCAACATGGTCGAAGATGACAACCAGGGTCAAGACCCTCCACCTGCCCCACCAAACTGGCAATAGATGTTTGCTGAAATGCAAGCCAGACTTTAGCAAACTGAAGATGAACTCCAAGAATTAAGGCAGCAGGCTCCTCCTCGTGGTGTTGAGTTATATATTCCACAGGTTGTGGCACCAGTGCTAGCCCAGCCTATGATGGAGAACAGGTGGGAGCCTTTGTATGAAAGGTTCCTAAAACAACTCCTTCCTACCTTTTGAGGGCGGTCCAGACCCACTGTGGGCAGAGCAGTGGATGAACGTGACTTCTTCTATCCTGGATTTCATGAGGGTGGAAGGGAACGGATGGTGGCTTGTGCTAGTTATAAGTTGAGGGAAGAAGCATGTATCTGGTGGGAAATTGTGTCTTAGGGGAGAGATGTGATCACCATGACTTAGGATGAGTTCGAGGATGTTTTTAATGAGAAGTACTATAGTGTTGCAGTTCGAGCTGCAAAGGTGGATGAATTCACCAATCCAACTCAGAACAAGATGACGGTAACTGAGTATGCTTTGAAGTTTGACCGGTTGGCTAAGTTCGCACCAGATTTGGTGCCTACTGGATCCAAGGGCTACCTGTTTATGCTTAGGTAGTGGAAAAAGTCCTTATAAATGAGGGTGCCGAAGATCATTTATTGAAAGAAGGCGCCGCAAGGTGCGATGCTTAAAGGACGGTGTCTCCCTTCACTTGTTCTGGCCGAGGTAGTGGCCCTAGTGAGCAGAAGAGAAAGGGCCCAGATTCTTTTGTTCCTTCTGGTCTAGATAGGAGGGCACGGGGTGCCTTTGGTGACCGTCAGGGCGGGCGAGAAAACTGGAGAAGCTTCCCAGAGTGTCCACAGTGCATGCAACAACATCTAGGGGAGTGTAGAGTCAGAGCATGCTTCATCTGTGGGAGTGTCAAACACTTGAGGAAGGACTACCCACAAGCCAAAAAATAAGAACTAAAGAGGAATGACAGCCTCACTCCAGCCAGAGTGTTCACTTTGACCCAGACCGAGGCTGAGGCTGAGGCTGGTCCCTCGGTCGTGACAGGTCAGATTTCTAGTGCTGATTCTTCATTTACTGCATTGATTGATTCAAGAGCTACTCATTCTTTTGTATCTGCAATTTGAACTGTGTCATAGTAGTACCTTTCGTTGAACAATTATCTGAATTCCTCCTAACCCATCGTGACAATATTCTGGGTCTGGGATACTACTTCCCACCAGATCTGGGCATCCTCCCGCAGCAAATACTTGGTAGAAGCCACTCTGTCATTGCCTACTACTCCCATATAGTCCAGGATGGAGCTAATCATGCCCATCCACTGTTCAACTCTGAATAGATCCAAATCTCCCTCGAAAACTGGAGGATAATGCTTCTGGAATCTTTCATACGATAATTCCCATCTGTTTCCACCATCAGGTTGAACCAAAATTGATTCCATTGTTGTCAAAACATACGAAGCAGCGTTCCTCGACGGAACCCGCTGTCTCAACCATCTAATCTCCTCCTCCTGATTTTGCAGTCTTGCTTGCATGTCAGCTAACATCTGCTGCCAATCCCAGAGGCAGATGAGGGGTTATGTCCCTGACTATCATCCACAACCCCCATACTAACAATGCCTAGTCCAATTGACTTCCTTGGATGCATAATTTCTAAATCTGTCCGCAGTCAATGACTTAACCTCTCAGCCCTGCTATTCATATCCAGAACTATCCCACAAGCAGGGCCAAACAGCATAATAGCCACACATACAATATGCATATCAAAACACAAATCTATAATGTTCATGCATCAATTATCAAGTCCTATTTCAACCAAATACGTTCATACACATCATGTTCTCTATTCTAGCATGCAGATAAGGGACATAGTTCAATTTAAACAATTAACAACATAATCATGTCATTAGATACCAATCTGTGAGTCGAGCTTATCTTTAGTGGTGAGTGTACACACCTAGCCAGTCTTCAGGAACCCTTAAACCTAGACCGCTCTAATACCAAGTTGTAACGCCCTGGTTAACCAAGATCGTTACACTGTGTGTTTAAAATAGTGCTTAACTCACTAAGCGAGTTATTTGAACTTAAATGTGTAATTAAAGACTAAGTCAAGGTCAGGTATTAAAAAGTTTTGTCAACAAAGTGATTATTTTTCATTAAAAATATTAAGTTTATACATGGGATCCCAAAAATTGGTTACAAACTGATAAAAAACAAATGAAATACAAATTAGTTGGCCTAAGCGTCAAAACAGGGTTCAACCCTAGTTCCTCCGAGGCTACCTCAGTCGTGGCGGTCGAGTAGGTTGCATATGTGCACACTGCCCCTGAAGCTCTCCAACTCATGGCTAGTCTAGCTTTCCCTTTCCCTTACCTGCACCACATAGCACCCGTGAACCAAGGCTGAGCAAGAAAACTTAAATCAGCATGCACAACTAGGCAACAGTTTAAAAGCAGTAAACTTAAATCAATAAATTCAATTAACAACAGGATATAAGCCACCATCTTAACAGTAACATTTAGCTCAATCAAATGCATAAACCAAGCTCATCAATCAATACAAATGGTTAAGTGCAAACAACACTTCTATTTATTGTATAATGTTCAGGCCCAGCGCATTTAGGCCGAGTCCTTTGGTTTTATATGCGACCTCGGCACGCTTAGGCCAGGTTGCATTCCGCACGCTTGCTATCGACCCTTGGCGCCCTTAGGCTGGCCTTTACAGTAGATATACTCACAAATATACATTGCACAACAAGCAATCAGAGACATCATATACAAGTATGTCTTGTTGGGAAAACTTATTCAGGATCTTGTTTATTTTCATGTAAATCGTATATTAAAAATATTAATATAAGAAAACCTAGAACATATTTCTAAAACTGAATTCATACAGATATAATGATAAGAGCATTTACATTATTGTGCAACGGAATGATTGAGTCCTTCCTTCATTTCTCTAGCCCTTGTATCCTTTCTGTCGCGGGATATCACCAAGAAACTGAATCGTTCTTCAATTTTCTTCACAGCCTTCTAAAGTATCCTTAGAATCACCTAGACTAGAGTGGACAATTCTCAACACATGAGATAGATACAGAGAGAAGAAGAGAAAAGAAAATTGTGGCTTAGAAAAGGACTTATGTTGTAGAGAGAATCTAAAACCTAGAGCATCAAGAATAGATCTTCTGATTTTCTTTCAGATAGTCTTTCTGTAATCTATTTTCAACTCTCACTTGGCATTCCTTTTATAGGATCAATTAGGTTACTTATTTAATTTTAAAAAATTAATAAAATAATAGCCAATTACTAGGTCGAAATTCCCATGGGCCATAGGCCTGTGAAATTTCTATTTTACTTATAAGCCCGTTGGACTTAAAATCAAGGTCTGTATTATTTTCTATTGATTAATTAATTAAATAATTATTTAAATCATTTATCAAATTAATTATTTATAATTTGAACCTTGATTTAAACTTATTTATTAATTTAGACACCAATTTATCTTAATTAATAAATCTGTCCTAATTTCTTTTTTCTTCTCTAAATTACATAACTCTATGAAACTATCCAAAATTGACCTGGTCAACTTTGATAATTATAATTGATAATTAAATCAATTAATTGAGACTATCTATATGATTTTATCTGAGGTATAGTGGGGACCATGGGCCTATGAAATCAAGCTCCAATAGTTACCATAAATTTAACAAATAAATTTACTAACTTATTAATTCCTCGTGATTCCACTAAAGACTCAGAATTGCACTCTTGAATTCATAGACGCTCTATAAGCAATATAGATACATTATTAATTATTCATTGTTACAACCATAATTGTCACTCAATCCTCTATAGACGGTGTACAATGAGATGAGACTAAAATACTGTTTTACCCCTCATTGTATTTTATCCTTAAAACACTTAGTTCATTGTAAATGATATTTCAGTAAACTAATATTAATTATTGAAATGAGATCTCTATCATTTAGCACATTGAACCAAACTAAAAGGAAAACATCGTTTCACTTCTTCATTAGAAGCTATATATGTTCATATCTATGATTAACACTCCCACTTAATTATACTACCGAGTTCCCAAGATGTAAGTATGGGCTAGTCCGTAGGGTAAGCTGGTAACGAACAAGTCAAAGAACTCAAATAATACAATCAGTTAGA
Organism: Humulus lupulus; assembly: GCF_963169125.1. Taxonomy (NCBI): domain Eukaryota; kingdom Viridiplantae; phylum Streptophyta; class Magnoliopsida; order Rosales; family Cannabaceae; genus Humulus; species Humulus lupulus. The sequence goes on along the minus strand of NC_084795.1, from coordinate 180,095,153 downwards.
ATACTAACCACTCATAATTGAGATTGAATTGACCTATGGTCAACTATATGATATGACTAGAATAGATAATAACGGTATGTTTACTTATCCTACCTACTGCCAATATCGGTCCAGTCTGATGTAACAAATACATATGATCTTATCTACTTTGCTAATGTTCTAGAAAGAACATAACACTGCGATGTGTAAGTAGATCATATCGTAGATTGACAAGTCAGTATAAATCATGTGCACTGACTAATCTTAGGACTAACTCATTTTAAACATATAATCATATTTGTATTCCACTGTGATTACGTCACTATAAATATGATTAGCTATATGCTCGGGGTTTAATAGAAGTTTATATTAAACAAATAATCATGAAAATAAAACATGTGAGCAAAGTGATTGACCAAGCCAAAATTTATTTATATTCTTTTATTGATAATAAAATAAGATTACAAAGAAATTGGGTTTTAATTAGGGCATACAGCCCCAACAAACTCTCACTTGCACTAATTGAAACTAATGCCTTAATTCTACTAATCTCATTTCCTTGATATGCTTATCAAATGTAGCTTCTGGCAATGTCTTCGTAAACGGATCCGCAAGATTGTCTTTAGATGCAATCTTCATAACCTTCACATCTCCTCTGGCCACATATTCTCGAATTATGTTATACTTCTTTTCTATATGCTTACTCCTCTTGTGACTTCGAGGTTCTTTCAAGTTGGCTATTGCTCACGTGTTGTCACAAAACAACACAAGAGGTTTATCCATTTCTGGAATAACACCAAGATCTTAATAGAACTTCTTTAGCCAGACTATTTCCTTAGCTGCTTCTAACGCAGCTATGCATTCAGCCTCCATGGTGGAATCTGAGATCGCAAACTGCTTTACGCTTCTCCATATCACAGCTCCACCCCCAAGAGTAAACACCATTCCAGAAGTAGACTTCATGTCATCGATATCAATCTGAAAATCTAAATCGGTGTAGCCTACAAGGTTGAGATTACCACCCTTGTAGAATAACATATAATCCCTAGTTTGCCTTAAATACTTCAGGATATGCTTAACTGCTATCCAATGTTCCGGTCCTGGGTTTGACTGATACCTGCTCACTACTCCCACTGCATAGCAGATATCTGGTCTAATACACAACATAGCATACATCAGACTTCCAACTGTAAATGCATAAGAAACTTTTCTCATTACATCTTCCTCTTTTGGAGTTTGGGGAGACTGCTTCTTTGAAAGATGAATTCTATGGCGGGATGGTAGACGTCCTTTCTTGGAATTTTTCATTGAGAAACGTTCAAGCACTTTATCTATGTAAGTTGCATGAGATAAAGCTAAGAGTTTGTTCTTTCTATCCCTAATGATCTGGATTCCTAGAACATAACTTGCTTCACCCAAGTCCTTCATCTGGAATTGAGTGTTCAGCCAATTCTTCACATCTGACAATTTCTTCACATTGTTTCCAATGAGTAAGATATCAGCTACATAAAGAATCGGGAATACCACTATTTGATTTGCCATCAGTTGGTAAACACAAGGCTCATCAATATTTTTTTCAAAGCCATAGGTTTTGATTATTTCATCAAACCTAAGATTTCAGGAACGAGAAGCTTGCTTAAGTCCATAAATGGACCTATTCAACTTGCAAACTTTTCTTTCTTGTCCAGCTACTTTAAATCCTTCTGGTTGATCCATATAAATGACTTCGTCAAGCTTCCCATTAAGAAAAGTTGTCTTGACGTCCATTTGCCAGATCTCATAGTCGAGAGCGGCAGCATGGCTACAAACATTCACAAGCATTTAAGATATAGCAATTTATCCAAATATTCATCCTTATATTCATTCACATGCATAGCAATGCTAATAAACATGCCTCAATATCATCATGCAATAGTTAAGGGCCTGGCCCTATCAGTATCCCATGCTCCCTATTAACCAAGCAGATATCAACAGTCATATCTCATACAAATCATTTAAACACATAGTCATGTATACATAATTACCAAACCCTGAGTCGAGCTTGTCTCTCGCGGCGAATGTACATGTCCAGCCAGTCTTCAGGAACCCTAAACCTAGGATGATCTAATACCAAGTTGTAATGCCCTGGATAGCCAAGACCGTTACACTGTGTGTTTATAAAGGTGCAAGACTTGCTAATCAAGTCATTTAATTCAAAACGTGTTACTGAAACTATAGTTGAACTAGGGTTAAAAGATTTTGGTCTCAAAAGCTGCACTTCTTATAAATAAACATTTTCTTTTTACATGGGATCCCAAAAGTAATAAATTTAAGACTGTTTACAAAATTTTAGGATAAAAGTACAGTGATTAGCCACTCTAAGGCAAAACAGACAGTTAAGCATTTCTCATCCTGCTCCATTCCTCGGTCGTGGCGGCCGAACAGCTGACTATGTACATTCAGCCCCGCAGCTCTCCATCTCAGGATTGCTCCAACTTGCCTTTGCCTTTACCTACACCACGTAGCACCCGTGAGCCAAGGCCCAGCAAGAAAACACAATAACAGAGCACAATCATTCAACAGATAATCAGATAACTCATACCGCATAAGCATGTACTCAACAGTTTAAGCATTCATGTTGATCAAGTATTCAGCATACTAAGTATATCATTTCATATCAATAATTAATCCACATATGATAACTAGGGTTAATGCCCTTAGGCCGCACCCTCTATTTATCCCACTGACTCCGGCCCGCTTAAACCGAGCTCAGTGAATATTAAGCTGTCCTCGGCTACCAGTGGCCGAGCCGCGCCCTGTGCGCAAGTATTATTTACGGCACCCTTAGGCTGTTTTTCACATGTCCCGTGGCATAATACCATCTATGACATCACACAGATATAGGGAGCTCTTATTCCCATCACAAACACATAACCTGGTGCAGTTTTCTTACCTTTAGATTCGCTAGCTTTGTTCAATTTGATCCTCAAGTACGATCCCGTCCAAGCCCTAGCGTACACCTAGTCATAGCCATAGATAAAAATCATCACCAAACCTCAAGTCCAAAACCTAGCCTCGGGACCGATCCCGAGCCCTCGGGAAGCCCTAATTCCACCAAACGGGGTGGTGGAATTAAACCCCGAACCCCCGGGCAAAAACCCTTGAAAATAATCCAAAAACCCTTTTCTGGAAACAGGGTAGCGCTACAGCTCTAAGGAGAGCGCTACAGCGCTACAAACAGAGCCTAAAATTCCCCAGACCACATAGCCTAGCGCTACAGCGCCCAGTGACTAGTGCTGTAGCGCTAGTCACAGCACAGCAAACCCTGCATTTTCCTCCTTCGATTTTCTCCGAGCCAAACCATACCAAAACTAGTCCAAACTTCAACCAAACATAAAAACAAGCCTACCAACATCTCCAACTCACCCCATACATCCCAACTACACAAAACGCAATCACATGCACCCCAAATCAAGGAAATCACCATGGCTAAACCTAAAGCTCAGAAACTCAATAAGAACAACAGCTGAAACCACAGAACTTGAACTAGAATATCTTACCTTTGATGGGTGAGCCCAACCTAGGTTATTCTCCACACTAGCTTAGCCTTCACCTCCTCAAAGTTTCAGCCTCAACTCCCTAGAATTCCCATAGAATTCTGCTTAGAAAACCAATTCAACACCAATACCAAGAACTGAAATATTAACCTCAAAGTCTTACCTCAACTGATGAGCAACCTCAGCTAGTTTCCCCACCCTGATCAAGACCCCAAGTATACAATCTCAGCCTTAAGCTCCTTTGGATTCTAGCCTCAAATCTCCAGAAGAAATTGGTGGAGAAGACCCAAACCGTTCTTGAAAATTTGCCCTGTTTTTCCTTTCTTTCCTTTTCCTTCTTTTCTTTCTTTTCTTTCCTTCAGACTTCCAGCTCTTTCTACACAATCCACTAAGGTATAAATCCAAAACAGCACTTAACTCCTATCCTTTATAAGCCAAATGACCATAATACCCTCCCATCATCTCTAAGCCTTTAAATCAACCTAGGGGCATTTTGGTCATTTCACCCAATTCCCGATATTTCCTCGAATGTCTCTAATATTTACCGCTTACTTCCCGACACCTAACTAATCATCAACTATATTCCTCAATATCAAAAAAAACTCCAACATATTCTCTAAATTCCCAAAAACACCCCCAGGTTCGCCCCGAGCCGGGTATAAATCCCTGCCGTGACTTTTCGTTAAACCGCTCACTAGGATCGCCTCAAATCACAAATTACAAATATATCCACATAATAATGTGGTCTCATCAATTTATCACATATATATACAGTTATGCCCTCAACGGGCCAAAATTACGATTATGCCCTTCTAACCTAGTCAGGGCCTACATGCATACTAATACACATAGTCATGCATCACAGATATTCAAATAATTATATAACATGCTTTTAATCACAAAATCACATATAATCCAATTATGCCCTCCCAGCACACTAATCAAGGCCCTTAAGCCTTATTAGTAAATTTAGGTCGTTACACTTCAGTTCGCGGTTCTAGCTTTCCCTCCTTTTTCCTTAGGACGTGGGTGGGACACCCCCAGATTTTATAATGGCGTAAACTAGGTTCATGACCATTCCAGCGTTCTAAAGGTGTTTTGGGGATTGATTTGAATGGCACTACATTGAGAATATCGTTCGTGGTTTCAATTGCATGTCCCCAAAATGAAGTTGGTAGAGTTGAGTAACTAAGCATGTATTTAACCAATAAAGTTATGTTCCGGTGTTCCGCTACACCATTTTGTTGCAGAGTACCCAGAGCGATAAGTTGTGATAAAATCCCAAGTTCAGTTAAATGATCTTGGAACTGCATATCCAAATATTCTCCACCCCTATCAGATCGCAAGATGTTTAACTTTTTACCTAATTGGTTCTGAGCCATAGCTAGGAAGTCCTGAAACTTTGAAAATGTTTCTGATTTCCTGTGCATTAGGTAAGGACATGAGTATATAGAGTAATCGTCAATGAAAGTGACGAAATACTCAAAACCACCCCAGGCTTGTACATTAAAAGGTCCACAAACATCTAAATGAACAAGTCCAAGTGGTTCCTTGGCCCTATCACCCTTTGCATTGAATGGATGCTTGGTCAGTTTTCCTTCTAGACAAGATTCACAGACAGGTAATTCACCTAAGGTGAGTTCCCTCAAAGTCCTATCCTTTGTAATTCTTTGAATCCTATCATAGCCAATGTGACCTAGTCTCAAATGCCATAAATATGTCATGTTATCGTTATCGGTCTTTTGACGTTTATTAGTCCTAGGTTTAGCTACTTTGAATAACTCATTATTAAGCACGAGGGGTTTGTTAGGTCGCAGAATATAAAGCCTATTTTCCAAACATGCAATACACAATTGTGATCCATTGAAAGAAATAGATATATTAAAATTGGTGAAAGTCGTAACAAATTGTTCTGATTGCAACATGGAAACTGAAATTCAATTTCAACTAAAATCTAGAATAAGAAATACATTATTCAAAATTAAAAATTTATTTCTGAACTTCAGGCGAGCTTTTCCTCTAGCTTGGACTGCAATGAACGCTCTATTCCCAACTCTAAGCTTTAAGTCGCCTTCGTCCACTTCCTCCCACGATTCAAGAAGTTGTAAAGAATTACAAACATAGTTAATAGATCTATAATCAATAATCCAAACAGATTTTTCATTCTGTAAAACACATGTTTCCAAGATAAATTAACTATAATCATTACCTTTTTTTTCGCTGCTAGAAACGTGGGCCAATCTTGTTTCCAATGCCCCTTCTCTTTGCAATGAAAGCACTTACCTTTACCTTTCTTGTTTTTCTTGTTCTTCCCCTTAGGCGTCTGTGCATTTGGTTAAGCACTCGTCTTTGCAGCCTTTGCAAGCTTGAGGTTGTTGTTTTGTCCATCTTTCCTTTTGTTTCCAGCTTTCGAAGATGAATCTAGGTTAGCTTCAGCCTTAGCTGGATCAGCAGCAGTAGTAGTAGTTGTCTTCTTTTCTCCTCCCTTACTTGATCCACCCATGATAGACTCAAAAGTTTGAAGCTCGTTCATAAGCTACATCAGACCATAGTTGAGTTTATTCAACAATAGTTGGTGGTGATTGGCAGGAAAGCTGGAGAGAGACTGTTGAGGATTCAACCGACTTGAGTTTCCTCATCTATTATTGCTCCATGCAGTTCAGCTTCCTGAAAGTAGTTTGTCATTTTGATCAGATGATCGCAAACATGTTGAGACGGTGCCATCCGAGCATTGGCATATTTCTTGGTGGCCTCAAAACGAGTCTGCACTAACTTGGCACCAAACATGTCTTGGAGCTGATCCATGATTTTGTAGGTCGTCTCGACATTCTCCATCTTTGTCTTGAGAGTGTCGACCATACTAGTCAACATGTAGTATTGCGCCTTGTTGTTAGCCGCCTGCCAACGCTCATACTTATCCCTCACGGACTTGGTATCTCCTTCAGCTGGAACTTCCAGGGATTCCTCAATCATGACAAACTTGGAATTGTCACCAATCAACACAATGTTGATGTTTTTCTTCTATTTAAAGAATTTTTCTCCATTAAGTTTCTCCATAGAAAGTTGAGAAATGATGGAATTAGACACAACCATAATGATGATACAAATTATCAATAAAATAGAAATCAATCACATTTGCTCAATAAAACTTCTATTCACACAAATTTCAAGAAATATCACAACATATACAAAAATATGTAAGATATGAGAAAAAATACAAAAAACAATCTATGATATCTTTGTCTCGGTTGGCGAGAGTTAAAAATACCACTAGTTAAAGAAAGTTGTAAACTTATTTAATAATGGACACAATCATTAACAACCTACTATTCGATCAAAATAAGAAAACAAAATCTCTTATTTTATGAGCTAGACCCACGGTTTCGATAATCATAGATTTAGTCCTAGCAGTCACCGTAGGGGTGAGTCTAGTAGAATTTGACCTATAATTATCTATCTTTCGAAATCTAATATTGTCAAAATAACTAATGAACATCTTCCATAGGGGGACGAATCAAAGCGTCTCGAGGCCCCATTAAGCTATTGACCTTGTTAAACCAATGGTGGAGATCGAATATAATTATTAAAATAAGTTCTTTATAAAAATAGTATTTTTATTATTATTTTTCGAAAATTAATGACTATGGTTCTCCAAAAAATTATAAGATTAAAATTTAATAACCAAAATCCTATAATTTTCTATTAATTCTAAAGTGTCACATTGAAACAAATTCAATTAATTTAGAATTAATTTGTTGCTAATCAATATTTATGTTTAACTAATATAATGAACCTATACAATAACAATTGGGCTTGCATGGAGGAGGATTAGGTTCAGTATGTTGTTCCCACTACTAAGGCCCCCTAACTTCCACACAAGGTCCAAGAGACATGAATTTAAACATTTGTTTTATTAATTGTTATTAATTTATTAGGCCCACTATAGTCATGCAAAGCAAATGGACCTTCACAAGTGGAATCACCCACAAGAAAGGAATTTAAACTTTACATTTTCTAATAGGCCCAAATAAAACCTATCATTTTATGAATATTTTATTTGGAAAAATCCATATATTAAGAAAATATATGGGTCACTATATGCATCTAAGCCCAATTGCAAAAATATCACATATAGTGCAAGCAGACATGTTATAATTGGATAGGCCTAATCATGTTACTATATGAGCAAAAAATTTCTAGAATTTATCAAAAATTTGAATTAATTAATTTATTACAAAAATAAGTCAATTTAAATGAAATTTATTAACAATTAACAAAAGTTAATTTAAATTTCATTTATCAACAATCAACTTGGTCTAGGTTAATTTGAAAAATATTAATTTAATTTAAATATGATTTATCAACAATTAACCAAGTTAATTTAAATCTCATTTATTAAAAAATATTTTATTAATTGGTTTGCAAAATGTGATATTTTTAAAAAATTTAACCAGTTAAAAATTTTTAAAACAAATATCATCGGCTGTTTTTGAAAAAATATCTTAATTAAACAAATTCAAATATCCATAAAAATATCTAGTTAACAAATTTTCAAATTTCAAATAATTTAAATATTAAAATCCATAGAATAATCAGATATTAATAACTTCAAATATCAGATTTCAAAAAAAATATCAAGTATTAAAAGTTATCTTTAATATCTGATAACTTAATTATAATATTTTAATATATAAAAATATTTAAAATTAATTAGTTAACTTATTTTTAAATTTAATTTTGAATCTTTGTAGAAAATGTCTATTTTTTAAAAGATCAAACAACAAAAATATCGTATTTAAAAAAAATGATATTTTTTAATAATAGAAAAGATCTGATATTTTTGTTTTAACCTATTAAAAAATACATTCAAAAATCAAATTTTAAGAAAATTTATCGCATGTTGCGGCCACGGGACTATCTGGGCAAAAAAAAACATATGCCGGCCGCGGTCAGGGGTTGATGGTGGCCGCGGCCACTAGCTGCTATTACCTAGGCCGCGGCCAGTGAAAACTGGTGGTCGTGGCCACTGCCTGAAAGAAAAAAAATATTAATAAAATTTGTGTAATTTTTCAACCCAAAAATATTTTCTAAATAATTTTTACCATGTTTTACATCAAATAAAGCATTTATATAAAAATTATTTGCAAAGAAAACACAACAAAATAACCCAAATATGCTAATAATCACATAAAATTCAATATGTAGCATTAAAGACATGAAATTCATCAAATTACTCAACACATCAAATAATTCAATTTTTTTACCATGTTCATGCATGAAAATAAAGATTACCAAAGGCTCTAAGGCTAGTTGTTGGGAAAACTTATTCAGGATCTTGTTTATTTTCATATAAATTGGATATTAAACATATTAATATAAGAAAACCTATAACATGTTTCTAAAATTGAATTCATACAGATATGATGATATGAACACTTACATTATTGTGCAGCAGAATGATTGAGTCATTCATTCAGTTTCTCAAATCCTTGTATCCTTTCTGTCGCAGGGTATCACCAAGAAACTGAACCGTTCTTCAATTTTCTTCACAGCCTTCCAAAGTACTCTTAGAATCACCTAGACTAGAGTGAGCAATTCTCAACACATGAGATTGATACAGAGAGAAGAAGAGAAAAGAATATTGAGGCTTAGAAAAGGACTTATGCTTTAGAAAGAATCTAAAACCTAGTGTTATCCCCAAAAATGGAGATTGATGACGTGGCAATAGAGGTGACAAATGGCAGTACATGGTCCGTAAAAGACACATTAAATAGTCAATAAATACATTAACTCCTCAGAGTTGTGATAAAGTGACCCGGTAGACTGGTGAAAAGTTTGGATTGCTTGAAAGATGTCATAACCAAGCCAAGTGCATCATAGGAGACCCCAAGGGGGTGGTCCTAGGAGACCCCAAGGGGGTGGTCCTAGGAGAACTAAGGAGAGTGCATCCTAGGAGATCCCAAGGGTGTGGTCCGAGGAGACCCCAAGGGGGTGGTCCTAGGAGAGCTAAGGAGAGTGCATCCTAGGAGATCCCAAGGGTGTGGTCCGAGGAGACCCCAAGGGACTTTGGTCCGAGGAGAACCCAAGAGAGTGGTCCTAGGAGACCCCAAGAGAGTGGTCCTAGGAGACCCCAAGGATGTGGTCCGAGGAGAGCCCAAGAATTTGGTCTTTATACATATGTCCAGCAAGTGCATGGTTGCCCAAATAAAAGAGTGCCATGTTAGAGGAGAGATATGGCATGCAAGAGGAGAGTGCCATGTTAGAGGAGAGGAGTGCATGTCCTACCACCATGCACTTGTCCGACCCACAAAAACATGTCCTACCACCATGCACATGTTTGACCAGCACTTGCATGGGTGGTCAATAGGAGGTGGATCAACTAGCTAGAGGAGGACTAAGTCAAGATTCCCATAAACAACTTCAACAAGATACGCGGGAATCTCTCATTCTTCCCACAAATGGGGGGTTTGTTACATTTTGAATGTTTTTTGTAATTTAAATGTAATAAATATAATAAAATATCCCGGTTCTAGGGGATACCGTATGTATGACCCTAAGCCTATAAATAGAGGGCTTATGGGATTAGAGAGGGGCTTCTTCTGCTTCTTCTTTCGAGACTTTTGGGTCTGAGTATTCTAGAGAGAGAAAATTTGGGTCTGAGTATTCTAGAGAGAGAAAGTGCTGATATTTGAAAGGATTCTTGTATTTTTGCAATCTGTACTGGAGAAACTCAGTTGGCTCAGTCCATCTGATCTTGAGTACAGATCTATAATCACAACTCTAAGTGGATTAGGCTATTACCGACTGATCGGGGCTGAACCACTATAAAAATCTTGTGTGTTATTTACTTTTCTTGTTTGAACTGTCTGTGTTATTTAAATTCTCTTGAAGGTTTGTCGTATTTGACGTTCTCACGTCGTTGGCTAAAAACACAGTCAACACCTAGAGCATCAAGAATAGATCTTTTGATTTTCTGTCAGATTGTAATGCCCTAGTTACCCCAAGACCGTTACTATGGACTTTAAATAGTGCTTAACTCGCTAAACGAGTCATTAGGTTACAAACGCGCATCTAGGTATCATTAATAAGCCAGGATGAAAATCTTGATCAAAAGGTGTGGATATATTTTATTTAAAACATTAAACTGTACATGGGCCCATAAAAGTGTTTACAAAGTTATTTACAATCCCAAATGGTCATTACAGTATAAAATTTACAACCCGCCAACCTAAGCAACAAAAATAGGGTTAACCCCTAGTTCCTCTGAGAAACACCTTGGCCGTGGTGGTCAAGCGGTCGCATATGTACACATTGCCACCTAAGCTCTCCACTCAAGGCTGGGTGAGCTTTTCTTTCCCTTTACCTGCACCACATAGCACCCGTGAGCCAAGGCTTAGCAAGAAAACTTATTACTGCATGTATACAATATCAATAAATGATTCTGGTAATCATTCTAGAGCTTGCATCCCTAATCAGATAGGTGACTAATGAGTCACACTCTGGGGCTCCGCACCTTAATCAGCTAGGTGGCTAATGAGTCACACTCTGGGGCTTCGCACCCTAATCAGATAGGTGACTAATGAGTCACACTCTGGGGCACTGTACCCTAAGCCACGTGACCTTTCAGTCATCTTAGCCTTTTGGCCCTGGCTCTAAGTAACTAGCCTTTAGACTAGACAAGCACTTTTAGTTTTCTTCGACCTCAGGGTCAGTCAAGCATTTCATGCTCATGTTGATTAGATCTAATCATTTCAGCATGTGTAAACACATTAATGTTGCTCTTGACTCTTAAACCAATACCATCCGACCAATGCTCAGTACTATCACTGATCTTTACTGATAAGTCACAGCTTCACGACCAATATTAAACACCAATGTCGCTCCCTGACTAATAAGTCAGTACCATTCACAAGTAAGCAAAGATGCTATGCATTTACAATGCAATCAATGTCCATATATAGAGCACTCAACATGCTACATCAATAACCATGCATGTCACATACTGGGTGCAGTTTTCTTACCTCTAGTTCGAGCGTGAAATAATAAAATAACAACCCTTGAGAACGATCGGTCCTTAAGTCCCTTAGCGGTCACCTAGTCATAACCAAATATGAAATCCCATCAATAAAAATAAATAAATAAAAAGGTTCATGGTCTAAACCCCACTCCCAGGGTCTCGAATCGTACTAAAACGATTTGTAGATTCGATCCCGAGCCTTAGGAAATGGAAATCCGTGCTTAAAACCTTGAAAACCCATCCTAGCACAAAAGGGAGGGGCGGGCCGCGGCGCATCCCCAAGACAGAAACCCCTCTGTCTGGAAAACCAGGGGTGGGTCGCGACTTGACCTAGTGGGTTGCGACGCGCCTGCTAAACAAAGCCTAGGGGAGGCTCTAGAATGGGTTCAAGTCCCGACTTGCATGAACTCGTTCGTGACTTGACCTTGCGAACCCAGCTCCCCTACCTATTTCTCAATTTAAACCTCAATCAAACCTTCACCAAATCAATTCCAAAATCACAGCCAACATTACTACCACATCACCATCAGTTTAGCAACAAATCCCAAGCTTTATAACACTTAAAACCACACCAAATACCCAATTCTACAATCAAAATTCAAAGCTTAAACATAACCTTAAAACAGAGAAAAAACCTTAAACTTCAGCTAAAAACCTTACCTTAAACACAGAATTGAACCCCCTTTAGTTGCTAATCACAAACCTAAACCCTCATGCCTTGATTCCAAAGCTTTAATCCTCAAGCGTACTTCAAACTTTCAACCCATGAAAGACAGAAAGAGATGATCGAGAGAGTGAATGAAAGAAACTCTATTTTTTCTGCCTTAAACTCTACAGCCTTCTAAGTTTTAAACATATCCCATGGTCAAAAGACCAAAATGCCCCTAAGCCCAATTAAAACCTTTAAAGCCACCCAAGGGCAAAACAGTCATTTCCCGTCTATCCCGTTAATCATAATTAACGTCCTCCAATTCCTGTTATTCCTAATATTCTCAAATAATAATTAAATCATATCCAATTACCCATTCATTCCTGGTAATGTACTAAGCATCAAATTACCCCTAGACTTACCCCGAGCCTGGAAATTAATCTCGTTATGACCACACCGCTAATCTTGCAACCTAAGATCGTCTCATGCCGAATAGCTCGAACATATCCACATAATAATGTGGTCTCATCCATAAATCACCATTATGCACATAAATATACAGATATGCTCTTAATAGATCAAAATTATGAAAATGCCCTTTTAATAAGAAATGGGCCCACATGCATGCAAGTATCATCATATCATCATATAATTCACATAAGCATGCATATGAAATCAATTATGGCCCTCCTGGCGCCCTAATCTAGGTATTAAGACACATTAGGGAATTTGGGACATCACAACTATCCCCTCCTTATAGAAATTTCGTCCTCGAAATTTACCTGAACAGCTCGGGATACTAACTATGCATATCTGACTCCAGCTCCCAGGTAGCTTCCTCGACCTTGCTATTCCTCCATAATACCTTAACCAAAGGTATAGTTTTATTTCTCAAGACCTTGTCCTTTCGGTCTAATTTCTGGACTGGCTGTTCCTCATAGGAAATATCTGCCTCAAGCTTCAGATCCTCGTAACTCAAAACATGAGTCACTTCTGATACATACCCCCGAAGAGTTGAAACATGAAATACGCTATGCACGGCTGACAATGCTGGTGGTAAGGCCAACCTATAGGTCACCTGACCAATCCTCTCCAAGATCTCAAATGGTCCTACAAACCTAGGGCTCAGCTTGCCCTTCTTCCCAAATCTTCTCACCCCTTTCCATGGCGAGACTCTAAGGAAGACATAGTCTCCCACTTGGAACTCCACGTTCCTGCGTTTGGGATTTGCATAACTTTTCTGTCCACTTTGAGAAGCGAGCATCTAAGCTCTAATCTTCTCAATGGCCTCATTGGTCCTCTAAACTGCCTCAAGACCCAAGTATCTCCTTTCTCCTGTCTCATCCCAATGAATGGGAGATCTGCATTTCCTACCATACAGCATCTCATAAAGAGTCATCCCAATGGTCGACTGATAGTTGTTGTTGTAGGAAAACTCTATCAAAGGTAGATACTTACTCCAGGACCCACCAAAGTCCAGCACACATGCTCGCAGCATGTCTTCCAATATCTTAGTTGTAACTCCCTGGATAGCCAAGACCGTTACACTGTGTGTTTATAAAGTGCCATACTTGCTAATCAAGTCATTAAAGTAAAAGCGTGTTACTGAAATAGTAGAGGAACTAGGGTTAAAAGTGTTTTGGTCTCAAAAGTACGTTTTCATTACTAAACATCGTTTATGTACATGGGATCCCAAAATTGACAGTTTAAAAGCCATTTACAAAAGTTACAACGTTTAGATACATCAACTGGCCATACTAAGGCAAAAGCGAGCTGTTAGGTAATCTCTGTCCTGACACACTTCTCGACCGTGGTGATCGAACGGCTGGCTATGTACATTTCACCTCGGAGCTCTCCACCTCAGGCCTGGTCCAGCTTGCCCTTGCCCTTACCTGCACCACGAAGCACCCGTGAGCCAAGGCCCAGCAAGAAAACACAGAAACAACAGAGCATGAACAACTAGCAACAAATCAATTTCACATATAGCATCTCATCAACTCAAGTGTATCATCAATCAAGTATTTCATATACTAAGCATCTCAGCTCAAATACATAATGCACAGACGATAACCAGGGCTAGCGCTCACAGGCAGCTCCCTCTGTTATCCTATTATTTCCGGCACTCAATGGCCAATTCGCGCTCCGTGCGCTAAACTCATGAACGGTACTCTTAGACCACGTATACGTGTCCCTTGGCATAATACCAACGATGACACAATACAACTTTCGGGAGCACTTAGTCCCATTCACAACCATACATTCGGGTGCAGTGTTCTTACCTTTCAATTCAATAGCTTTAATCCCTCGACACCTTGAGCACGATCCTACTCGAGCCCTAGCGCTCACCTAAACATAATCATGGCCAAAGTCAACATCAACCCTCAAGTTCAAAACCTAGCCCCGGGGCCAATCCCAAGCCCCCGGGATGTCCTAGTTCCACCAAACAAGGTGGTGGAACCAAACCCCAAACCTTAGGTCAAAAACCCTTGCAAATTACCCTAAAATCCCCTTCAGAAGGCAGGGTAGCGCTACAGCGCTCTTGGGAGGGCGCTATAGCGCTACAGACAGAACCCAAAAACCCTTCAGCAAGATGGCCTAGCGCTACAGCGCCCAAAGGCTAGCGCTGTAGCGCTAGTCACAGACAGCCCAACACCCAAAATTTCCCTTATGCGATTTTCTCGAGCCATCCTCAACCAAACCTCTTCCAACTCTTACCCAAACTTAAAAACAACCTCATAACCACACTCCACTCATCCCAAACACCCTAACCATCTAAAATCCAAGCACATGCAATCACAAACTCAAAATTCACCATAGCCACCTCCAAACTCTAAAACCCAACATAAACCAGCTGAACATCAGAACTAAAGCTTAAAATTCATACCTTTGATAGAATTTCACCCACAAGCTATCCCTAGGCTCCCTTGGCTTGCTACTCCTCAGCCCTAAGCCTGAATTCCCCAAAGTTCCATTCAATTCAATTCAAGCACCACAACTTAAAAACCAGAAACAGAAATGGATGAACTCTAGAACCTTACCTCAAGTGTTGGTGAAACCCTGCTAAACCTCTGTCAATTCCTTAGTCTTAGGTCAAGATCCTTGATGTTTAGTTATCCCAGCTCTCCTCTAAGCTTTACTCCAGAAATTCTCAAGAAACAGATGAAGGAAAGTGTAAACCGACTTTAGAGAAACTCTCTCTGTTTTTCCCTCTTCCTTTTCCCTTCTTTTTCTGACTTCCTTGATATTCTATAAATTCCACTAACTTAAAACCTCAGTAATACCCATCCTTAAGAGTCCAATGACCTTTATGCCCTCCCAATTAACTCTAATCCTTTAGTCCACTTAAGGGCATTTTAGTCATTTTACCTAATTCCCGCTACTTCCTCGAATGTCTCTATTATTTCCCGCTTAATTCCCGATACCTAATTAATCACCAATAGCATTCCTCAATGTTACAATAATCTCCAGCTCATCCACTAAATTCCCATTTACACCCGTGAGCTCACCCCGAGCCGGGTATAAATCCCCGCTATGACTTTTCCGCTACTTAGCTCACTAGGATGTCTCGAGTCACAGATCGCAGATATATCCACATAATAATGTGGTCTCAACAATTATCACATATATCAAAGCAGTTATGCCCTTAATGGCCAAAATTACGATTATGCCCTTCTACCCTAATCTGGGCCTACATGCATACAAACACGCATAGTCATGCATCTCAAGTACTCAAGTAATCATATAACATGCTTTAAATCATAATTATACATCTTAATCACTAAAATCACACGTAATCTCCATTATGCCCTCCAGGCATGCTAATCAAGGTCCTTAAGCCTTATTAGCGAATTTGGGTCGTTACATTAGTTGTCCTCTCAAATTGTCCATCTGTCTGAGGATGATAAGCAATATTGAACTTTAACTGTGTTCCCATGGCCTTCTGCAAACTTCCCCAGAACTTGGAGGTGAATGTGGGGTCCTGATCTGACACGATCGACCTCGGTGCTCCATGGAGGCGCGCAATCTCTCTCACATAGAGATCTGCGTACTGGTCAACTATAAAAGTAGTCCTCACTGGTAATAAGTGAGCTGACTTGGTATATCGATCTACAATAGCCCATACTGAATCATGTTGACCTACAGTCTTGGGTAACCCCACCACGAAATCCATCATGATGTCCTCCCATTTCCACTCTAGAATGTCTAGAGGTTGCAATAACCCTGCTGGCCTCTGATGCTCAGCCTTGACCTGTTGACATGTCAACCACTTAGCCATATACTCCACCACGTCCTTCTTCAACCCAGGCCACCAATACAGCGATCTTACGTCCTGATACATCTTCGTGGTGCCTGGATGCAAAGAGTAAGGAGTAGTATGAGATTCATCTAGAATCTCTCACCTCAAAGCAGTGTCTAACGGAACACATTTCTGACCTTTGTATCTCAATAAACCCATGTCTGACACTGAATAATCTTTGGACACTCCAGCTAAAACATCCTCCATGATCTTGATCAGTTGTGGATCATCCAACTGACCTTCTTTGATTCTCTCCAGCAGCGTAGAATATAGCGTAATGTTGGCCAACTGGCCCACCAGTAACTCTATACCAGCTCTGGTCATAACCTCTGCTAATTTTCTGGATATCAGCCTCGCACTGAAAATCTGTCCTGGACCCTTCCAGCTTAACGCATCTGCTACCACGTTGGCCTTTCCTGGATGATACAGTATCTCACAATCATAATCTTTTACTAACTCCAGCCAACACCTTTGTCTCATGTACAGGTATTTCTGTGTAAATAAGTACTTCAGGCTCTTGTGGTCAGTATAAATCTCACATTTCTCCCCATAAAGGTAATGCATCCATACCTTTAATGCAAAGACCACTGCTGCCAATTCTAAATCATGAATGGGACATATCTGTTCATACTCCTTCAGCTGACGTGAGGCATAAGCAATCACCTTCCCCGACTGCATCAGAACACAACCCAAACCTTGATGTGAGGCATCATAGTATATCTCAAACTTCTCCTGATCTGTTGGAAGACTCAGAACTGGAGCTGTAATCAACCTCTGCTTCAGTTCCTAGAAGTTGTTCTCACACCTGTCTGACCATACAAACTTCTGATTCTTGCATGTCATCTCAGTCAATGAAGTGGCAATCTTTGAGAACCCTTCCACAAAATGTCTGTAATAATCTGTCAATCCAAGGAAACTTCTAACCTCTGAAGCATTCTTTGGCCTTGGCCAATCTCTGACCACCTCAATCTTGGCTGGGTCCACCTTAATCCCCTCCTTACTGACAATGTGCCCAAGGAAAGTTACCTAAGATAACCAGAACTCGCACTTCTTGAATTTTGCAAACAATCTGTGTTCCCTCAATCTGTGTAGAACCAACCTCAAATGTTGCTCATGTTCTAACTCTGACTAAGAATAAACCAGGATATCATCGATGAAGATGATCATAAACTGGTCCAAATAATCATTGAACACTCTGTTCATCAAATCCATAAAAGCAGCAGGGGCATTAGTCAATCCAAAGGACATGACTAAGAACTCATAATGCCCATATCTAGTGCGAAAAGCAGTCTTTGGTATATCTCCCTCCTTGACCCTCAATTGATGATAACCAGATTAAAGGTTTGAGAATACCCTTTTACCTTGCAACTAGTCAAACAAATCATCTATCCTTGGCAAAGGATACTTGTTCTTGATTGTTAACTTATTCAGTTCTCTGTAATCAAGACACATCCTCAGAGGACCATCTTTCTTCTTCACAAACAGAACTGGTACGCCCTAAGGTGAGAAATTAGGTCTGATAAAACCCAAATCTAACAGCTCCTACAGTTGTACCTTCAGTTCTTTTAACTATGCTGGGGCCATTCTGTAAGGTGCTCTAGACACTAGCTCCATCCCTGGTGCCAGTTCTATCACAAATTCAATCACTCTATGTCGTGGCAACCCTAGTAAATCTTCTGGAAATACATCCAGAAACTCACAGACTAATATGGTCTCCTCTGGTCCCACTGGCATGGCCTGAATGGTATCAACCACACTGGCTAAGAATCCTATGCAACCTCTTTGCAATGGATCTCTAGCCCTCAGAACAGATATCATAGGTAAACGAGGTCCATGCACAATACCAACAAATACAAAAGGATCTTCGCCTTCAGGCTCAAAGGTTACCATCTTCCTTCTGCAATCTATGGTTGCCCTATACTTCACTAACCAATCCATGCCCAGAATCATGTCAAAGTCAGTCATAACTAACTCTATCAAATCAACTGACAACTCTCTGCCCTCTACTGTCACTGGCAGTGATCTGACCCATCTTCTGGATACTACTAACTCCCCAGTGGGTAATAAGGTCCCGAACCCCACAGCATTATAATCACATGGTCTACATAGTCTATCAATAATTCTACTAGCAACAAAAGAATATGTAGCACCAGAATCTATCAAAACAGTATAAAGGGTTCCAGCACTAAAAATCTGACTTGTAACTACTGAGGGTGAAGCCTCAGCTTCTACCTGAGTCAATGCGAACACTTGAGCTGGGGCTGAGCTGTCTGCCTTCCTTGGCTCTTCCTTCCTTGATTTTGGGCAATCTTTCTTGAAATGTCCCACTGCCCCACATAAGAAGCAAGCTTTTTCCCTACACTCTCCCATATGGCGCCTCTTGCACCTAGGGCACTCATGATAAGTCCTCTAGGCCTCACTGCCACCCTGGCGGCCCACTAAAATACCACGCGGCTGCCTGTCAGGGCCTGGAGCTGGGAAGGTATCAGAAACCTTCCTCTTCTGATCACTGGGGCCTCCACCCCTACCTGACCCTACAAATGGAGGTCATGTCCTCCTCAATTCTCTTATGGCTACATTGTCTTGCCAAATCTTGCTCTCCGCGCTCTCAGCTGTGAGCGCCTTCTCAACCACCTGTGCATAAGTAGTAACTCCAGCCACAGTGGTGATACGAACATCCCAGGCTATTCTAAGTTGTAGCCCTTGGAGAAACCTCTCTCTCCGGGTCCCATCAGTGGGCACCAACTCTATGGCAAACTTTGTCAATCTATCAAATTTCAGAGCATACACAGTCACTGATGTGTTGCCCTAAAGTAATCTATTGAACTCTTCAACTTTTGCAGCCTTGATGGCATCATTATAATACTTCTCATTTAACAAAGTCTGAAACTCTTCCCAACTTAGGGCATTGACATTTCTGTTCTGGGATATCACTTCCCACCAAATTCGAGCATCCTCCTGAAACATATATGTGGCACTTGCCACCCTCTCATTACCAGACACCCTCATAAAGCCAAGGACGGTGGTAACCATGCTCATCCATTGCTTAGCCTTAGCTGGATCTGCATTGCCCTAAAAAACTGGAGGTTGCTGTTTTCTGAACCTTTCATAAAGAGGTTCCCATTTACTTCCAGCCTCTGGCAACTGCTCAACTGTTGTCACCATTACAGGTGGTGCCTCTGGTAAAACGTTCCTTGCAGGAACCTGTTGTTGTCTCAGGAGGCGGATTTCTTCTTCCAGCCTCATAACTCTGGCCTGTAAATCAGCAAACAGCTGCTTCCAGTTATTAGGAGCTGGCTGAGGGATCTGACTCTGGTCATTTTCCTGACCCTATCTGTCATTCTGGCCCTGATCTTCCTAGCTAGCTGATGAGTCTATCTACCTTGGAAGCATATTATCAACTTAAACCTTGCTGCAATAGTCAATGCGGCCAGTTAGGTAGTGATAACTAAACCTCTTGTCGCCTCACGATCCAAGATCAAGCAGATATTCATCCATGTTCCACAATCATACAGATAAACATATTGATTCATGATCATAACATTTAACATTTAGCTTTTAGCAATTAACAATTAACAATTGGCAATTAAAAATGCAAATAAGCATGTTCTAGCAATATCAGTACTAATAAGCACAGTCTTGCTTATCATGCAGCAGTCAAGGCCCAACCCTATTAATGTACCTCATGTAGGCAGGTAAAGCATTTATATACTATTTAAGCAGTTAAACACATAACCACATAAATAGTTACCAAACCATGAGTCGAGCTTGTCTTCAGTGGCGAGTGTACATGCCCAGCCAGTCTACAGGAACCCTAAACCTTGGCATGCTCTGATACCAAGTTGTAACACCCTGGTTACCCCAAGACCGTTACTATGGACTTTAAATAGTGCTTAACTCAATAAACGAGTCATTAGGTTATAAACGTGCATCTAGGTGTCATTAAGAGGCCAGGGTGAAAATCTTGATCAAAATGATGGATATATTTTATTTAAAACATTAAACTGTACATGGGCCCATAAAAGTGTTTACAAATTTATTTGCAATCTCAAATGGTCATTACAGTATAAAAATTACAACCCGCTGACCTAAGCGGAAAAAATAGGGTTAACCCCTAGTTCCTCTAAGAAACACCTTGACCGTGGTGGTCAAGTGGTCGCATATGTACACATCGCCACCTAAGCTCTCCACTCAAGGTTGGGTGAGCTTTTCTTTCCCTTTACCTGCACCACATAGCACCCATGAGCCAAGGCTCAACAAGAAAACTTATTACTGCATGTATACAATATTAATAAATGATTCTGGTAATCATTCTAGGGCTTGCAGCCCTAATCAGATAGATGACTAATGAGTCACACTCGAGGGCTCCGCACCCTAATCAGCTAGGTGGCTAACGAGTCACACTCTGGGGCTCCGCACCCTAATCAGATAGGTGACTAATGAGTCACACTCTGGGGCTCTGCACCCTAAGCCACGTGTCGTTTCAATCTTTTGAGCCTTTGGGCCCTGACTCTAAGTAACTAGCCTTTAGACTAGACAAGCATTTTTATTTTTCTTCGACCTCGGGGTCGGTCAAGCATTTCATGCTCATGTTGATTAGATCTAATCATTTTGGCATGTGTTAAACACATTAATGACGCTCTTGACTCTTAAACCAATACCATCCGACCAATGTTCAGTACTATCGCTGATCTTGACTGATAAGTCACAGCTTCACGATCAATAGTAAACACCAATGCCGCTCCCTGACTAATAAGTCAGTATCATTCACAAGTAAGCAAAGGTGTTATGCATTTACAATGCAATCAATGTCCATATATAGAGCACTCAACATGCTTCATCAATAACCATGCATGTCACATACTGGGTATAGTTTTCTTACCTCTAGTTCGAGAGTGAAATAATAAAAGAATGACCCTTGAGAACGATCGGTCCTTAAGTCCCTTAGCGGTCACCTAGTCATAACCAAATATGAAATCCCATCAATAAAAGTAAATAATAAAAGGTTCATGGTCTAAACATCGCTCCTGGGGCCTCGAATCGTACTAAAACAGTTAGTAGATTCAATCCCGAGCCTTAGGAAATGGAAACCCGCGCTTAAAACCTTGAAAACCCATCCTGGCACAAAAGGGAAGGGCGGGCCGTGACGCATCCCCAAGACACAAACCCCTCTGTTTGGAAAACTAGGGGTGGCCCGCGACTTGACCAAGGTGGTCATGGCGCGCCTGCTAGACAGAGCCCAAGGGAAGCTCTGGAATGGTTTCAAGTCGCGACTTGCATGAACTCGGTTGCGACTTGACCCCGCAAACCCAGCTCCCTTACCTATTTCTCAATTTAAACCTCAATCAAACCTTCACCAAATCAATCCCAAAATCACAGCCAACATTACTACCACATCACCATCAGTTTAGCGACAAAACCCAAGCTTTATAACACCTAAAACAACACCAAATACCCAATTCTACAATCAAAATTCAATGCTTAAACATAACCTTGAAACAGGGCAAAATCCTCAAACTTCAGCTAAAAACCTTACCTTAAACACAGAATTGAATCCCCTTCAGCTGCTAATCACAAACCTAAACCCTCAAGCCTTGATTCCCAAGCTTTAATCCTCAAGCTTACTTCAGACTTTCAATCCGTGAAAGAGAGAAAGAGATGATCGGGAGAGTGAATGAAAGAAACTCTATTTTTTCTGCCTTAAACTCTACAGCCTTCCAAGTTTTAAACATATCCCATGGTCAAAAGACCAAAATGCCCCTAAGCCCAATTAAAACCTTTACAGCCACCCAAGGGCAAAACAGTCATTTCCCGTCTATCCCGTTAATCATAATTAACATCCTCCAATTCCCGTTATTCCCAATATTCTCAAATAATAATTAAATCATATCCTATTACCCATTCATTCACGGTAATGTACTAAGCATCAAATTACCCCTAGACTTACCCCGAGCTTGGAAATTAATCTCGTTATGACCAAACCGCTAATCTTGCAACCTAAGATCGTCTCATGTCGAATAGCTCGAATGTATCCACATAATAATGTGGTCTCATCCATAAATCACCAACATGCACATAAATATACAGATATGCTCTTAATAAATCAAAATTACGAAAATGCCCCTTTAATAAGAAGTGGGCCCACATGCATGCAATTATCATCATATCATCATATAATTCACATAATCATGCATATGAAATCAATTATGGCCCTCTTGCCCCCCTAATCCAAGCATTAAGCCACATTAGGGAATTTGGGACATTACACAAATAGTCTTTCTGTAATCTATTTTCAACTCTCACTCATCATTCCTTTTATAGGCTCAATTAGGTTGCAAAAGGAAGATGGTAACCTTTGAGCCTGAAGGTGAGGATCCTTTTGTATTTGTTAGCACTGTGCATGGACCCCGTATACCTATGATATCTGTTTGGATGGCTAGAGATCTATTGCAAGGGAGTTGCATAGGATTCTTAGCCAGTGTTGTTGATACCACTCAGGTCATGCCAGTGGGACCAGAGGAGACCAGATTAGTGTGTGAGTTTCTGGATGTGTTTCCAAAAGATTTACCTGGGTTTCCACCACACAAAGAGATTGAATTTGTGATAGAAATGGCATCAGGGACAGAGCCAGTGTCTAGAGCACCTTACAGAATGGCCCTAGCAGAATTAAAAGAACTTAAAGTACAACTGCAGGAGCTGTTGGACTTATGTTTTATCAGACCTAGTTTCTCACCATAGGGTGCACCAGTTCTGTTTCTGAAGAAGAAACAATGGTTCTCTGAGGATGTGTATTGATTACAGAGAACTGAACAAGTTAACAGTCAAGAACAAGTATCCTCTACCAAGGATAGACGATCTATTTGATCAGTTGCAAGGTAAAATGGTATTCTCTAAGATAGACATTCGATCTGTTTATCATCAGCTGAGGGTCAAGGAGGGAGATATACTGAAGACTACTTTTCGCACTAGATATGGGCATTATGAGTTCTTAGTTATGTCCTTTGGATTGACTAATGCCCCTGCTGCTTTTATGGATTTGATGAAGAGTGTGTTCAAGGATTATTTGGACCAGTTTGTGATCATCTTCATCGATGATATTTTGGTTTATTCTCAGTCAGAGTCAAGACATGAGCAACATCTAAGGTTGGTTCTACAGAGATTGAGGGAAAACGGATTGTTTGAAAAATTCAAGAAGTGTGAATTATGGTTATCTCAAGTAACTTTCCTTGGGCACATTGTCAGTAAGGAGGGGATTAAAGTGGACCTAGTTCAGATTGAGGCGGTCAGGAATTGGCCAAGGCTAAAGAATGCTTCAGAGGTTAGAAGTTTTCTTGGGTTGGCAGGTTATTACAGACGTTTCGTGGAAGGGTTTTCAAAGATTGCCACTTCATTGACTGAACTGACACGCAAGAATTAGAAGTTTGTATGGTCAGACCGGTGTGAGAACAGCTTTCAGGAACTGAAGTAGAGGTTGATTATAGCTCCAGTTCTGAGTCTTCCAACAGATCAAGAGAATTTGTGATATACTATGATGCCTTACATCAGGGTTTGGGTTGTGTTTTGATGCAGTCAAGAAAGGTGATTGCTTATGCCTCACATCAATTGAAAGAGTATGAACAGATATATCCCACTCATGATTTAGAGTTGGCGGCTGTGGTCTTCGCATTGAAGGTATGGAGGCATTACCTTTATGGGGAGAAGAGTGAGATTTATACTGACCACAAAAGTCTGAAGTACTTCTTCACACAGAAAGATCTGAATATGAGACAAAGGTGTTGGCTAGAGTTAGTAAAAGATTATGATTGTGAGATTCTATATCATACAAGAAAGGCCAACGTGGTACCAGATGCTTTAAGCCAGAAGGGTCCAGGACAGATTTTCAGTGCGAGGCTGATATCCAGAGAATTAGCAGAGGATATGACCAGAGCTAGCATAGAGTTGCTGGTGGGCCAGTTGGCCAACATTATTCTACAGTCTACGCTGTTGGAGGGAATAAAGGAAGGTCAGTTGGGTGATCCATAGTTAACCAAGATAATAGAGGATGTTCTAGCTGGAATATCCAGAGATTATACAGTGTCAGAGATTGGCTTGTTGAGATACAAAGGTCGGATATGTGTTCCATTAGACACTACTATGAGGCGGGAGATTCTGGATGAATCTCATACTACTCCTTACTCTTTGCATCCAGGCACCACGAGATGTATCAGGATGTGAGATAGTTGTATTGGTGGCCTGGGATGAAGAGGGATGTGGTAGAATATGTGGCTAAGTGCTTGACATGTCAATAATTCAAGGCTGAACATCAGACGCCGGCAGGGTTATTGCAGCCTCTGGATATCCCATAGTGGAAATGGGAGGACATCATGATGGATTTCGTGGTGGGGTTACCTAGGACTGTTGGACAACATGACTCTATTTGGGTTATAGTGGATCGCTATACCAAGTCAGCTCACTTCTTGCCAGTGAGGACTACTTATACAATTGACCAGTATGTAGATCTCTATGTGAGAGAGATCGTGCACCTTCATGGAGCGCTGAGGTCGATCGTGTCAGATCGTGACCCCACTTTTACTTCCAAGTTCTGGGGGAGTTTACAGAAGGCCATGGGAACACAGTTGAAGTTCAGTACTGCTTATCATCCTCAAACAGATGGACATTCTGAGAGGACAATCCAGATATTGGAAGACATGCTGCGAGCATGTGTGCTGGACTTTGGTGGTTCCTGGAATAAGTATCTACCTTTGATAGAGTTTTCCTACAACAACAGTTATTAGTCTACCATTGGAGTTGCACCTTATGAGATGTTGTATGGTAGGAAATGCAGATCTCCCACTCATTGGGATGAGATAGGGGAAATGAGATACTTGGGTCCTGAGGCAGTTCAGAGGACCAGTGAGGCCATTGAGAAGATTAGAGCTCGGATGCTCGCTTCTCAGAGTAGACAGAAGAGTTATGCAAATCCCAAGCGCAGGAACGTAGTGTTCCAAGTGGGAGACTATGTTTTCCTTAGAGTCTCGCCATGGAAAGGAGTGAGGAGATTTGGGAAGAAGGGCAAGTTGAGCCCTAGATTTGTAGGTCCATTTGAGATCCTGGAGAGGATTGGTTAGGTGGCTTACAAGTTGGCCTTACCTCCGGCATTGTCAGCCGTGCATAACGTGTTTCATGTTTCAGCTCTTCGGAGGTATGTATCTGATGTGACTCATGTTTTGAGCTATGAAGATCTGGAGCTTGAGGCAGACCTCTCCTATGAGGAACAACCAGTCCAGATACTTGACAGAAAGGACAAGGTCCTCAGGAATAAGATGATACCTTTGGTTAAGGTATTGTGGAGGAATAGCAAGGTCGAGGAAGCGACCTGGGAGCTGGAGTCAGATATGTAGAATCAGTATCCCGAGCTGGTTAGGTAAATTTCGAGGACGAAATTTCTGTAAGGAGGGGATAGTTGTAATGCCCCAAAATCCCTAATGAGGTTTAATGGTTGGATTAGTAGGCCGAGAGGGCCATAATTGATTTATTATGTCATTAAACTATTATGTGCATGTTTATGTGAATTATATTATTATATGATGATAAATGCATGCTTGTGGGTCCACATTTCATTATAAGGGCATTTTGATAATTTGGCCCGTTGAGGGCATATTTGTATACTTTCATGCATGTTGGTGAACTATTGTTGAGGCCACATTATAATGTGGATTTTTTTCAAGCTATTCAGCATGAGACGATCTTTGAATACAAGTTATCAGTTTGGTCATAACTGGGTTAAATTCGAAGCTCGGGGTGAGTCTCGGGGTGATTTGATGATTAAAGCATTACTGGGAATTAAAGGGTAATGGGATATGATCTTATTAGTATTTGAGAATAACAAGAATTGGAGGGTGTTAATTATGATTAATGAGATAAGCAGGAAAGGACAGTTTTGCCCTTGGGGGCTGTTAAGAGATGAATTAAGCATTGGGGGTATTTTGGTCATTTGACCTAGGCTATATGTAAGTTGAAGGCTGAGGAAGGTTAGCCAAAACAAAGCCTTGTCTTTCCTCCCTCATGATCATCATTTTTCCTTTTCTTTTCCTTTGAATCTTGAAGCAAGTTTGGGGATTCAAACTTGGAGATTGAAGCTTGAGGTCTTAGGCTAGTGTTCAGCCATTGAAGAGGTCTCAATTCAAGCTTAAGGTAAGGTTTTAGTTCAAGTTTATGGTTCCTTGCTCTGTTTTTATGTTAGTTTTAAGATTGGAGTTTTGATCATTGAAATGGGATTTTGATGAAGTTTTGATTGGTTTAAGGCTTAGGTTTGGATGGTTATATGGTAGATAAGTTATGGTAATAGTTGGTAGCTTTGCTTTGTGATATTGGGAGTGTTTTAATAAGGTTTTGAAATAAGTTCGAAGGGGAAAAACAGGGGTTTTTTGCTAAGTTTCAGGTGGGGTCGCGGCTCTGTTCTAGAGCGCCGCGGCCCAAGCTTGTTGAAGAGGAAGGGTGGAGCTGAAGGGTCGTTGGGCTGCGACATGGTGAAGGAGGGCCACAGCCCGTGTTGGGGATTAAAGGGTGGTCGCTTCTGTTTGAGGAGGTGGGCCACGGCATGGTGGTTTAGGGTGGAGGCCCTTAGTGGAATTTTGGCCAAAATTGAGTTTTTGGCTCGTGAATCAAACCTTAGGCCTCGGGATCGTTCCTACTACCCGGTTTAGTAGGATTCGATGTCCCGGAGGCTAGGTTTTGGTCCGGGAACCTTTTGTGATTCATTTTATTGATGGAATCCCATAATTGGTTATGACCAGGTGACCTTTAAGGAACTAAAAGGTTGATCGTTCTCAAGGGTCGTCTTTTACTAATTCTCACTCGAACCAGAGGTAAGAAAACTGCACCCCATATGTGACATGCATGGTTATTATTGAGGCATGTTTAGTGTTTAAATGTGAACATTGATTGCATATCAAATGCTTAGAAAATCTTGCTCACTTGTAAATGGCACTGACTTATTAGTCAGAATCGGCAATGGTGTCGGTATTAACTGTGAAGGTGTGACTTACTAGTCAAGTTCGGCAGTAGTACCGAGCACTGGTCGTATGGCATTAACTTATGAGTCAAGGACAGTTTTTGTGTGTTTAACGCAAGCTGATAAAGATTAGATCTAATCAACATCAGCATTGAATGACTCATCATGAGCATTAATGCCAAACCGACCCCAAGTTCGATGAAAGCTAAAAGCAGTTGCCTAGTTCCATGACTAGTCACTCAGAGCCAGGGCCAGAAGGCCTAAGTAACTCCATTGTCACATGGCTAAGGGTACGGAACCCGCGCTAGTGATTCCATGATCACTCATTTGGTTTACATTAGTGACTTGCTCATCAGTCACTCACCTGGTTTAATATAGTGACTCGATCACTCATTTGTAAAGGGTGCGGATCCCACATTAGTGACTTTTACATCTGTCACTCATCTGTTTAAGGCTATAAGTCCTGGATGATTATCATGATCATTACTTGATATTATATACATGCAGTAATGAGTTTTCTTGCTGGGTTTTGACTCCACTACAAGAAATCTGACATTTACCTACCAATTTCTTACCTACATATATATATTGGTAGGTAAAGTTACTTTTACCTACCAAAAATTTAATTGTCCGCACTATTGGTAGGTAAATATTGGTAATTATTAAAATTTTCTAGAATTATATTTTTTGTACCAATAATATTGGTAGGTAACGAGTTTTTCCTACGAATATATTGGAGGGAAATTTTTCAGATTTTGGAGCTTATTTTTCCCACCAATTTTATTTAAAATTTTCTTTTCTTAATTAAAATTAATGCTGATGTGGAGAACATTAACATTATAATACTCAATCTCTTTTCATAAAAACATAATCATATACATTTATATATAAAAAAACATAAGTATAATTATATAAATATAAATATTATTTAATAAAAACATAAATAAATCTTTTATAAACCTAAACCTAAAAACACTATCACTCAAAATCTCGAATCCCTCTTTCTCTTCAGCACTCACCTCTCTTCTTTGCCTCCCCATCGATGAACCAGGTTCATCCCAGCCGCCTCCCCATCGATGAACCAAGTCCCTCCCAATCGCCTCCCCATCGACGAACACTGTCACTCCCAGTCGCCTCCCCATCGATGAACCCTTCCGCCTCCCTATTCGTCAGACCCAGTCACCTCCCTCTTTGTCGCACCCATCAACCATTGCTCTTCGCCGCCTCGCTCTTCGTCAAATCCCTCTTACTCTCTGTTGCCGCATCTGTTGTAGTCTATGCAACAATACTTGTTATTGGTTTCGTCATCGTTCCTTGCCTTTACTTTGCTCGACTTGTAAGTCGATTGATTTTTTTCTTGTGATCTTCTCTACTTCAGCCATTACCAATTTGTAAGTCCATTGATTTTATTTTTAATGTGTTATCTGCCTCAAAACATTGTTGTATTTTACTTTTGTTAATTTTTTTTCAGATGGTGTTGTTGCAAGAATAGGCTTACAATTGCTGGTAGCGAATTGATGAGGCTTGGTGGATTGTTGGTTGAGGTAAATTCATAATACTATTTATGAAAATCCCCAAAATCTGAATGATTAATGATGACTTGTAATTTTTGAGGCAATTTTTATGTGTTTGAGTATGTTTTGGTTCTGTTATATGATCTGAGGCATATTTTTTGTATGTTTATGTACTGCCATATGTTTTGGATTTGAGATTTTTGAATTGTATTCTGATTCAGTGTTGCTCTTCGGTTGTAAGGTTTGGTTCTGTTCTGAGCAATGAATCTGTTTTAATGTCTATATATGAAGGGGTCTGTTTTAGTAAGGATTTGATTTAATATATTTTGTTTGGTACTTTGATTATGATATTTGTATTCAGATTTAGTGTTACTCTTTGGTTTTAAGGTATGGTTCTGTTTTGAGCAATGAATATGTTTTAAATGGATCTCTTTTGAGAAAGGATTTGATTTAATTGTTTTGTTTGGTACTTTGTTTCTGATATTTGTATTCAGATTTATTGTGTGCAAGTGTTTGATCTGATGTAACAATTTGTTCAAGTGGTTCTGTTTACATCTTGCTATGTTGTTGGTTTTGGGCATTTTGCTTCTGACAGTGGTATAGCAGCTTGGTACTGTTTTCTAGTGAAGCAATACTTCTTTTTCCTTAAATGTCTATTAGCTTGAATTTGTATATATGTGCGTCTATTAGCAATGCTTGGCAGCTTGTGTCTTGGTTTATTTTAGATATAGTCTTTGATCTCTTTATGAGATTAAATTTTCAGTGCTTGAGTATTTTTGGATATGATCTATCTTTTTTCAAGTCATATTACCTTAATGTGTCATACTTTTTTAAGAACATATTACCTTCATAGTCAATGAAGTTTAAACAATATAATTAAGAGGACAACAAAAATTGAAACTAAGGAACATGTTTTAGGGACTTTCAATGATTTGTATTCAGATTAGGGACTTTGCTTTCTAGTTTGTATTTTCTTCATTGTTGTCTTCATTTAGGCTTTGGATACTTCTTGTATTTATGAATTATAAGCTTGGTTGTGTTTAGATGAAAAGCTTTAAATGTCACAGTTTGTGGCTCTAGAATCTTGTATATCTTCATTTTTATCTTGTTTGAAAGCAATAGTTATTAATATTGATGGTTTTTATAATCTAGATATTTTGATGAGTTTTTATTATCTGTGTAATATTGCCTACTGTGATGGTGAACATTTATGAGTTCTTTGCATTTTGTGTGATTTTGAAATTAAAAGTTTGGATTCAATGAATCAATGGGTGATATATGTTAGTGAGAAATTAAATGTTTATTCCACTGTTATGTAGATTAATTGTTTCCTTATCCAAATGGGGTTCAGTTAGTTTTTAATGAGAGTAACTCATTCATTACTATCTTACTCTTTTCTCATGCTTGCTTATGATGTATTATTTCTAATGAGAGTAGCTCTATGATTTTTTTTTAGTTTTTTCTGTGGTTATTCAAATCTATTAAATGATTTATGTCAAATTATATTGTATGTTGTTGACTAATTGGCTTGAATGAAATATGAGATTTTGAGTATGGGTGAAAAACTGATTTTAGTGAGATTCTTTGATTGTAACATCATAATCTTTATGCTTGCTGAATTTGATATAATTTTGGATTTGTTTGAACTAACTTATATGATTGCTGTCTATATATGTAATTAAGAAACTAGTTTTTATTATTCTTTTGCATATTTAAACTTTATTTATTGTTTTATTGAGATAAGGTTTGACATAATTATTTGCTCATTTTCTAATAAATATATGGCATAGCCAAAGTCCAATTCTCTTTTTCAAATATGAATTAGATTTATAAATTTGGTATAGACTCAACTGCCTAATTTGGCTATGCTAATATATTAAGTACTTTAATGAGGTTTATGTGCTTTATTGGTTTGAGGTATTAAGTTGTGTTCTAGAGTTTTGTTTCATTGTCTTGATTATTGTTTCAAATGTTCTGAGGCTCCGAGATGTGTTATGTATTATGTTCATTGATTATATATATGAATCTGTTTTTCTTTTTAAAAAGGAGAAGAGACATCTACTTTTTATTTTGAGTTTTTTTATGTTAAACTTTGAATCTAGTTTGTATTACCTTCATCATTGTTTACATGTTCATATATACTGCATATGAATTTCTTTGTTTTATCACATGAATTCTAGTTTTCGATGCATATTGCCTATTAAATGTAGTTTTGAATGTTGACTTATATTTTCTTTTTCCGATTTGGATCATTATTCTACTTTGATTTTTTTTGTTTTTTTTGCCTATGATGTTGATAAATGATTTTATTTTATGTTGGTGATTATGGGACTTGATGTGCTCATATATTTTTTTTTTAATATATGCTGGTATATCAAGTGTCATAAATGCCCATAATAATAAGTCATATTTTCTGAAATCATTATGATGATTAAATTGGGGATAATTATTTTGTTGAGATTAATTATATTTTCCCATTGTTGCCAACCCGAACCCCACCTCCAACCATCGTCGTTGTCCACCTCACAAAGCCATCATCGACATTCACAAGTTCGAGAAAAAGGGTGCTCTCGTGTAATAATCTCAAAGTGAAGAATAGACTTGTTGATATTTTTTATGAAATGTATTTAGTTTAACACTTATCTTTAATAAGCAATGAATATTTATAATATATGTTTGTTTATTTTATTATTAATGTTAAATAATATATTTGAGTTTGGTTCGGGAGTCACAAGATGATTGTATCGTTTTTTTCTAGTTTATTTCTAATATAGAACATTTATAAATAACTGTATTATCTTTTACCTATACATAACCATTAAATTTAACCAAAATATAAATTGTGTAATAGACCAATAAAATCATGCTATGTGAGCTAATAAAATGACCCCACGTGGTCCAATAATATTGTGCCACGTAGACCAATAAAATGATGCCACGCAGACTAATAAAATGATGCCACGTGGTCTATATCAAATTATGACATATGTACTAATTATCAAACGACACGATGACAAATTATTGTTTGACACGTGGAGCAACCACAAGATGCCAAGTGGCAGTATTGACGTATGCCACGTGTATGCTACTATGGAAACCATGTCAGCAGACACGTAGGATGATAAGTCATCAAGCACGTCATCTAATGATTCATCAATTGATTTATAACATAGTGGGGTCCACTAATTCTTTCACCTACCAGTATTAATAAGTGTAGGTAAAGACTCTTTCCCCACTAACATTTACCTACAAGTCTCTACCAATTCAATATTGGTAGGTAAACCATATTACCCACCATTAGGTTAGTTTTACCTACACTTACAATTGGTAGGTAAAGACCTCATTTTCTTGTATATGGTGCAGGTAAAGGGAAAGAAAAGCTCACCTAGCCTTAAGTGGAGAGCTTAGGTGGCGATGTGTACATATGCGGCCGCTTGACCACCACGGCCAAGGAGTTCTTGGAGGAACTAGGGGGTTAACCCTATTTTTTCTGCTTAGGTCGGTGGGTTGTAAATTTTACATTGTAATGACCATTTTGTATTGTAAATAACTTTTATGTTTTAAATAAAATATATCATTTCCTTTTGATTGTTTTTTTTCACCTTAACCTATTAACAACACCTAGATGCACGTTTATAACCAAAGAACTCGATTAGCGAGTTAAGCACGGTTCAAAGTTCACAGTAACGGTCTTGGAGTAACCAGGGCATTACATTGCGAACCCAGAAACTTCAGCATTTTTCTGTGTTTTTCCCCAGTCAAACTCATCAAACCTCATTCCAAACGTAACCCAGAACCACAATTGAACCCCAATACCCCAATACTACACCTAAGGCAACACAATCACAGTAATAACTAAACTAAAACTCCATTACAACTCAAAATTCATCTATTGAGTTCAAAACATAAGAACACCAAAATAAACAAATCAACAACAGAAATTGAAGCTTACCTCCTTGAGAATCATGACCCCTAAACTGCACCTCAATCACTCCCAGCTCTAGCCTTCAATTCCTAAGCCAAACTCCTCCAAAAAGCCTCCAACCCCAACTAAGTCTCAAGGGGGAAAGAGGAATGTGAGAGAGAGAAGGAAATGTTGAGAGTGTTCCTTCTAAATTTGGTTTCCCTTTGTAGAGAAGTCTATAACTTAGGCTGAGTCTATCCTTTGATAAAAAGACCATAATGCCCCTTTAGTCACAACCGTATCCTTTAATGGTTCCAAGCCAAAATTCATTTGCCACATCTCCCGCTAAACCTCGAGTAGCCTATAAATTCCCAATCAATCCCGACATAACCAAATAATCATCAAATAAATACTTGTTACCTGACAAATTCCAAATACCCTCTAGGTTACCGAGATACCCCTAGCCTCACCCCGAGCTGGGTATTTGACCCCGTTGTGACTATTCCGCTAGCCTGCTCCCTAGGATCGCCTCGAACCACGCATCTCAAATATATTCACATAATAATGTGGCCTCAGTCATTTAACACGAAAAATCACAGTTATACCCTCAACGGGTCAAAATTACAAATATGCCCGTCTTGACAAAAACGGGCCCACATGCATATTTAATACACTTAAACATGCACATATAATCATATTAACATATAAATCACGTATGCCATGTAGTGACACATATATTTGATTAATTTCCTATATAAATCCAACTATGCCCTCCACGCACAGTAATCAAGGCACCAGCCTTAATAGCTAATTCGGGACGTAACATGATGCGTAAGAAGACCAAGTATGTCTGGACAGATAGATGTGAGAACAGATTCAAGGAGTTGAAGTGGCGACGAATCACTGCTTTGGTATTAAGTCTTCCATCAGACAAGGAAAAGTTTGTAGTCTACTGCGATGCTTCGAGGCAAGGTTTGGGTTGTGTATTGATGCAAGCTAGGAAGGTGATAGCCTATGCGTCTAGGCAGCTAAAGGAGAATGAACAAAGGTATCCCACGCATGATCTGGAACTAGCAGCGGTGGTGGTATTCGCACTGCAGGTATGGAGGCACTACCTATATGGAGAAAAGTGTGAAATATACACTGACCATAAGAGTTTTAAGTATTTATTTACTCAAAAGGATTTGAATATTCCCCAAAGACGTTGGCTAGAGATGGTAAAGGATTACGATTGTGATATTTTTGTATCATCCAGGAAAGGCCAATGTGGTGGCTAACGCATTGAGTCAGAAGGGGCTAGGGTAGTTATTCAGTTCGAGATAGATATCAGAAAAGTTAGCTGAAGAGATGACAAAAGCAGGAATTTAACTGGTAGTTGATCAATTAGCCAACATTAATCTTTAGTCCACACTCCTTGAGAGAATAAGAGAAGTACAAAAGGAGGATCCTCAGTTGAGGAAACACAGGGAGAATGTCTAGCTGGATTGGCTAGAGATTTTTCTATTTCAGAGGTAGATCTGCTGAGGTATAAAGGTCGGATTTGTGTTCCGATGGATTCTGGTATCAAACGAGAGATTTTGGATGAGTCTCATACCACTCCCTATTCTCTACATCCGAGTACAATAAAGATGTACCAAGATCTAAGGACTCTGTATTGGTGGCCAGGGATGAAGAAGAACATGGTGGATTATGTGGCCAAGTGCTTAACCTGTCAGCAGGTGAAGGCTGAACATCAAAGGCCAACAGGGTTGCTACAGCCTTTAAGAATTCTAGAGTGGAAGTGGGAGGATATCACCATGGACTTTGTTGTTTGACTGCCAAAGAAGGTGGGGCAACATGATTCTGTATGGGTGATTGTGGATAAGTACACCAAATCAGCCCACTTCTTGCCTGTTAAAACAACTTATACGGTGAAGTAGTATGCCGAGTTGTATGTGAAGGAGATCGTGCGTATCCATGGGGATCCGAGATCGGTAGTGTATGACAGGGACCCCACCCTCACCTCTAAGTTTTGGGAGAGCCTGCAGAAGGCTATAGGCACGCAGTTGAGGTTCAGTGCTGCCTATCATCCTTAAACGGATGGACAGTTTGAGAGGACGATTCAAATACTAGAGGATATGTTGCGGGACTATGTACTGGATTTTGGGGGATCTTGGAGTAAGTATCTCCCTTTGATTGAGTTTTCTTACAATAAAAACTACCATGCAACTATAGGAGTGGCTCCGTATGAAATGTTGTATGGGAGGAAGTGCAGATCGTCCATTCATTGGGATGAGAAAGGTGAGAGGAAGTACTTAGGTCCTGAGGTCGTCCAGAGGACTAACCAGGCAATTGAGAAGATTAGAGCTTGGATGCTCACCTCCCATAGTAGATAGAAGAGTTATGCAAACTTGAAACGTAGAAGTGTAGAGTTTCAAGTCGGTAATCATGTGTTTCTCAGAGTTTCTCCTTTGAGAGGAGTGAAACGATTTTGAGTGAAATGCAAGTTAAGTCCTAGGTTTGTTGGCCCCTTTGAGATCCTGGAATGAGTTGGAGAGGTGGCATACAGATTAGCTATGCCTCCAACTTTATTACGGGTTCACAACGTATTTCATGTCTCTATGCTCCGAAAGTATGTATCAAATCCTACACATGTGCTGAGTTATGAAAACCTGGTGTTGGATCAAGATTTGTCTTATGAGGAGAAACTGGTTAAGATCCTAGACTGAAAGGATAAAGTCTTGCGGAATAAGACCATTTCCTTAGTAAAAGTGTTGTGGAGAAACAACAAGGAAGAAGAGACAACTTGGGAGCTTGAATCTGATATGCAGGATCGGCATCCCGAACTATTCAGGTAAATTTTGATGACGAAATTTATGTGAGGAGGGGATAGTTGTAACATCCCAAATTTGTTAATAAGGCTTGGTACCTTAACTAGCGTGTCGGGAGGGAAATAATTGATTAAATTGTATTATTACATGACTTCTCATGATATATATGCATCATTACGTGATTGCTTGAGTTATGACATGATATGATTATATATATGCATGTTTAGGATAATTAAATATGCATGTGGGCCCATTCTTGTTAATAAGGGCATATTTGTAGTTTTTGACTCGTTGAGAGTATACATATATATATATATATGTTTATGTGTGTGTTATGGTTAAGACCACTGTATTGTGGAGATATATTTGAGATGTGTGGTCTAAGGCGGTCCTAGGGAGCGGATTAGCGGAATAGTCACAACGAGGTCAAATACCCGACTCAGGGTGAGCCTAGGGGTATTTTGGGGAATTAGTGCATGTTCGGGATTTACCAGGTAATGGGTAGCTATTTAGTGAATATTTGGGTATGCCGGGATTAATTGGTGATTCATAGGACTATTCGAGGAATTAGCGGGAACGTGGCTAATGACCATTTTTCCCTTGGGAGCGTTAAAGAACAAGAGCTGGCCTAGGGGTACTTTGGTCATTTTTGTATCAAGGGATAGACCATCAGGAAGTGACCAGAACACTAAACTCATACACCCTCCCCTCTCCCCGGTTCTCTCTCTCTCTCTCTCTCATTCTGCCTTTCTCGAGCCTTGAGGAAGCACTTGAAGTTTGGAGACTTAGCTTGGGAATCTAGGAGTATTTGAGGCTGGGAATTTGGGGAAAACAAGCTAGGAGAAATTCTGAGGCAGTTGAGGGTTGAATTCTCAAATTGAGGTAAGGGATCTACTTTGATTCCTCGTAATTTTCCGTTGTAATTTTGGGGTTTTTCTAGAGGTATAAACCTTAAGTCTAATTTTGGGTTTTGGTTAGATTATAGGGTGGTTTTGGGGATAATTAAGATGCCTATGTTGTGTTGATAGGAGTCCTAGGCATAATTCTGGGTTTAGATACTGATTAGAGGGAATTTCAATGGAATTGGCTCAAGAAAATGCAGGGAAATTATGAGTTCTGAAGCTCGTATTGTGGCCCTGTTCTTCAGGCGCTGCGGCCTGCATGAATCTAGAAGGCCTTAGGGGTCTTTGAAACCGTCCAGGCGTCACGGCCCAGGCTAAGGTGCGCCGCAGCCCGTGTCCCCCAGGTGAGAGTCTCAAGCTCCCTGACTTGAGGAGGGTCGCAACGCCCAGAGAAAGGTCACGGCTCAAATGGAAAATAGTGGTCAATTAGGGGTTTTGGGCTCGGGAACTCAAACTTAGAGGCTCAGAAAGGATCTTACTACCTGGTTTAGTAGAATTCGAGGTCCCGGAGGCTAGTATTTTATTTCGAAGGATTTTAATCGATTTAGATGGTGATGGTTATTTATTATTACCACTAAGGCTCGGGATTAGGGATCGTGCTCGGGATCGCTTGGTATTGTCAGCTCGAGACTCAGGTAAGAAAACTGGTTGTGCCCGTAGAGCAAGACATGGCCCGATTATCTGTGTTTAGTGTTATGTATGAATGTTTATAATTTTAATGCCATGTTTGTGTGTTTATGACTGATCGGGGAAGGCCGAGACAGCGAAGGTCGGGATCGGCGAAGGCCGGGAACGGCAAAGGCCGGGAACGGAAATAAGTATGCTGAATACAGGACGAACGCAACAAGCATGTTGAATGCAGGCCGCCATGGCATGGCCATCTAGGGTGTTGTACTCACCCGTTCAGTGAAGACCGTGAACCTGGTGCCTGGTAAAGCACCTTGGTCGGCATAGATCGTTATGTGAATAGTCTGTTGTATCTGTTTAAAGTTATGCATTTATTGGAATGAATTGTTATACGCTATGTGTGTGGAGTTTTCTTGTTGGGTCTTGGCTCACGGGTGCTCTATGGTGCAGGTAAGAGCAAGGAAAAGGCCGACCAAGCATGAGTTGGAGGGCATGGAACGGCGCGTACAAGTTTGGCCTACCTGGCTGCCACAACTAGGGTAGTTTTGAGGAACGTGTTATAAACATTTGATTTTGTCGCTTAGGTTGACTTTACACTAACTTTTTGTTTGGAACGAGTTTCCTAATACGCAGCGGAATGGTGGTGTGTTTGGCCCAGTGTACAACAAAAATTTTGTAACATATTTAAACTACCTTTAAATATGCGGATCCATTAATATACATACATTAATCATAAGCAAGTAAATAGAAAACATACATCTTGACGCCTATCAAGTGTCATTGCTATCTTTTCGTAATTTGAACGAACTTCCTATCCAAGCTGCTACCAGGTACTCACACCAAGATCTTCCACAACGTTCTCTACACCTCAAGAAGTGTGTGGGAACTTAGAGAATAAAGGATGGTTAATTTCTGATTCTACTTGATGTAGTCAACACATGAGATCAAGAGAATAAGGCCTGAAATTGGTTCTATATCTTTTCAGGGAGAGATAGAAAAGTTTCGTTCTTTGTCACAGAGCAAATGACTGTAACTTTTTATTTTCTGATAAGTCTAACTTAAATAGAAAATATTTAAATTTAAAAAATAAATCTATAACTAATTTACAATTTATCTTTTAATTAATTAATTATCTTATTAATGAAAATATCTAAAAACTAATTTTTGAATTTTCTATTAATTAATTAAATAAATAAAATTGAAAAATCTATCCCTGAAAATTATGCAGTACACGCCACACAGTCCATGGACTATGTGTGGTCGTGTGCCACCCTTTATTTTAGGGATATTTGATTTTTCTATTTTTATTTAATTATTTATTCAAACTACCTTGTCAGATAAAAATCTAACAACCTGATAACTAATTTAAATTTGAATTAAATATATTTTTAATTAATTATCAAATATAATTAATTATTTTAATAAATATCAATATTTTAAATTCAAATCTAATTTGAACTTATCAGATTATTATCTCTCACCCAAATAAAGATATTTAATGAATTCTACCAATTAATTAAAACCAATAATAATTTCAAAATTAAATATTTAATTTATTATAATTTCAAAAATTATAATTAATTAATTATTTAATATAATTTCGAAAATTAATTTAATTATTTAACATAATTTCAAAAATTACAAAATAATCAAATATTAATTAATTTTGTTAATTACAACTAATTTGTAATTAATTAATTAATTAATCACTATTATCACATGATTGCATATTTGGCCCGAAGAACAAATTTCTTCTTAAATATGTCTTTCAACCATTTTTCCATTTATATCAACTCTTGCCTTGAATAATGTTGATAGAGCCGCTGTGAGGACCTATAATTCCAAGCTCTAATAAATTTGAGATTATTAATTAAATAATCTTAATTTATTAATCTCATGATTATTCCATTATAAATACGAGACTGCACTCTTGTAATTATAGACATTTCATTTACTGAGTACTTTATAATGATAAAGCATCCATTGATATAATAATTGCATATAAATTGACCCTCTAATAATGGTTCATAATTAATCGGGAATAAAATTACCGTTTTACCCTTTTAATTATCTCTTGTTTCCTTAAGTACCATTGACTTTACTAGTAAAGGTTAATTCATAACTAAATTATGAATTTGAGCTCAACAACTTTTTCAGTCCCAAAAATCAACCATTAAGATAATCATTATTCAATCTCTTACGAGAAGGAATAGATTCCATATCTGTATACTATGTCCCCAGCTATTTACATTAATGAGTTCCCAAAACAAAAGTTTCTAGCTTGATCATTCTGACAGACCCTAACGAGTGAATCAAAGAACTCATATAAAATAAATAGAAGTTCATAGTAACTTCAGGATTAAGATCTATTTGTATATGATCATCAGTTGATATATTTAATTAATACTTCGAAACGGTATTTAACTAAGTATTAATAAACATATCTGTTCCAATTCTATATATTCTCTAATATATAAAGTACATCCACAAAAGTGTCCTACTACACTAGTGTTGACCCACGATTTAGCCAACTAACACGGAGTCAAAATATGAATGATATAGACGAATATGTATAGATAATAACGTAATGACAAAAGTAAAGAAAACACAGTAATTTATAGTGGTTCGGCCCCAGAATCTGGTAATGACCTACGTCCACTTAGAATGATATTGATATGGGATCGAAAGTGTGATCAGAGAACTTGGGTTCAATGAGTTTCAACACTCCTCATCAACAATACAAGTTTTCACAGATAATTTCTATAATCTCTATGATTTCCGGGCTCCAAAGTCCCTTCCCATGAGCCATCTCTTGCTTTTTATAGGCTCATGGAGGGTTGCCCAATATTGTTACAGATATTATCCCCTGAATCATGGGATATTCAGAAGATTGCATGAAATAAATTCGGGATACATAAGATCTTTCCATAAATGTTGTTTTGCCAGCGGAACCACCGACCAGTCTGATCGTGGTAAAGACAGGTCTGTCCTGCTTCTGGTGTGTCTCCTGGTCGATACTCTAGCAGACGCTCCAGGTGTCAGCCACGTGTCAAGAGATTATTCGCCACGTCACAAATGCTAATTCATTGGATAACATTTGCCCCCCAAAGTTTATTTACCACGAACAGTAAATAAACTTTAAACGAACGATCCTTCGGTAACCCCTCCTGACGTGTCAGAGCCCTTCGTGCGTTCTTGAAAAAAGCAAACCACTCCTGTCTAATCAAGGCTTTTCAGTTTCCCAGAAACAATTATGACGGCCATTACGCTTCCCCATACTGTGAAAATGGAAAACTAATGATCACGCCTTTTGAACACCAAAGATAAACTTATATAAGGTTACTTGAGGCACTTCTTTCCTTTTTACACACGTCATCTCTTTGTCGAAAAACCCTAAAAACCAGAGCTCTACTCTCTCCGGCGAACCTTCCTTTGCGCTGTAGGATCAGACGGTGGGCTCATTGACTCCCGAAACTCTCACTTCCATCTTCACAACCACTTTCCTTGGTAAGTTACTCTGAAACTCCATGCTTCTAACCTTTCGTGGTGCATGCTTTTAAACGGTGTACTGTTTGAATCTCTTGGTTTTTGATTTTTTTGAACGCCTGTAGATAAGATGTTTTTTGTAGGCAAAGTAGGCTTTTGAGTAGGTTTAAAACCCAGGATTAGTGCTTTTTAGGACGTAGGATCGAAGTAGCATTTCGATTTTTTAAACCAGTTGGAAATAATTTCTTCCCGTTGTGAGGGGAGTCGAAAAAGCTTTCCAGGAAAACTTTTCACTTTCACCCTTTTGGTCCGTTTTTTAAACTGTTTGCGCAGAGAGACTTAGTTAGAATGCTATTATATAAAGGCTTAGCTTTTATACTCGACCAGCGTTACTTTAAGAATCTCCTAGATTCCTCTGACCTCGCCTCCC
Organism: Humulus lupulus; assembly: GCF_963169125.1. NCBI lineage: Eukaryota > Viridiplantae > Streptophyta > Magnoliopsida > Rosales > Cannabaceae > Humulus > Humulus lupulus. The sequence continues at coordinate 180,054,009 of NC_084795.1, read as the reverse complement.
CATTCTTCTGTTTGCAGATTTTGATGCCAGATTTATGGGGAGGTGAGAGACCCATTGACGACGATCTCCTCGCCCAACTGCTCGAAGGAGAAGAACAACCAGCTGATCGCATCCATCAGATACCTTTCTCACGAGCCTCTTCTAGACCGCACCCTTCTCCTTCAATGGCCCGTTCAAAATTCTCTGGCAAGAAAAGGCCCGAATCTGAAAGTAACCCTTCTTCTTCTGCCCAGCCTGATTCGCAGGCGGGGGCTCCCTCGACCAGTGGTCGAGAGAATCTTGTACCTGACCCCAATATCCAAACTAGGGCTCGTCCTCGTCATCGCAATCCGCCTGATGTCGAGTGGTACACTCCTCCAGCCAGTTCGATGACCCTTCGGATGGTCGCGAACTGCTTCAGAAAATACCCCCTAACGGGGGTAACCATTACACGTCCTACTGCGGAGCAGAGGGCTAACCGTCCAGGAGGAGCAAACAGCGCCTGGTCTCGGTATCACATTGAAGCGGGGGCTTATCTCCCTCTTCATCCTTTCTTTGTGGGGGTGGCCAATTATTTCAGCGTCGCTCCCTTTCAAATAACCCCTAACGGATATAGGATGTTGGCTGCACTCTACGTCCTGTACAAACTTAACAAATGGCCAAAACCTTCACCTCATGAGGTTAACTACCTCTTTGACCTCAAGTCCAATCCCCAACACAACGGGACGGGCTTTTTTCACTTCTGCCATCAGGAAACTGGCCGGACGTTTTTGAGTGGCACCACCCACATATCAAACGTGGGACATTACAACAAGGAGTACTTCTTTACTCCGGATATATCCAGTGACAACTTGGCTTTCGCGAGAGGAGGTACAAATTTGTCTTTGCCCTGGTCGATACTTTATCATATAGTATTTCCTATCGTCATTTCTCAAACTCGATCTGCTTTTCAGGCCCCTGGTTGCGCCCGACCCCAACACCAGACATGGTGTCGAGGTCTGATACTTTGGCCAAGATGTTCGCCGCAACCAAATGTGTCAAGACCTTGACACTAGAAAAGAATTTGAGGTCATCTGGCCTTCTGGCTCCTCGCCATGACAATAGAGGGTCCGAAACGGACGAACCCACTGCCGGGGGGTTCCCGAGCAGCAACTTCCTGTGCCCTCTCCAAGGAGGAGGCCAACAGGAGTTACGATCAGGGAACCCACGGGCAGCCCTTCTGCAGAAAGGCCTTCTGCTCCCCAAGGCAAGGGGAAAGAAAAGGCCCCAGAACCAGTTGTTGACTTGGAAGAGTCTTCTAATGACAATGGTAACGTTATTTCGCTTTTAAATGGTCTGCCAATCCCCTGTCACATGTTTGACGGGGATGGAAACTTTACATATGCTCCAAATCTAGGGCCAAACTTCTTCATGCCAGAAAATGAGTATATGATTAATAGAGTCAATAGTATAGCGACCAGTAGTTGTAGCTCGGGTATTCACTTTATTATCTTCTTTCTGTTGTATTACTTACTTTCACCTTTTTCTTCCCTTACTAACCTTTTATGCTTATTTTCATGCAGATATGTCGACTCCCAATATATTTGACATGTACCAGGCCGAAGAGGAAGAGGAAGTCCCTCAACTTCAACGGAGGTCAAAGAAACGAACTGGTGAAACCAGTCGAGGCCCTTCAGCCAAGAAGAGTCGACCAGAAGACCTTCCTCAAGGCTCACCAACCGTGCAAAGTCCTGCGCCAACTGGGCGAACTCCTATCCCTCCTCCAGCTCCTTCTGAACAGCAAAACACCCCTGCTCGGTCCAACCCTCCACCTGCGCCTGCTAGGGAGCATCTTTCTCGCGAAGAGGCTCATGAGGCCAGGCTTTTGAGCCATACCATTCGATCCGCTAAGGATCGAATTGAACGCATTGGCAGAGGTGAGCGTGTTGGGGCCGCCATGATCCAAGCTGTAGAGCTACCAGTCGACCAGATCCTGAACAGGACTCTGAACGAGATCTCCAGCGTAAGTATTTCTTTGCTCCTCGAGTCTTTGTTTTTTCAATTCTCGTGATAAGTCTTGACTTCTTTTTCTTTCGTTTACAGGCCTTACTTTCTGCCATTACTGCTCGTACCCGAGCCCAGGCCTACTTTGAGCAGATTGAGGCTAAAGTTCTCGAGAAACATCAGGTGAAGGCGGCTGAGGAGCTTTCGGCTGCTGAGGCTAAACATGCTAAGGAGTTGGAGACGGTGGTCCGAGAGAGGGATGCAGCGGTGACCAAACTGTCCGCGGCTGAAGCTGCAAAAGATGCAGCGGTTAAGCTGAGGGAAGAGTACCGGTCGTACAACAAAACTCATCTCCGCGAAATCAAGCATCTGGAGGGGGTAGTCAAGTCTAAGGACGAAACTATTGCCACTCTCGAGGGCAAGGTGCAGCAGTCGGAGCTTGACAACTCCAAGAATCTGGAAAAGTACAAGAGGACGACACTCCGATGTTTCTATAACTTCTGGAAACACAATCAGGGTGCTGACTTTAGCTACCTTTCGGAGGAAGTCAGAGTTGCGGAGTTGGCTCGGTGCGCTGCTCAACTGGCTGAAGAGGAGGCAAGAGCCGCGATTCCTGCAACCCCAAGCGTCGTTGGTTTGGATGAAGAAACCATCGAGGAAGAGACTGACCAGGTTGTTGCCCAGGATCCTCCTGCCCCCCATGCCTCTTAATTTATTTAACTGTCTTTCTTTCTTTTTGAACATGCGACCCGCGGGTCGCAATGTAAAAACAATAGTTTCTTTTTAAGCTTTGCTGCATGGGCAGTAAATCTTTTTGTTTGAACAATTACATTCAAGCAGCAATGCTTGCGGTGTAAAGGCTTAACTCTTGGTGTTATAATATTTTTACTTATTATAACGTTTGTCCGTATGACCGAACTTAGCATAGTACTTTGTCATGATTTATCAAAACATATATTTTGAAAAAATACTCTAAGTACTTGAAGCATGCTTTCACTCATTTTGTTCATGTGTTTACATACCTTGAGAGTATGCTTTGCTATCGATGTGCCTTATATGCCCCCCAAGTGATCGAGGAGCTTTAGGTCCTTGGTCACTTGCCTTTACCATGGCCTGTTCGAACATTCCTGTTCGTGCGGAAAAATGATACTTGTAATACAGCAAAACAACACACGTAGTGAACAAATATTTGTAAATGTAAATTCACAAAGGTTGGCAAGAACGACTGGCTGAGCACAGTCCCTTATAATTTCGTATTAAAAATGGACTAATCATGTCTTTACGAATGATTCTGAAACAGAATCTTACATATACGAGCAGTTAGCCATACACCGTGGCTAACCCTCTTTGCAAAACTTGTAAAAATTAATAGAAGAATTTGAACAAGCCAGTCCTTTAAGAAGGGCTGTTTATTGGTAATACTTGCGCAGGTGTTCTCCATTCCAGTAACGTGGAACGAGATCTCCGTTTAAGCGTGCAAGTTTGTAGGTGCCTGGGTGAAGGACTTCTTCAATCTGGTAAGGTCCTTCCCAGTTAGGTCCGAGCACGCCAGCAGTGGGGTCGCGGGTATTCAAGAAAACTCGTCGTAACACTAAGTCTCCGACGTTAAATCTTCTTTCTTTAACTTTGGAGTTAAAGTACCGGGCGACTTTTTGTTGATAAGCAGCAACTCAGAGTTGAGATTTTTCTCGTATCTCATCAATTGAGTCTAAGGACTCCAGCATTAGTTGGCTGTTTTGCTCTTGATCGTACGTTAAACGCCGATGTGAGGGGGGATTTATCTCAACGGGTAACATGGCCTCGTACCCATAAGCTAAGGAAAATGGGGTACGTCCTGTGGCTGTTCGATGAGATGTTCTATACGACCAGAGGACTTCAGGTAGTTGTTCTGGCCATGCTCCTTTCGCTTCTTCAAGTCTTTTCTTCAGGGTGTCCTTGAGGGTTTTGTTTACAGCTTCGACTTGCCCATTCGCTTGGGGGTGTGCGACTGAAGAAAAGCTCTTAATTACCCCATGCCTTTCGCAGAAATCGGTGAACAGGTCGCTGTCAAATTGGGTTCCGTTGTCTGATACTATTTTTCTGGGCAAACCATACCGGCACACAATGTTCTTGATGACAAAGTCAAGAACTTTCTTGGTTGTGATGGTTGCGAGTGGTTCAGCTTCGACCCATTTTGTGAAGTAATCAACTGCCACAACTGCGTACTTTACTCCTCCTTTTCCTGTTGGCAGGGATCCAATTAAGTCTATTCCCCATATTGCGAAAGGCCACGGGCTCTGCATCTGCTTTAGCTCGTTTGGAGCTGCTCGTGGGATTTTGGAGAACCTCTGACATTTGTCACACCTTCGTACGTACTCCATTGAATCCTCGTTCATCGTTGGCCAAAAATAGCCCTGTCGGAGAATCTTTTTCGCCAAACTCTGCCCCCCAGCGTGATCTCCACAGAAGCCTTCATGTACTTCTTTCATGAGTTCCTTAGCTTTTTCTGATGTGATACACCTGAGCAGTGGCATTGAGTATCCTCTTTGGTACATAACACCGTCGAGCAGTATGTACCTAGCAGCTTGTCTTTGCAGAGTTCTGGCCTTGTTTCTATCTGCTGGCAATGTCCCATTTGTCAGATACTCCAGGTAAGGCGCCATCCATGTATCTTCTACCCGAATTTCCATGCTGGCTTCGGCCGCATCAATGCTTGGTTCACTTAATCTCTCTACTGGGACTATGTTCAGGGTGTCAGCATCTTTAGCACTTGCAAGTTTGGCCAAGGCGTCTGCATTCGAATTTTGGTCTCGCGGAATTTGCTGGAGGGTGTATTTTGTAAATTGTGCTAGCAAATCTTTTGTTTTGTTAAGGTAGGCCATCATTTTTAACCCTCGCGCTTGATATTCTCCCAGGACTTGATTTACGACCAGCTGAGAGTCGCTGAAAATATCGAGCGCTTTTATGTTCATATCCCTGGCCATTCTCAGTCCAGCGAGGAGTGCTTCGTATTCCGCTTCATTGTTTGATGCTGCGAAGTCAAACCTGATTGCGCAGTGAAATCGATGCCCATCGGGCATTATCAATATCACTCCCGCTCCAGCGTGAGATTCATTAGATGATCCATCTGTGAATAGTTTCCACGAAGGAGTCTTGTCTTGAGGCATGGGCGCTTCAGGCTGTTTGCACAGCTCGTTACTGGGGAGTTCGGTGAACTCCGCAATGAAATCGGCTAAGGCTTGCCCTTTTATTGCTGCTCGCGGTGAATAAGTTACGTCGAACTGTCCCAATTCGACCGCCCATTTTAACAGTCGTCCAGCCGCCTCGGGTTTTTGGAGGACTTGCCGAAGGGGCTGGTCGATCAGAACCGTGATAGGATGGGCTTGGAAGTACGGTCGCAACTTTCGGGAGGCTAGAATTAGGCAATATGCTAATCTTTCAATCGGTGGATATTTTAATTCTGCACCGATAAGCCTTTTGCTGACGTAGTAAACAGCTTTCTGCACGCCTTCTTCCTCCCGTATCAGTACTGCACTAGCAGCAACTTCGGTAATCGCCAGATAAATATACAAAGTTTCTCCTTCGATTGGTTTTGATAGGATGGGAGGTTGTGACATATGAGCCTTTATTGTCTGGAATGCTTGCTCGCAGTCTTCTGTCCATTCAAACTTCTTATTTCCCCTAAGTAGATTGAAGAATGGAACGCACTTGTCAGTTGATTTTTAGATGAACCTACTAAGGGCAGCTATCCTTCCGGTCAGGCTTTGGACATCCTTGATCTTTTCTGGTGACTTCATATCGATCAGGGCTTTTATCTTGTCGGGGTTGGCCTCGATTCCCCTTGAATTCACTATAAACCCTAAAAACTTTCCTGACCCGACTCCAAAGGAACATTTGAGGGGATTCAACTTCATATGGTACTTGTTTAACACGTCAAAGCACCTTCGCAAATCCCTCACATGTCCTTCAGCCTTCTTGGACTTTACCAGCATGTCATCCACATATACCTCCATGCTTACTCCGATCAGTTCCTTGAACATGTGGTTGACTAGTCGTTGGTAAGTTGCACCTGCGTTTTTTAGTCCAAAAGGCATCACCTTGTAACAATATAAGCCCGTATCGGTCCGAAAGCTGGTATGATCCTCATCAGGGGGGTGCATGCTGATCTGATTGTAGCCTGAATATGCATCCATGAACGAAAGGATCTCATGCCCAGCAGTTGCATCGACTAGTTGGTCGATCCTCGGGAGCGGGAAGCAGTCTTTTGGGTAGGCTTTATTGAGGTCTGTAAAATCCACACAGGTCCGCCATTTGCCATTAGGCTTGGGGACCAGCACCGGATTGGAGACCCATGATGGATAAAACGCCACCCTGATGAACCCATTTTCTTTAAGTCTTTCGACTTCTTCTTTCAAGGCTCTTGATCTGTCTTTATCGAGCAGCCTTCTTTTCTGTTGCACCGGTGGAAAGATTTTGTTTATGTTTAGGACATGGCTGATCACTGCAGGATCTATTCCAACCATGTCTTTATGTGACCAGGCGAAAACTTCCTGGTTCTCTTGCAAGAATTCCACCAGCTCCTGCTTTGCGGTAGGCTCTAAATTCTTCCCAACCCTTACAATTCGGGTCGGGTCTTTTTCATCGAGCTGGACCTCCTCCAGGTCCTCGACGGGCCCAACATTTTCTTCAAAATCCCCAAAGCGAGGATCCAAATCTATATCCTCACTTTGGGCAACACCCTATTTGGTGAATTTTCCACCTGATTGGGTTTGTCTGTCTTCCGTCATCTGCAATCGTTCTGGAGTAGCGCTCCTCGATGCTCCACTTTTTGCCTTTGTGATCGAGGCGTTATAGCACTCCCTGGCTTCCCTTTGGTTTCCCAAAACGCATCCTACCCCTGCGTCTGTTGGGAATTTCATGGCTAGATGCCACATGGAGATAATGGCCCTCAGTTCAACCAGTATGGGTCTTTCAATAACGGCGTTATACGCTGAAGGACAATCGACCACTACAAAAGTGGCGAGTAATGTCCTTGAGGCAGGCGCTGTACCCGTTGTCACTGGGAGTTTTATCATTCCGGCTGGAGCGAGTCCTTCTCCAGAGAAGCCGTATATGGTTTGATTGCAGGGCTCCAAGTCCTTCACGGACAGCTTCATGCGTTCCAGCGTTGACTTATACAGGATGTTTACTGAACTTCCTGTATCGACCAGTATTCTTTTTACCATCATATTGGCCATTTGGATATCCACGACCAGCGGATCGGAATGTGGGAACCGGACGTGTTGGGCATCGCCCTCAGAGAAGGTTATCCCGCACTCCTCTGAGCGGGCCTTTTTCGGCGCTCGGTCCTCCACAGTCATCATCTCGATGTCTTGGTCGTGGCGTAGAGTTCGAGCATATCGTTCTCTAGCCTTTCCGCTATTCCCTGCAAGGTGCGGGCCTCCACAGATGGTTAAAAGTGTTCCGGCTACGGGGGCAGACTGTAACGGTGGCGAGCGTTGGCGTGTGGACGTCTGCTCGTTGCCACCTGGAGCTTCTCGTTGGGAAGTTCCCGAGGCCCGTACGTACCTTCTCAAGTGTCCTTGTCTAATGAGGAACTCGATTTCATCTTTTAGCTGGTTGCATTCATTAGTGTCATGTCCATAGTCGTTATGGTAACGACAGAATTTGGTATTGTCTCTTTTTGAAATGTCTTTTCGAATGGGCCCAGGTTTCTTGTAGGGCACACTAGAGCTTGTGGCCTGGTAAACCTCTCCTCGAGACTCAACGAGGGCAGTGTAGTTAGTGAACCTAGGTTCATAACGATTACCCTTGGCTCGTTTATTATCGGAGGTGGAAGGCTCATTGTGTGGCCGTTTCCCACCATTCTTGCCATTACCGTTGCCGTTTCCGTTGCCCTTGCCGTTGCCATTTGGTTTGGTGCCATTGGCGGCTTTGGCGGGTTCGGCAGCCTTCTTAACCTTATTTGAGGGTTTTCCATCATCGGCAATGGCTTCTTCGAGCTTGATATACCGATCAGCTCGGTCTAAGAACTCCTGGGTGGTCTTAACCCCATCCTTACGAAGACTTTTCCATAGGGGCGAACGGCGCCTTACTCCCGCGGTTATAGCCATCATTTTTCCTTCGTCCCCGACTGTCTTTGCTCCGGCTGCCGCTCGCATAAAGTGCTGGATGTAATCCTTCAGTGATTCTCCATCCTGCTGGCGGATCTCGACCAGTTGGTTTGCTTCGGTCGGGTGGACACGGCCTGCATAGAACTGTCCGTAGAACTCCCTTACGAACATTTCCCAGGAAACTATGCTTGCAGGTGGGAACTTAAAGAACCATTCCTGAGCGGCTTCAGAAAGTGTTGCAGGAAAGATCCTGCACCGAGCATCTTCGGACACCTTCTGAATGTCCATCTGGATTTCAAACTTATTCACATGTGAGACGGGATCCCCGTATCCATCAAAGTTCGGGAGCGTAGGCATCTTGAACTTGCTGGGAGTCTCTGCGTTGGCTATTCTTTGGATAAATGGAGTGCCTTTTCTTCTATCGTGGTCGATGTAAGAGGTCCTTCCCCCGACCAGCTGTTGCACAGCCTGATTTAGTGCGTCTATCTGGGCTTGCAACGCAGTAGGAATAGCTACGGTCTCTGCTGCTGGGGGGATGTTCTCACCATGCTTCTCTCGACGATCATTGAGTATGTCTCTTAGATCTTCCTCTCTTCTCCGTTGCTCGCTACCTCCGAGCCGGTTGAAGACATTATTTTGCCTGGGTTGCCCCCCAGCATCGTGTCTATTTGGTTGATCATCTTGAGGTATTTGGCTCCTGCTCTTGCCTCTATTTCCGTTCCTCCCATCAGCATTGTCCTTGCCTGAGTCAGCCTCGTTGTAGCCGTGGCCATCTTTGAACTTTGACTGGCTGTGGTAAGACTGGTTGTTCCCTCTATTCCCGTCTCTGGCAGAAACACCCCGAGCGTTAGAGGGTGGCCTGCGCTGGTCGCGATGTCCCCGTGCATTATCATGCCGTTGGGATCCACGGACCGCAGAGCCTAACTCCGAGTCTCTCCTGTTACCAGGAGGGTGGTGACCCCTGTTCGCTTGGTGTGGCCCATCATTCTCGCGGCGTCTAGGACTACGAGGCTGTCGCTCGGCTCTATTCTGCCTTTGCTGCGGGGGATTACCTCGAGCAGCGTGGGATGGTGGATCTGCCTCGGGGTCCAGTGGGACGTCGTCATGGGGCATCTGGGGCTGTTCAGGCCTTTGCGGACTTGAAGGATGGACTGGTGGGCTAGGATTGGGACCTCCTTGGGGTGGCCCAGTTTCAGGTTGATTAGGCTGCGAGGCAGGCGCGGCCTGACTTCTGGCCAACAGCAAGGCCGCTTCAAGGGCTGCCATGGCCTCAGTTTGGCGGCGATCCACCTCCGCTTGTCTCTCGCTTAACTCCGCCCGCTGACGATCAAGTTCCTGCTGCTGCCTCGCCATAGCTTCTGCCGCAGTCTCTTGATTGGCTCTCAGACTAGCCAACTCTTCCTGCAACGTGCCCAAGGTGCTCCTCAAAGTCGCATCGTCCATTTCCTCCTCTTCAAAATCTAGCTGTGGCTCATCTTCCGCCATGCTTGCAGGGGGAGGAGGAGGTGGCGGATTCGACGGTGCAGCGGTAGCGGTCTGAGCAGCTTTCTTCCCTGCTTTCGCCATTAGTTTTATCAACAACGATGAGTCGCCCTCTCAATGAAAGCACCAGAATGTTGACCCACGATTTAGCCAACTGACACGGAGTCATAATATGAATGATATAGACGAATATGTATAGATAATAACGTAATGACAAAAGTAAAGAAAACACAGTAATTTATAGTGGTTCGGCCCCAGAATCTGGTAATGACCTACGTCCACTTAGAATGATATTGATATGGGATCGAAAGTGTGATCAGAGAACTTGGGTTCAATGAGTTTCAACACTCCTCATCAACAATACAAGTTTTCACAGATAATTTCTATAATCTCTATGATTTCCGGGCTCCAAAGTCCCTTCCCATGAGCCATCTCTTGCTTTTTATAGGCTCATGGAGGGTTGCCCAATATTGTTACAGATATTATCCCCTGAATCATGGGATATTCAGAAGATTGCATGAAATAAATTCGGGATACATAAGATCTTTCCATAAATGTTGTTTTGCCAGCGGAACCACCGACCAGTCTGGTCGTGGTAAAGACAGGTCTGTCCTGCTTCTGGTGTGTCTCCTGGTCGATACTCTAGCAGACGCTCCAGGTGTCAGCCACGTGTCAAGAGATTATTCGCCACGTCACAAATGCTAATTCATTGGATAACAACTAGTGATCCAGATCTAGATCACATGTATTCATAATACTAGTGAATCGTACTTGCAGTAATTAATCTAAAGATTCCATAACTTTATTTTACTGCGAACTATTCAAGTTCATTTATCTCAAACACAATCATCCCGGACCAATACGTGTTTGAGATCACATATATGAACTTAGGATTTTTCTGATATTTACATAATATTATCACAGAATAATATAGTCCATAAAATATATGCATAACAAATTCAATTTATTTATTTATTTCTTAAAACAATGTCTACTATATATGCTTGTGGGCACAATTCCCAACAATCTCCCACTTGCCCTAAATCAAATGAGACATATCTCTAATTCCCATGTTTCTTAAATGCTTCTTAAAAGATTTTATGCATAAAGTCTTTGTGAAAGGATCTGCAAGATTATGCTTTGAAGCTATCTTCAGAACTGCAACATCTCCTCGATGAACTATCTCTCTTAGCAAGTGATACTTCCTCTCGATGTGCTTTCCCATTTTTTGACTCCGTGGTTCCTTTGAGTTAGCTACTGCCCCACTGTTGTCACAGTATAGGACTAGTGGCTTATCCACATCTAGCACTACTTCCAGATCAGAATAGAACTTTTTGAGCCACACAGCCTCCTTAGCTGCTTCACAAGCTGCTATATACTTGGCTTCCATGGTGGAGTCTGCAATGCTAGTTTGTTTAATACTTCACCAGACTACTGCTCCTCCTCCAAGAGTAAACATTGATCCAAAAGTTGATTTTCAACTATCTCTGTCTGATTGAAAATCAGATTTAGTGTAACCAGTGGGGTTCAGGTCTCCACCTGAATATACAAGCATATAATCTCTAGTATTTCTAAGATACTTGAGAATATTCTTCATTGCAATCCAATGACTCAATCCATGATTTGATTGATAACGGCTGACTATCCCTACTACATAACAAATGTTAGGTCTTGTACACAACATGGCATACATTAGACTGCCTATCGCTGAGGCATAGAGATACTATCTCATATCTTCCTCTTCCTGAGGTGTTTTGGGACACTGCTCCTTGGAAAGGAATACTCCAGAACGGGTTGGCATATCACCATTTTTGGAGTTTTGCATATTAAAGCGTTCTAGCACCTTATCAATATAAGTAGCTTGAGACTGTGCCAAAGTTTTGTTATGTCTATCTCTAAGAATTTTAATGCCCAGAACATACTTGGCTTCTCCCAAATCTTTCATTTGGAATTGTTCAGCTAACCAGTTCTTTACCTTTGATAATGATGTTACGTCATTGTCAATCAGTAATATATCATCAACGTAAAGAACGAGGAATACTACTACACCATCTTTGATTTGTTTATAGACACAAGGTTCGCCAATGTTTTTTTCAAAACCAAGCGTTTTAATTGTATCATCTAATTTAAGATTCCAAGATGTAGAAGCTTGTTTGAGTCCATAGATGGACCTAAGAAGCTTGCAAACTTTTTACTCTTGACCTTTTAATTCGAACCCTTCTGATTGAGACATGTAAATGGTTTCGTCAAGGTAGTCATTCAAAAAGGTTGTTTTGACATCCATTTTCCAAATCTCATAATCCATGCACGCAGCAATGGACAAGAGTATACGAATGGACTTTAGCATGGCTACAGGAGAAAATGTTTCTTCATAATCAACCCCTTCTTTCTGTGTGTAACCTTTGGCTACAAGCCTTGCTTTGAAAGTCTCTACTTTCCCATCGCTCCTCTTTTCTTCTTGAATATCCACTTGCAACCAATGGGCTAGATATTCTCAGGTGGATCTTCAAGAACCCATACAGAATTGGAATACATCGATTCCATTTCTTGGTTCATGGCGTCTTGCCATTTATCCTTGTCAGAATCATTCATTGCATCTTTAAATGTCAATGGATCGTCTTTGTTTGTGTCAGACACAAGCATTTGAACTTTGTGTTCACAGCGTGTGGGTTGCTTACTAACCCTCCCACTACGATGAGGTTCTCTACTATTCTGACTAGAACTAGCAGTTTCCTCTTGTCGTTTTTCATTGGTTGTTACTAGTGACTTTACAACTTCATTCGAGACCATCTCCTCAAGTACAACCTTACTGCGAGGTTTGTGGTTATTAACATAGTCATGTTCAAGAAAAGTTGCATTTGTTGATACAAATGTTTTATTTTCTTTTGGACTATAGAAAATTCTACCTATAGTCTCTTTGGAATATCCCACAAACATGCACACTTCAGAGTGTGATTCCAACTTCCCAGTCTTTCCTTTAAGCATGTGTGCAGGACACCCCCAAATTCAAAAATGGTGTAAACTAGGTTTACAACCATTCCATAATTCCATGGGTGTCTTCTGGATAGACTTAGATGGAACAACATTCAATATGTATAGAGCACATTGAATCTCATAGCCCTAGAATGACAGTGGTAATGATGAGAAACTCATCATTGATCTAACCATATCTAATAATGTTCTGTTCCATCTTTCTGAAACACCATTTTGTTGTGGTGTTCCAGGTGCTGTGAGTTGGGATTGAATACCATGCTCACGCAGATGGTCCTCGAATTCAAAATCCAAGTACTCTCTTCCTCGATCAGATCGAAGAACTTTTAGTGATTTACCTAATTTCTTTTCATCCTCTGCTTGAAATTCTTTGAACTTTCCAAAAGTTTCAGATTTTCTTTGCATTAAGTATAGGTAACCATATCTTGAATAATCGTCAATGAAAGTGATGAAGTATTCATAACCTCGTCTTGCTTGTACATTAAGTGAACCGCAAACATCTGTATGTACCAGCTGAAGTGGTTCTGTAGCTCTTGAACCTTTAGCAGAGAAAGGTCTCTTGGTCATCTTGCCTTCTAGACATGATTCACAAACAGGGAGAGATCCAATAGATAGTTCTCTTAAAGGACCATCCTTTACAAGCCTATTAATTATGTCTAGACCAATATGGCTCAATCTCAAGTGCCACAAATATGTTATCGGAATCAGTCTTTTGTCGTTTAATAGACCTAGGATTAGCTATTTTAAATAATTCAGAATTATGTAAAAAAAATTCATTCATTATAAGTATGTAAATTTTGTTTATCCCAAAGCATTTGCATAACAAGTAAATAGATAATTTCTTTAAATAATAACTATTTTATTAATAAAAGAAATAAATGTTATCCAAAAATAAAAATAAGTTTCCAAACATTAATAATCAAAATTACTAATAATAAACTAAATTTCTAGATTGTAGTTTTCTTTGCTCAAAGAGATCTAGAATTTCTAAAATAAAATAAAATTTTGAATTGTTCAACTAACAATAAAATTTCTAAATAAAACTACTCTCCAACTCCTCCAGCTTTACTTGCTATCAAAATCATCTTCAGTCTCTTCCTCCTTTTCACGGTTTTGATTCTGCAAAAGGAAAAACAAAGAAAAATATATTAGTAGCATATATTTTTTAAGCTACTATCCAAAACTTTGAATATGCTATTCAAAGTATTTGAATCTACCATTGAAAGTTGAAAAATATATGGAAATCTCATTTACCTTTTTTGTTTGATATAAACAATGACACTCAGTGTAGACTTCCTTTGTCATTGCTTGCCATATCTCATGGGCTGAGTTATAGTGTATATATTTTTCCTTTATTTCGTCAAGCATGGTTGAAAGCATGCAATAATGTGCCAACCGATCGGATTTCATCCAATTTGCATATTTTTCTTCTGCTTCATAGCTAGTAGCCAAAGGTGGTTCTGTTGGAGGTTTGTTACAAACAATTGACATCAATTTCTTATAAGACAAAATAGTCAAAATGTCTCGAAACCAGTGTCGCATGTTTTCAAGTTCAAAAACCAAAGATTTGAGAAAGGTATCGGTGTGTAATTCACCAATAGACATTTTTGCTGGGAATAAATAAATAAACAAAAATAAATTTATGCATATAATAAATATCAATTATTTTCATAATAGTAAACGTGATGCATGAATGCAACATTTAAAGAACACATAAAAAATAATTACTAATTCCACGATTAATTAATTTGAACATTAATGGACCAGCCTTAGGGTAGGTAAGACTAATTCCAAATTAATTTTGAGACAAGTTCTCAAATTTATAAGTGAAAACTCAAATCAATATTTCTCTTTTGACTTATAAACAACCGCTTGTTTGGTCAAGAATACACTAGTCTGCTCGAAAAGCCTAATGTACATTGTGAGTGTAACCCATTATTTTAGATCAATGACTTAACTCAATAGTGTGTCTTAGGGTCAGTCAAACTTGAAATACATCATTAAATCATATTCTTGAAAAAGAAGTTTGTCTTGAGAATAACACAGTCGGAAGCCTTCCTTAGGGGGACACAAGCAATGGTGCCGCGATGCCCTCTCCATGCTACCTCGCTGCTAACTAATAATGGAGACCATGAGACTTATTGTCATAACTCCCTCTCCCACTCACTATTATAAAATATGTGTTTTCTCAAAACATTGTATGCTTTTTAATTGGTTTGTAAAAATAAAGTGATCTATTTTTACCAAATGATATTCTAATAATTACTAATCCAACTAAGCAAAATTAAAATTATAGAATTATGCCCTAATTAATTCAATTTTAATTTGCTATAATTACTATGAATATTATTTATTATTTAATAAAACAATTTTATTAAATACTAGAAATTAAACAACTTTTAAAAACTATTTCCACTCTTGAACTAGTTAAAACTAGATTTATTATTATATGGTCCATCACATAAAACATATAATCACAAAGGACAATCCTAAGACATGTTTCTACTCATATGAGATGCATGCATAATTTTAAATAATGTGTGGTTTATATTTATCACATGTCAAAAATGCATGATAAAGCATTAAACAATTTAATCACATTCAGATATTTAAATAAATAAATAAATGCGGGTCGGGTGTCTTGGGTATTTCTAGAAAAATTACAAAACTTAGAAAATTATACACAAAAATGTAAGAGACTAAATAAAACCTAAAGAGATATTTATCTTCAACTTTGGGCCTTCACAAGTAGTCTTGACCATTTAAGCCATTTATCCAATTAATTTTGAATTAAAATAACTTTTAATTATCTTAAACAAATTTTAAGAATAATTAACTTGGGCTTTAATGCCCAATAAGTTATTAGGCCAAATTTTGAATTTGGGCTCAAACAATTAATTTAAAATAAAACAATTTTAATTATGAGCTAAAATTAATTAGGCACATAATTTAAATGGATAACAATGTACAAACCCTAGGATTAAAAATCCTAGGGTCGGCGACACACTAAGGCTCGGCATGAGCCTGCTGGGAGGTGCGCGGCCACTAGCTAGAGGGTGCGCCTGGGGCATAAGGTGTGCGTGCGACAGGCGCAGGCGCATGGGCGCGCGAGGTGCACGCGACAGGCGCGAGGCGCGCTATTGGGCGAGGTGCGCATGGGCAATGGGCTGGCAGCAACGCAGGGGCTGGGCACGGATGGGTATAGGCTCGGGCTTCAGGGCACGGAACTCAGGACTCGGGCCTTACAGAACTTTTTTTTTCAAATATTTTAACGCAGAAACTTAAATCACAAAAAATTCATATGCCCCAAAATGGCTTACATTCTTCTTCTAGAAATTTAAGAACAATTCTTAAACCCAAAACACCATATAATTAACGACTTTTAAGAATAAACTTTAAACATACATACAACCATCCATTCACATATATTACAATAACATAAAAATGCATATTACGCCCACATAGTAATTAATGTATGCAGAGATTAATGACCTCTTTAATACCAATTGTTAGGAATAAGTTTCCTAATACGCAGCAGAATGGTGGTGGGTTTGGCCCAGTGCACAACAAAAGTTTTGTAACATATTTAAACTTCCTTTAAATATGCGGATCCATTAATATACATACATTAATCATAAGCAAGTAAATAGAAAACATACATCTTGACGCCTATCAAGTGTCTTTGCCATCTTTTCATAATTTGAACGAACTTCCTATCCAAGCTGCTACCAGGTACTCACACCAAGATCTTCCACAACGTTCTCTACACCTCAAGAAGTGTGTGGGCACTTAGAGAATAAAGGATGGTTAATTTCTGATTCTACTTGATGTACTCAACACATGAGATCAAGAGAATAAGACTTGAAATTGGTTATGTATCTTTTCAGGGAGAGATAGAAAAGTATCATTCTTTTTCACAGAGCGAATGACTGTAATTTTTTATGTTTTGATAAGTCTAACTTAAATAGAAAATATTTAAATTTAAAAAATAAATCTGTAACCATTTTACAATTTATCTTTTAATTAATTATTTATCTTATTAATGAAAATATCTAAAAACTAATTTTTGAATTTTCCATTAATTAATTAATTAATTAAATAAAATTGAAAAATCTATTCCTAGAAATTATGCAGTCGTGTACTAACCTTTATTTTAGGGATATTTGATTTTTCTAATTTTATTTAATTATTTATTCAAACTACCTTGTCAGATAAAAATCTAACAACCTGATAACTAATTCAAATTTGAGTTAAATATCTTTTTAACTAATTATCAAATATAATTAATTATTTGAATAAATATCAATCTTTAAATTCAAATCTAATTTGAACTTATCAGATTATTATCTCCCACTCAAATAAAGATATATAATTAATTAAAACCAATAATAATTTCAAAATTAAATATTTAATTTATTATAATTTCAAAAAATATAATTAATTAATTTTTTTATATAATTTCGAAAATTAATTTAATTATTTAACATGATTTCAAAAATTACAAAATAATTAAATATTAATTAATTTTGTTAATTACAACTAATTTGTAATTAATTAATTAATCACTATTTTCGCATGATTGCATATTTGGTCCGAAGAACAAATTTCTTCTTAAATATGTCTTTCAACCATTTCTCTTTATATCAACTCTTGCCTTGAATAGTGTTGATAGAGCCATTGTGGGGACCTATGGACCTATAATTCCAAGCTCCAATAAATTTGAGATTATTAATTAAACTCTTTAATTAAATAATCTTAATTTATTAATCTTATGATTATTCCACTATAAATACGAGACTGCACTCTTGTAATTATAGACATTTCATTTACTAAGTACTTTATAATGATAAAGCGTCCATTGATATAATAATTGCATACAAATTGACTCTCTAATAATAGTTCATAATTAATCGGGAATAAAATTACTGTTTTACCCTTTTAATTATCTCTTGTTTCCTTAAGTACCATTGACTTTACTAGTGAAGGTTAATTCATAACTAAATTATGAATTTGAACTCCATAACCTTTCAGTCTCAAAAGTCAACCCTTAAGAGAGTCATTATTCAATCTCTTGCGAGAAGGCATAGATTCCATATCTGTATACTATGTCCCCAGCCATTTACATTAATGAGTTCCCAAAACAAAAGTTTCTAGCCTAATCATTCTGACAGACCCTAACGAGTGAATCAAATAACTCATATAACATAAACAAAAGTTCATAGTAACTTTAGGATTAAGATCTATTTGTATATGATCATCAGTTGATATATTTAATTAATACTTCAAAACAGTATTTAACTAAGTATTAATAAACATATCTGGTCCAGTTCTATATATTCTCTAATATATAAAGTACCTCCACTAAAGTGTCCTACTACACTAGTGATCCAGATCTAGATCACATGTATTCGTAATACTAGTGGACCGTACTTGAAGTAATTAATCTAAAGATTCCATAACTTTATTTTATTACGAACTATTCAAGTTCATTTATCTCAAACACAATCCTCCCATACCAATACGTATTTGAGATCACATATATGAGCTTAGGAATTTTTCTAATATTTACATAATATTATCACAGAATAATATAGTCCATAAAATATATGCATAACAAATTCAATTTATTTATTTATTTCTTAAAACAATGTCTACTACATATGCTTTCAGGGCACAATTCCCAACACTTTTGAGTGTAAATATATTTTGAAACAATATTTTGGGATCCCAATGTAACACTTTTATGATTTAAATGAATGTCCAAACTTGTATATTGATTTCTTATGTAAATGAATATTTGATTTAGTTAATCACACTTTTTGATCTAAAATCTCGATTATCGAGCTAATGACACATTTTAAAATCACATGTTAATGGCTCTTGGGTAGTAGGGCGTTACAAGAAATGTAATGGTAATGAGAATGAAATGGAATAAAAATGGTATTATGATTATGATGTTTGGTTGGAGTTATGGAATAAATAATTGCTGACGTAGATTCAACACCAAGACTCACAGATGCAACAAATTTGGAAAACTCTAATATAAACCAGAACTTTGTTAAACGTAGATTCAACATCAAAACTCACAAATGCAACAAATCTGAAAACATAAATGCAAACCATAACTTAATTCACACAGTTAGAGTGCAAATCGAAATAAAGAAAGAAATAATGGAAAGAACACACTGAAACTATCCTGGTTCAGCAACAATTTGTTGCCTACATCCAATAAAGATAGTCCACTATAAAGATCAGATTACAAGCCTAATCATAGAGATCTCAACTCTTCTTTGAGCAACTATTTCTTGAGTACAAAACTCAGCTAATGATTCTCTTGAACCAAACACCTTAACTCTCACACAATACTCCACGAACTCTCAAACACTCAGAAGAAACTCTCTCCTCACATGTACAGATCCCTCTCTCAACTTGCTAAAAATGAATACCTCTCACAAATAAAATAAATGACTAACTTATATTGCCACTTGACACCTAGACAACTAAATATTGTTACAACTAAATAATAGTTGTTAAGTTTGTTATAAACAAATGACAAGTTGTGAGAATTACTGTAACGCCCTACTACCCAGGGACCGTTACGTTGTGCATTTAAAACAGTGCTAAACTCACTAACTGAGTCATTTGACCATAATCGTGTAACTAAGTATGATTAACAATTTAGGGTTAAATTTTTTTGTTAAAGATACAACGTTTCACTAAAACGTTTACTGTATACATTAAGATCCCAAAAATATATTTTAAAGGTTAATTACAATTAAATATTTACAAACAGCCGACCTAAGCAGCAAAATAGGGTTAATCCCTAGTTCCTCTTTAAACCCTCGGCTGTGGCGGTCGAGCAGCTGCATATGTACACATCGTCACCTAAGCTTTCCAACTCAATGATGGTCTAGCTTTCTTTTGCCTTTACCTGCACCACATAGCACCCGTGAGCCGAAGCGCAGCAAGAAAACTCAATATGCTCATGAACAGGTAATAGCATGTTACTAAATCATAATAGGCATGCCCAACAGTAATAACCCTACTTATGCATGCAAACAACTCCAAATAAAAGTTTGTGGAGTCCCATGCTCTGAGTAGATGACTAATAAGTCTCTCGCTCTGAGGTAGATAACTAATAAGTCTCTCTGAGGTAGACGACTAATAAGTCTTTCTCTGAATAGATGACTAATAAGTCATACTCTGTATAGATGACTAATAAGTCTCTCTGTATATATGACTAATAAGTCTATCTTTATGTAGATGACTGATAAGTCTAACTCTGAGGTAGATGACTAATAAGTCTCTATGTATAGATGACTAATTAGTTTATTCTTATGTAGATTACTGATAAGTCTATCACTGTTAAATGACTGGTAAGTCTATCTCTGAGGTAGATGACTAATAAGTCTCTCTGTATAGATGACTAATAAGTCTATCCTTATGTAGATGACTGATAAGTCTATCTCTGATAGATGACTGATAAGTCTATCTCTTTGTAGATGACTGATAAGTCTATCTCTAAGGTCACATACTCTCCTAGCCATGTGACGTGTAGGTCACCTTAGCCTTTTGGCTCTAGCTCTAAATAACTAGCCTTTAGACTAGACAAGCGCTTTTGTTTTTCATCGAACTTAAGGTGGGTCAAGCATTTCATGCTTATGATGATAATGTTTATGTCAATTAGATCTAATCTTTTCAGCTTGCGTTAAACACGCTAATACCGTTCTTGACTCATAAGCCAATACCATACGACCAGTGCTCAGTACTACTGCTGATCTTGACTGATAAGTCACAACTTCACAATCAATACTGACACCAATGTCGATCCCTGACTAATACGTCAGTGCTTCCTCAATGAGGTAATGCAAACAGACATATATCATGTATCAAATATTCAAATATAAGGCATTTATCATGCTTAATCAATAATCAGAAGCATAATTATAATCATGCACAAATACAGAGACACAAGCTCTAATCAATCTCATATTCAACATTCATGCCATGCCTTAATCTCATGTATCTTATGCATCACATGCATCACATACTGGGAACATTTTTCTTACCTCTAGCTCGAGCGTGAAATAATAAAAGAACAACCTTTGAGAATGATCAATCTTTTGGTCCCTTAGCAGTCACCTAGTCATAACCAAATATGGAATTCCATCAATAAAATCAATAATAAAAGGGTTTATAATCTAAAACCTCGCTCCCAGGACATCGAATCATACTAAAACGGTTAGCAGATTCAATCCCGAGCCTTAGGAAATGAACCCCCTAAGCTTAAGCCCTTGAAAACTCCTCCCTAGCACAAAAGGAAGGGGCAAGTCGCGGCGCGCCCCAAGTCAGAGAGCACACTCAGTCTGGGCACTAGGGCGGGTAACGACTTGACCCCACGAACAGAGCCCCCTTGCCCTTTTCTCCATTAAAACCAGCCAAGAACCTCAATCAAACCTCCATTAAACCAACCCAAAATCAAAACCAACCATCAACACATCATATCCTCTAGTTTAACCACAAAACCCAAGCTTTAAACCAATTAAAATCACCTCAAATAACCACTTCTATAATAAAAAGTTCTAGCTCAAAAACTAACTTCAAAACATAGCAAAACCAGCAAAATTCATGGTTGATTTAAACTCAGGTTTTCATCCCCAACAATGGCTGAACAAAAGCCTAGAACCTCCAACCTTAATCTCCTAGCTTGAACCCTCAATCTCAGTTTCAAAATTCAAAAGAAAATAGAGAAAAGGTGATCGGGGAAGAGGAAGAAGAGTACTCTATTTTGTTGCCTTATTTCTACAACCTTCCAACTTAATATATAACCTAAGGTCAAATGACCAAAATGCCCCCAAGCTTAATTTATTTCCTTAACAACCACCAAGGGCAAAAGTGTCATTTCACCACTTATCCCGCTAATCATAATTAAAGTCCTCCAATTCCCAATATTCTCAATATTCTCAAATAACAATAAATCATATCCCATTACCCTATAATTCCCGGTAATGTACTAATCATCAAATTACCCCGAGACTCACCCCGAGCCCGGTAAATTAACCCCGTTATGTCCAAACCGCTAACTTACATTCAAAGATCGTCTCATGCCGAATAGCTCGAACAAATCCACATTATAATGTGGCTTCATCAATAAATTACCGACATGCATGAAAATATACAAATATGCCCTCAACGGGCCAAATTACCAAAATGCCCTTATAATGAAAAGTGGACCCACATGCATGCATTTATCATCATATAATAATATAATTCCCATAATCATGCATATAATCATTTAATTGCATAATAAACTAATTATAGCCCTCTCGGCCTCCTAATCAAGGTCCTAAGCCTTATTAGGAAATTTGGGTCATTACAATTACTCCACAAATACACCTTAATTCTTGCAACTTGAATCTCAATATTTATGAGTGGACATCCTAGCTCAGTACCCTCTTCCTTTCTCCCCAAGTTGGATCAAGTTTAAGCAATGCCTAAACTTGTCCAAAGTTAATATTTTAGTTCCCAAGTCAGTAGGTTTCTCTTCAATGAGAACCTTTTCCAATTTGATCACTTATTGATCAATCTTTTTTCTAATCCAAAACACTCAGATATCAATGTGTTTGGACTTGTCATGGTATGAAGGATTTTTGCACAAATGTATTAAAGACTGGCTGTCAGAAAATACAGTAGTTTTTCCCTTCAAAATCTTCAACTCTTGTAACAATCCTTGTAGCCAAATTGCTTCCTTGAGTGCCTCGATAGTTGCCATAAACTCTGACTCTTTAGTAGAGAGTCAACAACAGGTTGTAACTGAGATTTCCAGCAAATATTGTTACCATTCAGCCGGAAAATATAAGAAGTTAAGGACCTTTTATTGTCCTTATTAGCTGCATAGTCGGCATCAACAAACCCCTCTAAAGTAGCTTGTTTTTGCTGACCTGAAAAAATTAACCCACAATCCATTGTACCTTTAATATATCTCGACAACCACTTGACTGCTTCCCAATGTTGAATCCCCAGATTTGACATGTATCTACTAAGCACACTCATAGCATGAGCTATGTCAGGTCTTATGTTAATGATGGCAAACATCATACTTCCTACAACAATAGCATAAGGTATCTTTGCCATCTTTTCCCTTTCTTCTTTTGTCTTTGGTGATTGATCAGCTGCCAAATTGAAGTGTCCTGCAAGTGGTAGCTTTACTGGTTTGACATCCAACATATTGAACTTTTGCAGAACCTTTCTAAAGTATCCTTTTTGTGACAATATCATCTTCCTCTTCAATCTATCTCTATGTATCACAATGCCAATAATCTTCTTTGCCATTCCGTGACCTTTCATCTTAAACTCACTGTGTAATTTTTGCTTTAGCCAACTAACTTTCTCCTTTTCCTTGCTAATCAAAAGCATATCATCTACATATATTAGTAGATAGATTGCTTTAACTTTCTCTAAGTCCTTATAATACAAGCACACATCAAAGTTGGACTTTGTAAACCCAAGTGAGGTAATAAACATATCAAATCTCTTATTCCATTGCGTGGAGAATGCTTCAGCCCATAAAGTGACTTCTTAAGTTGACACACTAGATCTTTCCCTGGTTTCTCCACCTTGAATCCTTCAGGTTGTTCCATAAAAGTGGTTTCTTCAAGATTCCCATGTAAACACGATGTCTTTACATCCATTTGCTCCACCTCAAAATCATGAATGGTAGCTAATGAAAGTAAAATTCTGATTGTTTTAAACTTAGCCACAAGTGAGAATATGTCAGTATAGTCCACTCCTTCCTCTTGAGTGCACCCTTTTGCAACAACTCTTGCTTTGTACCTAACTATTTCCTCACTTGAAATACTTTCTTTAATTTTGAAAATCCATTTGCAAGAAACAACCTTCTTCTCTGCTGGCCTTTCCACCAAATCCCATGTTTTGTTCTTCCTAAGAGAATCCATTTCCTCTTGCATGGCTGCTTTCCATTTATTTGACTCTTTGCTCATGAATGCTTCTTTAACAGTTGCTAGTTCTTGAGCATTTTCTGTCATAATAGTTGTGCTCAATGCAAATGCAACCAAATCCACTCCATCTCCAAATCTGGTTACTGGCTTGATCTCTCTCTTGGCTCTGTCTCTAACCAATTAGTAATCAGCTAAAGGATACATGTGATATGATCTGGTAGTATTTTCAATCTCAGCACTTGAACTCGAACTCCTAGTCTCTTCTGTCAAACCACTGGTTTCATCTTTCAGACCACTAGATTCCTCTTGTTCATTCTCAGATGTAACGATTTTGGGAAGTTGAACTTCAAACTCAGTCATCTCACCATCACTGTCATTTATACCTGTATCATGAACATAATATCCATTCACTTTGTTCAAGTGTGGAAAGTTAGTCTCATCAAATACCACATCCTTACTTATAATGACCTTAAAGTGATAGTCTTCTAGAGAGCACAACCTATAACCCTTAGTACCTTTAGGATATCCTAGAAACAAGCATTTTACTGATCTAGACCCTAATTTATCACCAGATTTGTGTGCGTAAGCAACTCAACCAAAGGCTCTAAGGTGTGACAAACTTGGTTTCTTATTAGTCCACAATTACTCAGGTGTTTTTAAATCAATTTTTCTATTTGGACTTCTATTAGAAAGATAGCAAGCAGTTGCTAAAACCTCACCCAAAATATTTTTGACAAACCAGCCCCTAAAAGTAAGCATCTAACCTTGTTTAAAAGAGTCATATTCATTCTCTCAGCTACACCGTTTTGTTGAGGGGTATGTATAACTATTCTATGTCTTTCTACACCTGATTCTTTGCATAACAAGTTAAATTCATGGTTTATAAACTTTAGACCATTATCTGTTTTTAAAACTTTAAGTCTTAGTCCAGTTTGATTTTCAACAAGTAATTTCCATTCTTTAAACTTAGTTATGCATTCAGATTTTTCCTTCAACAAATACACTCAAACCTTACGGCTATAGTCATCTAAAATAGAGAGAAAATACCTTTTTCTACCATGAGTTAAGACATGACTTGAACCCCATAAATCTGCATGGACACAATCAAGAATTTCTTTTGATTTGTGCTTGCTGAGTTTGAATTTCAGTCTATGTTGTTTTCCTCTTATGCATGTCTCACAAAATTTTAGACTCCTTGGTTTATGCTTCTCCAATAACCTTGTTTGTACAGCTCTTACAATCCCTGTTCATTAATGTGGCCCATTCTCACATGCCACAATTCAGTAAGTTCATCACCTTGCTTTACCATGACAACTTCTCCTTTCAAGATTGTTTTTCCTGCCAAAAAGTACAAACCATTTCTCTTAGTTGCTTTCATAATAACAAGTGAACCTTTACTTACTCTAAGAACTCCATGTTTGGATTTGCACTCAAGCTCTTCATCATCAAATGTTCCAAGTAAGATCAAATTTCTCCTCAAATATGGAACATGTTTAACATTCTCAAGTATTCTTACTGCTCCATCAAAGTGCTCTATTACTATTGGGCCAATTCCTTCAACCAAGCATGATTGATTGTTTCCCATCAAAACTCTGCCTTTATGAGCTTTATATTCAAAGAACCACTCTCTAATCGTACACATGTGGTAAGTGCATCCAGAATCCATTATCCAATCATCTGAGTTCCCTTCATTTGAGATTGAATATAATTCCCCATCCGAGTCTTCATTCTCTTCAGCTACAGATGCTAAATCTTGGTTTGAATTTTCCTTCATTTGCTTCTTTAATTCCCAGCAAAATATCTTGATGTGTCCAACCTTTTCATAATTGAAATATTTATTTGGTTCACGTCCCCTTGACTTTGATCTTGCTGGAGACTTCCACCTTGATCTCCTATAATCTCTTGGCTTGTTGAAATCTCTCCCTCTTAATTCTTTTTTGAAGGGTCTTCCTCTTGTTAAAAGTACTTCTTCTTTGTTCTTGTCTTTTTCTAGCTGCAACTCAAATTCTTTGGCTTTGATAGCACCAAGAACATCTTCAAGGGATATTGATTCATGCCCATACTTCATGGCCGACTTCACCTCTCTATAAGATTCAAGGAAAGCCTGTAACAAAATCACAGCTTGGGATTCCTCATCAATTTTAAAATCAATATTAGATAAGCCAAGTATTATTTGATTAAAAATATCAATGTTAGCATCAAGGGATAAGGATGGATTCATTTTGAATATATAACCGTTCAAGTAAATTGATCTTGTTTGACACAGATGGTGTCATATACAACTGCTCTAATTTCTCCCAAACACCAAAGTAGTCTTCTCGGATTGCACTTTTCAGATGACATTGTCTGAAAAATGAAGTGTGATCGTGTAATAGGCTAACTCCTGCAATTCTTCAGGTTCATCATCCTTGTCCTTATATTTTTCATTTAGTTTCATTTGATCACCAATAACCTTGGAAAGTTTCTTATGAATAAGCAAACCCTTCAATTTTTCTCTCCAAAACTGAAATCATCACTGCCACCAAACTTCTCTAGTTCAAGCTTTGCTGTTGCCATGAGTTCTTGACCAATCTTGGTTGAGTCTTGACAAACTTTTCTTTAAGAATCAAAATCTGGCTCTGATTTGTTGATGTAGATTCAACACCAAGACTCACATATCCAACAAATTTGGAAAACTCTAATATAAACTAGAAATTTGCTGAACGTAGATTCAACACCAAAACTCATAGATGCAACAAATCTGAAAACGTAAATGCAAACCAGAACTTAATTCAAACAGTTAGAGTGCAAAGCAAAATAAAGAAAAAAATAATGGAAAGAACACACCGAAATTATCTTGGTTCAGCAACAATTTGTTGCCTACATCCAGTAAAGCCAGTCCACTATAAAGACCAGATGACAAGCCTAATCATAGAGATCTCAACTCTTCTTTGAGCAACTATTTCTTGAGTACAAAACCCAGCCAAGGCTTCTCTTGAACCATACACCTTAATTCTCACACAATACTCCAAGAACTCTCAAACACACAGAAGAAACTATTGTTATATTATTTCATATAATATAATGTTAGATTAAATAATGTGACAAAATGTGATTTGTCACACATTGTAACATATTATTGAGAGTCACAAAATTGGACACATGTGTGTGCCAAAATGTGACATATTTTGGAGTTACAAAATCAGTTACAAATTTGTAACTCCCAAATATTACCCAATAATGTGTAGATTGTATGTTACACATTTGAGATTTGCTTTCACAAAGCCATTATGAAATATGGCTATTGGAGACTTATTTTTAACTCCCATTATGTGTTTGAAGGTTACAATATCATGTGGGAAGGATTTGGAACGTTTTGGAAAAATGACATTTTTGAGCTGAAAATGGCCTGTGGCCGCGACTTGGGGGACAGCGAACCACGGCCGCAACCAAGCATGCTAGTGGCTGCGGTTAGAGATTTGTTCAGCCAATTTCAACCCATTTTTCCACTTAAATGGTTTGTTGACCCTGATTTTGGCCAACTGACACGGAGTCAATTAGGCTTGATGTGGACAAATACGTTGAAACAAATGCGATGACAAAAATAATAAAACACACAGGAATTTATAGTGGTTCGGCCCCAGAATTTGGTAATGACCTACGTCCACTTGAACTTTTATTGATATAGTATTCAAATGAGTGATCAAAGAACTAGGGTTCAATGAGTTTCACCAACCTCTGAAGAACAAAACAATCTCTCAAATATGATAACTCTAAACTCAGATAATTAGAAAGCCAAAAGTCCTTTCCTTGAGCTATCTTTCTCTATTTATAGGCTCAAAGGAGGATTACATTAATTTGTTACAGATATTCTTTCCTAAATAATCGAATACTCAGAAAATCATGGGAGTCAATCTCGGGATTGACTAAGATCTTTATAAAATTATCGTGAGACAAGCCGAACCTGTGACCGTACTGGTCGCAGGTAAACTTCAACTGCCTTTTGCTTGCAATGTCTTTACTGGTCGATACCCTAGTAGAATTCTGCCAGATGTCAGCCACGTGTCCAGAAATCACTTGCCACGTCATCCGTGCCTGTATTTTGGATAACATTTGCCCCCCAAGTTTATTTATTACGAGCAATAAATAAACTTTTGAGGAAACGACCCTTCGGTTACCCCACCAGACCTGTCAGAACACTTCGTGCAATCTTGGAAAAAGCAACCTACCCTTGTCTAATCACGGCTTTTCGCTTCCCAAGTAACCTTTCGACGGCTATCACCCTTCCCCATGCTTCAAAAAAGGGGAAGCTGATGATTACTTCCTTTTAATGCTTACGGACAAAAATATACATAGCCTCTTCAAAGTCTCCTTTTTCTTTTTACGCAAGCCATCACTCTTTCAAGAAAACCTAATACCAGAGCCCCTGTCTTCCTCTGGAGACCGTCCTTCGGCGTTTCAAGATTCAATCCGTGAGTTCTTTAACACCCGAAAAATTTCTCAAATCTCCACGATCTTTATCCTGGTAAGTTTCTGGACTCTTATGCTTTATATTTTTGCCGTGCATGCTTCTGTAGACCAACTGTTGGGTTCATTCGCTTCTGGGTTGAGATGCATGTCAGTAGGGGGTTTAATGGGTGATACTGTATTGAATGATATTTCTCTGTTACTAAGGAGTTACGAGTTAGTTTGATAGTTAAGATCACGACTCTAGGACGT
The DNA here is from genome assembly GCF_963169125.1 of Humulus lupulus. NCBI lineage: Eukaryota > Viridiplantae > Streptophyta > Magnoliopsida > Rosales > Cannabaceae > Humulus > Humulus lupulus. The sequence continues at coordinate 180,025,826 of NC_084795.1, read as the reverse complement.
AAAACCGAAGTAAAAATTCGATTTTTATGCTAGATGAAAAACCAAGTTTTTCCCGCCCTAAAAGGAGTTGAAAAAGCTTTTTCAAAAAACTTTTTGCTTTCACTTTTGATCTATTTCTCAAACTGTTCGTGCGAAATGTTTTAGTTTTTTGTTAGAATGCTGTTGTATAAAAGCTTAACTTTTATACTCGACCAGCGTTATTCTAAAAAACTTTCAAAATTCTTCATCCTCACCTCCCCATTCTTCTGTTTGCAGACTTTAATGCCAGATTTGTGGGGAGGTGAGTGGCCCATCGACGACGATCTTCTTGCTCAGCTGCTCGAAGGCGAAGAACAGACTATCGACCGAGTTCATGAGATTCCATTTTCCAGAGTTTCTTCTAGACCTCATCCATCGCCACCTCAAATGGCCCGCTCTAAGTCTCTAGGCAAGAAAAGACCTAACTCTGAAAACAGTCCAAACTCTCTTGCCCAGCCTGATTCACAGGCTAAGGTTCCCTCGACCAGTGGTCGAGAAAATGCCGCCCCAGACCCTCGTATCAAAGTCAGGGCCTGCCCTCGGCATCAAAACCTTCCTGATGTCGAGTGGTATCTCTCCCCTACCAGCCAAGTGACATCTCGGATGCTTGCCAATTATCGCCAGAAGTATCCTCTTATAGGAGTCAATCTCACAATCCCAGCTGCTGACCAAAGAGCTAACCTTCCTGGGGGTGCCTATAGCGCTTGGTCCAGATATCACATAGAGGCGGGGGCTATCCTCCCTCGACATCCTTTCTATCAGGGGGTGGCCAACTATTTCGGTGTCGCCCCCTTTCAAATTACTCTAAACGGATATAGAATGCTGGCCGCACTCTATATCCTCTATAAACTTAAAAAATGGCCAAAACCCACCCCTCATGAGGTCAATTTTCTCTTCGACCTTAAGTCCAACCCTCAACAATACGAGACGGGCTTCTTCCATCTCTGTCACCAGGAAACTAGTCAAACGTTCCTGAGTGACACTACCCACATTTCCAACGTGGGGCAGTACAATAGAGAGTACTTCCTCACGCCAGACATGACTACGAACAACCTGGCCTTCGCTCGAGGAGGTAAACGCTATATTCACTGGTCGCTACTTTTCCTTAATAAACTCTCCTGCACTTCTCTTAAGTATACTTGTGCCTTTCAGGACCATGGTTACGCCCGAACCCAACACCAGACATGGTGTTGAGGTCCAACACACTGGCCAGGATGGCAGACGCAAAAAAAAGCGTTAAGTCCCTGGTTACTGATGAAACTCTGAGGCTATCTGGCCTCCTGGCTCCTCGCCATGAAACAAGAGGACCTTTGGTAGTAGATGCCACGATCGAGGAGGATCATGAGCAGCAACCCCCGGCATCCCCTCCCCGAAGGAGGCCAACGGGGGTTACAATCAAGGAACCCACTGGCATCCCTTCAGCAGAGAGGCCTTCTGCGCCCCAAGGCAAGGGGAAACAAAAGGCAACAGAGTCTGTCATAGACCTGGATGAATCCTCAGATGAAAACAGTATTGTTATCTTGCTTTTAGATAGCTTGCCAATTCCCTGTTACTTGTTTGACGGAGACGACAATTTTACATATACTCCAAATCTAGGGCCAGACTTCTTCGTGCCAGATAGTGAGTGTATGACTAATAGAGTCAGTAGTATAGCGACCAGTAGTTGTAGCTCGGGTATTAAACTTTGTGACCTCTTTTCTGTTTTACCATAAATTTTCATCCGCCTTTATCTTACTATCTGCATATATTTTCTTTTTATGCAGAGATGGGTACTCCCAACGTTTTCGATCTGTATCAGGCTCAGGAGGAAGAAGAAGTTCCCCTGGTTCGACGGAAAACATCCAGGAGGCACAATGGTGAATCAAGCCAAGGACCCCCGGCCAAGAAGGGTCGAATAGAAGATCCTTCCAAGGACATGCCTACTGGACAAGCTTCTGCCCAGCCTTCTGCTCCTGCTGAGAAGGAGGCTGCCCCTGCTGCCAACCCTCCGCCTGTGGCCGGAAGGGAGCACACCCCTCAAGCAGAGCTTCCTGGGACCAAGCTCTCGAACCACTCCCTGCGATCAGCTAAAGATCGCCTTGCTCATATCTTAAAGCATGACCGTTGTAGGGAGGCAATGGCTGAAGCTCAGAGTATGGGGTTTGACCAGATCCTCAACAGGGCTCTTAACGAAGTGGCCAGTGTAAGTATTTTTCCTCTTGGATTTTGCTTCTCCTTTTTGTAGTATAGTCTAACTTTTACTTCCTTGACTTCAGGCCATGCTGACAATAACTGTCGCTCGCACCCGTGCCATGGCTACCATCGAACAGGCTTGGGCAAAGGCCGTCAAGGAATTCCAGGTGAGAGCCACCGAGGAGCTTCAGGCTGCAGAAGCCAGGCATGCTGGGGAGTTAGAGGTGGTCACCCAGCAAAAGGATGCTATGGTGGCAAAGCTGGCGGAGGCTGAAGCTTCTCAGGCAGCTTTGAAGAAGTAGAGGGACGATTACCAGAATTCCAGCCGAATCCAATATCGTGAAGTCAAGAGGTTTAAGGAGGAGCTCCTTGCTAAGGACAAGACCATAGCTGTTTTTGAGAGCCAGGTGGAGCAGCTGAAGCTTACCAATGCTAAAGATCTGGAGAGGTACAAGAATGCGACACTTCGGTGTTTCTACAACTTTTGGAAACACAACCGGGGTGCCAATTTTAACTACCTTCCAGAGGATGCCAGGAACGCTGAGTTGGCCCGCTGCACTGCTCGATTGGCTGCAGAAGAAGAAAGAGCAAGGGTCCCTGCTTCCCCAAGCATCCAGCCAGCCACTGACGCAGAGGAAGGAGGAGTCGTTGAGAATGCGGCCAATCAAACTGCTGAGCAAGGCCCTCTTGCTCCTTAAACTTATTCTCTTTTTATTTTTCTTCAGTTACACGACTCACGGGTCGTGATACAAAGACAAAAATTTTACTTTTAAATTTGCTGCACGGGCAGCAAACTTTTCCTTTTACTTTAAACAATTACATCCAAGCAGTGATGCTTGCAGTGTAAAAGAATGCCTTATGATATTATAATATTTATTTTTATTATAACATCTGTTCGCATGACCGAACTTAGCATAGTACTTTGGCTTGATTTAACAAAATATAAATTTTGAAAAATACTCTAAGTACTGTAGCATGCTTTCACTCATTTTGTTCATGTGTTTACATACCTTTTGGTATGCTTTGCTATCGATGTACCTTATATGCCCCTGAAGTGATCGAGGAGCTTTAGGTCCTTGGTCACTTGCCTTGACCACGACCTGTGCGAACATTACTGCTCGATAGTAAACATAACACTTATAATATAGCAAAACAACACACGTAATGAACAAATACTTGTAAAAATAAATTTACAAAGGTTGGCAAGAATGAATGGTTGCGCACAGTCCCTTATAATCTCGTATTAAAAATGGACTAAACATGTCTTTACGAGTGATCTTAGAAAGATCTTACACTTATAAGCGATTAGCCATACAACGTGGCTAACCCTTTTTCGAAACTTGTAAAAAGTAAAAATTAATACAAGCCAGTTCTTTAAAAAGGACTGTTTATTGGTAGTACTTGCGCAGGTGTTCACCGTTCCAATAGTGTGGAACGAGATCTCCATTCAAGCGTGCAAGTTTGTAGGTGCCCAAATGAAGGACTTCTTCAATCTGGTATGGTCCTTCCCAGTTCAGTCCGAGTACTCCAGCAGTGGGGTCGCAGGTATTTAAGAAAACTCGTCGTAGCACTAGGTCGCCGACGTTGAATTTCCTTTCTTTCACCTTTGAGTTAAAATACCGGGCGACCTTTTGCTGGTACGCAGCAACTCGGAGTTGGGCTCTTTCTCGTATCTCCTCAACTGAGTCTAGGGACTCCATCATCAGTTGGCTATTCTGGCTCTGGTCGTATGTAATGCGTCGGTGTGAGGGGGGATCTAACTCAACAGGTAACATAGCTTCATACCCGTATGCTAAGGAAAATAGGGTGTGACCTGTCGCTGTTCGATGAGAAGTTCTATACGACCAGAGTACCTCAGGTAACTGTTCTCGCCATGCTCCTTTAGCGTCTTCAAGTATTTTCTTCAGGGTGTCCTTAAGCGTTTTATTCACTGCTTCGACCTGCCCATTTGCTTGTGGATGCACGACTGAAGAAAAGCTTTTACTGATCGTGTCTTTTGCAGAAGTCTGTGAATAAGTCATGGTCGAACTGGGTGCCATTGTCTGAGACAATTTTTCGAGGCAAACCATATCAGCAAACAATGTTCTTGATGACAAAGTCAAGAACTTTCTTGGTCATTATGGTAGCGAGTGGCTCAGCTTCGGACCATTTGATGAAGTAGTCGACTGCTACAACTGCATACTTCACCCCGCCTTTTCCCGTTGGTAGTGATCCAATCAAGTCTATACCCCATACTGCGAAAGGCCAAGGACTCTGCATTTGCTTTAACTCATTGGGAGTTGCGCGTGGGATCTTGGAAAATCTCTGACACTTGTCGCATTTTCGCACAAACTCCATTGAGTCTTCGTTCATAGTCGGCCAGAAATAGCCCTACCTCAGAATCTTTTTCGCCAAACTTTGCCCCCCAACGTGATCCCCGCAGAAGCCTTCATGTACTTCCCTCATCAGCTCCTTAGCTTTCTCTGGTGTAATACATCTGAGCAGTGGCATGGAATATCCTCTACGATATAGAACACCATTGACCAGTATATACCTAGCAGCCTGCCTTTGAAGAGTTCTGGCTTTGTTCCTATCTGCCGGTAGTACACCATTTGTAAGATATTCCAAGTAAGGCGCCATCCATGTGTCTCCCATCCGGATTTCCATACTGGTTTCATTTGCCCGTATGCTTGGCTCGCTCAATCTTTCTACTGGCATAATATTCAAAGTGTCAGCATCTTTCGCGCTTGCGAGTTTAGCTAAGGCATCTGCGTTCGAATTCTGATCCCGAGGTATTTGCTGGAGGGTATACTTCTTGAACTAGGCCAACAGATCTTTAGTTTTTTTCAAGTAGGCTGCCATTTTGAGGCCTCGTGCTTGATATTCCCCTATAACCTGATTCACTACCAACTGTGAATCATTGTAATATCCAGCACCTTTATACTCTTGTCTTTTGCCATTCTTAATCCAGTGAGGAGTGCTTCGTATTCGGCTTCATTATTCGACGCTGTGAAGTCGAACCTAATGGCGCAGTGAAATCGATGCCCTTCTGGCGTTATCAAAATCACTCTTGCTCCCATGTGAGATTCATTGGATGATCCATCCGTGAATAACTTCCATGAAGGAGCTTCATCTTGGGGCTCAGGCGCACTAGGTTTTTCGCACCGCTCGTTGTCTGGGAGCTCGGTGAATTCTGCAATAAGATCAGCAAAGACTTGTCCTTTTACTGCTGCTCGCGGTGAATATGTAATATCAAACTGCCCTAGTTCGATTGCCCATTTTAATAAACGCCCAGCCACCTCTGGTTTTTGGAGAACTTGCCGAAGGGGCTGGTCAGTTAAGACTGTAATGGGATGGGCTTGGAAGTAAGGACGTAGCTTCCTCGAGGCCAAGATTAAACAATAAGCTAACCTCTCGATGGGAGGATACCTCAGCTCTGCTCCGATTAGCCTCTTGCTTACGTAGTAAACCGCCTTTTGTACGCCTTCTTCCTCTCGTACTAGTACCGCACTAGCAGCAACTTTGGTGATCGCCAGGTAAATGAACAAAGTTTCTCCTTCGATAGGCTTTGATAAAACAGGAGGTTGTGCCATATGGGCTTTAAGGCCTGAAAAGCTTGCTCGCAGTCTCCTGTCCATTCAAACTTCTTGTTGCCCCTAAATAGATTGAAAAAAGGGACGCATTTATCCGTTGACTTGGAAATGAATCTACTTAGGGTTGTAATTCTCCCAGTTAAACTTTGTACATCCTTGATCTTCTCTGGCGATTTCATGTCGATCAGGGCTTTTATCTTGTCGGGGTTGGCCTCGATTCCTCTTGAATTAACGATGAACCCCAAAAATTTCCCTGATCCAACTCCGAAGGAACATTTGAGAGGATTTAGTTTCATTTGGTACTTGTTCAATACATCGAAACACTCTTGTAAATCCTTCACATGTCCTTATGCTTTTTTCAACTTTACCAGCATGTCATCCACGTACACCACCTTGTTTACTCCGATCAACTCTTTAAACATGTGGTTAACCAATCGTTGGTAAGTCGCACCTGCGTTTTTCAGTCCGAAAGGCATCACTTTATAGCAGTATAATCCCGTATCGGTCCGAAAGCTGGTGTGATCCTCGTCAGGGGGATGCATACTAATCTGATTGTAACCTGAGTATGCATCCATGAAGGAGAGGATCTCATGTCCTGCAGTAGCATCAACCAGCTGGTCAATCCTTGGGAGTGGGAAGCAATCCTTCGGGCAGGCTTTATTGAGGTCTGTGAAATCCACACAGGTTCGCCATTTGCCGTTAGGCTTTGGAACCAGCACTGGATTAGAGACCCACGATGGATAAAACGCCACCTTGATGAACCCATTCTCCTTTAATCTTTCAACTTCTTCTTTTAAGGATCTTGACCGATCCTTATCAAGCAGCCTTCTTTTCTGTTGCACGGGTGGAAAACTCTTGTCTATGTTCAGGACATGGCTGATAACTGCAGGATCTATCCCAGCCATGTCTTTGTGCGACTAGGCAAAGACTTCCTGGTTTTTCCGCAAAAACTCCACCAATGCATGCTTCGTGGTTGATTCTAAGTTTTTCCCGACCTTCACGACTCTGGTCGGGTCTTCTTTGTCAAGTTGGGCCTCTTCCAGGTCCTCGACGGGTCCAACATTTTCCTCAAAATCCCTAAAGCGAGGATCTAAATCCCTATCCTTACTTTGGGCAACACCCTATTTGGTGACTCCATCACTGGATTGGGCTTGTGTATCAATAGCCATCTACAACCTATCTGGGGGAGTGCTCTTTGACGTTCCCTTCCTCGCCTTCGTGACTGAGGCATTGTAGCACTCCCTGGCCTCCCTCTGGTTTCCCAACACGCGTCCTACCCCTGCGTTTGTCGGGAATTTCATGGCTAAGTGCCATACTGAGGTGACGGCTCGAAGATCAACCAGTATAGGCCTTCCAATGACTGCATTGTATGCCGAGTGACAATCGACTACTATGAAAGTAGCGAGTAATGTCCTGGTAGCAGGCGTTGTACCTGCTATCATTGGAAGTCTGATTGACCCCATCGGGGCGAGTCCCTCACCAGAGAAGCCGTATATTTTTTGGTTGCAGGGCTCCAAACGGACAACTTCATGCGTTCCAGCGAAGATTTATACAGGATGTTCACTGAACTTCCTGTGTCAACTAGCACTCTTTTCACCATCATATTGGCCATTTGGATATCCACGACCAGCGGATCGGAATGTGGGAACCAGACATGTTGGGCGTCGCTATCAGAGAAGGTTATTTCGCCCTCTTCTAACCGAGCCTTTTTTGGCGCGCGGTCGTCCACAGTCATCATCTCGATGTCCTGGTCGTGGCGCAGAGTCCGAGCATATCATTCTCTGGCCTTTCCGCTATTTCCCGCGAGGTGCGAGCCTCCACAGATGGTTAACAATGTGCCAGTTACGGGATCAGGCTGCAAAGGTGGCGAGCGTTGGCGCGTGGGCTCTTGCTCGTTGCCACCTGGAGCTTCTCATTGGGAATTTCCCGAGGCCCGTATATACCTTCTCAAGTGTCCTTGTCTAATAAGGAACTCGTTCTCATCCTTCAACTGGTTGCATTCGTTGGTATCATGTCCGTAGTCGTTATGATAACGATAGAACTTGGTAGTATCTCTTCTCGAAATATCCTTTCGAATGGGAGCAGGTTTCTTATAAGGCACACTGGAACTCATGGCCTGATAAACCTCTCCCCGAGACTTAATAAGGGTAGTGTAGTTAGTGAACCGAGGTTCATAACGATTACCCTTGGCTTGTTTATTGTCAGAGGTGGAAGGCTCATTGTGCGCCCGTTTCCCCCCATTCTTGCCATTGCCGTTCCCGTTGCCTTTCCCGTTGCCTTTGCCATTGCCATTGGGCTTCGACCCATTGGCGGCTTTGGTGGGCTCGGCTGTCCCCTTGTCCTTGCTTGGGGGCTTCCCTTCATTGGCGATGGCATCCTCGAGCTTGATATATCGATCAGCTCGATCCAAAAATTCCTGGGTAGTTCTGACCCCATGTTTTCTGAGGCTGTTCCAGAGAGGCATGCGGCGCTTAACCCCTGCAGTTATGGCCATCATCTTGCCTTCGTCTCCCACTGTTTTCGCCCCAGCAGCTGCTCGCATAAAACGTTGGACGTAGTCCTTCAGTGGTTCTCCATCTTGCTGGCGTATTTCGACCAGCTGATTTGCCTCAGTCGGGTGCACACAACCCGCATAGAGCTGTTCGTAAAATTCCTTCACGAACATTTCCCAGGAAACTATACTTGCAGGAGGGAATTTGAAAAACCACTCCTGTGCGGCATCAGAAAGTGTTGTAGGGAAGATCCTGCACCGAGCGTCTTCGGACACTTTCTGAATGTCCATTTGTATTTCAAACTTGTTGACGTGAGATACCGGGTCACCATACCCGTCAAAGTTCGGAAGCGTAGGCATCTTAAACTTGCTAGGAGTTTCTGCCATAACTATCCTCTGGACGAAATGAGTGCCCTTTCTCCTATCGTGGTCGATATAAGATGTTCTTCCCCCGACCAGCTGCTGCACTGCCTGGTTGAGGGCATCTATCTGGGCCTGCACGGCGCCAGGAATCGCCGGGGCCTCTGGTGCTGGGGGGACATACTCTTCGTGCCGCTCCCGGCTATCATTGAGTACGTCTCTTAAATCCTCGTCTCTCCTTCGCTGCTCGCAAGCTCTGAGCCGGTTGAAGACATTATTTTTTCTGGGCTGCCCCCCAGCGTCCCGTCTTTCGGGTTGGTCATCCCTAGGTGGCAGGCTTCTGCCTCCACCTCTTTCTTCATTCCTCCGACCGGCGTTTCCTCTGCCTGAGTCGGCTTCATTATAACCATGGCCATCTCTGAATCTTGATTGGCTATGATGGGATCAACTGTTCCCTCGGTTGCCTTCCCGGGCTGGAACCTCCTAAGCGTTAGAGGGTGGCCTGCGTTGGTCGGTAGGTCCCCGTGAATTATCATGCCGTGGGGGGCCTCGGACCGTAGAGCCTGACTCTGAGTTCCTTCTGTTACCAGGAGGATGCTGTCCTCTGCTCGGAGGGTTTGGCTCGTCGCCCCTATGGCGTCTAGGACTGCGAGGCGGCTGCCCGACCCTATTCTGCCTTTGTTGCGGGGGATTGCCGCGATCAGCTTGGGATGGAGGCTGCGCCTCAGGGTCCCTCAGCGGGACATCGTCCTGAGGCACTGATGGCTGCTCGGGCCTTTGAGGGCTGGATAGGCGGGCTAGGATTAGGACCCCTTTGGGGTAGTCCATTCGTAGGTTGATCAGGCTGCGAGGCAGGTGCAGCCCGGTTCCTAGCCAGTTGTAGGGCTGCTTCGAGGGCTGCCATGGCCTCCCTCTGGCGACGGTCCATCTCCGCCTGTCTTTCACTCAGTTCCAGGCACTGCCGTTCAATTTCCTGTTGCTGCCGCGCCATGATTTCGACAACACTTTCCTGGCTGGCCCTTAGATTGGCCAGTTCATCCTGCAATACCCCCAGGGTATTCCTCAGCATCTCGGAATCCATTTCTTCCCCTTCGAATTCCAAATGTGGCTCATCCTCAATCACGTTTGGAGGAGGAGGCGGCGGGTGAGATGGTGCAGCGCCAGCCGCCTGTCCAGTTTTCTAGGTAGTTTTTGCCATTGATATTTCAACGGTATAGTTTCAAGCTCTCAATGAAAGCATCAGAATGTTGACCCTGATTTTGGCCAACTGACACGGAGTCAATTATGCTTGATGTGGACAAATACGTTGAAACGAATGTGATGACAAAATAATAAAACACACAGGAATTTATAGTGGTTCGGCCCCAGAATCTGGTAATGACCTACGTCCACTTGAACTTTTATTGATATAGTATTCAAATGAGTGATCAAAGAACTAGGGTTCAATAAGTTTCACCAACCTCTGAAGAACAAAACAATCTCTCAAATATGATAACTCTAAACTCAGATAATTAGAAAGCCAAAAGTCCCTTCCTTGAGCTATCTTTCTCTATTTATAGGCTCAAAGGGGGATTACATTAATTTGTTACAGATATTCTTTCCTAAATAATCGGATACTCAGAAAATCATGGGAGCCAATCTCGGGATTGACTAAGATCTTTATAAAATTATTGTGAGACACGCGGAACCTGCGACCGTACTGGTCGTAGGTAAACTTCAACTGCCTTTTGCTTGCAATGTCTTTACTGGTCGATACCCTAGCAGAATTCCGCCAGATGTCAGCCACGTGTCCAGAAATCACTAGCCATGTCATCCGTGCCTGTTTTTTTGGATAACACGGTTCTAACACCCCAAGTAACTCCCCAAACTCCCTTTTAAGTCTATAAACATCCAATTAATCATTAGTAATAGCCATGGAGGTTGGTGGAATATGAAATTCAAAGGATATCTCAAAACTTTATAAATATGAGCCTAATGCTCACTTGTAAGACAACTCTATTTCTATCTACTAGAGCACTTGACTAGAAATATATCAAAAGGCTTGATTATTCCATAGAGTTATTTTCAATATTGAGATAATGCCTTAGTGCTTGAGATAGGGGGAAATAAGCTTTTGAGCAAATGTTATAAACCTTGTTTAAGTTGGTGATCCTCAATGCTCTTCACTTTGGTTGTGTGAGTGAGAGTGTTTTATTTTTTTTGTTCTTGTTATTTCTTCTACCATTGCTTTTATCTTCTATTTTATTTTTACATATTTATTTATATATTTTGTTTTAAAGTTGCAGTCCTTGTTATTCTCTTCATCTATTTCTTTTCTATATCTATTTATATTTTGAGTATTGAGTTATAATCTTATTTAATCAATCATTGTGTCTTTGTATTATTTTGTAGAATTGTAATAGTATTTCTTATTTTCCATTAAGACAATACAAATATCACTAACAACTATCTCTTCACATATACAAATCTCTTTCTCAACTTTTTAAAAATGAATACCTCTTACCAATGAAATAAATGACTAACTTATATAGCGACGTGACATATTGACAACTAAACATTGTTACAACTAAATAATAGTGGTAGGGTTGTTATAAACAAATGAAAAGTTGTTTGAATTATTCTAAAAAAAATTTGAATAGCATATAGTTGAATGAGAAATTGGACTTCACCATTCACATTGTCACGTAGCAAAATATAAATAGCTGAAAATAAAAATATTTAAAGGGTGGTGGAGGGAAAGAGAAAGAGGCGATAGGGTTTTAGGAGTTAGGACAAAGTAAGCGAGGGAAAGCTCGGGCAAAAGGTAAGGGGTGTCCTCTGTACTAAAAAAAACAAAAAAATTAATGGCGCTTCAGCTCCTTCCCAAACCTCCTCCTTATCTTTATCTTCGCTTCATGGCGTCTCGCTTCGTCTCCTACTCTTCACTCCACTCTCACTTCCATTCTTCTTCTTTGCTCTCTCGTCCTTTGTTCTTTGTTAAACCACCCAGGTACTGCCCGTTTCTTTATCGTTACTTTTATTTTTCTTTTGGCTCTTTTCCGTTTAGTTCCCGAGAAAAAAATGTTTTATTTTTGTGCTGGGGGTTGAGTTTAATGCTTTGTTTGACATATATGTGTTGGAGTAAAAGTAGAGATTTTGTGATTTTTATTGCATTTCCTGAGAAAAAGGAAAAATGGATTTTGGGGTTTTGGTTGTTGCGTTTGTATTTTTTAGAAGACTTGTATTTGTTGTTATTCCAGGGCGGGTTTTCGATTGAGGAAGAGTTCATGCTGTTTTCCGCTTCTAAATGCGGTTACTCCGAGGGCATTCATGTCGTCAGGGGCAGCAACTGAAGCTCCAAAATCAAGTGCCAGCTCGAAATCATATGGGTCTGATCAAATTCAGGTGAGCCTGGATTTTGAGCTGTGTATGCATATACTATAATATGGATTAAACAGGATAAATGGTGTTGGAAGTAAGAAGCAATTGTAATTAATTTGATGTAGGTTGTGATTTATCTTGTGAAATGTAGTTCCATTGCACATTGTGACAACCTTTGCTACTTAACCATTTGTTAGGGTGTCTGTCTTCCTCCCAACGATTATGGATTAAGTGGGAATGCGGGATAACTTGATACCAGAAATGAAAAATGCGTCTTGTTGAAATAGTGTCTTTTGCCAAATAATAATAGTAACAATAAATAAATTTATGAGGTACCTCTAGGCAGCTATTCAAAAATTCATTTTTGATCAAGCTGATTGTTGAATTACTTAATCAGGTGCTGGAAGGATTGGATCCTGTTAGGAAAAGGCCAGGAATGTACATTGGAAGTACGGGACCTCGTGGTTTGCATCATTTGGTATAATTTTTCTCTCTTTTATATTTCCAGGCAGCGTCAATTGCACGGCCTTTGTTGGGTTGATCTGAATCTAAGAGATGAATTTGCAAATAATTTTATTTTTGGTCTTTTAGGTTTATGAAATATTGGATAATGCTGTTGATGAGGCTCAGGCAGGATTTGCTACAAATATTGAGGTTGTGTTACACGAAGACAATTCTGTGAGCATCACTGATAACGGTCGTGGGGTATGGTTCTTTCATTTCTTTTCTAATTTATTTATTTGTTCTCATCTTTTTATCATAAAATGCTTAAAATTAATGTATATAACTATATGAGTTTGTGTGCGTGAATTTAAAGTAGAGCATTGTCAGCTTTTATTAATGGCCTTTGTTAGGCGAATTCTGATTTTGTATGTAGTTGGGATTCTAATTTCTGTTACTTGCATGCCTTATATGTTTCGTAATATTCTTGGTAGATTAGTAGAGAAAAACAAGTTCAGAATCTTTGAAATGTTTCCTTAAAATTGTTTATAATTTATTTCTTGTAATGGTAGAGTATACCATTGTCAACTAGAAGGCCTTGCACTTAAACTTTTATGAGCAATCTAATTTTTGTAGCTTCTTCTTCTTCTTCTTTTTAACACACACATACATATTCTTCATGAAATCGTAGATGTTGATTCCATGCAATGCTTTTTGTCATTACTATTTTTCTTCTTCTTTATTGTGTCCAATTTCTGCTACAGCTGAAAACATTCTACCAGGCTCTTCTGTATTAATTTAGAGAATCTGCTTTGATATACTTAGCTCTGCAAATTGACTCGATGATAGCTTTTTTATTTTCCTTCTTGATACTAGTTTCACTTACGGTATTACTTTATCTTTGCAGATCCCTATTGAGATGCATCCAGTGACCAAGAAATCCTCATTGGAGACTGTATTAACGGTATTGTTGCAAAAAGAAAATCCATTTCTCTCTCAATTTTCTTGTAGCAATTGTATATGAATTTGTATCTAAATATCACCTTTTGTCTTTCTTAGCAAGAAAAGGACCTATTTTCTGAAAAATATTAAAAATTCTTTCATTTAGCTCTTGTGATCAAATTTGACAGGTTCTGCATGCTGGTGGCAAGTTTGGTGGTTCTAGTAGTGGATATAGTGTGTCTGGTGGACTACATGGTGTGGGTTTGTCAGTTGTTAATGCCTTATCCGAGGTGTGTTATTTTCTCCTCTAATTTCAGTTTGCTGTATATATATGTTTAGCCTGTAGACTCAGTCAATGTTTGCTTGAGAATATTTTTTTGTGGTGTTTAACATTCTAATTGAGATTTATTTTGAGGTTGTAGAAAATATTGTTCTATTTTTTGTTATTATTCTTTATTATTTCAGTATCCTCTAGAATGGGAAACCAAGCTGTATAGAATATTTTGTTTCCTTATTTAGGTGATTTTAGATTTATTGTAATTACCCTAGAATATCCAGTATTCAATACCAATTCTGTTTACAGGTTGTACAATGTCTATTTAAATGGCATAGCTCTTAAGAAATAAAATATCAGAAGCTATTTTCCTCGTGGTACCAGAGCCAATACCTTCACCCTAGAAATCGCACCTGCCTTCTTTTCTAGTCCTAGAAATTGCAGTCTCCATCTGTCCTTATCGAAGCTTTCTCTTATTTCTCATGGCCACCTTACCCGATTCCACCAAACAACCTACCACGGCTTCCATCACTGGTGATAACTTAGCCGACTCCACCATCAACAAGGGCTCTTCCGATGCCTCTCCCTCTCCATTTGGTCACCAAAACTCTCTACAACTCACCATCCACAAGTTGAACAGTCAACTTCTTGCAATGTTCCCAATCTGTGAAGATGTACCTACGTGGACGCTTGGGATATCAGAATGGTGCTATTGCTGCTCCTGCATTTGCCGATCCCTTTTATGCCAAGTCGGAGTCAGAGAACTCTCTCATTTTGATGTGGCTGGTTAACTCCATGGAAGTGGACATTGGTAAGACTTATTTGTTCCTTTTTACTGCTAAGGAAGTATGGGAAACTGTCTAGGAAGCTTTCTCAGATTTGGAGAATTCTGCTCTAGTCTAGGCTTCGGGACCAGCGACAAAACACTCTTACGGTAATTCAGTATTATGGTGTTCTTTATAATCTTTGGCAAGAGATTGATCTATTTTATGTTTTTGAATGGAAATGTTCTGTTGATGCTTCGATTTATCAAAAAATGCTTGATCGAGAGACTTTTTGATTTTCTTTATGGACTTAATCGAGACCTAGATAAGGTACGTGGTCATCTCTTGGGGAAAAATCCTCTTCCCACTATTTGTGAAGCTTTTGCAGAGGTTCGTTTGGAGGAGAGTCGGAAAAGAGTCATGTTGGGTTCTCCTGTTGCTGTTGAAATTGAACAATCTGCCCTTGCTGCCCGACTTTCTAATGATGGCGATAACTCTCGAGGGACTTGTCGTGATCGTCCCTGGTGTACTTACTGCAATAAAGTTGGTCATATCAAGGAGACATGTTGGAAGATTCATGGGAAACCTGCTGATTGGAAGCCTCGTTCCTCTACTTGGAACTATTTTGACAGCCAGGCCATGACAGCTGCACCATCCGAGCCTTTCCCTTTCTCTACAGCCCAAATCACTCAACCCCATCAGCTATTGAACAAACCAATGCTTCCGCATCTGATCCTTCGTCTAGTTCCACTCAAGGTACCTTCGCTGCCTTCAATGCTCAAAAATCTACCTGGATAGTAGACTTAGGGGCTTTGGACCACATGACTGGTCAATCCAGTCACTTTACCACTTATGCTCCCTACCCAGGTACTCCAAAAATTAAAATTGCTGATGGTTCTCTTTCTTCTGTGGCTGGTAAATAATCTATATAATTATCATCTTCCATCATACTACATGATGTTCTCCATGTTCCCAATCTTTCCTGTAATATTTTTTCAGTCAGTAAAATAGCTCATGATCAGCAATGTTTTGCCTCTTTCTCACCACTTGGTTATAATTTTCAAGATGTCATCGGGGAAGATGATTGGGAATGCGAAGACACGTAGCGGATTGTATTACTTTGATCCGTCTCTGCCTACTCAAGTTGATAAAGCTTTTATTTCTGATTGTAATTCCTCACATAATAATTATATTATTTGGTGGCATTATAGGCTAGGCCACCCTAGTTTTTCATATTTGAAACATTTATTTCCTAGTTATTTTGGAATAAAGACTTGAGCTTATTTCATTGTGACATTTGTCAATTGGCAAAGCATGCACGTGCTGTTTTTCATTCTATACCCTACAAATCAACTCAACCTCTTAATCTCATTCACAATGATATATGGGGACCATCTAGAATAACAAATACTATAAATACAAAATGGTTTATTACTTTTATTGATGATCACATACATGTTAGTTGGGTATTTTTGCTTAAATCTAAATCTGATGCTGCCATGACTTTTAAAAGTTCACTCTGTGATCAAAAATCAATTCAATGCAAATCTCGAAGTCTTGCACACAAACAATGGCACTGAATATTTCAACTCAATGTTAGGTGATTTTCTTTCTCATGGCATCATTCATAAAAGTTCATGTGCAGGCACACCCCAACAAAATGGGTTGCTGAACGCAAAAATAGACACCTATTAGAAATTGCTAGAGCAATTATGTTCACAACCTCAGTTTCGAAACACTTTTGGGGTGAAGCTGTGCTTACGGCAGCCTATCTTATCAATAGAATGCCTTCTCGAGTGTTGAAATTTCACTCCTCTATCTATACTTCTCAAAGTATAACCAAATACATCGCTTGTGTCTAATCTCCTCTTGAAAACGTGATAGGATTGTCCTACCAAATGGTTAGCCAAACAACAAGAACAATAGGAAAAAATATGAAAGAAAATTGCTGCTATATTGAAACACCAGGAGTTCGAGAGTATTCTCTTCACTCCTACTAACAACTCATTCCCTCCCTTTTATTCACTACCTCACTAAGGATACTGTGTACCTCACTCGACAAAACTATCCTCTCATAACCAATCCAACTAATAATAATCAGCTGCTGCTCTCTCAACTCAAGTCTTCCTATTCCTTCTAGCATAGACATGTGAGGGGTGGTCTATCAATACTGCCTGCCAAAAGTTTCACCTTATCCTCAAGGTGGAAATGAGGGAATTGCTCCTAGATCACGCGAAAATCCTCCCAAGTGGCTTTGAATTTAGGCAAGTTCACCCACTTGATAAGAGCTTGAGGCGCTTTTTTATGAGTACCTAGGCGAACTTCCAACATAAATTCTGGTTCCAAAATCCATTCTAAAATTGATGTCAAACTTGGAGGTAAAGCAGTAGCCTGCTGATTTGGTCCAAGGGCAACTTTGAGCAGCAAAACATGAAAGACAGGATGTATAGTGGCCTCTGGAGGAAGCTGGAGGCAATATGCCGCAGTACCTACACGAGCCACCACAGGTAAAGGCCCGAAAAACCGAGGGGACAACTTCTCATTGAGGCGTTTAGCCATTGAACGTTGACGGTAAGGCCTCAACTTCACTTGGACCAATTCACCTACCTCATACTGTACGTCCCGTCGCTTACAATCAACACGAGCTTTCATCTTCTGTTGAGCCCTATGCAAGTTTTGTTTCAGCAACGCGAGGACATCATCTCTAGCTTGAAGATGATGTTCTACTGCCGAAACCTTGGTGCGCGCTGGTTCAAAGTGAAGCAAAGGAGGGGGATCTCTATGATAAAGTGCATGGAAAGGAGTCATACCAACTGAAGAGTGAAAAGAGGTGTTGTACCAATACTCAGCCCAAGAAAGCCACTTGACCCATTGGTTGGATCTAGAAATGGCAAAGCAACGAAGACAAGTCTCCAAACAGCGGTTGACCACTTCTATCTGACCATCGGACTGGGGTGGTATGTTGTACTTTGCTTCAAGGTCGTGCCCTGCAAGTGAAAAGCTCTTTCTAAAAGAGGCTAAGGAAGATCTTGTCCCAATCTAAAACAATCGACCAAGGGATACCATGAAGCTTCACAATCTCACGCACAAACACTGTTGCAACTGTAACAGCGAAAAGAGGATGATGAAGGGTATAAAGTGACCATACTTGCTCAATCGGCTCACCACCACAAAAATAGAGTCAAACCCATTCGAAGTTGGCAGCCCCTCAATCTCAATGAAATCCATGGAGATGTCTTCCCAAACCTGCTCGTGAATCGGCAATGGCGATAATAGACTGGCTGAAGACTAAGCTAGATACTTATGCTGACAAATGGTGCATTCCGCTACAAATTTCTGAATCTTTCCGCATTCCTCGGCAATACAAGTTAGCCGCTATCTGCTGAAAAGTCTTGAACACACTTGAGTGCCCACCGATGTTGCTATTGTGATACTCTTGCAGCAACAAAGGAATGAAAGGAGAGGAAGAGGGTATCACCAAACAACCTCGAAGTTTTAGGCAACCTTGCACTGAGTATCCCCACAATGTTGGCGTGAAGACAATTCCTTCATCACTTTGGAGAGTTGGATTAGCGGCTACATGTGCTTGGAAACCAGGAATGGATAAGACATTTGGAACGAAAATGGAAGCTAATGAAGCTTCGCAATCCATTCAAGATATGGCATCTGCAGGTTTGTTTTCCAACCCTGGTCTATATTGAATATCAAAGTCATATCCCAATATTATAGTAAGCCATTTCTGATGTTCTAAGGCAACCAATCGCTGCTCCAGCAAGTACTTCAAATTTCGCTGGTCCGTTCACACCAAGAACTTGCACCCCAACAAATAAGGACGCCACTTTTGAATGGCCATCGCTATTGCCATCATTTCCCTCTCATATATCGACTTTGTGCGTGTCCGAGATGATAAATCTGGCTGTAGTAAGCAATAGGGCGCCCATTCTGCATCAAAACAACCCCTAGACCCGCTTCTGAAGCGTCCGCCTCAAGAATAAATGGCACTGAAACATTTGGTAGAGCCAACATCGGTACCGAGCACATGGCTTGCTTCAACGGGAGGAAAACCTCATTAGCCTCTTGTGACCAACCAAAAGCATCCTTCTGTAATTGATCGGTAAGAGGCTTTGCAATGCTGCCATATCCCTTTACCAAATTTTTTGTAGTAGCCTGTGAGTCCTAGGAAGCCTCGTAACTCCTTGATTGTCTTAGGGGTAGGCCAATTGACCATGGCTTCTAGCTTACTTGGTTCGGCTGCAACCCCTTGAGCTGAAATAATATGACCCAGATACTCTACCCTATCTTGAGCAAACATGCATTTCTTTTGGTTTGCATAAAGGCTATGTTGCTGAAGGCGTTCCAACACCAAAGCTAAGTGGCGATGCTCCTCCAATGACGAGCTATAGATCAAAATATCATAAAAAAACACCAGCACAAACTTCTGCAAGAATTCCCGAAACACCTCATTCATAAGAGCGTGGAATGTCATTGGGGCATTTGTGAGGCCGAAAGGCATAATGAGGAACTCATAATGCCCCTCATGCGTTCGGAATGCCGTTTTCTCCACATCCCGAGCTGTGACCCGAATTTGGTGGGATCCCGACTTCAAATCCAGCTTGGTAAATACGTGTGCACCATGAAGCTCATCCAATAACTCATCAATAACCGAAATCAGAAACTTATCAGCCACTGTTTCACGATTTAAAGCTCTATAATCAACACAAAAGCGCTAACTCCCATCTTTTTTCTTGACCAACAACACAGGCTCGAGAATGGGCTTGTACTTGGCCAAATAATACTCGCTTGTAACATCTTTGTTACCAGTCGCTCAATCTCATCCTTTTGGACTTGCGCATAACTGTATGGTCGTGCCGAGATCGGGCCTGCCCTTGCTCGAAGGTTAATGGCATGCTCACAGGATCTAGTCGGTGGCAGACCTGATGGCATCTCAAACACAGACTTAAATTGCCTAAGTAGCGAAGCTACTGACTTTGGAAGTGGCTATTGTTGCTCTTCTGCCTCCATAGATAACGCCCCAAAATGAACCCAAAACCCTTGTGCTTCTTTCTCCACTGATAGAATCATTGCTTTGAGCGAGATAGGAGATGGTGGTGGTGACTCTTCCATTGGTGTTGAATCCTCTTCATCCATCATCAATAACACTTACAAAAATTTATGCTCACACTCGTGACCATAGTGAAACTTCTTATCACACTTAAAACATACCTCACGAGCTTTCTTGTCTTGGTACTCAGCCTTAGTCAATCTTCGAAATTGGGATGGCTTCGATGTTAGAGTAGCTCCGCCCTTGGTGGTGGTCGCTGCCTGAGAAGAAACGATTGCAGCTGGTGGCGTGAGCAATTTGGCTATGAAAGTGTTCAAAGAGTTTTTGAAAGGAATAATTGAGCTGACATTCGGTTTGGAAAATGTGGGTCGAATTGGTTGGCCCGTACTAAGCAATTGGTGGCCCTCTTCTATTCTCTAGGTCGTGTCCATGATTTGGGCCAGGCCCACGGGCTAAAGAATGTGCAGGGCAACTTTGATGTTCTCCTTATGCCCCCGTACAAAGCTACCTTCGAGGATGTGGTTAGGTGCGTCGGGAACCCGTGAAGCCAGGACCTCCCATTGGACACGATAATCCTTGATGATTGAAATTTGCGTGATCGACATCAGCCTCTCAGAAATGGTTCCCACTGGAACAGCTCGGAACTAGAGAATGATTAGTTTCTTCAAAGTGGCCCATGAAGTGATCGGCCGACACTGGTTCTCCTTAAGCCCCCGTACGAAGCTACCTTCGAGGATGTGGTCAGGTGTGTTGGGAACCCATGAAGCCAGGACCTCCCATCGAACACAATAATCCTTCACGGTTGAAATTTGCGTGATCGACATTAGCTCCTCAGAAATGGATCCTACTGAAACAGCTTGGAATTGAAGAATGATTAGTTTCTTCAAAGTGGCCCATGAAGTGATTGGCTGACGCTGGTTCTCCCACTGAAACTAGGTTAAAGCATCACCGTCCAACCCAATAATGGCTGTCTCCAACATTAGCGACCCAGTCATGCGAGTAAAAAAGAAGTAATGCTCCGCCCTATAAATCCTTCCGTTCGGATTCTCCCCCGTGAACAACGGTAACTCCATCCTCGGTGGTCTAGAATCATGACCATAACTTTGACTGGAGTAATATGATTCCAAATGAGGTGGTGGCGGCGGCGTATCTGTCGCTGGTGGCGGAGACAGTGTGGCCTTAACACTAGGTGAAATTGGCGCAGGAGTCGACGAGTTGTCCCCATCCAATGCGCATCGTTGATGATTGGCACTAACGGCAGTTGCCACAACGGTTGGCTTGCTCAAAGCTTGCAACAGCTTTGCCAAATGAGCAACCAAGTAATCCATTTTCTCAATTGCATGTAATCCTTGAACTTCTGCTTTGACCATCTCCAACTCTTTGGGAAACTGCTGCAATTTAGATCGGACCTCCTATAAATCCTGACGAACTTCCGAGTGAACTGCTTCCATCCGTTCCTCCAAAACTTCCATCTGCAAATCCTTCTTTGGTCCCATGCCGATAGAGTGCTTTGATAGGATTGTCCTGTCAAACGGCAAGAACAGTAGGAAAAAATATGAAAGAAAATTGTTGCTGTATTGAAACACCAGGAATTCGAGAGCTTGGTCTCTCCCACTTGGGTTGCAATCCTACCAATCTCTTCACACCTACTAACAACCACTCCTCCCTTTTATTCACTACCTCACTGACGATACCTTGTACCTCACTTACAACCAAACTAACCTCTCATAACTAACTCATAAACCAATCCAACTAATAATAATTAGCTGCTGCTCTCTCACCTTAAGTCTTCCTCTTCCTTCTAGCATGGATATATGTGAGGGGTGGTCTATCAAAATGTTTGGTTGTCTCTTCTGTTCATGTTCTTGGCCCAAACCGATCCAAGTTTGATCCAAGAGCCCTTAAAAGAGTTTTTTTGGGTTACTCTCACTGCAAAAGGATACAAGTGCTATCATCCCCTACTCGTCATATGTAACTCTCAATAGATGTTACATTCCATGAAGAACAATCCTTTTTATCCCAACCTTTCACTTCAGGGAGGGACAGTGAGTGAAGTTTCTAGTTGGGATCCTTGTCTTCCAAAAGCTATTCCTGAAATTTCGGAGTTTCAAAACTCTTTTGAGCAACAACAATCTCAGCCACCTAAGACTAAGGAACTCTTAGTCTACTCTCGGCAACAAAACACCCATCAAGTAATATAGTCAACTAATGCTCCAATATCTCATGAATCTGATTCACGGACTACTCTTGAGTCCTAATGTAAGTAATTCTTCTGTTGATCCTATTTTACCTGATAATATTCTTAATGTTGAGTCTTCCAGTATGGTTGAACCTGAGTCTGACTTACCTATTGCCAAAAGAAAGAATCCGAAGCTGTACTTAACACCAATGTTTAGATATGTCTATCATAGTAAACTCACTCATTACAAAGCTTTCCTATCAAAAGTTGAGCAAGTGGCAAGATATGTCTATTATAGTAAACTCACTCATTACAAAGCTTTCCTATCAAAAGTTGAGCAAGTGGCAATTCCTAGGGATATTACTGAGGCTCTTGCACAGAAAGAGTGGGAGCAAGCAATGTATGAGGAAATTGGGGCATTAGAAGCCAACATCACATGGATAGTTGTCAATCAACCTAGAGGTAAGCATGTGGTGGGGTGTAAATGGGTTTTTATAGTTAACACAAAGCTGATGGAACAATAGACCGGTAAAAAGCAAGATTAGTTGCAAAAGGTTTCACTCAGACATATGGTGTGGATTACAATGAGACATTTTCTCCTGTTGTGAAGTTAAATACTGTGAGTCCTATTATTTATTGTTGCCAACCTAGATTGGTCCTTAAACAGCTTGACATAAAAATACTTTTCTTAATGGACATTTAGAGGAAGAAGTTTTTATGAAAATTCCTCCAGGATTCGAAGACAGATATGGAATTGATAATGTATGTCATCTGAAAAAATCTCTATATGGCCTAAAACAGTCTCCAAGAGCGTGGTTTGAAAGATTTAATCAAGTGATAAAAAGGCATGGATACAGACAAGCTCAATTAGATCATACCTTGTTTTTCAAACACGAGGGTAAGGTGACTATCCTCGTTGTTTATGTCGATGACGTGATAATAACAAGTGAAAATTATGGAGAGCAAGACAAACTTAAAGGTATGCTAGCACAGGAATTTGAAGTAAAAGATCTCGGACCTATGAAATATTTTCTAGGCATGGAGGTGGCAAGAACCAAAAAAGGGATTGCAGTATCTAAGAGAAAATACATTGTGGATCTTCTCAAAGAAATCGAAATGAGTGATTGTAAACCTGTAGCAACTCCAATCGAACCAAAAGGCAAGTACAAGAATATGAAAGAGAAGACAGTTGATAAAGGAATGTATCAATGGTTAGTAGGAAAATTGATCTACTTGTCTCATACAAGACCTGGCATTGCCTTTGCCGTGAGCTTGGTTAATCAATACATGTACAATCCTCTAGAGGAACATTTAAAAGCTGTGTATAGAATCCTACGCTGTCTAAAGAAAACACCTGAAGCTGGATTATTGATCAAGAAAAATGAAGAATGAGGTGCTGAAGCCTTCATAGATGCTGATTGGGCAAGATCAATTGAGGATAGAATATCAACCACTGGCTATTGTACCAAAGTGTGGGGAAACTTAGTTACTTGGAGAAGTAAGAAACAACTAGTGGTAGCTTGAAGTAGTGCTGAAGTAGAACTTAGAACTTTTGTTCAAGGAGTATGCTTGTTAATATGGATTAAATGAATATTTGAAGAGCTGAAACTTCAAAGAACGGAGCCTCTAAAGTTATACAGTGACAGCAAGTCAGCAATTAGCATTGCTCATAACCCCGTTAACCATGATAGAACGAAACATGTGGAAGTGGAAAGACACTTCATTAAAGAAAAGATTGAAAAAAAAGTGTTATGTGTCCTTATTTAGGTGACATTAGGTTTATTGTAATTACCCTAGAATATACGGTATTCAATACCAAATCTGTCTATAGGATGTACAATGTATTTAAATGACATAGCTCTTACGAAATAAAATATCAGAAGTTATTTTCCACAGAGGTCTTTGTTTGTGATTGTTATTATTTGAAAGCTCTTATAATTCCTTTGTAGGCATTGGACGTTACAATTTGGCGTGATGGAATGGAATACCGTCAAAGATACTCGCGCGGGAAACCTGTGACCACTCTTATATCTCAAGTGCTTCCAGTTGAATTGAAAGATCAGCAAGGAACACGCATTAAATTTTGGCCTGATAAAGAAGGTCTCGTTCACTCTCAACCCTAATACAATTACAACTTATTGTATTCTTCTTGAGGCTAGCACAAGTGGTTGGTTGTGTGAGTGTGTGGGAGGGGGAAGGGGTTCTAATCCCCCACTGTATGGAAACAAAAACATTAACTTCACTGTATTCCCAGTTGTTTATTAATAATAAATTTGAAAAAGTACAATTTTTTTCTAAACTATTGAATTTCCCTGCAGTATTTACGACTGCAATTGAGTTTGACTACAACACAATTGCTGGAAGAATAAGAGAACTAGCTTTTTTAAACCCTATGGTACGGTTATGCTTTTGTTTAGGCCAAACTTATTCTCATTAATTTTCTGCCCTTGGATAGAGTGAAGAATTTTTCATTGCCTTAATTTGCATAATATATTTATGTACCATAGTGCTATTGTTTCCATGTGACCACTGCTTAAACTTTTGCGCCTGAACTTTTGCAGCTTACCATCAATCTCAGAAAAGAAAATTGTGATCCAGATAGAGTTCAGTCTAATGAATACTTCTATGCTGGGGGATTGGTTGAATATGTGAAATGGCTTAATACTGATAAGGTACGGCTAGCATTTTCCTTCCTCTCCTTGGTGCCTTTTTTTTATTTTATTTTATATATTTATACTGATAAGGTACGGCTAACATTTTTTTCCCTCTCGGAGCCTTTTTTTAATTTAATTTTATTAATTTATTTTTGTCTTGACCTGAAGATCATTCTGGATATGGATGAGCTCCAAAATCTACCTCTTGTTTTGTTTTTTCCTTCTTTAAATAGTTGTGCATAGTGATTGGCAATGTTTAAAAAGGCTAGTTTAAGCCTCAAGGCATTTTGTCTTGGTAATTTATGCCTCAAATCTTATATTAACAATCTATTTTTTAAATTGCAAACTTCTAAAAACAAATAAATCATATAAAAAAATTAATGCAAAATTCTACAAAAATTAAATAAAAAAGAAACCTCAATTAAATGTCTGAACTAGCAGCTTCAAGTGATTTCATGTGGTATTTTCTAACTAATGCTACAATCTTATGAATAAATTACTATTCTAAGAATTATTGTTAGGCCCAATACTTGGAAAAGTCACTTTTGTTGCACCAAATTTAATAATGTAATTGTTATTAAGCTAGTTTTGTTGGGCACAACATTTCAAACTAGCCCAAAATAAGTGAGGCGTTAGCCTTGAGGAGGGGTGCTTCAAACAGAGATGCATAAGCCTCTCTCTCTATTTGAGGTGAAAAGGCCTTTCTAAACATTATTGATTGGAACCTTTGTTAATCTAATAATCCCATATCAACTTCTGTTATAGATGATACCTTATCATCTATGTAATTCTTTTGTAATCCTTTCCCCTTTCTAATACCATTTTTGTTTCTTATAAAGAAAAAAGGTGTTCCATAAATGCTTGTAGTTGGGAGTTGGCATTCTTCTAATTGCTCTATATGATCAGTGTACTACTTAGCATTTTTGGATTTGGCATTTTCATATATCTGTAGTTGACTAAAAGTTCTCTGATCCAGAAACCACTTCATGACATTGTGGGTTTCAGAAAAGAAGTTGATGGAATCTCAATAGATGCTGCTCTTCAATGGTAAGCCATTTCTTCAGTAATTCTAATCCTACCTTTAGAAAATTGATGTCAAAGCACTTTCATCAACACTTCATTTGATATTTTAAATGGGTTTTAATCTTATGGTGGATCATTACCTTGTATTACTGTACAAAGTTTGCATGGGATATTTCCTAAAGGAGTACATAGAGTGGACAGTGTGGAGTTGATTTGTTCATGCGGTCTATCTACCTTGATGGTTTACCTCCTGAAAAATTGCAGTGTGCATTGGGAGGATCTAATGAAGGAAAGAAATTATAGTTAACAACAAATCTATCTCGTTTGCTCTTACCAGGTGTTCAGACGCTTATTCAGATACGATGCTGGGATATGCTAATAGTATACGCACGGTTGATGGTGGCACACATATAGATGGCATGAAGGCTTCATTAACAAGAACTCTCAACAGCCTAGGCAAGAAATCAAAGATCATTAAGGTTTGTCCTTTCTAGTTCACAATGTATTTTGGTTACAAATACGTAGCATTTAAATAGTATGGAGCATTGAGACTGAATGGTGAATGACATATACAAAAATTTGTATTCCATGGCAATATTACTCTTTTTATTCAGGAAAAAGATATTACTTTGAGTGGTGAGCATGTAAGAGAAGGATTAACATGCATTATCTCAGTCAAGGTTCCAAACCCAGAATTTGAAGGCCAAACCAAGGTGCTTCCACTTTTTTTTTTAATTGTTCCCCTATTTCTTATTGATGGTTTTAATTTTTTTATTGTAGTTTTTTATTATTTACTTTTCTAGTTTTATTTGTACAAAAAAGACAAGGTTGGGAAATCCAGAAGTGAGGAGGGTGGTTGATCAATCTGTTCAGGAGTATCTTACTGAATTCTTGGAGTTGCATCCCGATGTGCTTGATTCAATTCTTTCCAAGTCTCTAAATGCTCTCAAGGTATTGTTTTCTAGCTTAAAACTTTCTGCTCTGAGAACTATGTATGTCTGACGTTTTAACAGCAGAGATGCGAATGTTGAGAGAAGAATCTAATAGAGAAATAGAAACAACATTAGAAATAGAAATATATTAGTTCATGTTATTTTTGTTTCTCTAATGTCCCCCCACCCTTTTTTAGGCTGCTTTGGCAGCAAAGAGAGCAAGAGAACTAGTGAGACAAAAAAGTGTGTTACGATCATCATCTCTTCCAGGAAAATTAGCTGATTGTTCATCAACAAATCCTGAAGAAGCTGGTAAGTTTGACATCTTTTACATGAAAATCACTTCCTAAAGAGAACTAGAGCAAGCATTATATACGTCATGTTGGTTCTACTAAGCTTGAAGAGATATGGTTATTTCTATGGTTTGTGTAGTTTTTGCACAGTGCTGGTATGCTATGTCCATTGTAAGAGACTAAGAGTCACGGTTTACTATAATAGGATTAGCATGTTGCTGAGGTTGGAAGTTTCTTTGTAAAGATCTTATGAGGCATTTAGGGAAGGTCTGGCATCGATCGATTTATGCATTTACAATTTCTTCACTTTCCCATTTTTCCAGAAATTTTTATAGTTGAAGGAGACTCAGCTGGTGGAAGTGCAAAACAAGGTCGTGATAGGCGCTTTCAGGTGAAATTAATTCAAGTTGTGATTTTTTATTTATCTTTCTATTTTAGACAATTAGATATTTGCATTGTGTTCTGTGGCTGTTTAGGCTGTGAAAGTATTTCAATTTGGAAGCAAAAAATATGATCAGGAAAAACTTCTTCCTCAATATGATTGTAAATTATTGATCATAAACGCTTTGATGGCAGGCTATTCTTCCTCTCAGGGGTAAAATATTGAATATTGAAAGAAAAGATGAAGCGGCAATGTACAAAAATGAAGAGATTCAAAATCTAATTCTTGGTCTTGGACTTGGAGTGAAGGTCTGTCAAAGATTACTTTTTTCTAATGTCTAATAGCTTTTGTTTTCTCTGCAAGGAACTCTTTAAATGATTATTTGGGTATCATGTGCTTAATCTGTTTGCTTCAGGGAGAGGATTTTAAAAAGGAGGCTTTACGGTATCATAAGATTATCATCTTAACAGATGCTGATGTTGATGGTGCTCACATTCGGACTCTGCTATTGACATTTTTCTTCAGATATCAGGTAGGAGTTGATCCACTTTTTGTATAATTTGTTTTTTATTGTTGCTTATACAGACAAACTAGGGAAAGTAATCAGCTTTAATGCAATTATATTCATCTAGTGTTGATTTGACACAGTTTTTGGTTACAGAAAGCCTTGTTTGACGAACGTTGTATATATGTTGGTGTACCGCCCCTATTCAAGGTTTGCCCATATCTTTAATGAAACTAAAGAGAGCCTCGTGCATGTTTAGTGGAATTAACTTTTTTGCTTTTTCTGAAATGATTAGGTTGAAAGGGGCAAACAAGTGTACTATTGCTATGATGATGCTGAGCTTAAAAAGCTTCAGCGCTCCTTCCCATCAAATGCATCATACAATATTCAGAGGTTCAAAGGTCCTTATTCAATGTATCTTAGTTATGATGAATCTATGTATTGAGTGGGCTTAGGGTGTACTTTCAATGTACAGCTTTTCCTTTGAAGAGTCTTTGATATGTTAATTTTTTGGTTCAATCCAGGACTGGGTGAAATGATGCCTCTTCAACTATGGGAGACAACTATGGATCCAGAGCGTAGGATGCTTAAGCAGTTGATGATTGAGGATGCTGCAGAAGCAAATATGGTTTTCTCTTCCCTCATGGGTGCTAGGGTAAGTTGTTTAACTCAATCAAATTATTTATGAATTCTAAATGTAGCAGTTTACTTTTTACTCGTTGACTGGTGGCAATCATCTCTATATAATTTATCTTTCCCTGTGCCGTTAGCAAATAGGTTTGTGAGAATATGGCTTGAGCCAATTTTAAGGGGAGAGCTTGATACAATATATTGCAACTTCTATATCAAGTTACCACGAGTTATGATATGAGAAAAACTGAGTATGGAGTTTGCTAGAAGGCTGCTTATGCAATAAAAAATATTTTTGGCTTCTTAATATCAGATGGCGAAGACTATCTTGTTTTTGATTTGTATTGTTTTCTTCCTTTGTTAGGTTGATTACCGGAAGGAACTTATACAGAATTCTGCAAACATGATCGGCGCTCATCAGTTAGATATTTAAGGAGGCTAATAAAAGTTGATGGTCAACTTCCAATGTTGTACATTTAATTGTTACAATAAATTGGACAGATAAACTTGTCTGCGGTGGGTGTCAAGAAGAGGGTACCTTTTAAATTATTATGGATGGTGACATTAAGAAAGAATCAATACAAGACCTCTAATGTACTGGAGAACTTTTGGTGTTGGTGATGCTTTCCATGAAGTTGGGTTGGATCTCGGAGGTTTTGAGTATACAAGTGACCTTGTTCATATGTACGTACGTATAAATTAATCTTTTTAGTCTTGGAAGGTCTTACGGTTTTGTTACAGAATCATATTATTTGGCATTAATTTAGATTAGAAAAAATGAAAAATGAAAAAAGAAAAAGAAAAGTTCATTTCAACTCTTGCTTCAGAAAATATGTTTTAGTGTCAAACTTTTAGAGTACCATAATTTATGAAAATTTCTATTCAATCGTTCCATTTGACAACAGGGTTTAGAATTATTTTAAAAAATGTATTACTTTATTTTTATTATGTTTTTTTTATCATCTAAATTTAAATAAATAAACAATATTATAAAAGATGTTTAATATAATGTGATATGAACATATAAAAAAAGAGTTTTAAATTAAAATATTGTCTATAGTTAAAAAAAAGACTTGTTTAAGATATATAATATATATTGATAATAGTTCCTAATTATTTTTTTATATTAATATAATTTTTAAATATACTTTTTAATTAGTTTTAAATGTATATTTGAAAGGTTCTGATAAATATTTATAAAATTCTATTAAAATTGATTGAAAAAAAAATGTTAAATCAAGAATCCATTAAATACACAATTTTAATATATAAAGATGTCTATTTATGATTTTTGCGGCCAATATATTATTGTGTTCTATGATTTTTTTGAGTTGTTAAAAGTTACTCTTGAATTATTCAGTATTGAAAATTTGATTTGTCATTGTCACGCCAGCGTTATGTGTATAATTTAAATTAAAAAAATATATATTTATTTTAAAATATTAAAATTAAAAAAACTTCAAAATTTTCAAGAAATATTTTTTTCTTTAAAAGATTAATTTTTTTTAAATAAATTCTTAAAAGATTAATTAAATAAAATTTTTAAATATTAAAAAAAATAAAAAATGATCTTTTTTTTACAAAACTTAAACTAATCTAATTTAAACTTATTTGTTATCCCTCAAAAATTAAGAGATGACGTGGCGAATGAGAAAGTGGCACGTGGCATCACAAGTCAGGAAAAACGACAAAATATTGAAAAAAGATCGATGAGCAAAAAAAGATACGTCCAGGACCTATAGGGAAGTCGACCAGGCCTAAACCCCCGAGGGGTGGTCGGCCTGACATCTCAAGAGTCACATGGGTGGTTGACCCACCCAATTCTTCATAGGGTGGTCGACCTAAACTCCCAAATACACTTTGGTGGATGAAGTTCACGCTCGTTCAAGCTGAAATCAACAGGCCTAGCACCCAAAGGATCAATAGGTCTAGCACCTAGAGGGTCATCAGGCCTAGCACCCAAGCTCTGAAGGGTCATCGGGCCTAACACCTAAGTCTCATGGACCAACCTAGACTTAGCATTTTCCTAGAGGTTTCAATCGTGCATCGTTTACCACGATCCAGAGAAACAATGAGAAGACCCACGATCTCATAATCATGGGGAGGTGGACACGTATCTCCATTACCCAATAATCGTGTACCAAACCACGATTCCAATATTACTAATCATGTAACAGCCCCTAGGTACCATAAATAAATGACCCAGGGCTTCATTGAAGGGGATCTGACGAATATTTTGGGAGAAACTCTGGGCAAGTTAGTAATGAGTGAATACTTCTGTTCATCCGTGTAATTGTCTATCGAGTGATTCAATACTAAAGACTAAGTGGATTAAGTTATTGTTGTTCATCAAAACAGGGTTGAACCACTATAAAATTTATGTGTTTGTTTAAGATATTTGTATTTTGTTGTATGTTATATTTATTTCGTTCAAAATGTGTCATATATTGTACATACGACTGTTGGCCAATTTACATGTCAACATTTTGGTGCTTTCATTGAGAGTACAAAATCAAGAAACACACTTTCATCAGTTTTTCGATGCCTCCAAAACCCAGTCAGACAAAGAAAACGACTCCGAAGGATTCCACCATTCAGGATCCCATCGATCCCGTTAAGGAACCTCAGGTGGAGGTTGGAGATCAACCTGATGCAGAAGATCCACAAGATGCTTGTAACGCCCTGGATAGCCAAGACCGCTACACTGTGTACTTATAAAGGTGCATGACTTGCTAATCAAGTCTTTCAGCTAAAAACATGTCACTGAAACCATTAATGTGCTAGGGTTAAAATATTTTAGTCTCAAAAGATACATTTCATATAACTAAACATTTTTACACATGGGATCCCAAAAGGAACAGCGTTAAAAATTCAGTTTACAAAATTTTCAGAGTACAAACAACCACTAGCCACTCTAAGGGCAAAGCGGACGTTTATGATTCTCTTGTTCCTGTCTCCCCCTCAACCGTGGCGGCTGAGCAGCTGATCATGTACATTATGCTCTCAGAGCTCTCCGAGTCAGGGCTGGTCAAGCTT
Source organism: Humulus lupulus (assembly GCF_963169125.1). Classification (NCBI taxonomy): domain Eukaryota; kingdom Viridiplantae; phylum Streptophyta; class Magnoliopsida; order Rosales; family Cannabaceae; genus Humulus; species Humulus lupulus. The sequence continues at coordinate 179,994,736 of NC_084795.1, read as the reverse complement.
GCCCTTGCCTTTACCTGCACCACGAAGCACCCGTGAGCCAAGGCACAACAAGAAAACATAGCATTATATAACAAACAATGATAACTTTTGAATAACCCTTTAAGCATGATTTTACACTTAACATACCACATTAATCACATAGCACGTAGATACAACCAAAGATTCAACCAATCAACACTCAGCTATTCAGCATGACAAATCCACTAATCAATAATAACAATCAAATCACATGATAATCAGGGTCGACACCTTAGGTCGCACCCTTTGTTTACCCCACTGACTCCGGCCCGCTTAAACCGAGCTTAGTGCATAATAAGTTGTCCTCAGCTACCAGTGGCCGAGCCGCGCCCTGTGCGCTAATGTAAACTCCGACACTCTTAGGCCGTTTGTTTACTATTTACATGGCATAATACCATCCTCTATAAAGCATACAAAACAGGGAACCCTTAGTCCCATTATAAATCCACAACCGGGTGCAGTTTTCTTTCCTTTAGTTTCCAAGTGTACTGGTTACGCGAGATGCCTCTTGAGCACGGTCCGTTTCCCAAGCCCCTAGCTTATACCTAGTTACAACCAAGATAAGGGATACCATTAATAATTGTAAAAGGGCTTCTAAATAAGATTCTAGTCTCCGGAACATCGAATTCCACCAAGCATGGTAGTAGATTCAATCCCGAGCACCCTAGGTTAAATTCCCATGCTTAGAATCCCAAAAACCCAAATTTCCTTAAGGGTCGCGGCTCAAGCCTCCTATGCTGCGGCATGCCCCCCAAACAGAGCCCATCCACGCTCAGAACCAAACACGGGCCGCGGCCCTACATATCCCATGCCGCGGCCCGCCCTCCCTCTCCAACATTCATCAGCTTCAAAGGGCCGCGACTCACCAAGAACTATGTCGCGACCCGACCCCTTCGAACCCAGAAAAACCTCCATTTTTAACTCCAAAACCTCACTCAAAACCATCCCAATAACATACCACAATTATCACAAACATCCCTGCATGATTTCAAAGGCACAAGCCAGCAGAAACCTAATCTAAAAACTCATCAAAACACCTTTTCAATTTCTGAAACTCTCACACTCAAGAACATTAAAACCAATCATAAAACTTAGAATTCAAGCATTAAAACATGAATTGGAGCTTACCTTAATTTAAGACTCAATCCTCCAAGCAATTACTGAGCTAACACCCAAGCTTTCTTCCTCAATTCAACCTTGAAGTTAAGAACCTAGAAACTCTTAGAAACCAGCCCCAAAATTATATAATCAACTGATCAAGAACGCATTTCAGTGCTTACCTCAGTTCCTAGTTAGATTCTTCAGCTTCCACTGAGTTAATCCACCAAATCCTCCACCCAATTCTCTGTGTTCCAGCCTAATTTCCTTTAGTTTTTCTGAAATTTCCTTGAGAGAGAAAGTGTAATGCCCCAAAATCTCTAATAAGGTTTAGGACTTTGATTAAGAGGCCGGGAGGGCAATAATTGATTTATTATGTTATTAAATGATTATATGCATGTTTATGTGAATTATATTATGATATGATGATAAACGCATGCATATGGGTGTATTTTTAATTATAAGGGCATTTTGGTAATTTGGCCTGTTGATGGCGTAATTGTGTATTTTCGTGCATGTGGGTGAGTTATGAATGGTACCACATTATATGTGGATTTGTTCAAGCTTTTCGGCATGAGACGATCATGAAATGCAAGTGTTCGTTCTGGTCATAACGGGCTTAAGTTCGGGGCTTGGGGTGAGTCTCGAGATTATTTTAATAATTAGAACATTACCGGGAATTAAAGGGTAATGGGATATGAGTTATTGGTATTTGAGAATATTGAGAATAGCGGGAATTGGAGGGTGTTAATTATGATTAACAAAATAGGTGCGAAATGACGATTTTGCCCTTGGTGGCTGTTAAGGTTTTATTTTAGACTTGAGGGCATTTAGGTCTTTTCACCCTTATAGATTTATATCAGCCATTAAGGCTGTAGAAGCTTGTTAAAAACAGAGTGTTGCTTCTTCCTTCTCTCCCGATGGTTTTTCTCCCTCATTTCTCCTTGAATTTTCAAGCTCCTTTTGAGGACCCAAGCCAAGGAACCAAGCTGGGATAAGCTAGGGTTATGCTCCACCATTGAAGAGGGTGTGTTGCTGAGATTGAGGTGAGTTTTTAGCCATTAGAACTCTTGGTTTTGCTCTGTTTTCTTAGTTGAGTTCCAGCTGGTTTTTGAGTTGGAAAGTTGGGAATTAATTGGAGTTTTGGCTAGGGTTCTTGGGGTTGTGGTGCCTAGGACATGTGGAGGTGGTATTTGGGTTCATTTGGGACTTAATTTGATGTTTGGAAGCTTTTGGTTTGGGTTAAAAATGGTGGAATCGAAGGAAGAATTTTCTGGGCAGTTTCTGGCTGGGGGTAGCGCTACAGCGCCCATCAGAGGGCGCTATAGCGCTACACAGGATTTGTTTGGGCGGTTTGGGGTTCTGAGCATAGCACTGGGGTGCTATTGAGCAGCGCTGTAGCGCTTCTCTGTTTCTCCAGAATCCCGTTTTGAGTGTTTTTAAGGGTTTTTGACTTGATAGTCATCCACTCAGGAGGGTAGGATTCCTTATCCTGGATACCCATCATTACATAGATTTGTTTGCCTGCTTGATTAGGGCTATATCTACTAGGTGTGTGCCTTATGATTTGATGACATGTTATTACTGTTCATGAGCATATTAAGTTTTCTTGCTGGGCTTCGGCTCATGGGGCTATGTGGTGCAGGTAAAGGCAAAAGAAAGCTGGACCATCCTTGAGTTGGAGAGCTTATGTGATGATGTGTACATATGCGGCTGCTCGACCACCACGATCGAGGGTTGAAAGAGGAACTAGGGTTAAACCCTGTTGTTGACTGCGTTTTTAGCCAACGACGTGAGAACGTCAAATACGACAAGCCTTCAAGAGAAATAAAAACGACACAGACGGTTTTAATAAAGAAAAGTAAATAACACACAAGAGATTTTATAGTGGTTCAGCCTCGATTGTCGGTAATAGCCTAATCCACTTAGAGTTGTGATTTAGTGATCCGTACTCAAGATCAGATGGACTGAGCCAACTGAGTTTCTTCAGTACAGATTGCAAAAATACAAGAATTCTCTCTTATTTCAGCACTTTCTCTCTCTAGAATACACAGACCCAATTTTCTCTCTCTAGGCAGAAGAAGCCCCTCTCTCATCCCATAAGCTCTCTATTTATAGGCCTGGGATCCTCAACTGATATCCCCTTATGATCGGGATATTTTATTATTCATCTTATATTTGTATTACAATAAATGTTTAAAATACAACTGATTCCTCAATTTGAGTGAGAAATGAGAGATTCCCGGGTGCCTAGACCAATTCTTATTAGAGTCGTTCCTGGGATTTTGACGTAGTCTCACATGCATGTTGGTTACTCCTTCAAGCTTTCCTTGGACCAAGGTGATATATGCATGCTTGGCTTTCCTCAGACCAAGGTGGTCCGAGGCAACACCCTTGCTTCTCACCTCGGACAAGTCCGAGCATACCTTCTCCAATCAAGGTCCGTACGGACCTTGTGGCCTTCTCCTCGGACCAAGGTGGTCCGAGGCATCCTCCTCTTGCCTTCTCCTTGGACCAAGGTGGTCCAAGGCATCCTCCTTGACATCTCTCCTTGGACAAGCCTAAGGCACTCCCCTTTAGCATCTCCCAACTATGTCCGATCGGACATTGTGTAGGCTCTCCTTGGCAAAATCTAAGTCTCCATTCTTGGCTTGCATGGGACTCCTCCTCCTTATCTACTTACCTTGGACACGTTCGAGCCAACACTTAGGAAACCTTGGGAGGCTTACCTCAAACACACCCTTGGGGTCTCCTAGGACCACATCCTCCTTGGGGTCTCCTAGGACCACTTTCTCCTTGGGGTCTCCTAGGACCACTTTCTCCTTGGGGTCTCCTAAGACCACTTTCTTGAGTTCTCCTCGGACCTCATCCTTGGGTTCTCCTAGGATCACTCTCTTGGGGTCTCCTAGGACCACATCCTCCTTGGGGTCTCCTAGGACCACTCCCCTTAGTTATCCTAGAATGCATTCTCCTTAGCCTCCTAGGATGCATTCTCCTATTTTTTGGGTATAACACCTGTTTTGCCGCTTAGATCGGTCTGTTATAAATATTTTCTTGTAGTAGACTTTTAAATTATACTTTTGGGATCCCAATGTATATAATAAACGTTCTAATGAAACGTTACATCTTAACCAAAAATTTTAATCTCTAAACCGTTAATCATACTTAGATACACAATTTTGGCCAAATAACTCGATTAGTGAGTTTAGCACTATTTATAAGGCACACCATAACGGTCCCTGAAGTTTAGGGCGTTACAGAAAGGGAAGGGTCGGTTTAGCCTTTTGATTCTAGTATTTTCTAAAGTTTCTTTAGTCTATCCTTAAGCAATTAAGTTAATCCTGAGGCTCAGGGTGCCGGAAACGTCCCCGAGGGCAAAATGGTAAAATTCCCCAGTATTCCCACCTAAGCTTCCTAACCTCAAATATATCTCTAATTATTTATTTCCATAACCCGATAAACTAAATATCCATTCAACATCTGGAATACCCCTTGACTTACCCCAAGTCAAGTATTAAGCCCCGTTGTGACTTCCCCGCTAACTAGCTCCCTAGGATCGCCTCAAGTCGCATGCTGTAGATTTACCCACATAATGATGTGGTTCTCACAATAATAGCATATATTCACATTTACATTAATATAACCATACAAGCATGCTTATAATATAATCACACATTAAATTAATAAATTCACACATAAATCAATTATGCCCTCCCGGCACACTAATCAAGGCCCTTAAGCCATATTAGTGATTTTGGGTCGTTACAATGCTCACCAGGAGG